>NC_138346.1:62552890-63752890 GCF_046562875.1 Panthera onca
GCCAGCCCAGCAAATAACTGTACTGAATCATGAGAATTCAAGGGGGTAACAAGACTTCCCTTTCCTAACTTGGTCAATAGTGGAGCTGAAGGTCTTTGTTTCCTGCATTTTATTGCCACATTGGCAGAAGCTGCCAGTTCAGTCTCCCCATAGACAAAGCCATGTTAAAACAACAACAACAACAACAATAACAACAACAACACAAGCCCACACACACCTCTGAGTATTGTCTGCTTTCCCCACATTTTCTGGTGGAGTTTGCTTGTAAATGACAGGACATGTGTTCACAATAGTACTGGAGCCTAGACGGTTGACATCTATCAAAGAAGATCTGACCCATTCAGGAAAAAAGAAAAATGAAATTTCACATACACAGATCTGTCAGCACCCACTGGTCACTGACATGGGAGATTGGTTTACTTCAGCCTCAGAGCAACATCCACATACAGCAGAGGTTTTAGTCCAACCAGGGCTGGTCCTGGACAAACTATAATTTAGGTGAGGGATATATTCAAGTTCCACACATACCTTTTTTTTTAAGTTTATTTATTTATTTGAGAGACAGAGAGAGAGAGAGAGAGAGAATGAGCAGGGGAGGAGCAGAAAGAGAGGGACAGAGAGATTCCCAAGCAGGCTCCTCACTGTTAGTGTAGAGCCCAGTGCAGGGCTTGAGCCCACGAATTGTGAGATCATGACCTGAGCTGAAGTTGGAGACTTAACCAACTCAACCACCCAGGCACCCCCACACATTCCTTTTCACGCTCCCATTCCCACTTCTGAAGGTGCAACATGGCTTTAATGCTGTATCTCTTCCCTACTCCAACAACCAGTTCCCCTTATTTTCTTGCCCCACTCTTGAACTCTACAAGGCAGTACAGACCTCCTCCATCAAACCTTTCCTATGTTCCAAATCTTCAGGTTACTATCCTCCTCTGCCAACTAATCCAGATCTCATTTGTTCATGGATAAATTATTTAGTAATATGTAGTATTACTTCACTGAGGTGCAAGATGTTTGCATAGAATGGAAAGCTTTCCAGGAACAAAACATTTACAGAATGATTCTGTTGATGGAAATGTTGGGTAGCTATAGACCATCCAGTGTCTGGGTAAGATGAGATAGTTCAGAAGCAGATGTTCTTTCAGTTAATGGTGCTCAAGTTATTCATGCTTTGAAGTAAGACATTAAGGGCCCTCCATGGTTCTTCCAAAAATGAATAGAACACAGTTTTTTGTATCTCAAGGAGAGGACAGCCCAGAGGAGCTGCTAGGGGTAGGGAAAAGACTGACATATAAACAATTCATTGCAGTTTAGAGTGGAAAGTGTTGTAATAAACCTGAATAAAGTGACATGAGAGGATAGAAGACTAAGTTTTCTTGACAGAATGAGAAGAAAGCTGGAGAGTAGGCAGTAAATGAGCTAGATCTTGAAGGATTAATAGAAGTTTGACATGAAAGGGAAAGGATTCTATTTGGAAGATGCAGAATGTTTAGTGAGAACAGAGATCTTTAAAAATTCCAGAGACTAGGGTGCCTTGCTGGCTCAGTCAGAAAAGCATGTGATTCTTGATCCCAAGGTTGTGAGTCTGAGCCCCATGTGGGGTGTAGAGATTATTTAAATAAGCAAAAAACATAAAAACTTTTTAAAAATTCCAGAAACTTCCAGAGACCCTACACATCAAACTCCCAAGCAGCTTCTCATTTTTATATTAGATATTTAATAATAGCATAAAATATTATTTTACCCTTATAAGCATAAACCCAAGTTCCTTGCCCCTCCTCCCCAATGAAAACACTAACTATGAAGGCAATTTGTGGGGGAAGAAAACATGAAAAAGGAGGAAGAGGCAGGCTCTGCAAAGGCACTGTAAGTCACTGGGACTATGAATAAAATCTTTGCTATTTTGCGGCTCCAGGGGTCTTCAGATAGAGTACTCAACCATTTGTATGGCTGAAGTTGGATGGTTTGGATATAAGCCAATAGAGGACTAATATCATTTGGTCGGTACAAATACTAATTAGGCCAAAGTCTTGAATCAGGTAGTTGCACACAGAAAAGTAACATTCCATATTTAAGAATAGAATCCGAAATAAAATGCCCAGGCAGGAGAGAATAAACTGATCACTGAATTAAAAAAAAAAAAAATCCTTCCCCTAGAAGTTCCACTCAATATACATTATCTGTTGATGATGAGTCCATTGTACCATTTCTTTGCGTGAAGCACAGTACTTAGGTTTCCTTAGGTTTTCAGTTAAGACCCAGAAAGTCACACAGAAAATAAGATGCTGTGAAACTCCCATTGTGCAGGATGACAACCGAGTGCCTGAAACTATAAATGCTTCTTTGGTTCTCCCTCTTTAGCATGGAAGCAATGAAAAGGATGCTATACTTGAAAGTGAGAAATTTGGATTCTTATCCCAGGCCTGCCATTGACTTGAGATCACTCTACTCTCTGTGACTCGCTTGCATTACATGTCAAATGAGGAGTTTGAGTAGATTAGTGGTCCTCTACATGTATGCCATAGAATTCTGCCAAGGCACCCATGGAGCACACCCTCTGTGGCTACACAGCTTCATTTAGATCAAGGCCAGGCAATGTGGTGTTAAGAGGGGTAGAACCTTTTGTGAGAGGAAACTACAAGGAACTATGTTGACCTGGTACCAAAGAGATTGTGTGACATCTGTGGCCAGGACATGTGAGACATTTACCTGGGCTTTATAGAGCTGGTCGGGGCAATCAGCAATATTGTTCAAAAAGCAACATCACAGAAAATATTTGCAAAAGATACATCTCATAAAGGACTGTCATCCAAAATATACAAACAATTCTTAAAACTCAACAAGAAAATAACCCAGTTAAAAATGGACTAAATATTCTTTTTTTCTTTTAGTTTATTTTTTTTTAATAATTTCTACACCCAAGGTGGGGCTTGACCTCACAACCCCAAGATCAAGAGTCACACGCTCCACTGACTGAGACAGCAAGGCATCCCAAGACAGCCCAAAGATCTTAATAAACAACCAAAGAAGATATACAGATGGCAAATAAGCACATGGAAAGATGCTCCATATCACATATCTACAGAGAAATGCAAATTAGAATAAGAGTCAGACACCACTACGCACCTATTAGAATGGCCAAATCCAGAACACTGATAACAGCAAATGCCGGCAAGGATGTAGAGCAACAGGAACTCTCATTCACTGCTGGTGGGCATGCAAAATGGTGTAGCCACTTTGGAAGAGAATTTGGTGGTTTCTTACAAAACTAAACATACTCTTAGCATGGGATCCAGCAGTCCCACTCCTCGATATTTACCCAAAGGAGTTGAAAACTTGTGTCCACACAAAATCCTGTTGCCAAAAATTAGAAGCAATCAAGATATATTATAGCAGGTAAATGCATAAAGTACATATATCTAGATGACAGAATATTATTCAGTACTAAAAAGAAATGGAACTATCAAGTCATGAAAGGCCTTGGAAGAGCCTTAAATGCACATTACAAAGTGAAAGAAGCCAATCTGAAAAGGCTACATACTATATGATTCCAACTATATGACATTCTGGGAAAGGCAAAGCTATGGGGATATAAAGGTTAGAAGTTGGGGGACTCTCCTGAATAGGCAAAGCACAGAGGGTTTTTATGGCAGTGAAAATATTCCATATTGTACCATAATGATGGATTCATGTCATTATACATTTGTCTAAACCCATAGAATATACAATATCAACTGTTAACCGTAATGTAAACTATAGACTTTGAGTAATAATGAAGTATCAATTTAAGTTCATCCATTATAAAAAATGTACCGCTCTGGTGGGAGATACTGATTATGAAGGAGGCTATGCATGTGTGGGCAAGGTTATGTTATATGGAAATCTCGGTCCTTCCCCTCAATTTTACTGTGAACTAAAACTGCTTTTAAAAATTTTTTTTTTTTTTTAAAGCAACATCATGCAGAACAAATGAGTAAAAATTGTGGATGCAAGTTAGAGTAAAAAAGGTTGAATAGTGTCGGGCTTTCATTCAGCTCTGAAATTCTACCTATGTGAAATCCATCTCAAAAGAAGCCTGGAAAGAATAACATAAAGAAGATAAAATTAAAATATGTACATTGTATTATTGTTTCTTTGCAGTTTGGTAGGCAACAGAAGGATGAGGGAGCAGTGATGACAGTGTGGCTTAGATAAATGAAGGAAGTATAAATGATTTTTACCGAGACCTGGATACATAATTTGCCAAAGCTCTCTTCACAGCTGGTCACCACAAGCAACTAGCAATGTTCTGTTTCTGTGGTCTCTTTAGTGACTCCTCCTTCACCTGGCTATTGTGGCTATCATGAGCTTATTCAGATCTCCAACATTTATACCATTCTTCTTAGCACATAAGATAGGGGACAGTAATATAAGTGTTTGCACCCTCCCTGCAATGTTTTTAAGATTAAGGAATTCAACGTGCTTATCTTCAACATCTTCATAATATATATATTCTCCTACTAAAAAAAATTATGCTTCATTCAGTTTGCGTGTTAGTAAATACTGGCCATTTTGAATAACTGGGTACTAATCCGAATACAATCATTACTTATGTAAATCTTTTTTTTACTGAGTCCAAGCATCCAAGGTTAACTTTTGATGTGTACTTATCCAAGTCTATTTTTACATTTACCAATTATTTTGCTTTATTTCAAGGAATGACTATTCCAGATAACCTCGCTCCCTTTTTAAAGAACCTACTCTGAACATCCAGGGGCACATCTTTGAAAAAAACTACAGCAGCTTAAGAATCCAGAAAATAGGGGCGCCTGGGTGGCTCAGTCAGTTAAGCATCCAACTTCAGCTCAGGTCACCATCTCGCAGTCTGTGAGTTCGAGCCCAGTGTCAGGCTCTGTGCTGACAGCTCAGAGCTTGGAGCCTTCTTAGAATTATGTGTCTCCCCGAATGGATAAAGAAGATGTGGTTTATAAACACAATGGAATACTACTTGGCATTGAGAAAGAATGAAATCTGGCCATTTGCAGCAATGTGGATGGAACTGGAGGGTACTATGCTAAGTGAAATAAGTCAGGCAGAGAAAGACAGACACCATATGTTTTCACTCATATGTGGATCCTGTGAAACTTAACAGAAGACCATGGGGGAGAGAGGAGGGGGAAAGTAAGTTATAGAGAGGGAAGGAGGCAAACCATAAAAGACTCTTAAACACTGAGAACAAACTGAGGGTTGATGGGGGGTGGGAGGGAGGAGAGGGTGGGTGATGGGCATTGAGGAGGGCACCTGTTGGGATGAGCACTGGGTTTTCTATGGAAACCAATTTGACAATAAATTATATTTTTAAAAAAAGGATTATGTGTCTCCCTCTTTTTCTGCCCCTCCCCCATTCATGCTCTGTCTCTCTCTGTCAAAAGTAAACAAACATTAAAAAAATTTTTTTAATACTAAAAAGAAACAGAAAATAAGAAGAGACATACCGAGAAAGGCAACATTCTGCAGGGAACAAAACTTACAACATGCCTACTTGCCAGCATTACTCCTATCTTAGCTACACTGGCATGGGTTTTCTGAACACCCACACACCCACATTCCTCTTCTCTCTCATGTCACGTGTGTGTGTGTGTGTGTGTGTGTGTATGATTTTTGTTTTATTGTTACCAATTCATAAAATGGCAGTGCCCAGAAAGTTCTACTGAACCTCATATGTGTCATGGTGTTAAAGGATAAAATTATATTTTATTTCTTAAGAACATGGCATAATTTTTTTGAGCCTTTGTCCTTGTGATATAGCATACAAAATAACCATCTAATTTCAAAAACATTGTAAATTAAAGTCTTATCTTACATACTTGGGGTGCCATAACTACTGTTTTTTGGTTTTTGTTTAAAAAAAAAAACAGAACCTATTAAGAATAAAAGTCAGTACAAAAGACTATTTCTCTGATGAAGTAATTCCACAAGCATAACAAGTCTGTGCTAATTCTAGAGGCTGCAGCTAGTCAGTATACATGTGTCCGAGTCCTTTCAAATCAATATAAATATTCTACTTTACGTAGGATTTATCTTTAAAAAATTTTTTTAAGTTTATTTTTGAGAGAGAGAGAGACAGACAGACAAACAGTGTGAGCAGGGGAGGAGCAAAGAGAGAGGGAGACACAGAATCTGAAGCAGGCTCCAGGCTCAGAGCTGTCAGCACAGAGCCTGATGTGGGGCTTGAACTCATAGACTGCAAGATCATGACCTGAGCTGAAGTCGGACACTTAACTGACTGAGCCACCCAAGCGCCCCTGGGATTTATCTTTAGAAATGATTCCTTATAGAGATTACAAGCGAGGCCAGGCACGAAGTATTTCTATTCTCAAAGTTTAATGTTTCTGGAGACTGTCTCATCAAAAAAGATTTCTTCAGCACCTGCTAAAGACTTGGAAAGTGCCCTACACGTAGTAGATGCTAAAGAAAAATGTTCACTGAAGATGCTCAATGCACCACCACATTTTAGACGACTTCTACCCTTGCCTTCTAGAGATGGATCATATCTACCATTTTCTGTCAAACTTCAGTATCACATGTTCTTCCTCAGTCATCCAAGAACACCAAGGCTCATTATCCCAAGTAGATAAGCAATGGACTGTGAATCATTTTGCAGAGTTATGTAGCACCATGGATGTGTAATGAATCTGAATGAAACAGATTTATGGGTTAAGTGTTTCTAGAGAATGTCTCATCAAAGCTAAAGATGTTCGTTGATGGAACACTGAAAGGTATCCATGAATCTAATTAACACTGTTTCTTCTCACTGGAGTATAAGGTCCATGAGGGAGGGCACTAAGTCTATTCTATTTACCACTCTCTACCCAGTGGTAAACTTAGCAAAGAGTAAGCACTCAAATAATACATGACTGAATGAGTGAATAAATTGTGTAGCATTAAATTTTTATTTAACATTACATCCAATACTCTTTAGGAGCAGGCCCCAGTACACCTCACTTCCCTCCACATAACCTATTTTGCTGGTTTCTGTCCATGCCATGTTACTTTCATATTTCAGACCCTTTGCTCAAACTACTGGAGGTCTGGATTACAGAGGTGAAGTGGTTAGGATTGTGAGTTCTGGTGTCAAACCACCTGAGGTTTGTCTCAGGTCTGCCCCTTACGGGTTAGGAGTGCTTGAATGAGTTACTTAATTTCTTTGTATCTGGGTTTCATCATCCAGAGGGCTGGACAAATGTTTATTGAGCTTTGGGAACAAAGTGTTCCTATTAAATTTACGGTTAACAGAGTTTCAGTGGTGAGTAGAGATGCAGATGTTGCTGGTATAGGGGATTGATTGGAGCCACATGGAACCCCCAGAGGGCCTACTTGACCAAGGAGTTTTGGTTTAAGCCAAATCACCTGACTCAGAGACAATCTTTTCAGCATACATTTTGAGATTTACAAAAATGTTATTAATTAGGGATTCTGGTTAATTGGGAGTTTTATAGAATATCCAATTTTCTATTGCCTAGAGCCTTATTAAATGCTGGGTTGTTTTACTAGAAAAGAAAACAAACTGAGGATATAAGATCTGAGGGTTTATTTTATTCTCTCCCATTTATTAAGATATTATTTTTATATTTTTTTAACATTTTATTTTTTTTAGTTTATTTACTTTGAGAGAAACAGAGAGAGAGAGAGCATAGCAGGAGAAGGGCAGACAGAGGGAGAGAAGGAGAATCCCAAGCAGGCTCCACAGCGTCAGCATGGAGCCCAATCTGGGGCTTGAACTCACAAACTGGGAGATCATGATCTGAGCGAAAGTCAAGAGTAAGACGTTTAACTGGCTGAGCCACTCAGGTGCCCCATTAAGATATTATTTTTAAAATACAGAAATCAGAAATTCTCAACAGAAAGACCACATAATGTAATATTATCTTTAAAAAAATGTTTTTTAATGTTCATTTATTTTTGAGAGCAAGAGAGACAAAGCATGAGTGAGGGAGGGGCAGAGAGAGAGGGAGACACAGAATCCAAAGGAGGCTTCAGGCTCTGAGATGTCAGCACAGAGCCCAACATCGGACTCAAACCCAGGATGGCAAGATCACAACCTGAGATGAAGTCAGACACTTAACAGCCTGAGCCACCCAGACTTCCCTAGAAGAGCTAACAATTCTTAAATACTAACATTTACTGAATGTTTACAGTGTAGTAGATATGTGCTAAGTGGTTGAAAAGCATTATTTGATGTGACAGTCCTGTGGGCTGGGTGCCCAATCCACAAAGAAAGGAAACTGAGGCAAAGGGTATTCAAGTTTCTTGCCCAAAGTTGGCTATCAGCAGTACACAGCACTGCGCAGTCAACACTAAGACGGTCCATCAACTAGGATGGCCTAATTTAAGATTTTACAGTAGTTTCCGAGTTTTTTTTATCATATTCAAGGCAGACTACTGAGTAATTGATGGGACTGCGGCCTGGCCAAACTGATTGAACACAACTGATGTTAGATGATATCTGGATTTTTTTTATCATTCACACACCAAACCAGGTCAACCACCCGGTGATCCCACTGTTGTGGGATCACTATTGTTGTGGCTAAGCCAAACCTAGTCATCTGGAAAACAGCTGATTCAGGGTTTGTGTAACTTGAACTATCCTTGTGAAATGTAAAGAATGGAATGAACTCTACTAAGTACAAACCTTAATGAAATCTTAGCGATCCTCTCTCCCACTTCAACTCTCCAGTTCCGTAAAGTGACATTTTACTTAGTTTACTGACGTCTCACATGTGCAAGCCAGTAAAGTTCACAATTGTTACTCCATACAGCTGTGGTTTACAGCTTTTCTTCACACACAAGCTGGCACCAGAGCAAGATGATTAACTTTTATATGCATCTAACATATGGACCAGACTGTCAGAAGCTGGTCTTGTATTCTAAAGAGAAAACTACAATTTCTATTAATATGACCCAAATTCCTGGGGAAAAAGTGTTAAATTGTGATCCACCTCTAAGTGGAGAGATTATAATTATAATTATAATGGCTTTGTTTCTAATTCATTTGATTTGAAATGCCTGGAGTTATCTTTTAGTAAGAGAAGGGAGGAGGAGGGTTAAAATGACCTGAAAGCCCCATTATAAAGAGATTTTATAGTGGGATAAATTAATAAACTGTAAATGGCCTTGAGACTTTTTCTCCAATATGAGCTATGAAATGAAAGCAAAGAACCTTTCATCTTAAATGGGAACATATTTCTTTTCTATGAATGTGAAGGATGCTGGCCGAGAGAAGCAGAATTTACTTTTCTTGCATTTTTGACCATTTGAAAAACATCACAGCTGCCACATTTGCTATACTTGACAGGATCATTAAAGAAATAAAACAAAATGTCTCTAAATTGAACGGCCACTTTAAAATAAAATGTACATTCACTGTCACATTTAGGACCTATGAAAGAACTATTAAAATGTGTTGAGGAAAGATAGTGGCTCTGATTCACAACAGATACTAACGCTCCCAATATTAGAGCCATTATCACAACTCATTATTGAGCTCAGTTTTTCTTTCTCAAGAACATAGCATCAGCGGGGGCCCTGGAGTTAAGAAAGCACAAGGAACTTTTGGGAATGGATTTAAGACCCACATGGCAAGGTTGCCCTGGAAAAGAAAGTCGGGGAGAAAATTCTCTGCCTGGCATTGCCTCAGTCCCACTTGACTCCTGATCCTCAAGATGCTTTCCACAAAAAGCATCTTATTGGTTTTGGAAGCCCTATACATGAGAGAGGCATCTCTTAGTATTTCTGCAATAAAGATATGTATTGGATTTTCACAATCAGTATTCCTCACACTTTCTGACCATGGAAATCTCTTATTCCCCTCACACCTCTTCACATCCCACAAACCTAGTGCTGCATGCAACACATTTCAGGAAACACTGCTCTTACTACTGATAATATAGCAATATTTCTATCCCTGCAAAGAGAATCAAGGGAAATTTTAGAAGTTTGTGGAACTGGAACTCTGCAAATCCAGAAGGGTAATTTCTCTCCTACACAGAAAAACAGTAATCTGGATACAATAAAATATTATTTTATGAAGCAACAAGAATTTACTTTCCTTGGGAGGACCAGCAAGAAGAGCTCTTTGGCATTTCTGCACTTCTCTTAGAAAGCAGAAATGAGGCACTTTTGTGGCCAGGGCAGTGCTTCTTTAGAGCTACAGCTATGCAATATGGTGGGTACTGTGCACGTGAAAATGTGGCTAGTCTAAATTAGGATGTGTCATAAGTACAAAATACATACCAGATTTCGGGAACTCCACGCAACAAAAAAGTAAAATATCACATTAGTAAGATTTATATTGAGTACATGTTGAATAATATTTGTGATATATTGAGTAAAGGTATATTATTAAAATCATTGCACCTTCACCTGTGCTACAGACTGACTGTTTATGTCCCCCCATTCATATGTGAAATCCTAACCCCCATTCATATGTGATGATATACACATGCACCCAGGTTTCTGAGCAGGGAGGTGGGGGTCTGTGAGAGGTGGTTACATGATTCAAGAAGGCAGAGCCCTCATGAATGGATCAGCATCCTTACAAAAGAAACCCCAGAGAGTTCCCTTGACCCTTCCATTATACAAGAACACAGTAGAAAGGCTCTGTGAACCAGGAAACGGGCTCTTCCCAGACACTAAATCTGCTGGCACCTTGAGCTTGGATTTTCCAGCCTCCAGAACCATGAGAAATAAATTTCTGTTATTAATAAGCCATCCAGTCTGTGGTATTTTGTTATAGCATCCTGAACAAACTAAGACAACCTGTTTCTTTTTGCTTTTTAAAATGTGGTATTAGAACATTTTACACCCCACTGGACAGCATGGTTCTACAGATCGAAAAACAAAACAGAGCCCAGTGAGAGCTTTCAAACTCCAGACTGAAGGTTTGGGCTAGAGATTATTAGGGGTTTGTCTGTTTGACTTTAAGTTTCCATCTAATCAGGGGAGGTCCTTCATGCAAACCCCTCAATGTACAGGTGGGAAGCTGGTTCAGAGAATTAAACATGAGGGATGCAAAGTACCAATCGACATCTAAGTCTCCTGACTTATGGCCCAGGGCTCTTTACTCCACCACAGCTGATGGGCTAGAAGAAACTAAAAGTAGATTTTTAAAAAGGAATGAAACACTTAAGCTGCTTACATTTCAACATAAAGAAAACAGCACTTGGAGAATGCAAACTCAAAACCTAAAAGCATTCAGGGTAGGGGAAAAAACACAAGACAAGATGCCTGCATCTTGGCTTCAATAAGCCTAACAAAGAAAATCAAAGATTCTTCTAGGCAAGGGCTGAAAAGGTGTGAGGTTTCTCCTGCAGCTGTCCAGCTGTTGCCAGGACAGAAGGCAGAGGAGGATGCTGTCCTTCATGGAACCTCCCCGAGGCAGCACAGATTGTGGCCACACGTCACCCACAGCCCCCAGGGCAGCCACATTTCTGAGCAAGTAAGTGGATCTCATGCTTCTTGGTACAGTTTATACTTTAGTCAACTGTGTGCTCTTTGCTTCTGGGAAAGTCCCCATCCTGCCCACTGCAGCCTGGAAGGGGGCTAGCCATCCATTTCAGATTCCAATCACATCTGTACTTCTCTGCAATCACATCTGTACTTCTCTGGGTCCCGAGTCCAAACAGGGCTTCATACTTGTTCTTCTAGATTCAGATCACAGAATTCTAAATGGAAGTTCTTCTCCGAATTTCACAACTTGTTAAATAGATGTCCAATGATGGTGAGCTTCCAGCTAACACCATAAACCATGGGATGACCCCATATTTCCAACACGCTTCCAGTGCTCTCAGGACTACCAGGAAATTCTGGTCACAAACTGCACTCTCTGCCTGAACAGAGTCAAATGAACACCTCGTAGGTGCCAGCGGCTTCTCTAGGAGTTAGAAAGAGGACCTAACTAAATGGACAAAATCCTTTCCTCATGGAATTTACATTCCACTGATGCAAGGAGTTGGACCCAACCCAAAATTTCCTGAAGGAGGTGAGGTCAGGGCAGAGTTTGGGAGATTAGGATTAGGAAGCAGAAGAGGGGGAATGATGGAAGGTGTGGTGATGAGTGTGGAGGTGGGGGACAGAAGTAACTCCAGAAAGCAGAACTCATGTGGGCAATGGCGTGGAGCTGTGAAGTACTGTAAACAGTCCCAACCATATGCTATATATATGCATAAAATAGAAGACGTGGTCTCTGTTCTCACAGGGCTAACAGTCTTTTCAGGTACACAAGACGGTTACATGAGACAGAACTGCACAGCTGGGTAGACCAAGCACTGAACTGCAGTTCTGATTACAGATTGTTGGAGATGAAGAGCCCATGTAATTACCATTTGCTATTTCTGTTATTCATGAGTGACCCTCCGTGTCACTTGCCTTATTCCTGAGACAAGAATCTGACTCTCGCCCACTCCAGGCTGGTGCTGGGAGGAAACTGCCAGCCTCCTAGGGTCACATATACAGAAAGCTTTGTGGTTCTCTGCTGTGCCTGGAGCATGAAATCAGCATACTGAGGCATCTCAATTCATTGGGGATAAACAAAAAACATATCACCTTTTCCTGTCACTTCCCCCACCCACGCTTTCCTACCCTTCTGTGAGGATGGCAGTCCTCTTAACCATATTTCTGCCCCATTCATAGATTTTCAGATATTTCCTGTTATTAAATATTTCTTTTGGTTTTGAAGATTCATTCTTATTTGTTTTTAACTTTTGATATCATATCAATTCAAAGCTTTTTTCCCCCACTCTCCCTTTCCTTCCAGGCTGGATTGATGGCTCTCATGGCTTGAGGAAGTCTTCTCTCTTCTCTAGATAGTTCCTCTGGTGTGGAAAAAGGGAGAAAGGAAAGGGGAGAGAGCAGAGCTCTCCTTCCCTGACTGGGTGAGGCTGCAAACACTCTCTGGCAGGTTACAGCTGTCCCTGGGGCTTATGCGGAAAGGTGGTGGCCCCCATGTGTCCCATAGGTAACAGGCTTATATTGAACAGCTCCCTCAGCTCTTAGTGACCTGTTACGGGTTGCACTGTATCGCCCCCTCCCACTCAAATTCATATGTTCACATCCTAACCCCCAATACTTCAGAATGTGACTGCATTTGGAGATAGGACGTCTAAAAGGTGATTAAAGTCAAATGAGGTCATATGGGTGAGCCCTAATCCAGTATGACTGGTATCCTCATAAGAAGAGGAGATTGGGGTACACAATATACACAGAGACCAAGGGGTGACCACGTGAGAATACTGAGAAGGCAGCCATCTGCAAGCCAAGGAGAGAGGCATCAGAAGAAATCAAACTTCTCGACAGTTTAATCTTGGACTTCTAGATTGCAGAACTGTGAGACAATAAATTTCTCTTGGTTAAACCACTGTTTATTTGTAGTGCCTTATTGTGGCAGCCCTAGTAAATTAATACAGAGTCTTAAATTTTCTCTAAATACAGAGTAAATTCAGAGTCAAGATTTGGATTTCAGCTTTAGTTTCTACCTTGCAGGAGTTACCAAGTTATTTAACAAAGATTTATTGAGGACTTACTATGCGCTGGGCATTGCTCTGGGTCCTGGATATACCATGGTTAAAAAAAAAAAAAGACTAATAAGGTCTCTGCTCTCAAGGAGCTTACAGTCTAGCACTGGGGATTGGGGAAGGAGGGTGATATACAGATAGGACAGGACAACGTCAGATCCCAACGGAGATAGTTATACAGGGTAGTATAACAGAGTTAGTGTGGAAGTGTGGGGCCACTCTCCACTGGGTGGACAGAGAAGGCCTCTCTTTGGAGGTGATATTTGAGCAGGATTCTGGATCACAAGATGGAAACAGACCTGTAAAGATTTGGAGAAAGAATGTTCCAGGCAGACTGAGCAGCTAGTTGCAGAGTCAGGAACAAGACTTGGAATATCTGAGGAACAGAATGAAGACAGAGAGTGAAGGGTAAAAGTTCAAGAGATAGGGACAGAGAGAAGGGCAGGGACGGACCATGTAAGAGTTCGTAGAAAAGGAAAGGAATTTGGATTTTGTTCTACATGTGATAAGGGGCCATCGGAGGTTTTAAGAAAAGGAATGAGATGATCAGAGTTACGTTTTTGGAAAGACTGTGGTTTAGCTGTTAGACTGTAAAAGGTAAGAGTAGAAACAGAATTTAGTTAAGAGGTTCAGGTGAGAGAAGCATCACCCTACTATCTGCCTTCATTTTCATACAGCACTCTCCCTATGTCCAAAGTCTTCTTTTTTTATATGGGCACCAGTCATGTTGGATTAGGGCCCACCTTGATGACTTCATTTTACCTTGATTACTTCTGCTAAGACCTTATTTCTAAATAAGGTCACATTCTGAAGTAATGGAGCTTAGGACTCCAACATATGTTTTGGAGGGAACATAATTCAGTTTGTAACAAGAAGTCAAAAAGATGGAAGACACTATGTTGATGAGAATGGTCACATTATGAGGAATAAACAGATGATGCAGAAGAGATGAGGAATAACTGCATGATGAAAGTCCTTGTGAAAGTGAAAGGGGAAGGAAGGCAGAGGACAAGTGGAGAGCTGACCTGTAATAAGGGTAGGGATAGTTGAGTCATTTCGATTAGAAGGAAGACAGAAATGGGAATAGGTTTGGTTCACCCATCTATTTATTCACCAAACATATACTGAATGACCATTTTATATCAGGGAGGACACAGTAATGGACCAGACAAAAATCCCTGCCATCTTGGAACTTACATTATGGCGGAGGCAGAAAATAAATAAGATAAAGAAGTGTATATGCTATATAAGGTAGTGACAGGTGCTAAGGAGAAAAATAAAACAGGAAATGGGGATATAAAATATTGAGTAGGTGAAAATTTTAACAGGGAAAGCAGATTTTGATAAAACACCTAGTGAAATTGAAGAAGCTAGTCATAGGTATGTTTTGAGGGAAAACATTGCAGAGAGATGGATCAGCAAGTACAAGTTATCCTACATAAAACCTACACCTAACATCATACACAGTGGTGTAAGACACAATGCATCCCTGCAAGATCAGGAACAAAGCAAGGATGTTTCCTCTTCTCACTTCTATTCAACATTATACTGGAAGTCCTAGCCAGTGAACTAAAGCAAGCAAAAGAAATAAAGGCATAAGACTGAAAAGAAAAATACACATTCCTATTTATAGACAACATGACTGTCTATGTAGAAAATCCCTAGGAATCTAAAAAAACAAAACAAAACTCCTAGAACTAACAAGCGAATTTAGCAAGTTTGTGGGTGAAGTCAATCCTCAAAAAATCAATGATATTTCTGTATACTAGCCAAACAACTGAAAACAAACAAGCAAAAAAAGTGTACTAGCTCCAAAAACTGAAATACTTAGGTAAGAAATCTAACAAAAACATGTACAGGATCTCTATGTTGAAACAAAACACAGCTGACTTTTGAACAACACAGGGGTTGGAGCACCAATCCCCTACACAATCAAAAATCCATATGTAACTTTTGATTCCCCCAAAACTTACCTACTAACAGGCTACTGTTGACTGGAAGCCTTAATGAATAAATTAAAACAGTCGATTAACACATATTTTGTACGTTATATGTATTATATGCTGTATTCTTACAATAAAGTAAGCTAGAGAAAAGAAAATATTACCAAGAAAATTATAAGGAAGAGAAACTACATTTACAGTACTGTACTACATTTATTGAAAAAAATCTGCACACAAGTGGACCCGTGCAGTTCAAACCTATGTTGTTCAAGGGCCAACTGTAATGATGAAATAAATCAAGTAAGATCTAAATAAATAGACATACTGTGTTTGTGGATTGAAAGACTTAATAAAGATGTCAATTCTTCTCAAATTGATGTGTAGATTTCATGCAATTCCAGTCAAAATTGTAGCAGGATTTTGTACAAATATAGACAAATTACTTTTACATTTTATATGGAAAGGCAAAGGAACTGAAATAGCCAAAACAATTTTGAAAAAGATTGGGGTGCTTGGCTGGCTCAGTCAGTTAAACATCTGACTTCAACTCAGGTCATGATCTTACAGTTCGTGGGTTCAAGCCCCATGTCAGGCTCTGTGCTGACAGCTCAGAGCCTGGAGCCTGCTTCAGATTCTGTGTCTCCTTCTCTCTCTGGCCCTCCCCCACTCATGTTCTGTCTCTCACAATAAATAAACATTAAAAAAATTTTTTTTAAAAAGAATAAACTTGGATGGATTGCACTACCTGTTTAAAGATTTATTATAGTGCTCGCTTCGGCAGCACATATACTAAAATTGGAATGATACAGAGAAGATTAGCATGGCCCCTGCGCAAGGATGACACACAAATTCGTGAAGCGTTCCATATTTTTTTCGTCACCACTACACCAGCCCTACAAGAGATCCTAGGGGGGATCCTGTGAGACAAAGTACCAGAGACATCGCTCTAAGCATGAAACCTACAGACATCACAATGACTCTAAACCCGTATCTTTCTATAATAACACTGAATGTAAATGGACTAAATGCGCCAACCAAAAGACATAGGGTATCAGAATGGATAAAAAAACAAGACCCATCTATTTGCTGTCTACAAGAGACTCATTTTAGACCTGAGGACACCTTCAGATTGAGAGTGAGGGGATGGGAACTATTTATCATGCTACTGGAAGTCAAAAGAAAGCTGGAGTAGCCATACTTACATCAGATAAACTAGACTTTAAATTAAAGGCTGTAACAAGAGATGAAGAGGGCATTATATAATAATCACAGGGTCTATCCATCAGGAAGAGCTAACAATTATAAATGTCTATGTGCCGAATAGGGGAGCCCCCAAATATATAAAACAATTACTCACAAACATAAGCAACCTTATTGATAAGAATGTGGTAATTGCAGGGGACTTTAACACTCCACTTACAACAATGGATAGATCATCTAGACACACGGTCAATAAAGAAACAAGGGCCCTAAATGATACATTGGATCAGATGGACTTGACACATATATTTTTTAAAATTTTTTTTAATGTTTATTTTTGAGACAGAGAGAGACAGAGCATGAACAAGGGAGGGTCAGAGAGAGAGGGAGACACAGAATCTGAAGCAGGCTCCAGGCTCTGAGCTGTCAGCACAGAGCCCGACGAGGGGCTCGAACTCACGGACTGTGAGATCATGACCGAGCCGAAGTCGGCCGCTTAAGCGACTGAGCCATCCAGGACCCCGACAGATATATTTAGAACTCTGCATCCCAAAGCAACAGAATATACTTCCTTCTCGAGTGCACATGGAACATTCTCCAAGATAGATCACATACTGGGTCACAAAACAGCCCTTCATAAATATACAAGAATTGAGATCATACCATGCATACTTTCAGACCACAATGCTATGAAGCTTGAAATCAACCACAGGAAAAAGTCTGGAAAACCTCCAAAAGCATGGAGGTTAAAGAACACCCTACTGAAGAATGAGTGGGTCAACCAGGCAATTAGAGAAGAAATTAAAAAATATATGGAAACAAACGAAAATGAAAATACAACAATCCAAATGCTTTGGGATGCAGCGAAGGCAGTCCTGAGAGGAAAATACATTGTAATCCAGGCCTATCTCAAGAAACAAGAAAAATCCCAAATACAAAATCTAACAGCACACCTAAAGGAAATAGAAGCAGAACAGCAAAGACACCCCAAACCCAGCAGAAGAAGAAAAATCATAAAGATCAGAGCAGAAATAAACAATATAGAATCTAAAAAAAACTGTAGAGCATATCAATGAAACCAAGAGTTGGTTTTTTGAAAAAATAAACAAAATTGATAAACCTCTAGCCAGGCTTCTCAAAAAGAAAAGGGAGATGACCCAAATAGATAAAATCATGAATGAAAATGGAATTATTTCAACCAATCCCTCAGAGATACAAACAATTATCAGGGAATACTATGAAAAATTATATGCCAACAAACTGGACAACCTGGAAGAAATGGACAAATTCCTAAACACCCACACTCTTCTAAAACTCAATCAGGAGGAAATAGAAAGCTTGAACAGACCCATAACCAGCAAAGAAATTGAATCAGTCATCAAAAATCTCCCAACAAATAAGAGTCCAGGACCAGATGGCTTCCCAGGGGAGTTCTACCAGACGTTTAAAGCAGAGATAATACCTATCCTTCTCAAGCTATTCCAAAAAATAGAAAGGGAAGGAAAACTTCCAGACTCATTCTATGAAGCCAGTATTACTTTGATTCCTAAACCAGACAGAGACCCATTAAAAAAAGAGAACTACAGGCCAATATCCCTGATGAATATGGATGCAAAAATTCTCAATAAGATACTAGCAAATTGAATTCAACGGCATATAAAAAGAATTATTCACCATGATCAAGTGGGATTCATTCCTGGGATGCAGGGCTGGTTCAACATTCGCAAATCAATCAACGTGATACATCACATTAACAAAAAAAAAAGAGAAGAACCGTATGATCCTGTCAATCGATGCAGAAAAGGCATTTGACAAAATTCAGCAACTTTTCTTAATAAAAACCCTAGAGAAAGTCGGGATAGAAGGAACATACTTAAAGATCATAAAAGCCATTTATGAAAAGCCCACAGCTAACATCATCCTCAACGGGGAAAAACTGAGAGCTTTTTCCCTGAGATCAGGAACACGACAGGGATGTCCACTCTCACCGCTGTTGTTTAACATAGTGTTGGAAGTTCTAGCATCAGCCATCAGACAACAAAAGGAAATCAAATGCATCAAAATTGGCAAAGATGAAGTCAAGCTTTCACTTTTTTCAGATGACATGATATTATACATGGAAAATCTGATAGACTCCAGCAAAAGTCTGCTAGAACTGATACATGAATTTAGCAAAGTTGCAGGATACAAAATCAATGTACAGAAATCTGTTGCATTCTTATAGACTAATAATGAAGCAACAGAAAGACAAATAAAGAAACTGATCCCATTCACAATTGCACCAAGAAGCATAAAATACCTAGAGATAAATCTAACCAAAGATGTAAAAGATCTGTATACTGAAAACTATAGAAAGCTTATGAAGGAAATCGAAGAAGATATAAAGAAATGGAAAAATATTCCATGCTCATGGATTGGAAGAATAAATACTGTCAAAATGTCAATACTACCCAAAGCTATCTACACATTCAATGCAATCCCAATCAAAATTGCACCAGCATTCTTCTCGAAGCTAGAACAAACAATCCTAAAATTCATATGGAACCACAAAAGACCCTGAATAGCCAAAGTAATTTTGAAGAAGAAGACCAAAGTAGGAGGCATCACAATCCCAGACTTTAGCCTCTACTACCAATCTGTCATCATCAAGACAGCATGGTATTGGCACAAAAACAGACACATAGACCAATGGAATAGAATAGAAACCCCAGAACTAGACCCACAAACGTATGGCCAACTCATCTTTGACAAAGCAGGAAAGAACATCCAATGGAAAAAAGACAGTCTCTTTAACAAATGGTGCTGGGAGAACTGGACAGCAACATGCAGAAGGTTGAAACTAGACCACTTTCTCACACCATTCACAAAAATAAACTCAAAATGGATAAAGGCCTTAATGTGAGACAGGAAACCATCAAAACCTTAGAGGAGAAAGCAGTAAAAGACCGCTCTGACCTCAGCCATAGCAATTTCTTACTGGACACATCCCCAAAGGCAAGGGAATTAAAAGCAAAAATGAACTACTGGGACCTTATGAAGATAAAGAGCTTCTGCACAGCAAAGGAAACAACCAAAAAAACTAAAAGGCAACCAACAGAATGGGAAAAGATATTTGCAAATGACATATCAGACACAGGGCTAGTATCCAAAATCTATAAAGAGCTCACCAAACTCCACACCCGTAAAACAAATAACCCAGTGAAGAAATGGGCAGAAAACATGAATAGACACTTCTCTAAAGAAGACATCCAGATGGCCAACAGGCACATGAAAAGATGCTCAACATCGCTCCTCATCAGGGAAATACAAATCAAAACCACACTCAGATATCACCTCACGCCAGTCAGAGTGGCCAAGATGAACAAATCAGGAGACTATAGATGCTGGCGAGGATGTGGAGAAACGGGAACCCTCTTGCACTGTTGGTGGGAATGCAAACTGGTGCAGCCACTCTGGAAAACAGTGTGGAGGTTCCTCAAAAAATTAAAAATAGACCTACCCTATGACCCAGCAATAGCACTGCTAGGAATTTACCCAAGGGATACAGGAGTACTGATGCATAGGGGCACTTGTACCCCAATGTTTATAGCAGCACTCTCAACAATAGTCAAATTATGGAAAGAGCCGAAATGTCCATCAACTGATGAATGGATAAAGAAATTGTGGTTTATATACACAATGGAATACTACGTGGCAATGAGAAAGAATGAAATATGGCCCTTTGTAGCAACGTGGATGGAACTGGAGAGTGTGATGCTAAGTGAAATAAGCCATACAGAGAAAGACAGATACCATATGTTTTCACTCTTAGGTGGATCCTGAGAAACTTAACAGAAACCCATGGGGGAGGGGAAGAAAAAAAAAAAAAGGAGGTTAGAGTGGGAGAGAGCTAAAGCATAAGAGACTCTTAAAAACTGAGAACAAACTGAGGGTTGATGGGGGGGTGGGAGGGAGGGCAGGGTGGGTGATGGGTATTGAGGAGGGCACCTTTTGGGATGAGCACTGGGTGTTGTATGGAAACCAATTTGACAATAAATTTCATATATTGAAAAAAAATAAATAAAGATTTATTATAAAGCTACAATAGTAAAGACAATGTGGTATTGAAGAATTCCATACATAGATCAATGAAACAGACCCACACAAATATAACCACTGATTTTTGACAAATGCTAAAGTAATTCAATGGAGAAAGGATAGTCATTTCAAACGTTTTAGAACTGGACATACAGAAAAAAAATGAACTTCAACCTTACACCTCACCAAAAATTAACTCAAAATGGATGCTAGGTCTTAATGTAGAATGTAGGGGCACCTAGGTAGCTCAGTCGATTAAGCATCCAACTTCAGCTCAGGTCATGATCTCAGGTTGGTGGGTTTGAGCCCCACATTGTTCTCTGCGATGACAGAGTGGAGCCTGCATGAGATTCTCTCTCTCTCCCTCTCTCCCTCTCTCCCTCTCTCTCTGCCCCCCCCCCCATACTCTCTCTCTCTCTCAAAATAAATAAATAAACTTAAAAAAAAAAGTAGAATGTAGAAGTATTTATTGAGCATCTACTCATACACAGTTCCACAGAGACACATGGGAGCACCCTGGCTCTCCTAGTCAGTCTTTAACACCCCTGTATAAGTTTCCTTTGTCACCCTGAAACTGTTCTCTTTAGAAGCCTGACTTGACCACCCACACTGTTTCAAAAGGCATCAGAAGCCCACTCTTGGCTCAACAGACTGCCATCATTTCTCCATCTTGCTTCCTTCCCTCTGCCCTGAGTCCTTTCCTCGCATTCTGTTCACTTAATCATCCCGCTGCCTACCTCTCCTTTCCAGTGCTGTAGACCCTGGCTTAGCATGCCTCATTACTCCCAGACTGCTCAATTTTCTCTACTCTACATTAAAACGAACAAACAAAACAAAAAACAAAACAAAAACCTCTTCCAAGAAGTCTTTATAGTTAAAAGAAGTTTTACCTCAATCAACACATGATATTTCCATGACTTTTCCTTCTATTTTTACTTGTATAGACTCAGTGCTTATATTGTCCCCAAGTATTGATTTACATGCCTATTCATAATTTACATTTCTTTTGTGTATCCTTTATACATTTTAGGATCCGCACTATCTGTCCCTGACTATTCAGGCTGAGATTTTCTCTTATTCCTTCCAGAAAGGACTATGTATAACACCATATCTAGATAGATGCTAAATATATAATTATCTACTGACTGAAATACATTCTTAAACAGAAAGAAGCAGGCTTCTGTGTGAGAAAGAACTCACCCCTCAGGGCTTCCTGACAGGATTGGCTCATTAGAGCTGCTGTTTCAGAGGAGGCAAGCACTGCCTATGGCTGTGACCCTGGAACCTCATCATTTGGAGTCAGCTCATCCTGCCAGACCCATTTTCTGAACTTCCAGCATGGAGGAGAAACCAGCATGGAAGTGAAAAATGAAAACTCTGAGAGACAGTTACCAAAAGGCATCCTCTTAAGAACTGAATGCCCAATTTGTAAGTTACAGAATCAGGAACAATCAAATATTTCAGCAGTCATGGTGCTGGAGTCCTTTGCAGATATAATGTGGGAGCTCATCTTGCCCACCCGCCCCCATCCGAATAAAAGGAGGAACCAATGGAAGTCAACATAAAGAGACTTTACTGTTGATTTTCACTTCACATCAAATTCCAAGGGAAAGACCTGGGGAGCCTGGACAGGAGAAAAAGAGCCAAACTCAGTTCTAGATTCTGAAGCAAAACCAGACTTTGAGGCTCAGAGAATATTCCCTTTGGCACTACTTTTGTTTTTCCAGTTTCTCCCCAGTTCCTAACTCCTTTAAAACCCCAAACTCCTATTTGGAAGTCAGAATTCACAATTCAAAGACAGAAATGGATTCTTCAAGTTCCTTTTGAAACTTCCTCTTTTCTTTCTTCCCTTGAGCCTTTTGAACTTTTCTCTAGTTTATTAGTAGCAAGCAGAATGTTTCCCAAACAAGGAAATATGCAATGAAACCTTGTTATAACATCTTTCCTTTTAATGTTTGTCCACCTAGATCATTCAGTTTGAAAAGTCCCAGCTGAAGGGTTAGAAAGCAACGTTGCTGCCACATCAAATTTTCACACGTGAAATCTTCAGAGATTTCCTATTGAGAGGAAGGATTACAAAGAAAATTTCACCACTTTTGAAGTGGCCCATGTACAGGCAAGAGAGTGGTCCTGAAGGTTTGAGAATCCATGTTGTCTGCAGCTGCCTCCATTCGCCCAATCACCACCGAGTATCTTGGAATGGGAGTGTCATCAGGCACAGGCATCTCTCTCACCAGATGCAGCTATGTGCCAGGAGGGGCCGCTGGCAAGGGGGCTACAGAAATTTGGGAGGAGCCCTGCACCTCGTGACTTCACACCCCATGTTTTTTTAACCTTTTCAGTATTTGGGGATGTACAACATGAATGGGAAGGTGGGTACAGGAAACAGGAAAATGTCAACTGGATTACTTTCTCTGATTTTTATTACACTTTGACACAAAGAGGTCAAACATTGAGGTTAGTCCTCTCAACCTTGATAAGAGATTAGACCAACCGATACTTCTTCTATGCACTAATGAAGGGACTGTTACCTGCCCAGCAGCCGACAGAGGAGGCTGACTTAACTGGACAGGAATGTCAGCCAGAAGCTCTCTGATGCCTGCATTTGAAAGCAAAAGGCTGCAGCGGTCTGGCTACCAGGAAACCCCAAATTAAGTGAATAGGAAATCTTAGGGAAAGAAATGAAAGTTTTTCTTTGCATTTTAAGATGTCTTCTCTATCTTTTGGAAAATAAAAGTGCTATCACGAAATAGAATGTACAGAAAAGTGTGTAAAACACATGGACAGCATAACAGATTATAAAGCAAACGTACTCGTAACCACCACCAAGACCAGGAGTCAGAGCACTACCAACATCCTACAACATCCTCTTCTCCCAAAACCGGAGTCCAACACTGGACCTCTTTTTAAAGTCTGATGCTAACAGCCTCCAAAGCTTCCCAACTTTGACTTTTCTCCTTCCTCTCTGCAGTTCATCTCCTAAAAGAAGTTTGTAAAGTAGCTTCCCATAACATCTATGATCACGGAACAGTAACCCATTTCATTTTAATAAGACAAGTATTTAAGGGTTTGAAGCAGGATAAATAAAAATAAAAACAACCAAGAAAATGGTTTCTCGTGCACTGAAAATATCAGCATATTCATTTTCAAAATGCTAGGTTATGTGGGACCTTGGTTCCAGCCAGAAAACCATTTCTGCTTTCATAAGGGGCACATGCTGAAACAAGTATATGCAATTTCAGTGAAAACAGCACAAACTATTTCTGTCCAGTAAGGTTTTCCCACCTTCAAAGGCTGTAATATACTAAAACCAAAAAATATAGAGTATGGATGTTTTAAAATTTAGAAAATTAATATTCTGACCTTCACCATTGGATGCACATCTCTTTAGAACTGATGTTTGAGGGCAAATATCATCATAGGGAGAAAAATTCTAGATAGAAAGTGAAGGTAAAAGAAAGTTCCAGTTGCTTTAGAGCAAAGTCATTTTATCTTTATATTCACCTCGCTGCCTAAATGATGCTTTATTATTAGAAGCTATTCTATAAATGTTGATTGAAGCCATTGTTACATGAGCAGTTTCAGGAAAAGAAAATAAAATCATGCTTATTAGCTTTGATGTGTTTTTGCGGCTTCTTAATTATATTCAAAATGTGAAGAAAATAAGGCTTAGGATTTCAAAAGAAATTATTATGCACAATATAGGGGACTCAGGAATACAAGGAAGCTTGTTAGGAAAACACGTTTGTTTCTAGTCTTCTTTTTCACTTCTATTTCCTCCAGGATGTGTGGAACACAGTTTGAAGGCAAGATTCAGAAAGAGTTACAAGATAGGAGAAAAACTCTTTCAGAGAAAAGCAAAAATCAAAAAGAAAGGAAGGAAAAAAAAAAAAAAAAAGCAGAGGCTATCTCTTTGTTCCTGTTCCTTTCCCGTGTAGGCGGATCAAGGGCAAACAGAAGGCTTCTTCAGAGCCTGACTTCTTGCATAGCACCACCTAGTGGCCCAGGCTGAGAAATTGTTTTTATGTTGCCAACAGTTGAAAAATTGGAAATTCCAAAGTTGTGAACAGATTTGACAAATCATTACTTATATTTATGAGAGAGTGTAAATGCCAACTGACAAGTCATTTAGATAAATTTAATTTCAAAGAGCACAAAGTAGGGGTCTTAATGATGCCTGTATCTTTGCCCCTGCACATAAGTTGCCTGATAAGACCTAAGTGTCTGGTGAGGAAGCCCCAGCCCAGCTCACATCTGGTCACTCTGAAACCGATATTTATAATTCTATCAAAAACAACACAACTATTCCTGTCCAGTAAAATTTTCCCACCTTCAAAGGCTTTAATACATTAAAACCAAAAAATAAATGATATAGATGTTTTAAAATTTAGCAGCTTGATTGATATTCTGACCTTCAATGTAGGATGAACAATCTCTTTAGAAACAATTTTTGAGGGTAGATATCTTCGTAAGGAGATAATGAGTAAAATCCCAGCTCTGCCCAAGGGAGGTCTGGAAAGAAAGCTGGAGGCCAGTCTTCTCATGGGCATCCTACTATCTTTGTTTAAAGGAGCATGTTTGAAGAAAGTTAAGAACTGGTTTCAACTTTCTTTCCAAGTTAAGATGAAGCAAAGGTTGTAGACTGTAGCTTTTTTCTTAGCCAAGCTTTTCATTCCTCTGCATGTTGCTAAGTCAGACCTGGCAGCCACTCTCTTTAAGCAGACGAAGGCCCCAAACTACACACGGGCACCAATGATTTCAAGAGGGGTGAGGGAAGAAAGAAAAAGAAATTATGAACAGTGACAAAGAGGTCTCTCCTCCTTTCATAAAAGCATAATGCAGCTGTTTCCAGACATACCTTCAGAAACATAATGCCCTTGAGAGGAAAGCTTTGAGAAGACCTGGTCTGTTGCTCAGCCAAAGGCAGCAGAACCCAGGTAAATCAAAGGAACTTGACCCAAATGGAACCTATTTGGCAAAATAGCAATGACAGGGAAGTTCTGTTCTTCAGCCCTAGTTTCCTGCCTCCTGTCCTAAGAACTGACTGCACAACTATAAACAGAAGCCATTAAGCAGAAGCTGACTCTAAGTGGGCAAAGGCCAGGCACGTAGGCCAGTGATGGACCTATTCTAAATTGGTTAAGAGAGTGGGGTTATTGACTGGGTGGTGAATTGGACCAGGTGACCTCTGAGGACCCCATGACTGAATAACCTTCGGATTCACCACATTCCCTCCACTTAGGTTCATACGTGAACAGAAATAATCTTCCCAATAACTCTAGGTAAACTGAGACCACCCTGGAGTGCTTAGCACGAATTAGTGATTACATATGGCTTTATAAATGAAGAGGGAAAGGTGGCAGGCAGAGAAATGAGGAGTCTAAGAGTTAATGTTATAAAAGGTGTGTGTCTGTATGTATGCCCAGTATATATACACTGATGCTGTGCAATTAACTTGAAAAAGAAACAATCACTTTCCTTTTCATGAATTTGGTTGAATAGACCTTTACCCCTGCTTAAAGTTCAAAGTGGTAGTAGTGGAGCCCTGGCAGTATTTGGACACTAACAAGAAAACTCCAGCAGTGCTTGTAGAAGCATCAGGCCAAGGGAGGTCAGGGGCTCCAGGTACCTGTTTTGGTCAAAGGAATTGAGAAGAGCTGCTGAAGAAGCTTGTTTTCTGACGTTCTCAGGACTACAACCACATCAGCAGGTAGAGTATCTCTGTTTTTCTCAAGAACCCCAGAAGCATCATATAATACCTGCAATGTAAACAACAAATAGCAAACTAGCCGATATCATCCATTGCTAGCAACACTGGTAAGTTGTCTGAGGTCAGTCATTAATCGACCAACGTACAGAATTTGTCTTGACACAGTTGTGCTTTTAAATCCAGTCCACAAGATAAGGAGGAAAAAAATGTAATTTCTGACACACCAATTTATCTTAACTTCTTGTCCAAGTGCTCTTTGAAAAAAAGAGTCATATCACATCAGAATAATAATGAAAATACATTGGGTACTGTATCTTTGGTCACTATATGTAAAGCATCCATCCTATAAGGTAAACACTATTATTATCCCCATTTTACTGGTGGGTGAACAGAGTCCTAGAGAGAAAAGAAATAATATGCACATTTCACAAGTGATAGGCAGGCTTCCAAACCCAGACACTTTGGGCTCCGAGCCCATACCCACCGTACCGTTGTTGCTTCCCAAGGTACTCACGGCATGTGATCGCTCAGGGATGCTGAGCCATTTTTGGTTCTCAGAACAGGAGGGATCCAGGTCAGAGAAATTTTAAGAACACTCCAGAGAAATAAGCATTGAGTGACAAATGAATTCAGAAAAGAACAGGAGTCCAGAAAGAAAAAGGTCCTTCCTATCCATCTCCCGCCCCTTAAAATCAAGAAAGGAGAAGAGGGAGAAAGGGAAGATGGGTGAATAGGAAGTAAGTATAAAAGGACATGGAGACAGAGTGGAAGTGTAAGGAAGAGGATAGGAAAGGAGGGAGCAGGCTAGATAAGGGCATCTCAGACGTCAAGGACATCAATATATGGGCAGACATCAGTGCTAAGGTGAGTGAACGATCTAAGGGTAAAAACTGGGTTGCAATTTCTAACAAATATCCAAAATAGATACTATGCACTATGTGGAGAGAAAAACAATCCTCTCTACTTACATTAGAATTGCCTTTCAACCAACCTCCAGTCAGGCATACTTAATTTCAATACTATGATATGAATATGAAAAATGATTTCAGGGTGCCTGGGTGGTTCAGTCAGTTGAGCATCTGACCCTTGATTTCAGCATGGGTTATGATCCCAGGGTCATGGGATTGAGCCCTGCACTGGGCCCATACTGAGCATAAACCTGCTTAAAATTCTCTCTCTCTCTCTGCCCCTCTCCCCCACGCGTGCTCTCTCTAAAATAAAAAATAAACAAATAAATAAATTTTTTTAAAAAGTAAAAATAATTTCAATAAATCTTACATCAACAAAATAATCCAAAATGCCTTTTATTGAACTCCTACCCATTTTTTTTGGACCCAGGGCCTCAGCAGATCACCCCCACCCCCCACCCGGAACCAATTAGCCATAATTCCAATGGCTCCTTTGAGAGTAACTCAAGCAATGAGTTGTTGGCTGCAGAACTAGAGAGTTTCCTGAATTAGTCACTACTCTACTTCAGGAACTTGAAATGAGACTGTGGCATAAGTTATGAAAAGTGGAAATTTCTGTTAATGATATAAAAGCTTAATATCTGGATGATGAAGTGAATTTTTTTCCCTTTTTATCTAGACATTTTTGGTTCCCTAAAGACACATAGAGTTAAACTGCTAAAAACTGAGCCCCACTGTGATATGAACCCTCCACCGCTACCTACACATTTCCAAATGACTTTAATGTGCACATTCACTGCTCAACACTGGGAAAGCTATACTATGTTCTCTCTCTGGAGAGCTGTCACTTCTGGGCCAAACCTCAGGTGAGAGGCAGATGGCAGCTCCATAGTCACCCCAGCGAGAAATTGCTTCTTTACCAGGGGCGACTTTCTGTGAGCAGCACACTGAGAAAGTTTGGGAATTATGATTAGGTGTTCAAGAGGAATTAAAAGGAGAAAAGAAACCTGCAAGAAATTTTGTGAGCAGCACAGACAGGGTAGTATGGACACTGACCCCTGTCAAATTCAGGTTTAATGACACACACTTGCCTCACCTTTCCGGCATAGTGCAGGATGCCAAAGCACAGCTCCACTCCTTTGGGCCTCCAGAAGTATTTGCATCGCAGATTATCTTCAAATTTATCTGTGTGGATTTTCATGTTTAAAAGTTACAATGAGAATTGTTGGCTCCTTCAAACAAAAGGTCACTCCTTGAGCCAGGAGTGACCCCAAATAAGGGATTTCAGAGCAGTCTGATAGTGTCGTTGTATGTACAACAGTAGTGAAAAATGCCCTGTTGAAATGGGCTTACCATCAAGTCTTCGTTTAGTTGTTTTGTATTTGTCTTTAGCGTCAGGCGATGCCCTAACATCTTGTTTTGTTCTAAGAACTCCTAGCACGGACACTGATGACACCAGAACTCTGACCAATTAGCTTTAGAACCATAAAGATATCCCACAGAAGAAGGCAAACAACCCTTGTTTAAACTTATCATGGCAACTTGTGATGATTTCATAGGTAAAAGGAAACCACCGAAGGTGACAATGTCAACTCCTGAAGAGAATCTCTCCCACCAATCAATTTCCTATCTGGGGAAAAGACTTGAAGCTTTCTGTTCCTCCCTCAATAAACAATGTTTGCTACTGTTGTAACTGAGAGCCTACTCTGTGTGAGGATCTGTGCTAAGTACTAAATGGATACAAAGATTGGGGCTTTGTTGCCCTAAATATCTCACAATCTCAGCGAGGGAAGGGATCATATACAACACTGAAGACTGGAGAAGCAGACGGACAAAGGGAACGGGGATAGAATACAAAGGGCCTTTAATGCTAGGATGAGGTGTCTTACTGGCAGGCCGCAGACAATAGTAAACTAATGAAAAGGTGGCTTTAGAAAGACTAAATTAGCTGGGATGTCCAGGGTAGAGAGGGTAAGTATGAGTCTAGAAGCCATGAGACCAGAAGGGTCTTCTATACAAACTTGGACTAGAGGTGGATGGGATCCAGGCAAAGATAGGAGAGAAGGGTATGAAAAGGAGGAGAAGCAATTATTGGTTATAGGAAATAAGGGACAGGAAGGTATAAAAAATGAAATTGACAAAGGATAAAGGTATTTACGTTGGCAGCAATAGGAGTGTGAGGAGGGCTTGGTGATGGGTTTGCTTTAAGACACAATCTATCAGGACATTTGCTGAATATTTCAATGCATTAAAAATAGATCCTATACTTGCATAGCCTACCAGGTGGCCAAAATGCTCAGCCACGCTCATTTGATGACATGAACCAAGTTCTCTTCTGAGTGCATTATGCCTTTTACAAAAGATACCTACCAACCAGGGTCTGATCAGTTGCTTGGGGAAATCGACTTTCCTCATCCAAAAGTGCAAGCAGTCCCAGGGGCTTCTGGAGGAACATGTCCAAGAGTGGGCGGTTGTCCTCATACATCACAGGTGTAGCATCAATGCCTTCATTCTGATATTCCACCTGGAGGGAAATGGATTGTGAATGTCTCCAGCCCAAAACTGGCCTAGGTGGCACCAGGCTGCTTTGGCATGCACATTCTGTGTCTGGAAACACTGACTGTATGTGGAAAACAGGCTGTGTTTTATGGGTGTAGCAAAGGAGTCTTCTGCATATAGCACTGTTGAAGCTTTGGGTTTAAGTCTGACCTACAGGCACATCCTGTGGCAGGCAGCTGAAGTCAGCAAAAGAAGGGACAGTGCTGTCTCCCAAATACCAACTTGGTAACTTGTAATTTAGAAACTGACATGGAATGGAAGGGAAGCTGAAAAAAAAACTATTTTGGTGATAAATATGGTTTAAACCAGGAAGAAAACAGACATCTATCTTCTACAAAGGATTCTGCAAGGGAATCATCTCCGGCTGGAAAACAAAGAAAATTCCAGATTTCCCAGGGAAAATAAATGCAGGGAGCCTTGACTGAAAAGGAGGTGGAATTTCACGCAGAGTGGGAGGGGAGGGGAGGGGTGGGTGATCCAGATTTATCCAGGTCCACTGATAAAACCAATAATTCGTGTTTATCTAATCACAGCACAGTGTGTGTATACCTTCACTTCTACATTAAAACAAAGGGCTTAGTATGTTTCATTGTTGAACAACTTCATACAAGATAGAATCTTGGGGTTGGGGTAGAAATTAGGGTGGAGGGGAAGGTCCCCTAGCTTTTGGGCACATGAGCTTCACACTCAATTTGATTTACCATTAAACTCATAGTGAAAAGACTTCCATTTGGGGAAAACCAAGAACATATCTTACTCCTCCCTGGAGATATTCCACCCCCACCCCAGCAGTTACTGTGGGATCTGGTGTGCAGGAGATAGGGGATGGGGATGGCGCATTTGGGAGTTAAGAACAGTAAGAACCTGTGCCCTGAATTCAACATCATCCTGTGTCATTTTGGACACTTATTTTACTTAAATAAGGTAGGAAGAGAATGTAGCATTTTGGACAAGGTGCATGGAACAGTTTAGAAGCAACAATTAAATAACTGGCTTGTCACCATCTCCACTCAAGTGAGGAAATGTAACTTTCCACAGAAATCAAGACTTTTTTCTTCAGGCTAAATTTAGACTATTTATTTTGACAGGACAGGCAGGACTGCCTCACCAGTGGTTTTTTCCTTAGAATCTTTTACCTGTTAGCCTAACAGGGTTTCTGCTTCTAATTGTGGGCAGCTTGGAGGCACCTTCCCCACCAGGTTTAGTTATTTCAGAGTTCACTATTACCTGCTCAAGAGCAAAAACGTGCTGGTTGAAATAGTACTGGATTTGCTCATTGGCAATGTTTATGCAGAGCTGCTCAAATGAATTTCTCCCAAAGTTCTCGAATCCAAAAATATCCAAGATCCCCACATTCATACCATCATCTGCACTACTGCATTGAAGAGAAGAAAAAAAATTGATAGGGGAAGAAACATTCATCTCAGGATGATGTTAAATACATATGCCCGTGTGTTTACCAACATATATACCCACTCATGGAAAGCAGCATTCAGCCACCTCTAAAGGAAGAAACAGTTTGTGTTTTAAAGTATTCATTCCTTCAGTTTTTCAACAGTCTTTCCAACTTTTTTTAAGCAGTAGAATCCTTTAAAATCTTACTCAGAAGCTCCATAAAGAGAAAGATTAACGAGGAACCACTCTATCGGAAGGGGCTAGAACTGCTGCCCATTCACTATTTCACCTTCCCACCCATAAGGCTTAATTGGAAGAACACTCTTTAGAACTTGATGTTGTCAATTCTTCCACAATATAGAAACCATCAATGCTTAGAAAGAAATAGTAGTAACAGCAGGAGTAGCAGTAGTAATGTAATGATATAATGCAAATAATGTAAGATATGGTGCTTTAAAACTTTACATGAAACTACATCTCATTCTGAAAACAACACTATGAGGAGGCTATCATTACCCTCATGTTACAGATGAGAAAACTGTGACTTAGAATATGGGATTGATCAAGCTCTAGAGCTTAGATGCAGACCCAGTTTGCCCAGCTCCCAGACAAAGCTGTTCTCTTAAACACTACACTATAACAGCTCTGTCAGTCATGTGCCTCTTCCATTGTCCTGGATACCATTCTCCTTTTAAAGGTGAAGACTTGAGAGCTTCACTAAAGAAAACTCATGAGTGGACCAAACACTTTCTCTTGCAAATCTAGGAGACGTCGGGGTCAATGACAGCTCTCCCAGGGCCTCTGCTTCCCAAGGGAACTTGCCATATACGTTTGTCTGGCTGCAGGAGTGTATTGATGCGATTTACAATCCAACTGAAGAGCCTCGCATACAAGGCTTTGGACATGGCATCTCGGACATCCGCGGCTCTGTCGACAGTGTTGGCACGGATGATGGTCTCACCCCGGGTGACCACACAGTGTGAGATAAGGGCCTCTTGGAGTTCTTCGGGGCTGATGCAGAGAAGGGAGGCAGCTGGAATACAGGGTAAGGATGACACCAGAGAATGTAGTCATCCATCCATCCATTCATTCATTCAGCCAGCATTTATTCAACATCCACTATGTGTCAGGCTCTCCCTAGGCACTTCAGATGCAAAGGTAAACAAGCCAGGTCCCTAACACCAAGAAGCATCCAGATGGACACAGTAACAGAACATCCACACTGTTCTGAAAGCTCTTCCCAGGTATTTGATGAAAAAAAGTGAGAGGAGATGGTCTTTGGTCAAATAGCCAGGGACTATACTCTTCTCAAGAATCAAAAAGCACATTACTTTATTAAAGGCAGTAAAAGATACTGTTTAACACAAATGGTGTTTATTTAAATCAGTGGTTTTTTTTTTTCCCTAACTCAGGATTTGGTTTCCTTGTGCCATCATCTCCTATAGAACTTCAAAAATAAATAGTGCCTGACTTCTCCCCTGGAGATGCTGATTCAGTGGATTCAGAGACAGATCCACCTCTTGTATTTTTTCAAAAACTTGTAGCTGGTTTTCAAAAGTAGCCAGTGTTGACACCACTGCCCAAAGTGACCTGCCACAGAATTCTTTTCTGCGGAGCATTTATTTGCAGCTTATAAAAAGAATTGTCATGGTCTACAAGACATCCTTTGGGAAATCCCAGTTGGTGAAAATACCCAAAGTCAGTACAGAGACCAGCAACAGCTACTCTATATTTTACAGCATCTTGAGAAAGTACCAAAGTGAAAGAAACATGTATTTTGGCTACACAGTGCACAGACATCAAACAATTACCATTTTCCAAAGCTTCAGCATTGGGCACCTCACTTTTATCAGTTTGATGTTGAGAGGAAATAGCTGCAAACTCAATGTTTCCAATATTCAAAATCCCAGCCAAAATTCTGTACACTGAGTGCACCTCCTGAAAAGGACAGCAAGAGCCATGTTTGGTCACTGCCAATCAAACTAACAAACCACCAGCACTGCTAGTTGTCCACTGAAGTCCAACACACACACACCCTTTTCCTGGGCACACAAATAATTTCCAAACCTCCCTTGAAGTTAGACAGTAGAACTAAACTCTTAACAAAGAAGCAAGAGGAATGACGTGGGCAATTCTGAGCCCAGTCTTACAGAAACAAGCATGCCTCCTCCATGCTTTCTTTCCCATTATTGCTGGCTGGAATGCCCAAAAACCCAGCCTCAACTATGCAGCTGACTAGGATTCCTGAGACTAATGACTGCATGGAACAAAGTTGTTCTGCAGCGTGAACCTCTCACCATGAAATGCTTCCGTCAGGGAGAACTGATCTTTGTTCTTCATGCCACTTTGAGCCACTTCCCTAACTAATACCAACTCCCAAATTCAGGTATGTTCTTTCTTCAACACAAGAGAGGAGATGTTTCCTTAACCTCTTTTGAATAGCTTTTATGAAATAGTTATCAGGGCATTTATTAATGGCTCATTGAACATTCTGAAGTTAAATAATAGAGTATATAATTATGAATGAGGTCAGGAAATATTCTGACTCACTAGAAATTATTTGTGATATTGTGATATAATAAAAACATAGATTTGGTCTTCACTCCAATCTCTGGCACAAGAGTTTATACAACCCTTGGGATTATGAGTGGTAGGTGTTAAAGGAATATCCTGTGTCATTCAGAGTAAGCCCCTCAGCCGTAACTGAGTTCATGCCAATGAGGTGACTCTTAGGGAATGGGGGCTGGTTGCTAGAGAGACCACACATTAAAGGGTAAGAATTTTTAGCTGAATCCTGGACTTCCAAGGAGGGGAAAATCCTGGAGATTGAGTTAATCACCAATTGGCAATAATTTAATCATTCATGCCTATGTAATGGAGCCTCCATTTAAACCCATAACTGATGAGGCTCAGAACACTTCCAAGTTGTTGAACACATGAAGGTGGTGAGAGGAGGGGTACCCCTTTCCCAAAACCTTGCCCTATGTATCTCCTCTTTCACTTGGCTTCTCCTGAGTTTTATCCTTTATGATAAAGTAAACTGTTTTCCCAAGTTTTTTGAATCCTTCTATCCAATTAATAAACTCAAGTTTGGGATCTTGGGACCCTAAACCTCCCATTTCATAGCCATTTGGTCATTAGGAGAACCCTACTGAACAAACAGGACTTGCCATTAGTGTCTGAAGTGGGAGCAGTCTTAGGGAACTGAACCCCTCACTTGTGTGATCAGATATTAACTCCAGGTAGACAGTATCAGAAACGAATTAACTGGGGCGCCTGGGTGGCGCAGTCGGTTAAGCGTCCGACTTCAGCCAGGTCACGATCTCGCGGTCTGTGAGTTCGAGCCCCGCGTCGGGCTCTGGGCTGATGGCTCGGAGCCTGGAGCCTGTTTCCGATTCTGTGTCTCCCTCTCTCTCTGCCCCTCCCCTGTTCATGCTCTGTCTCTCTCTGTCCCAAAAATAAATAAAAAACGTTGAAAAAAAAAAAATTAAAAAGAAACGAATTAACTATAGGAGAATTGGTTGGTATGGGGGGGAAAAAACTCCACACATTTGATGTCAGAGTGTTGTGAGCGAAGATAGTTTAGATTATCTAAGCCCTATTTTTATATTGAAAGTTAAATATATAAGTAGCATTAGTGGTAAAATATAAAGTATATTTATTTATTTAAACATATGCATTTCCTGTAGGTGAGATAAATGGGTAGTAAATTTCTGCATCTTATGCTTATAGATAGAGAAAAGTACTTCCACAAAAACACTCAGGTGAGGAACTTGATTTAGTACTATACACAGCAGCAAACTAATAGGAACCGTCATTAGATCATTGATAAAGCATTGTTCCCAAATTGAGCCTTCCTGTGAACATTCCTCAGTAAAGCCAACAACTGAACACAGACTGTAATAGTGACATCTGCTGGATACCTGATAATGCTACAAAGACAAATGAGGATTTTAAACCAGGCTTCTGCTATAGATAAATATTGTTCTTCAAACTTCTAAATCAAAGGCAAATTGTCCTGTTTCTGCGGTCAAGAATCACTGTTTTAATCACACAACTTAAGACTGGCTAAGGAGAACACCTACCAAATGGGTTTTCTGGGACTAGTGTGGATTTAACATGACAGCACCTCATTACCTCGATCAATACAATATGAAGCTCATGGAATGCAATAAGCAAGCAACTTCCCAGGGGGTAAACAGAGACTCTAAGGCAATGAGTTTGATATAGCTATTATTTCTGTATCCAGTTATCTCAAAAAGTTATCTAAACTCTCAATACTCTGAGGAAAAAAATGTACTTCCTCTAATTAACACACACACATGCAACATATATGACCATACAAGGCATGAAACCTCCCAAAATAGGGCTTCCAGGCATTTCACCACTGGGGTGATTATCCCCAAAGGAAATGGTAGTTCTCACCTAGTTGTTTCTCTGGCAATATTCTCTTCAGCACAATACTCAGACATTTGCTCTTTTGAAAAACTACCCATGTGACCTTCAGTGAAAATTTTGGGGTTCAAACACTGTGAATGACTGAACCTAATGGTAGGTTGGGTCTTCTTCCTTGGTTTAGACAAGGGAACTTGAGAAGGGTATCCAATGTTGACCTCATTATGGAGGAATTAGCCTTAGAGTCCTCTTTATGCTACAATTCCAAGCTATTCCACTTGATTCCTTCAGTCTCCCCCTTAGATTGATTAGTTCTGCCTTTCTGGCCTAGGAACCTATATCCACCCTTATGGTCAAGTCAAAACATCACCCATATACTGTCATGTTAGAGGACAATCAGTAGCAAGTTCATCTGTGGGATTACATCTCCCTCCCCAGTACTTTTTTTTTTTTTTTTTTTTTAATGCTTATTTGAGAGACAGCGTGAGCAGGCATGCAAGCAAGGGAGGAGCAGAGAGGGAGGGAGGGTGGGAGGGAGAGAGGGAGGGAGGGAGGGAGAGAGAGGGAGAGAGAGACAGAATGAATCCCAAGCAGGCTCCACGTTGTCAGCGCAGAGCCTGATGTGGGGCTCAATCTCATGAACTGTGAGATCATGACCTAAGCAGAAATCAAGAGTCAGATGCTCAACTGACTGAGCCACCTAGGCGTGCCCCACCCCCAGTACTTTTTCATCAAGTCTCTTCTTTTCTCCCCACAGCTATCCTGAGAAAGATTTTCACCTTCCTCACTTTGCTTATTTCCTCTTGTCTGATCTCCAGTTCTATGCACCCTTTCCTGGCATCCTGCCTTTGCTACAGAATCTTGTTACCATGCTCTATTTTTTATTTCTTATGTTTTCAACTTTCTACGTGATAACACAAAATAACCTCACCCAGGACAGGAATACTATCAAGAAGACTAACAACTTCTCCAGCTGGTTTCCCAATTCACTGTTGATGAGTATGAATTCATTTTTATCATCAATCAGCAGAAGTGGGGAAGAAAGAGCCTTTCCCCATCAACATCTCATGCAGGATGTCTTTGCTGCTTCTTTCCTTTTCTCAGAAGATACTCCTTTCACTGATGTAGGTATTCTCTCAATAAAGTTAAAGCTAAGCAGAAAATTGAGAAGGATCTTAGTTTTCCATTAGCCTGGAGCTGATTTCCATTTAGCCTGGAGTTGCTCCCAGCCTGGCTCACAGGCATCTCATGGTAGTTGTTTCTCTGTTCCTCTCCTAGGCATTTACTTGTCCTCTCAGTATCTCTTTACCTTGTTTCCTTTTTACAAGTCTCTAGTTTTTTACCAGCTGCTCTAAGTACCACATTAGGCCCAATTAAAGGGCTTTCTCTCTTACGGGCTCTATCCCAACACCTTTCTTCAGTTTCCTTTTCAGAGGATGTTTCACCTCTGAAAAGAAAAATGTTTTCACAACATTTGTATCTTGAAAGCCAATGATGGGTTTAAAAACATTTGAGGGTAGGGTGTGTATATCAATCATACATCAGTAAAGTTTTAAAAACATGGTAAGTCCTATTGTCTATCATTTGAACACTGAAAATCCTCAAGATCTCCCATTTACATTTTAACACATAAACCCTTCGGTTTCTCTTCAGCAATACTCTCCCAAATACATAATCTGTCTTGAAGAAAGGGAAAAAACTTTGCCCTAATCTCAAAGCCTTCTCCCTAACCTCTTCATCAAGGGATCTGCAGTAAAATATCCAATCTTGACCCTCACACAGATAATCTGCCTAAAATCTTTTCATGTAGTATTAAATATAAACATACCTAAAACTCAATTTAATACATTATGATTATTCATATACCAGCAAGACAAGCATTAGTATTAAACAAAAATAATAATGTTTGATTCCAAAAAGGCATGGATCTTCATAATAGGGTGTTAGGTATAATCCCACCCACCCAACCCCCAACCCCTGCCCAATCCCCTGCAAGGAACCATCATTGTTAGTCAAGGACTCCTTCTACCAGGGAGGTTTCTTTACAATAAACTCAGGGTCAAGTGTTCTTTCTGATACTTTTGGCTGATGTCCCAGAATTAAAATTCATGTTCTTGAGTCTGCACTAAGGTTTGCTACTTATAATTTTGCTATGGGAGTTTGGAGGAATCTGAAGAATACTATGAGGATTCCTGCAGGGTACTTAGTGACATTATAAGAAAAGAGGGTGACCATCATTTTGATTAAATTGACCAGTTTATTTAAGCTATGTCTAGAAAATGTCCCTCTGTCTAGAAATAAACTTAAGAAAAAGTTCTGATACGTCAGCTATTTGGCATCTGATCCCTGACTACATTCACCTGAATCTTTCTGAATTTAGTCAAACTACTTTGAGTTTATAAAGTAAACTGAGTGAATTCAGCAAAAACAGGTTGTCTATAGAGATATAGACAAAGATATAACCAAAGAATTTAAGATCAGAGAGATCAGAGCCAGCCTCTTCCTTCCATTTCCAAGGTTGCTGACATAAGTTGGTTTATTTCCAGTATCAATTAATATGGGACACGGTGAAACTATAAACATATCATTACATTCTCGTTATTCATTTTATAGTCCAGATCAGGCAGAAATTATGTCTACCACTTTTTACACTTCTTTCTTTTCACATTTATTCACTCATTCATTCAATTCAATTCTACTATACTTTTTTTTCATCAAAGGTTAGGGATGGCTTACCTCAAAGACAAATACTTTTAGCATATTTAGTTTGTTTTGTTTTTTGTTATCTTAAAACAGCTTGATTTATTATTATTTGCAATACATTTCTATTATTAGAACAAAGCCATTATATACGTTCTTTTAGAGCTAGGACCAATCTCTTCACAGTATTCTACACCCATCTTTATAGTCATTGAAAGCAAAATATTATTAACCTTATGACTAACTTCTCTATTGTTCCTGTACCCTTTCCAGCTAGTATGCCCCTGAACACCTTGGCATGACCGAGGTGACTTGAAATCGTTCTACTGCCATCTCCACCACGCTTGGACTCTCCTGGTGATGCATCTTGATAACAATCAGCTCTACAAATTAATAACCATAAAGGTCCTTTAATAAGGCTGGAACCTGTTTAATTGCTCTCCTCTAAGGAGCCAAGGGAAATACAGTTCTGTTTTTATCTGACCTTTGGGATTTTCCACTGTCTGTCAGTCTAAAGTCAGTGGGAGGCAGACAGAGAAAATTAACAGCTGGCTAGAAGAAAAGAAAGGTATTATTATGACTAAAATCAGCCATGCTGGGAAGGGAAGGGCTGGCCAAACTCATTAGATTACAGAAGCAATACTTTACCCAGAGTGGCTGTCCCAGGGTAACTGGAGTGTCTTGTAATCTAATCCCTTAAGATTTAACACTCTCACCTACCTCCTAATCATTCACCTCCTTTCGTGGAAAAGCAAAAGAATCTGTGTATTTTGCCAAATTGATGGCATGAAGCCCAGAAACTATGACATAAATGTATCACAGAATAATATTTGAACCTAGGGTTATAAATATCTTCTGTCACCCCTGGCATATATTTAATAGAGACAGCCTGTATCTAGTAAGATAAGAGTAGTTGAGTACTTAGAGCTAGAGGTAATAATGAACAACTGTGTACCATGGAGAAGGAAGTGACTGCCAGAAAGTTGAAAAGGTTTAAATTAATTTGTTTTGGTGCACAAGGAGCTACTTGCATAAATATATTTCTGAGCCTTGGTGTAACCTACATATTCCTATACTCATATTACACAACAGACTTCAATGGCTGGAACAACCCCAACTCAGAAAAGGGCAATATTGTTTTGGTGTTTGTTATCACAGCTGTAGTGAACTGATGACAACGGTAACAATTTGCAGGCATGTGGCACTTACAACAGTACTTCTAATTTAATATTCACTTGCGCTTCTTGTTAAAATGCAGATTCGGGTTCACCTGTTCATAGATGGACCTGAGAGTCCGCATTTCTAACAAGCTCTCACATGATGACAATATTTCTGGTCTGATCAGACCATACGTTGAGGAGCAAGACCTTATACATGACCAGATGGCAACTGAAAAGAAAGTATCCTGCCCCAGCTTAGAACGTTCACATCTACAGTCACATTGATACAAGAATATTAACACCTGAGTTTCTTTTTCTTTTGGGAATCACCTACCTTGTCAGTGAATCCTATAATCCTGAAGCAATGCTGAATTGCTTCAAATTGTCTTCTGTAAGATTCCTTGGAAGTGATGTCGTGTATCACCCTTCCAGTTTCATCAGCTATGTACCTAAATGGAGTATGACCAAATACAATGAGCATTGACGTGGCAAATGGCACCCCAAATACCAGGGCATCACTGGGCTCCTTCTTCACAAGGGCATTTCCCTTTCAGTCCAATTGCAGTGGAATAATGGTGCACGTGGCTGAGTAAAATGGCCGCAGTTAAGTTTTTAAACGTTCTAGAAAATGCAAAAGGCGAATGGCTGCAGTTAAGCTTTTGAGCTTTCTGGAAAATGAAAATGGTGCCATCCACCTTGGGTATTTCAACTTAAGACACTATCAGTGTCCAGTTAGGAAAAATAGTTCCATTTATTTCCAAGTTTTCTCAATTGCTATTTACACATTCATTAAAAATCAACAACTAAAACGCCCTGATACTTACCTAGGAGGCTTTTCCTCAGGAAGTCTGAACTCAGAAAGTTTCTTCTGGTGATAAAGACCAGCATAAATATAGTAAAATATGTGAAAATTTTTCTCTCCCCTGGAAGAAAAGAGGGGAGAGGATATTATTAGTGATATATTCTGGGGCCTCCCCACTTTAAGTCATCTATACCATCTTTCTGTGAAAAATATTATCCTGTAGCAAATTTGCATTTTCAGGCAATTAAATTTGCCACATCCCAATTACAGAATAGTAATAGTGATAGGATTAGTATAGTAATTGTCACAGTGTCACATTATTAAACACACTTATCTTTACGCAGAAGGAGGTTTTAGAGAATGGAACATTCGTACGTCACAGTCAGGTTATACACATTTAGAGATATTTCTAGTACAGCCCAAAGGACGAGGCATCTGTGTCACATGCCTTCCGTTAGTAACCCGTGTTGCTTCAGAAACAGTGATAACAGCTTAGAGACATCAGTCAATCTCCCTATTTTATTGGAGCCCCAGACAGTGGCTCTCCAGTCCTACGGCAAGGTAGGGAGCAAAACTGGGTCCCGGACTGAGGTCCCCACTCTTTCAAACCTGTGTTCTTTCAAATGCCATTCAAAGCAGTATGCACCAGTTCCCCTGCCAGTGCAGAGCCCGAAGTGGGGCTCAAACCCACCAACCACGAGATCATGACCTGAGCCGAAATCAAGAGTCAGATGCTTAATCAACTGAGCCACCCAGGCACCCCAAGAATTTTTTTTAACTGGTCCTTCAGCATAGACAGTTTGAAAAGCCCTGCTCTGGGTCCCTTTCCTTCCTCTGGAGGAGGGCAGTCTCTTCTGTTGATATCCCAGGATTTGACAAATCCTCATTTTGGCCAATTTAGCTCTGTGAAAAGAAATTGTTCTACTCCTTGTTCCCATCTGTGACATGGGCCCCACTCTTTTCTTCAGCTTCTTCTAAGTATCCTGGTCTTCCTTTGTCATTTATCCTGCCAAAGCTCTTCTAGGATATTCTTATTCCTCTCTTGTATTCCAGATGCCTCTGCTCACCATTTCTCACTCATCTGTTCCCTCAACTAATAAATTTACCTAGTGCCAGTCAGGGCAAGCACTGTACCAGGTGCCAGGGATACAGGACTAAGAGGATTCCTGCCTTCTGGAGCCTCCCTTCTAGTGACGGAGTTAGATAAAACAAGGAAACTTGTGATGAGGGCTTTGAAACAAACAAAAGGCTAAGATGAAGAATAATGTTGGGGGACAAGGGCTGCTTGTGTTAAGTCAAGGGAAGGACTCTCTAAGGAAATAACACTTAGGCCAAACACTGAAACATGAGAAGGGACTGGAAGGAGCTACAGAAAGAAGGGGGAAGAGCATTCCAAAGACAGGGAGCAACATATACACAAGGGCTCTGAGCCTGACACCCACATAGAACCAAAAAGATGCTAGGGAGAAGGGGGTGGGCAGGTAGGCAGGGCCAGCCCATACTAGGCCTTGTTAGGCCATAATGAGGACTTTGTTGATTAAGCAATTAGAATTCTTTGAAGTGTATTAAACTGGAGCCAAGAAGCACTTTAAGTATATAACATGAGTAGATCTGTGTTGAAAAAGTACATTCTAGCTGCAGGATGAAGACTAGACTGTAAGAAGCCAAGATGGATGCAGGGAGACCAATTAGGAGGTCGTGGTGAGAGAGCAAGCAACTTGGATAGGTATCAATTATAGTGCTGATGGAGAACAAGAGTAAGCTTAAAGATATATTTGGAGGAACAACTGAAAGAACATCCTGAGAGAATGAATGAGGGTGGTGTGAGAAAAGGACCTGGAGTCTGCCTCCCAGGTACCTAACTTGAGCATCTAGCGATGATGGCACCATTCATGGAGACGGTAAAGCCCTTTTAGGGCTTAATGAATCAGTATGCCTGGTGCAAATATCACTTATTCTTTAAACTCTGATAAATGTGCAGGCTTCAGCTGACCCATCTTGATCTTACCTTCTTACAGTTTTTTTTGCAGATACCTCTAGTTTTAATTCTTCTTAACATTGCCTATCAACATCCATCCCTACATAAATTCAATTTAATTTTCATCCTGTATCCATCAGGTTTGGTTAGGTTTTGTTGAGATAACAAATATTCCAAAGATCTCAGTGGCTTAACTGAACAAAGGGTCACTTCTTGCTCAGAGTACCTGCCCACTGAGAGTCAGCAAAGGGAAGGGGGTGTGCTCATCATAGACACTCATGGGCCTAGGCTGATGCAGCAGCCACCATCTTGCACTTTGCCAGAGGGTCTTGTCATTACACGTTCATTTGCCAGAACTGATCATATGACCACATCTAACCACAGTGTACATAAAAGAGAAATCCTACTATGTGTTCAGAAGGGAGCAGATCAGAAACGTTAGGTGAACAGGATTTGCATGAGCCCCGTTTTCTCCTCATTCAGTATCTTCAGTCTATTTTACTTCATCACTGCTATCAGATTGAATAAACTTAATAATAATATTATGGTATATTAGGCACCTATTATGTTTCAGAGTTTATATTTGGTATAAATCACATTATCTCATTTGATTCTCATAATAGTCCTGTATGGATGACTTTCTTATGCCCTTTTTGCATGTAAGGAAAATACGATATGAGGATATTTACACTAAGTGACATATAAAATAAGTGACGTAGCTGTGATTGGAACCCTCTTCACATTATCTTCCTAAAAGACCTTTTACATTTGAACATAGAAAACTGTGTTTTCCATTCTGTTGGATGCAGCTCCATAAACTTTAAAATCACCCTAATTTGGGGAGAAAGAAGCAAGTGACCTCATAAAAATTAATCAAGAAGCCACAGGGAACCTGAAATAACTCTCACTCTGTCTTTTTGTTCATTTGTTTAATTTGCATGCCAGTCCCTATTTTGTGAAGAAACTGCAAATGTGTGGCAGGAGAGGATGCTTGAACCCTTACCCTAGAACAAGTCCTGTAGATTCTTCTTGCATAATATCTCTCAGATTCATCCACGTCTTTCCATCTCCCTCCACTGCTACTATCTTAGTCCAGGCCTACATTCTATCTCACATGGATCTGGCAACAAACAGTCTCCTAATGGTCTCAACACAATCCCTCTTGCACCTCCTCAATCCATTTTCCCCACTGAAACCAGAGAGATCATTTCAAAATGCCCCTTGGGTTTTGTGACTCCTCTGCTTGAGAACATTAAATGGTTTCCTATTGCCTTTAGAATAAGGTTCGAAATCCCCAGCCTGGTTCCAAAGCCCTGCATGATCTGGCCTCAGGCTCATCTTTGCCTGTCTCCCCCTTTTTGGGAAGAGCACCACCTTGCTGGCCAACTCTTAGCGATCCTCAGGTCTCAGATTAACTGTCTCATACACAGGGAGCCCCTGTCTTCCTGGATTAGGTCGGGTGCCCTTCCTTCTCTTGTTTTACCTTCATAGCACTTTATATTGTTTCCTGGAACTTATCATAATGGTTCTGCATTTGTTTATTTACTCGTTTTAATGCCTGTGGTCCTCCCTCCCCTCCCCCAACAATCCCCCATCCAGTCTGAGCTCCATGAATACTGCAACCTTGTCTATTTTGCTTACTTTTGCAACTCCAGCAGAGAGCTCAACACTAGCATACAACAAGCATTCAGGAGTTACTGAATAATGCACGAATGGACCATGCTCCTGAGGAAGTCTGGTGTCCTGCAATAATAATAGGAAGCATGGCTAGCCCTCTAATAACATGTACTACACACGGCACTCTTTAAAGTAATTTTATATAAATGAACTCCTTAATCTTCATAGCAAATCCATGAGGTAGGCAATACAAGCATCTCCATTTCACAGATAAGGCACAGAGAGGTTAAGTGACATAACCAAGAACAGTCAATGTCAGAGTCAGCATTTGAATCCAGAGAAGTCCATGCTCTTCCTAAAACAAAGGTTTTTCCCCCCCCTACTGAATCTAGGGGAAAAAATCAGTATGCAGAATACTATCAGTGCTTTTTTTAATATACAAATTAAATTTTAAGGTACCCAATGATTTTTAAAAGTATTCACAATGTTGCTAAATTCTACCTAGTACCAGCTCAGAAGAAAAGAGCATCCTGATCCCAAAGTACTCCCACCCCAACCCTCTGTACTCAGCCTGCAAATATCTTTTAGGTTAGAAATTACCACTATCCTTTGCTTAAATAATTCCTTGTTCTTGGGAAGTCTGGGGGTAGGGGGACCTTGGATGCTAAGAACAAGGGTGAAATGTATCCATTAAGATTACGAAAGCCTCCTGGTCTATCTTCCAGAACAAAAACAGAATGATAAAATAGTGTACCTACACTGCCTGTTTTATAACTCTCGATTTTTCAAGGAGATACTCAGAGATTCTTGCCCCCATCACAGCTCCCGTTGGTGTAAACATCATTTCCAGGTATTTTCCAAAACGGCTGGAATTGTCATTGATGGCAGTGCGTGCATTTCCAAAGGCTTCCACCAGGGAGTTGACTTGCAAGATTTTCTCTCTCAGGGTCTGATTATTGGCCTGTGCCAAACAGACAACAGTCAAGAGGAGCTTCCAGAAATATCACTTTAGCAAAACTGCCAGGCACCCCTCCCTACCCCCAAAATTCACATATTCTTTTTGGGAAGAACTTCACTTGGGAAAATCATCATCAGCCACTAACACCGTTTTCTCAGATGAGCAACTAGTTTAGGTTATCAATTTTTACATCCAGCCACACTTTACTTAAAATCCTTGATATAATGCCTGAACATTTTAGAAAGAATTTTAAATAGAGAGATCCCATAACTTTTCTCAGTCATCCATTATAATATTCAATTAACCTCATCTGTAAAAAAGATTCCTTAAATGTTTAGTTTCATAATACACTACTTCTTAGTATATGTAACTGCCAGTCTGTTTTTTTAAGTCATTCCTTCAATGTCCATTTAACCAAGCTAAAAATTTCCATTTCCTTCAACTTTTGCTCAAAGATTTCTATTTTCCAATCCTTTAATCAAAGCCTTAGTGGCTCTCCCTAATCCCGTTCCTAGTGTTTAACCACTTTTACTACTTAATGGCTAAATGTTTCTATTACATTGAAAACATAAAAAATTAATTGCTGATAATCTAGTAAATTCGTGCTGGCATTATTTTCCTCACTACGTGAAAGAAGGATGACATGCTGACATCTTAAGAGGCCTAGCTATCAGGAGGTAAACATAATAAAGTCGGAAGGTTTTTATGTAATCCCTAATAAAAGCCAGTATTTCCATCATTTATAAAATATGCAGTTACTCTGTAAGGATTCTAGCCACAGTACATGAAGCAGATAGTCAATACCTTCCCCAAGAAAGTCAAATGCTGAACAATCAGGTGGGTGCTTTCCGTCTTCCCAGAGCCACTTTCTCCGCTGATGACAATGCACTGACACAGAAAATGAAGAGTGAAGAATTCATAGCACAGGGAACAACTTGTATGTTCAGCAATGGCTTTCATACAACATCTACCATTGCACACCTTATTTTTTTTCACCGAACGATAGATCTTAGGAATCTTTCCATTTCTGTACATTGAGAGCTTTGACTTTTTCACAGCTGCTTGTTGTTCCATTGTACAGATGCAGCATAATCTATTTAACCAGTCTCATATTGACAGATACTCCTTATGTTATTACAAGCAATACCACATCGAATAACCCTACATAGGGCATTATATCTACATGCAGCTTCTTCTGTAGAATAAATTCTCAGAAATGGGTTGTTAGACTAAAAGATAAAATGCATTTGTAAATTGCATAGATAGTACCAAATTGCTTTCTAAGGACTAGAACCAATCCAGGAAAGTGCCTGTTCTAGAGCCTCACCAATAGAGTATATTGGATTTTTGCCAATCTGAAATGCAGAATAGTCTCTCAGTATAGTTTTAATTTGCATTTCTTTCATTATGAGTGACATTGAGGTCTTTTCATACGTTTAAGATTATTCATATTTTCTTTTTGTGACTAGCCCATATCATTTGCTTTTTTTTTTTTTTGCATTATTGGTGTTTTATTATTCATGTCTAAGAGTTCTTTATGTATCAAGGAGATCAGTGGGTGTATTATAATAAAAAACATACACTGGGTCTTTGTCTCTGGTTCCTGGCAAGAGTTCCTAAGACCCTTGGAACTTCTTGAATCATAGGGACAGCAGGATCATCTTCTGTTATTCGCAAACAAGTCCCTTTCAATCAAACCTAACTGCTAACCAGGTGGTTCCAAGTAGGGCCCAAGACAGCTTCGAGATAGATACTGGTCACCAGAAAGACCAAATACATGATTAGAGAGTGGGAACTTCCAGCCTCATCATCCCAACTTCTAGGAAATGCAGAGGGGCTAGAGATTGACTGAGACATAAAAACTCAAAGAACAAGATTCACAGAGTTTCTGGTATAAACACTTTGAGATGCTGGGAGGGGACATGCCCAGAGAAGGCAGGGGAGCTTTGTACCACCCCTCTCCCCTGTATCTTGCCCTGCGTAATCTCTTCCATTTGGCTGTTCCTGAGTTGTATCCTTATAGTAAGCCAGTAAATTTTTTTAATGTTTACTTATTTTTGAGAGAGAGAGAGAGAGAGAGAGCGAGAGCGAGAGCCACAGGGAGCAGGGGAAGGGCAGAGAGCGAGGGAGACAGGATCCCAAGCAGGCTCTGTGCTGCCAGCCCTGAGATGTAAGGCTCTAACCCATGAACCATGAGATCATGACCTGAGCTGAAGCTGGACGCTTAAACAACTGAGCCACCCACGTGCCCCAATAAGCCAGTACATTTAAGTAAAGTGTTTTCCTGAGTTCTATGAGATGTTCTAGTGAATTATCAGACCTGAGGGTGGTTGTGGGAATCCCTGAATTTGCAGGCTGGGCAGAGTGTAGGTAGCTTGGGAATCCCTTTTGTGGCTGGAGTCTTAAACGGGGGCAGTCTTTGGGGCTGAGCCCTAATGCTGTGGGGTCTGTACAAACTCTGAGAGGTATCAGAATTTAATGGAATTGAGTTGTTGGACATCCAGTTACTGTTGGAGAATTGAAGACCTGGTTGGTGTTGGAAAAGACAACATTTGGTGTTAGAAACGACAACAGTGTGGGGCAACTTCTCAACTTGGAAAATACATGTATCTCTCTCCATTTACTTCCTCTCTATGAAATCTATGGATATTTCACACGTCTGTGGGAAATGCAAGAATTTAGAGAAGCCAAGTTTCTAACCTATAGTGAATCCGTGTACTCTATTTTGTAACTTGCACTGTTACAGTTTCATCTATTCCTCAACGAATCCAAAGCTGAGACTTCACAGGTCTCAGGAGATTTACACACAGTAATTCTCTCACAAAATCTTCTCACCAATTTAGGTTACTTACATTTCAAACAGACTAAAGACACAAAGGAAAATATACATATTGAAAGTAAAGGAAGGGTCAAAGGTTGGATATGTCACCACTGTGAGTCAAAGGTCCAGAAAGGGAAGCTGTATGGGTGAGGTTTGTGTTTAACCAGCATTGAGTTTAAAATTTGTTCAGTCTTTACCAAATCTATCATAATTTCTCAGCAGCTAAATAAATGATGTGGTGCATGGTCCCCGTCAACCCATGTACAACACAAAAAGGTCTGAGCCACGAAAATTCTGAGACCTTAATAGGAAGGAATTTCATATATGTCATTCTACATTCTGTTTTTATTACAATTGTTGCTATGTAATCAGGTTTGTGTCGACTCTATGCTCTCACATTCATATTAGAAACATTCTTATTAGATTTTATCAGGGAAAATGAGTGCTCATGATGTGAATGTTTCACGTTAAGGAAAAGAATTTTCACATTCTCCTGCCGCTGTAGCTTCTATCACTGTTCCTGTTCCAGTGAGCTACTCTTTCATTTCCTATTTCCTTGAATCAGCACCAGCAACCAGAATGGAGTTTTCAGGAAGACATAAGAGCTGCAGAGGAAGACAGAACACACCCTACTGTGTGACTTGGCAGGACAGGAAGGGGAGTTCTTACCTGGTCTCTGCTGAAAGTAACCATACACTGGTAAGCAGCATCTGCTGATGCAAATATGTGGGGCGGGTTGGAGGCACGTTTCACCCCATGATAAAGTCTGGAAAACTGAAGAAAAAAATAAGTAGTTTAAAGAAAACTTCTAATACTCCAGTACTTGTTGCCTGTGAAACCAAAGCTTTGTCACTTATTAGGGGAACTGTAGCATCAGAAAGGCTGCAGAGCACAGGCTCTCGAGTCTGCAGGCCTCCGTTCAAATCCCAGTTCTGTACTGACTAGTTTCATGAACTCCTGTAAGGGAGTTGACTTCGCAGTGCTAAGTCTCTTCTTCTGCCAAACAGGGTGAATAATAGTGCCCATCTCACAGGATTATGAGAAGTGAGATAAGCCAGTGCCTGGCCTATAGCAAGCACTAAATGAATGTTAGCTATTATTGTTATATCTTGCTCTAAAGTTACCCCCAAAATGCAAGAACTCCATCTGTGATGCACTGTTATCTGCAGTGTGGGTTATACACCACTAAAAGCGGCATAATTTTATTTTCGCTTTTCCCTTTTTTATTTTCCCTTCTGGTTTTTAATTTCCTCTTAAGAAGCAACATGCTCTCAAAGCACCCCTTACCTGTGGGGAGTATATGCTTAGATTCTGGAAGGGGTTTAAGGCAATTAAGATGTCTCCAACATATGTGTAAATCAGCAAGTCCACATAACGCTTTTGCAACTGATGAATAATTGTATCCTAAGAAGAGGATAAATGGTATTGAAGGTAAACATTATTTCCAACTAGGAGAGAGTTCTAATAATAAAAACAAATTTATTCTTACAAGAAAGTTTTTTTACTCAATTCAAATCAAATTTATTCTTACAAGAAAGTTTTTTAGTCAATTTAAATCATAAGAGAACTCTCCTCTTCGTGAAGAACAAACAACTATCTGGACTTAAGAGTTAAACTGGACTTTTTCTAAAACAAAATAATTTCCAGTGATGTGATAGATCGTTTAGGCTTACAATATAAAGAGCTTTATTGGAAAAAATCCAAATCCTTCCCTCTTCATCGTTTTGGACATTTGGGGAACTAAAAATGAACACAACACCGGATCATAGTCACAGTAACCAAATGCTCCCCGAGCTTCACCCCAAGGCTATACAAACAATTAAATTTTCAAGTGACCTTAGGAAAACATGGTCGACAAGAAAAAGGTCAGACCATTCACATGAAACAAATGTCATCGGTGAGAATTGCCTACTAAATATTTAGTACCTCATCCAGAACCTCTAAATTGACCAAATCATCCTCAAGGCAGTATTTTTCAGCATCTTCCACATGATAGGGTCTTCTGGTGTGCATTCTTTCATGTCTAGAAATTTATCCAGAGAATATTACCATTAATAGAGTAAAAAGCATAGCAGAACATAGGCGACAAGAATGGTTCATTCACGGTCTTATCAGATATGTTCAGAGACTTCAGAGGTGGGGACAGGAAGAGCAAGTCTAGTCCAGCTCCCCACGCTGTAGGGCCCCCTCCCCATTGCTGTACAGCTATCAGGAGTAAGGTGAGCTCCAGACCTCAAGCCTCCCTTCCACCACGGTGAGGAACATTTCCAAATGGGCCCATCTAATACTTATATTAGCTTTTCTTAAATGCCAACTACAGCCTTTCCAGAAAAAAGTATCTCCTCCTGTTTTTTCTATTCACTGTCAGGTACACCGTTCTCACCAGGGTACTTCCCTTGAGGTCCCCTCATGCCATCCACCAGCATCAACCCCAACTTTTTGAGACATATTTGAAACTGCAGAAAACTTGAGAGAATAATATAGTAAATATCTATGAATCAAAAATGTTTACATTTTATCTTATTTGTTTATTTGAAATCCCTTTGTTACCCATGTTTCATCCCATTCTCCCTTCCGGAATGACTACTCTTTGGTGGGTAACCTTCTAGTCTATTTTTAAATATTGGTCATACACATGAGCAATATACATTTTCTATATGTTAATTATAAAAATGATATACTATAGGTTTCATTCTGGAAACTTGGTTTTTTCCACTCAACATTATGATTTTCTAAACTATATATATATGTATATACAGACATGTACATTATTTCAGTCACTTTAATCACTGGGTAATATTACATCATATGAATACATACCAATTTATTTACCCATTTCTATGATGATCAACACTTAGGTTGATTCCAATTTTTTCCTATTAGAAACAAAGCGGCACTCAGTATCATTATATGTATCCCCTTGTCTAAATATGCGAGACTTTTCTCTTAAGGGGCATCACTCCACAGGCATTTAAGAAACTTGGTTGGCAATCAATACCAATCCCCTTTGGCATACCAAAATATAGTTCTTTAAGGTATAAAATTATTTCAAGTCACAGTAGGCCTTCCCATAATTCCCTTCATAAAGGGATCACTACTCAATGTGGTGTAGGGGGAAGGCATCAACTTAGAAGTTAAAAGCTCTGGATCCTAATTTCAGGGTTCTGAGGAGTGTGTTGTGGTTCACTCAATAATCCCCTTAATTAATGGCCAGCATCTCAGTGTTCTTCATCTATAAATAGAATCTCTCATGACTGGTCTATCTCTTGGGGGGGGGGGGGCTGTGAAAACGATACAGTCATTGATACAGAAATGCAAAAAAAGTTGAAAAAAGTTACCAAGCACTATTCTTACAACCTTATCAAAATCTGGAATCAACAATTTGCACAAGTCTACATATTACTCGGAATACCAATAACTAAACAAAATCACATGAAAATGCCTCCCAGGTACTATCATTTCAGCAGCAGAGAAGCATCACTGCACAGTACTTCACCAGCACCTTTTATGCTCACCATCATCACAGCTTCATAGGATACAGTGTTATTTTGCCAGGTCCCAGAAGCCAGCTTTACTGAACATTTTACTCTAAGTACCATGTGGGCGTCCTAGCATCCTACTGTACACTTTGTCCCTTGCTACATGCATTTCACAGAAGTAGGGAAAAAGGAAGAAGCAAACTCAACAGCTCTACATATTGAATCTTGACTTTAGAAATACAATTGAAATGGGCAAACATTGACTTTTTTTTCCTTCTTTCTGCCTATTAAATTAAATTTTACTTCCCAATTCCCAGCATTGGCAGACTTGAAGAAAGGGTGTCTGATGCATGCGTGGTATTAGTCGTTTCCAGTGCTAGAACCAGTCTTGCTGCTAATTCACAGAGAGATTCAAAACATATGAAGCGTAAATTTACTTAATACAATCAAATTTATAACCTAAGCATTTTAAAAATTATTAAACAGAAGCATTTATTCATCTGTGTCCTAACACATTAGTGATGTCAAAGAGAAATCAGATTGAATTGAAATACAAATTTTTACTAAAACTCAGAGGCTGCTTCTAGCTAGCCACCTCGCTAAATAAAACGGTAGGAGGGTGCATATATCTGGCCAAATCCTCTCCACATAAAACCTAAGCATTTTTTTCCCTTGACGTTCATCATGAAATGAAATATCACAATACCCTTTTTATAAAATAATTCTTGTCATATTAAATTCAGCTAGTTTATCTCCTTCCTAAATCCGTATCTTGCAGTTGTATGAAATAGACTAAGAGTTTATTCTATACATCTTCAACAAAGAAAATCAGGAATTAAAAAATCATCCACAGCTCTGGTTCCAGTCAAGATGGAGTAAGCACTCTCCACTGTGCCTCCCTCCTGAATGTGGCTCAATACCCTGGACAGAGTGCATGTGACTCTGAAAAGTGAATGGTAACAGGCAGACTGGGAAATCAGAATCTGAAATACCACTGAATCAATGGCACGTTTCCCAGGGATTATTTTTCCTCCAGTAACTCCTGACCTGAACTTAAAAGCAGCCTGAACTACAGACAGGGATGTCAAGCTTCATGCTAGATGACATTTTTACAGCAACCAAATATGGAAATACCGACAAAACCTCACGTGCAACATCACAAATAAACTCTAGAGAAAGTTGTGACTTTCAAGGTGAACATGTACATTGCAATACCACCAGGATCGAAGCTGTTATCTTTTGAGCCCTGTCTATATGCCAATCTATCTATCACAAATTTAATCTCCAGGAAACATGTAGATGCTGTCTGCAAATTGGGGTTTCTCACAAAAATTTCCCCCTTATTATATTTTATAAACAACTTTTAAAATATGTTACCTGCTGTGATTAGCCATGTATCACCTCTTCCCATGCTTGTTGGCCCTCATATTCCTTAGACAATATTTGCTTCCAAAATCAAAGCTGGCAATCTAGAAATTGATGTTGATGCAAGGTATTTCCACTCTACCAAGACCACTTCACTTTCTCAACCAGTGAAGAAAAATATCTGATATCCCTAGCTCTGCCTTCCCCAACTAGCATTCTGAAACTGCCAACTGCTTCATTTTCCTGCTTTGGCTATGGGGTTTGGAGGGTCTACTGAAGAGAAAAAATTATTCCAGTTTTTATTTGTTTTTAAAAAATTATCTTAGACTTTACATATACTCATAGAAAGTATTATGTTGTTTAATATTTGTCTATTTTTAGTTGAAATTAACCAGAATAATTTGGCTTAAATTTTTAAATTTTCTTTCAATGATTTGTCACCAGTAAACTACCAGCTTAAATTTCCTTTAAATTCACATGCTCCATCTAGTGCCTTACTTGAGAATAGCATCTATTATCAATTTTTGCTGAAGAATTCCCTGTTTAATGTGAAAATTACAAATTTCCAACTACAAGGTACTTGGATTGAATGTTCCAAAGTTCAGAGGAATGGACAGATACATGGATAGATGAATAGCAAAAGGCATTCTATTAAATCAAGAGTGTAAGTTTTTAATGACTTAAAAGGCATTTTTTAAAATGCTTATTTTTGAGAGAGGGAGAGAAAGGCAGCGTGTGAGCAAGGGAGGGGAAGAGAGAGAGGGAGACACAGAATCTGAAACAGGCTCCAGGCTCTAAGCTGTCAGCACAGAGCCTGATGTGGGGCTTGAACTCAAACTCACGAGCCATGAGATCATAACCTGAGCCGAAGTTGGACACTTAACCGACTGAGCCATCCAGGTGCCCCGACTCAAAAGACATTTTCAAATCCCAGCAAAGTCCATACTGCTTTTCACTAGATTCTTACTTGTTTTTATGAGACTCTAAGTATGTTAGCTGCCAAGCCTGGCTCCCGAGATAAAGGGAGTTTGGGGAGGGGGGAGTGGTGGTGGTTAAAACTTAGAAAGGAAGAAACTCAAAGCTCTGGCTTGGGCTGATTCTTGGAGTTTAGGGTTGGTGGGAGATAGTGGATGGTGAGTAGGACTGACCTTAGGTTTCAGGGATCAAGAAAAGGAGGAACTAGTGTTAGAATTCCTGGCTCAAGTAAGGTGGGAATGAGGGCAGGTCTGAAACATCAAGTCCAAGGCAATGGGTGGAGAGTAAGAAATGGATCTGAAGAGTGGGTAGAAAGGCAGAGGCTAAGAGTTCCTGTAAGACAAGGTTCAGCATAGATGAGGCAGAGGAAGGAGAATGCTTTGGAATGTCTCAGGCCCAGTCCATGAGTGAGAAAGAAGCTGTAAAGGGTACCAAGCTGATTCAGATACTGGGGGTATTATTCTCTTGGAATAAATCCCTGAAGTACTTCTGCCTTCACTATAGTTCCATCTCTATGCCTCACCATTATGGTTAAAATCATTTGTGTGTGAGAATGCTTTTTAATATCTCATCACTGGGCTACAGACTTCTTTGTTCAAGCTGCTGGCCCTAAGAAAGATATTGACAAATATTATGTATTTTGTCCAAAAGCGATTCTCTTCCTATCCATCAACTATACCCATGGAAGCAGGTAGGTCAAAACAGGGCCACAGGAGCCTCACAAAAATGTGGCAGGATGAATTCTTCTCTTGTTCTATGATGAAGAACAAAGCATTAGGAAGCCCTCTGAGGCAAAGTCAGGATGAGAAAGAAAGAAAATTTTTCAGCCTAATAATTACAAGAGATGTGCCAGTGAGAGAGGTTAAATGTTGCACTGAGAAATGCTTGATGGTATTTTGGACAGTCAAGTAGTGACAGGTTCATTGTGAAGGATGCCTCTGCTTAGCTCTTCCACACTCAGGATCAGAGCCCTCTCCTTTATCCAAGAGTAGATGGGAAGAAATGGAGAATGACTAACCCTCCCATTAGATTCCAGATACAAAAGGAAATAAAATCTGTTGAAGGTGGAGAAAAAAGGGGTAGAGAAGAGAAGGAGTAAGAAAAAAGGTCTAAGCTCAAAGGTGGTAGTCCTCAAAATTCTAAGGCAAAGGCTTCTATGGCCATGGACAGAGCTCAGGGACAAATTGACAAGTTGGAATAGATCAGAGGAATCTGAGAGATCAGAGGAACTCCCTTATCACCACATTCAATGGATTCCATCCGTATAGTGAGGAAAATGTTACTCAAAACTGGAGAAAGAGCACTGTTTTATTTCTTCAAAATCATTATTTACATTTCAATATACCCTTTGATAACAGAGATGATGAAAGAGAAACTTATTTGACTATAACTATATAATTATGGGCCTAGAAGGAGAAAAACAACGGCAGGCCATCTAGGTGTGATGCCATTTTACTAAGAGTCAAATATGGATGGAGATACCACCTAGAGAACTCTAACTACATGTGCTCTATCTTGACCTAGAACTTAAGTTTATATCTACCAAACATTACAATAAACAGATTAAAAAATAGAATTGTTTGGGTGGAAATCACTATAATATCTCCCTGTTTTTTCATCTAAGCATGGTTTTGGCCAGAATTCCAATAAATCAGCAACTTATTATCAATCATATTAAACAGAATTTGATACACCCACCTACCCTAGGCAGCAAGAATCAGTGACAACAGCAGAAAATTCAATAGTATTCATTCAGTTATAGACCTATAGATAGATAGCAGATACTCATTATATCAGAATGCTCTTACCTCTTATGCATTTAGATAATGCATTTACCTCTTAGCATTTATTTGATATCTGTTAGGAGGACAGGAAGATCTTTAACCTTCTATGTATCAAGCATCTTCAGCACTTGATAAAGTAATCATTCAAAAGTCATTCATTAACACAGCAGTCCAGGAACTCATCAGTGTACGCAATATGGTGGATGTGGATGAGTGTGTGCATGTGTGCACGCGCACGTGCATGTTTGCAGGTAAAAGAGGAAGTCAATGAACAAGGCTTACTGGGGAAGGCTAGACAGTTAAGCAGTGAGAAATCTGTTTTTAAGGTCACTGCTGCAGGTTGAAAAGAACATCAGAAAAGCTGAGGCCATTGTTTTAATCAGCCCCAGGCAAACTGCAAGGGTAGAATAAAAATCCATTTAACAGAGCAGAAAACAACCAGCAACTTAATTCCCCTACCAAATAATACTTAGACTAGACCCCTGGCATTTGAGGGCTTAACATTTGTGGTTTCAGCGAGTCCCAAGCCACCCGCAGGGGAAAGACACGCTGGATCTTGTAATTGTACTAAGGGCTGCAGTTGAGCCCATAATGGGAGGTTGGAAGGCAGGAGGGAGTCACAGCACCGGCAACCCAGCACCTTTCCTGCCTCCACTCACATTCCAGACACTGGTTTTGCTCTTCTCCCACTAACTCCTGTGAAGTAATTAAACAAACACGTTTTCATGTCTACTTCTCTGAACTTTAATAGTGACATAACATGCCGATGACATTGATGAATTCAGGGATTTATAAAACTGGTTTGGGGGAAGAGTCCTTTTGAAGGTCAAGGCAATGGAAGCTGATGTAAAGGAAATGGCCAAATTGTTTAAAAGCATCCCTGACAATTAAGTAAAAAAAAAAAAAAAAAAAAAGTAGCGCCTAACTATTGTTCACTGGATTTTAGGGCTTTTTACCCTCCTCTGAGAGAGTAAGCCTTGTCTTCATAACTACTCTACTGAACCTGAATCAAACATATGCTATGGCAAAATTACAAACTACCAGAAAAACTTAAATTCCAACAGTTACACTCATACACTATAATCAGCATTAGGAAATCGTATCAAATCTCAACACAATGCCGCTTCTCCACAGTTGCTTCACAGACACAATGTGAAAGGGGAATGGATCACAGCCTAGCTTTCCACACAACTGTACCACTCAGAAGAGCTAGAATGCTTAGATCCAGGAGAGGGGAGATGGGGCCTTACCATCCAAGCCCTTCTTCGTGTACAGTGTGGCTCCTGCTCTATAGTGAATAAGCTCCCATGATTCCTAGCTTTGTTCTTGAACACTTAATTATTTCAACAGAACTGAAGTGGACCACTGCCCATCATGCTCCTGCCCCAGCTCCACTTTCCAGCCACTCACTGTGAAAAGGTAGTGGAAGGGGCATCTTCCCTGCTCCCCTCTGTATTTCCCAACCACACTTATCCCTAACCAATCTTTCCCTTTTAAAATTCACACGTGTATCATTTCCTCCAACAACTGACCTCCCAATCTCCTTTCTATCTCTGCTCTTTGGTTCCCCCATCCCCCACCAATCACTTTGTTAATTCTTCCCACATACTGACCTCAGGGTTCCTCAACTTGTCAACAACTTTTATTTCTAACTCCACCAAGTTTGTCCACAAGTTCAGCCATGGCTAGTTCCCAGTTATTCCTCAAAAGTTCCCAAGATCTCAGCTCTACAATCCCTTGCTCACCATCCACTCACTGAATCTGTTCTTCATCTGCATTGTAACTGTCAGTCTCCTGACCTAGACCAGACCTCAAGAGTTAAAAAGTTACTCTGGCTTCACTTTCTTCCAAATCCCAAAAAGACCCCAGGGATACTCATCTTAACTCCCTTGCTCCCTTGTCCACCCATCATGTTCATCTAAGACAGTCTCCAGTCTGATGACCTGGGTATATATCTCTTTTCTCTACTTCTCCTGCTTGTTGCTAAGAAGCTAGAGATAATAGATAGGAAGGGCAGTGGTGGTGATGGTACATTTTTGAAGAGGTTCTGGTGCCAAGTGCTCTCCTGAATGCTCTACATGCATTATCTTAAACAGTGATTAACTTCACTACAATGGAATGCTATTCAGTTAAGTTCCTCGTGGGTTTTCTGTGCTATTGAGCAATCATCATGTCCATCTTTAATAAACCCTTTATCATATTCCTCCTAGTGGCTATTTCAGAGAGTTAACATTTTCCTGGAGTCCAACAGTCTGCTCCCAACTTTGAGATCACCTTAATTTTTTTTGAAAGATAAAGAAAATTCAACATGAGTTTCCTCATAGGACACTCTTTTCTTACCCCCATCCTGCCCCTCAAACTTTCTGGATATCTTCATCTAACCTTTCTGTGTCTTTCCCAACTTTGAGGTTCTTCCTAAGGTCAACTTTCCTCTTGGGCCTTTGTTTCCAATTCCTCTTGCTTCCTCTATTACTGTCTCTCTCTTTATTTTCAATGTCTCCCTCTATGTAAGATCCTCCCCTTCATCTGTTCAAGTTTCCCCCATCCTTTAAAAACCTGCCTTCTTCCCCTCAAACTTTCAATTTCTCTCTCCCCTGGAGAAAATACTAAAGTTGACAGAACATTCCCTGCCTTTGCAGGAATAGTAAGACATTTTTCCCTGCAGGCTGTTAGGTCTCATTTCTCTGCATTAGCTTTCAAAACTAAACAAGTATGTCCAGCTTGAAGATCCAGGACCGTCTGGAATACTGCAGAATCCTACTCTGGACAGAAAGCTGGAAGTTTTGTATAATTTCTGGAAGTCCCTGGCATTGCATTTGGTAGAACAGGAAGAGGAAGAAACTTTCTTTACCGGTCTCTCTTAGTGTCTTACAATTTCTATTGGATTGCAGTCTGAACCAGGGCAGAGAGGCAGCCTAATTTGGGTAGACCCTGTGACACTTCTTTCACCGCGCCCCCACCCCCCCGCCTGACCTCTCTCATCCAATCCACCACAAAGTCCTGACAATACCATCTTCTTAATATCCTCTGTTATTTGCAATTGCCACAAACTGCAACTTTGTCTCTCTGGCTCCTGCCTTGCCCAGCTCCTCCATTCTCGACATTGCAATCAGAATGATCTTCCTGGAGCACATGCCTGCTTGAAAACCTTCAGGGGCTCTTGAGTGACTAAGGAACAAATCGAAGCTCCTTAGCCCATCATGACCTGCTTCCTGCCTGCCTTGTTTCTCCCTCCCCCTGTTCTATGCCAGGCTCCAGTAATGCTAACTAATTGTTCATCAAATTCCTTAAGCTCTCCCCAGTCTCTGTGCCTTTGCCCTCTGCTCACTGCTCATTATTCCCTTCTACCTAAAATAATCTCAATCCCAACTCCTCTGTTTGTTCTACAGGACACTCCAAGGATCATCTTCCCACCAGGTCCACGGGTCTTTTCTTCCCAGGTATTCCAGGAAGTACCTCAACATCCAGGTACTTTTCATGTTGAGCTGTTCTTGTCTGATTCTTGTCTGTTTCACACACGTTGGACTATTAGCTCTTTATCAGGAACTGTATCTAATTTGCCTTTGTAGTCCCTCTGTTCAGCAGAGGGCCTGACACATGCACACATATAAATGTCTTTTGAATGAATAAATGAATAAGTTAGATTTTAAATGAGATAAAACTGGTATTTTTAACGTTCAGTAGCTCAGTACTATTTATTTTCGTGATGTCATGTGATAAGTAGGGATGAATTTGCGCAAGTTAAGTCCAAGAGGTAGTTAGTGTTACACAGAAATGAAGACCTTTGAATCAAATAGACCCTGTATACTACTGCTGCTACTGCTAACCCTGTGAGAGCTCACTCTGTACTAAGAGCTGTTCTTTTTAGGTACTGACTCACTTAACCCTCAAATGAACCCCCATCTTATAGATGAAGAAACCTCAGAGCAGAACAATTTAACAACCTGAACCTAAGTGGCTGAGCTGGGATTCAAACCTGGCAGAGCCACCACACTGGGTGACCGTAATCGTGCAGAAGAATGATAAGCTGGGTATCTGTTTCACTCATCTTTGCACTCACCTCAAATTTTCTGCTTTCCCCACCTTACCTTGTAAACTCACAACTTTTAATATACTGAATTACCAGCATCAAATGATATTTGAGAGTTTTTCTGGGTGGGCTTGAAAAACACCTAGGTAGCCAACCCCTGCCAGCTGCTAAAAGGAGGTAACAGTGTGGGACAGGTGGTAGGTTAAGTGTCAATGACAGGCATTGTGTTTCCTTTAGAATTAATTTTCCTACCTCTTAATAAGGAAGTTGCTGTTTATAGTTTTGATTCCTATTTATGAGGCTGTGGAGTTTATTTTTTTTAAGTTTATTTACTTATTTTTAAAGTAATCTCCACACCCAACATGGGGCTCAAAGTCACAACCCAGAGATCAAGAGTCACACACTCTACTGACAGAGCCAGCTAGGCATCTGTGATTGTGGGGTTTTTTTTTTTTAATGACTTTCAAAGAAATACAAACTCGTGAGTGAAACTAAAGACGCTGTGAGAAGCCTTTGCTACCAGATTTTTGGTAGCAAAGAAGTTAACAAAGATCAAGAGAAATTAGAGGAAGCAGGTGAGAGAGACTGGAGCCTGATTCTCTACGGTAAAAGAAGGGAAGTCTTTAAAAAGAGAACACACGTCTGGACTGGCACAGTCAGGCCCATGTGAAAAGCTGAGTAACGTTGCAACTTCAGTCTCAGAACTTGTTCTGCAGCAGGTTTCAAACAGAGAGAAAAGGAGGGAAGGCCTGATTCAACTTAGAGCCTTTAAGTGCTGGGTTTGTTTTTTTGCTTCATCTGTTTGATTTTATTTGATTTCATCCTCATTTTTGGTGCTAGCGCTGTGTGTGGTGTGGGGACAGGGGTGGTTTTGGGGCGGTGGTTGGTTTATAGGAACAAAAGCAGGGAAGAAAAGGGATTTAGTTCCCTGGGGCTTAAACGCAAGTTCCTACTGCTTCAAAAACGCACCAAGTCGCAAGAATTTCTCTATCCCGTAGGCAAGCCATAGAAACACAAATGACAGTGGAAAGGGGGAAAGAAAGAGTAGGAAAAAATTTGTTCTGAGCTACCCAAAGGGAACTTGGTGGTGGAAGGGAAAATCAGCAAGGTATAGTCACCTTTAAACCATGCCTCCAGCTCCAAGGGTTCTGATGCTTTTTGATTTGTAAACAGTGCTCTCTGCAGAATACATGAATATTTCCAGAACTTGTGACTACTACTTTATTTTCTTCACCTCCAGTCCTCCGAATGTTCTCTTAATAATAATGGATTAGAGCTTATCTACATCCTGGCCAGTTTTATAAAACCAAATAATTGCTGAGCTGGGAAGCAGGTTTATTTGCATTTTAAAAATTTTTGTTAAAGAGAAATTCTGCCACCCTCTGGACAGAAACCAAAGATCTGTTTCTTAGAGACCACCATGGAATACCATTTGAAGCAACTGTCCCTGAAAATACACGTTTATTTCTTAAAATCTATGCTTTAGGAAAAGGAGGGCAGGGAGGGAGAATCACTGTTGTTTTGGATAGCACAGACATCGCCTGTGGGGGGGGAAAAATCATTTAAAAATACTAAATTGCCCCTAAGGAATTTTTAACTAAAGAACAGGGTCTCAGAGCACATTAGAGAAAAATCCTCCAGTATTTAATTTGTAATCTTCCCAAAATCGCTTTACAGCCTACATTTCTGCTTTCTAATCAGCAATGGCCAAGTAAAGATCTCTCACGCGATCTTAGCTATGGCTGCTTTCATACAGCTACCTTTATTGATTAAAAAAAACCCTCATTCATATTAAATATAAACATATATGTGTGTTGGTGTTTAACTAGAACTCGAGGACACATTGGGATTTCAGCCACAGTTGAGGGATGTTAGTCTTAAGAGCACAAATGGACAGCTTGTTTCTAAAGCTCTCCTGATCTCATCCACTGAGTGTGGAGTACTTAATGTCATGTAAATGAAACTCTCAAAAATGCAGGGATGTGATAATTACCAGTACTAATCCCGAGCAAATCAAAACACATGACATACCATTTTTATAAATAACCAGAGAGAGGAAGTAGGGAGAGGACGAGTACCATACCTGGTTTTAACAACAAGGTTTAGATGCTTCTGGTCTTGGAGGACCTTGGCCAGCTGTTTTTGAAGAAATAAAACCTTCCCGTGGGCTTCTTTAATAAATGGGTGGTCGAGGAGATGTGTGACAGAAGGCCGCTTTTCAAAATCCTTAATAAGACACCTGTTTGCAAAAATCAACAACAATCCAAAGTATAATCTTAGAGACCTGGTTCCTCTGTGAGTATGAGAGAAAGGAGGCAAAAAAGATCATTTATAAAACCTGATCACTAACCTTACACAGCTCTTTCTTTATCCGTACATACCAGAAGGTAAAAAAAATAATAATTCTCTGCTAGTAGAATTAACAGTACATCAGAAGTCTATTTTATTGTGTGTGAAGTACATGTTGAAAACACAGTAAGTTTTGCCATTAATTCAATTTGAAGTGCTCAAAACACTGGAAAAACAGACTGATCAGACTGAATTTTCTGTCTGAATTTTCACTACAGAAAAATGTTTACGATGGAGTCAGGTGGATTAGTCTATATATTTTACAAAAGTATAAAATTATATATTGTCACTCAAATAAAATCCTAATATATGAAATGTCCACCATTTGATGGTAGGGAAAATGCATTCAGGAGTTTGCAAGGAAAGACACTGATCACAAAGAAACCTTCATAGAGAAAGTCTAACACCTTGATGTTTTCTGAAGAAGCAGAAAAACCTCAGAACAGGAAGTGACCATAATATAATTCAGATGAACTGGAATGGAATTATGCAAACAGGGAACAAAAAGTCCATTGAAAATGGTAAAAAGTGGGTTACATTTAAACTCCTCTGTGGTTAATTGGTTAAAACCACACTGGTGTAACCACTTTCTGTTTCAGATTCAAAGGCCCTTTTCAAAGAAAACAGTAATTTAGTACGTTTTGCTCTGTGCCCTATGTTATCAAAGATGATTCTGATATAATGAAATTTTCTAGTGAAATTGAATCTGATAATGCCCCTCCAATTACCATTGTATTTCCATTCTGAGTAGATGCCCCTGATAGGAGAAAGAAATTTCAACAACTGCCCTTTTAAACTATCAGTTTTTAGCTCACTTTGGAGGCTTAGGATAAATGCTAAATGCCATTTGGCCCACTCTGCAAAACAAAATTGTTTCCAGTTTTCCAAATAGTGACGTGCTAGCAACATCCAAAACACAACATATTGTAAACAATTAAATGTACTCACAAATGGTAAAAATAATCAGCCTCACCTTGAGTGCCTTCTCAACACTCTCAAGCAGAGTTCTTACAACAATCCTTAACTGCTGGGTTTACAAAATGGCTTTAATCTTTTCACTTTACATCTCAAACCACTTTCTGATCCCTCACCTCCTAGTCCTGAAAAGATATTCAGTAAATTTCCCAGTCAGTTTTAGAACTGATTCAAGGGATTTCCTATCTATCGGAACTAGAGCTTTCAGTTAGAAATGCCAAAAGAATCTAGATTATCTCCATTCTGTTGCCTGCAGGACTATAAATACCACCTCTGCCTTGCCATGGAAGAAATCAATCATTTGACTCTTATGGGTTCAGGGGCCTTTGGTATAATCTAGTATTTTTCCTACCAAAAAGAAAAAAGTCAGCTCACATCCTTAAAAAATACTATGTTCATGTCTTTATATTAACAATCTTCCCTGGATTCCATGTGTATTCATCTGTAAATGTATATTTGATTACCAAAGGGAAATAAATGCTTCTTCCCTAAGCACTTGGAAAATAACCTCCTGGTAGTTAAAGGGTCAGTAATACAGGTGTAGTAGCCCCATCCTCCTGGCTTGAGGGTTTGTATATGAAAACTCCTAAAATACAGTCTGTGTCCTCCGAGAGTTCCCACTGCAGATGGATATGGTGGCTTCACACACCCCCTAGAGCCTTGGAGCGCTTGGGTAGTATGGGAGTCCAGGAATCAAGCCTGCCCAGTGATCCGGGTCAGGACACACTACATTTTTTCCTGCACTGAGCAAAAGTACTGGGGCAACCCTCAACTGCCTGTTGGGTAGTTAGTGCCAACACTTCAAATGGATAACCTCGGGGCTGCGAATGAAGGTGGGTGCCACATTCACTAACAGAACATTCATAGCATGTAAATGGGAAAGTAGTATGGAACTGCTTCTTCCTTCCTCCTCAGGATAGGTGCCTTGGGACAGTGCCTCACATGAGGCCTAGAAACAAGTAAAGTATTATCTGATACTTTAATAATGAAAGCTCTTTGGATAGTGTTTGAGAGAGGCTAAGAAACCCATACTCCGGTTTTATGAAAATAGGTCTCCGCTGGAGTCTGGGGATGTAATTAAAGGCACTACATCTTGTTTCATAATTTTAGCATCCAGTGGGGGAGAAAGGTTGCCCACAAGGCTGGCAGATCATTTGGTATTTTGGAGATAAGCTCTCTCTATATCACAGAGGGAGTAAGAGAAATGGCAAGTAAATAATGAAGTGAGATAATCAAACAGGAAAGAAACTAACAAGTGGATCTGTTGTCTCTTGAAGATCCCCAAAATTAAGATGGTAGGCATTCTACTCTCTGGAAGCAATGATCAGAAGAATTTGTTAGTTCTCTCAGTAAGACCTGAGTGGGCTGAATGTCATATCATTGGATCAGCAAAAGTGAAAATGAGTGTATATGGGAAGAATGCTAAGCAGAGTTGTGGCATACCCAGCTGCACTGGAGGATTTTTAGGAGAAGGGCATAAAGACCTTGAGGGTATAGCCTTATTCTAAAATACTTTTGCATACTTTTTTCTCATGGGGAGCAAACAGCCAGACCGAAATGGAATTATTATTTTACTGATAATAGAGGACAGTATTACCTTAGGAGCAGATAGGGCTGAAAGTCATGCATTACTAAACTTGAGGTCATTGGAATCATATCATTTCATTTGTTCAGCAAACATCGATTACACAGCCAGAATTAGCCAAAATAAATTCATTCATAAAGAATTACGACCCTTTTCCTTGAGGATCTACAATCTAATTGGAAAGATGGGAGGACAAAAGAAACATAGGAAATAGCAAAAGCCAGTGTTTGCTTCTATATGCAGAATAAGAAATAATCACACAAAAGCATAGGGTTTTGTAGCTAAGGGACTGAGATTTTCTATTCTAACCCCTTTTTTCAAGAGGTGAGGAAGTTCAGGTCAAGTCCTACAGAGATGAGGCTAATTCTCTGACTCCAATGGGAGAGCCCTACCCGCTCTGCACTGTGTTTAAAATGGTACTGTGTTAAAAATGCAGAACAGTAGGTGGGACAGAGAGTTTTGGTCAGGGAAGCCTTGGTGGGGGAGGTAAGAAGCAAGCCAAGTTTGGGAGGAAGTCTGGGGACGAAATTGAACTCAATTGGTGAAGAGGTAGAAGACATTTCAAAGTTTGGACACTAGATGGGCAGTGCAAGAAGCCAGACTGGGCAAGCTGTGTAGCCAGGAACTCAGAAGGCCACCAGAACATTCCCATGTGCTCCCTCAGCTTCCTCCTTTAAAAGGCCAAGAACAATTCTTTTAGTCCCTCTTCCAACTTTAACTAGGGTATATTCTTTATAGCCTAAGACTCCAAATTCATACTATTTACTTTTGTCAGTTCCTCATTTCCGTCTTACTCTCCCTTCCAGGCAGGGATTTAGTGGATTAAGATAGAATCGACTACTGGATCTACAAGAACACCTGACAGCTCCATGTCATTTCTGAAAACATGACAGAATTCTCCAACCTGACTTGGAGCATAAACTTTGAAAACTAAGGAGTATATAATATGCTTATTCATTTCCGGATTGCTTTTTAAACCAGGAATTGCAAGTTCCAGATGCAGAATATTTTCTCCCAGCCAGGGAGTGAGCAGTTTTTATAAGGGAATGCAGAGAATGTTGACCTCTGTATAGGAAGTGGGGGTCAGCCAACGTGAGGTGAGTTGGGTGAAACACGTAAGACGTTCCACTGAAAAGAGGAACTAGTATACTGGTCAGGAAGGTTTGGGAAACATTGATGATTCTCTAACCAAGTAAGTCTGGAGTTTTATAATGCACATGAGCATATAAAATGTTCTTAGAACTTCTGGGATAAAGGAAACAGCTTGATTTTGTTTAAGCCCATGTTTCCAAACTTACTTGGACACAGACTCTTTCTTGTGTCAGTGGAACCAGGGCCCTGCAAGTGACATCCTTGGAAGTGCTGCTGTGAGAAATCAGTACAAGGCGCTCGGAATGGGTGGCAGAATCCTCATCTCAGCTGACTCAGGGGAGACACCCAGAGCGCCTGATTGTCAACAGCACATTTGAGATACCTGTAGGCTGTCGTTTCTGTAGAAGTCAGTGTCTCAAGCTGGGGAAATATAGTCCTCAAGTTCAGCTCTTCCCAGAGTCTCTCAGGAAAAAAGTAAACAAGGATGAGATTTAGGGATACTACTTTCTTCCAAAGTCTTAAGCAACTCTTTCATTTCCAGATGGTTTTAAATCATTTTTTAAAGCCTGGGTGTAGGTGTGGTGCTCTCTGTGCTAAGAGACAAAACAAAACAAGAAAATTAAAAATGTAAAACTACCATGGGATAGACTGCCTGGATTTACCCTGGATTTAGAAGGCCATGGTAGGTGGCTTGAATATAATAGAAAAATCCACCAGAAGAAAATGGAAGCAAATTCTACCCTTGAAGGAAATCAATCCATTCCACTAATTTGAAATTCTAGTACCTTCCATCATACTTTCCTGGCTGAAGATTAATTCTCAGAATTCATTAGTGTCACCACATTAAACACAGGTTGTTGCAGCCATGTGCTGTGATCTCCCAGCCTAGCTTCTGCCAGAAACAGGCAAAAAGGAGACATTTCTTAGCAAGAAACAAGGTCTGACTTCCGTATTGCTCTCTAGAACTGGTGGGGCCCGTGTTCTTTCCATCCCCAAATGATAACACTGTCGAGACACAGCTGCCTTGTCACTGTAAACTGCCATTTCATAACCAAAAAATCAGATGGCTGAAAGAGGAAGCTATTTATCAATAGTCACAGGCAGATGTTTATATGAATAAAACACACTTGATAAAGAGCAGCTGAAAAGTCAAAAACTAAAAATACTGGTGAACTGGGTGAGAGAAGCAGGAGTGGAAGCAATCCTGTTCCATGCAAAACTAGATCAAAACTTGGGATTTGTGTCTCTTCTAATTTCCTTTTTAATATTCTTTTATACTTTCCGCTGTTTTCCTGTGGGTTTAGATTGTGAATTGTTTGCACTGGTACATAATATCCAAACAGTTTTGATCAGAGCACACATTTCCCTGCCTCGTGATGCATCTTGCTGCCCTGCAGTTCCTATCATCGTCAGACAGAAGCCTGAGTGACAAAGAGGCCTCTGCATCAAAAGGAGAAAATCCTCCAGGGGATATACTAATTATAGGTTAAATATTGGAGCCCGTGGTGCTCTGTCTTGGAAGGAAATTTCCATTCTGAAAGACAGGACTATGACAAACACAGGCATTTTCCCAAGATGACTAATGCCTCAAAAGAAGGCAGGCTGAGAAACTTGACAATGCATATGTATTTTAGTGAAACCTCACCTTTCCATTTGGTGGAATATTTAACTGCATTTCAGTTTTCATGAAGTTGACAAATATTGTATGTGGTGGTGTTTTAAAGTCTTGCTGGCAAGGCTGGGCTTGCAATGTTAACTTCACACCTGGGATGAGAAAGTGGGTTCGTAACCTAAAACATGTAAGTGAGAACCAGAAGCGCCTTTGCTTTAGTCAGCAAGGTAGGTCTGTGGTTATCAATCAATGAGAAATACTATTCGCTAAAAGTAAAAAAGCCCTGAGAATGTAGGACAGAGGGTTTTAGAACAGGAAGCTCTGGGGCACCTGGGTGGCTCAGTCGGTTAAGCATCTGACTTCCGCTCAGGTCATGATCTCACAGTTAGTGCATTCAAGCCCTGTGTCAGGCTCTGTGCTGACAGCTCAGAGCCTGGAGCCTGCTTCAGCTTCTGTGTCTCCCCTTCTCTCTGCCATTCCACACCCCCCCCACCGCCCCCGCTCAAAAATAAATAAATGTTAAAAAAAAGAAAAAGAAAAAAAAAAGAACAGGATGCTCAATCTCCTTTTGAAAGGGGTAACAGGCACAGATTCTGTGTGGCAAAGTCAGAGATAGACTACAGGGCTACAGGACAATAGGGCAGCTGCCATCTTGCCTCAAATGCCAGGGCAAGGAGAACCCCGATGCAGGCTTAGAAAACCATCAAGTCAGCCCAAGCTTTAAACAAAGCAAACAGCACCAAAAGTCCAGAGTGAGCTCAGGGGAACCCAACAAGGAAACAGAAAGAGAAAAACATTGCATTTCCTGTAACCTGAGACAAAGAAGAAATAACTTTTCTCTCCCAGAGAAAACTCAAAGGTGAAGAAGGCAACCAGAGAAAAAGCATAGGGTGGTTGGAAGCCACAAGAGAAAATCTAGGTGGATAGGGACAGAATCTTCCTCCAGAGTTAAGGAACATACACTAGGGTAGCTAGAGAAGGATCCCATGCAAAAACAGGGACCAGGACTGGAGGACCTAAGGCAGAAAGCTGCAGTGTGAAACCCCCATAACAGACAAGAGCTGCAGTCTACGTGACATCTGTGAACAAGTCCTCTTTACTTCACCCTTATGTTTCTGACTCCAAGATCAATAGTAAATAATTAGAAAAGCCCAGACTAACTGGCCATGTTCTTAAGGAAGGTGATGTGGTAACAAAAATTCTAGATCCTCAAGTACTGTTTGGGGAACTTGCTGGGGGTCACAGCTGGGAGGGACCAAGGGAAGAGAATATACTATGGACAATGGGCAGAATTAATTTGGGAGGAGGAAAAAGGAGTCAAAGTGCCAAGCAAAGAGATGAAGTGAGGAGAAGGACCAAGTAGAACCAGGCCAGAGTCAAGGATCAAGTCTAGATGGGGACACAAAGGCTATCCAAAAAGAAGCCAATGGAATATGTGGTGGCAGGGGAGGTGGTTTTATTATGATTGTTATTGGCACTTCCTTCTTTGGTTTAATCTGCACTTTTGAAGTATCATATGGCAGCTGCAGAAGACCAGGGATGAGTATGGCCTCCACTGGATATGCCATAGCCAAGAAAGATCCCAAAATTTGTGTCCTACAATTAAGGCAATCTTAAGGACTGTAATCAATGGCCCCAAGTGACCACCTTCTTGCTCCTGTGTTTTGTTTCTTTCTTCCTTGGTTGGGAAAGCACTTTGCACTTAAATATTTTTCCAGGCAACTCTACTCATGTTGCTCAGTTAGGGCACCTGAAAAAAAATGAGCCATTACACCATTGCACAGCCCAGTGACTTGCTTACTGGGCTGTTCATCTGTGTTCAAATCCTACCATCTGATTCAAAGGGCTGGGAAAGGCATGATCTCTGGGTGATGGGAATCCCTGGATGCCTCCACCTCTCAGGCTGCAGTGCTGCCAGTTCCCAAGGATCTGGGCGTTCGCTGCTCCTGCAGGTACTGCCGAGTCTCCTCTACGCAGCCACACCTCTGCCTCATGGGTCTCTGTGAGGGGCTGGGGTCAGTCACAGGTCAGCCATAGACTCAGCCACCAAACCCAGCACAGGGATTTTTTCCTTTAAAGGTCTTCACTTCAGGTCTTTGCTTTCACGTGAAGATTCAGGAAATATTTGCCTGAAGCACCCCAGGAAGGTGAGGAGTAGTCAAAGAGGGGAGTGATGGCTGAACTCAGAAGGAAGTAGTTATGGAAAACGTGGGTGAGCCAGGGCAAAATAATCTAGATGGTGGCAAGTCCATCTAAAAAAGATATCAGGGACGCCTGGGTGGCTCAGTCGGTTAAGCATCTGACTCTTAATTTTGGCTCAGGTCATGATCTCGCAGTTCGTGAGTTTGAGACCCACATCGGGCTCTCTGCTGACCATGCAGAGCCTGGTTGGGTTTCTCCCTCCCCCTCTCTCTCTATACATTCACATAGCATATGATACATAGTTATATATTAAATATTATCAATCTTAAATATTTAAAATTGTATGTTGATTTATTTAAATAACAATGTGCTCAATCTCCAAACCCATTATTCTCCCAAGTGTGACACATGTACTCACTCATTTAAAAAAAATGTTTGGTGCCTAGTATTGCAGCAGGATCATACAAATAGGTTAAAAGCCAGAGATCGAGGTCAAACTTAACTCTACTTTTTATGGATATGTGTTAATATGCAAGTTAATCAAATTCTCTGGGCCTCAGTGTCTTCATCTATAAAACAGGAATAATGTCATTGTGGGGAGTAAATGAGATAATCCATGTATGGTGCCTGGCACATAGCGAGCATTCAATAAATACCAGCTATATGGGCCAGCCACTGTGCTAGGTGCTGGGGATACAGTAAGTCGGTCCATTTGGGGAAGACAGCCATGGCATACCCAATTCCCAGCAGGATGAGTGGTATAAAAATAAATGTTAATGTGCAATGGCTCCTTGAGTTAGACTTGAATAATACTGTGTCCATAAATTAGCTACTTTTTCTCAATGCAATTCCCACCACTGTGAACAAAATCCTTGTTTGACAGATGCCCTGATCAGAACTTACAAAGTTCTGGAGGAAAGGGCGGAATTTGAGGGTCTGACAATTCAGCAAAAGCAAAGAACTCTGGCATTTTCAAGTTCAAGCCCTTAGGCACTCCTGTTTTTGAATGTCTGGTTAATTTCTTTGATTCAAAAATCAATTTCTATTTTGACAAACAGTTATGGTCTGCTTCTTAGTCCAGGCTTAAGAGCTGGGGGATATATGAATTCTAATCCTTCCCTTGATCCTATTTGCTACCCTACCCAAATTAAATCCATAATTTCCATTTGCATGCATTTTTTTCCGTCTAACAGGAAGCAATAGACAGCACCCAGCCATCACCTATGAGAAATCAGCAACTGGTTCCATAGTGCATGACTATTAGAAGCCCAGGACTATCCAGGACTAGAGTGGGAGCTAGAAGAGTGCAAAACAAACACAACATATTATATACCTCCATAAGAAACTTCTCTTCCAAGGTAATACCAAACTTACATATGTGACATATTTAGTAAACCCAGTGGGATTGAATTTATTGATTTATTCAAACACTTATTAGGTATTTACTATGAATGGTGCTCCACCAAATGCTTGTGGGGAAAAGATGCCTAGAGTGAGAGGTTAGCCTTCATGGAATTTACAAACAAGTAGTAAAATAGACATAACCATAAATAATAATTGAAGGCCAAGAAGTATAAGCAGTAGAGTAGTTCAGGCCAAATAAACAACTGTAGCTAGAAGAAGTGTTTCATGTGAGAAATGACACTTGGGACTTAAAGTATGAAAGGGATACTGACAAGAAGTTCAGGAGAGGGGCATTCCAAGTGGAGGATACAGTAGAAATAGAAGCCCACTGGTAAAACGTGTGGCCCATATGAGAACAGACCAGAACAGAACAATGCAGTTGTAATTGAGACAGGGGTGAGAATCTGGCCAGGAACATCTTATCCAAAACCTAGAAGGCCATGCTGGCAAACTTTGGTTTTCCTTCATAGCCACACTGAACTGGCTTTTTTGAGCAGGGAGATAACACAATTAGATCTTTGCTTTAAAAAATGAACAGGCAGGGGTGTCTGGGTGGCTCGGTCGGTTCAGCGTCTGACTTCAGCTCAGGTCATGATCTCACGGTTTGTGAGTTCAAGCCCTGCATCTGGCTCTGTGCTGACAGCTCGGAGCCTGGAGCCTGCTTCCGATTCTGTGTCTCCCTCTCTCTCTGCCCCTCTCCCACTCACGCTCTCTCTCTCTCTGCCTCTCAAAAATAAAGAAATGTAATAAAAAAATTTTTTTAAATGAACAGGCACCACATTATAGAGTAAATCACAGGGAGGGAAGAGGGGATCCCTTTAGGAAGCATACAGTCTGAATTAAGGAAATGGGAAGGGAAAGGTGATGGTTGTAGCTGTGAAACTTGAAGGCAAGTCAGGAATGAATAATGATAAAAGAAGGGGTGCCTGGGTGGCTCAGTCAGTTAAGGATCAGACTCTTGATTTCAGCTCAAGTCATGATCTCACAGTTTGTAACATCGAGCCTCAAGCCTCATGTTGAGCTCCACGCTGAGCATGGAGCCTGCTTGGGATTCTCTCTGCCCCTCCTCTCCCCTTGCTCTCTCTCAAAAATAAATAAACTTAAAAAAAAAAAAAAAGAAGAAGGGGCCATTGGTGGAATCTTCAGCCAACTTAGATTGAAATTTATAGGATGTACCTGCAGCTAAACCTTGGCAAATATCATAATCTACTTTTTATCTTCACTACCTACATGTAACCTCTTTCAAAGGAACCCAGGTCTTACCAATTCAATAGTATCTTTTTACTCTTCATTCTATTCAACCTCTTTGTTCGAGTTGTCATTGATGACCACTGTTGACCTGCCTCACCTTCATGAAACATTTTCTTTCTGTGCCTGAAGTGATGCTACATCTCTTCATCATTGTCTTACTTCTCTGACCACAACGCTAGTTTATTTTCACTACCAGGTAGAACAAGATGACAAAAGAGAGGGGACAGGATATGCAAAGACAAGGAGGAGATGAAATAAAATTACAGTATTTATGCCCACAGGCTTGGAATTTGCTGAACAAACAGACTTTGCCTAGTGGATCAAATAAACTGAACTAGATAATATGGACAGAATTTTGCATCCTTTGGAGATGGTTATCCCTATTAGAAATTCACAATCTCAAACAAGTCTGTAGATTCTGCTAAAAATAAGTGGGCTTGACTGGTATGTGCATGTCTGGCACTAAGTGCAAATTAAAAGTGTAAGAAAACCAGCAAAAGCTATTATATAAAATTTATAGTTGATTAATGACTTTTATAATAGCTTTAATATAATTCATATGCCATACAGTTCACACTTCTAAATTCAAAAAGTTTTAGTATATTCACACAATTATATAACCATTATCATAATCAATTTTCTGAATATTTTGATCACCGCCAAAAGAAACTCCATATCCATTAGTAGTCACTCCCCATTTTTCCTCAACCTCCTCAGTCCCAGACAACTACCAATCTACTTTCTGTTTCTATGGATTTGCCTAATTTGGACATTTCCTGTTATATATGTGGTCTTTTGTGACTGCTTCATTCATCCAGCATAATGCTTTCAAAGTCCATCCATGCTGTAGCACATATCAATACTGCATTCTTTTTATTGCTAAAAAATGTTCCATTATATGGATATACCACATTTTGTTTATGCATTCATCAGCTGATGGACATTTGGGTTAATTCTACTTTTAAGCTATTATGAACAATGCTTCTATGAACATTTATATACAAGTTTTTGTTTTTTTTTTTTTAGTTATTTATTTATCTTGAGAGAGAACATGAGCAGGCGGAAATGGCAGATGGAAAGAGAGAATCCCAAGCAGGCTCCATGCTGTCAGTGCAGAGACCAATGCAGGGCTCAATCTCACAAACCGTGAGATCATGACCTGAGCTGAAATGAAGAGCTGAACGCTTAACCAACTGAACCACCCAGGCAGCCCTGTACATAAGTTTTGTTTGTTTGGTTGTTTGGGTTTTTTTGGCTTTAACCCAGAATCAGGAAGTGTATACAAGTTTTTATGTGGACACATATTTTCATTTCTCCTGGATACGTATTGCTGGATCATATGGTAACTTTATATTTAACCTTTTGAGGAACTACAAGACTATTTACTAAAGTGGCTGCATCATTTTACATTCCCACCACCACTGTATACAATTGTTTTTAAAACTTCACCGTGTTCTACAGATAATTTAAGGCATTCTATAATACTTGTTTAAGGTATATGCAATAAGACAAAATAAAAAATAATTATAGGCAGAAGAGAAAATGAAACGGGGTGCCTGGGTGGCTCAGTCAGTTAAGTGGCCGACTTTGGCTCAGGTCATGATCTCACAGCTCCAAAGCTCATGAGTTCAAGCCCCACATGGGGCTCTGTGCTGACAGCTCAGAGCCTGGAGCCTGCTTCCGATTCTGTGTCTCCCTCTCTCTCTGCCCCTCCTCTGCTTGCACAGGCTCTCTCTCTCTCACTCTCTCTCTCTCTCTCTCTCAAAAATAAGTAAACATTAAAAAAATTTTTTAAAGAAGATAAAATGAAACAAAGGGGAAATTAGGGAATAAAAATAGAATTTAGAGTACCAAATAAATTACTTTGGTAGAGTGGCCACAAATTTGGCTCTGGGCTCTGTAGCAGCCAATGTGAAGGGAAAATGCAGCCTGCTCTATATTTCTTAAAATCCATGATTTAAAACAGACTAGGTGCTTGTAGAAATATGAATATGTGATGATGACTGGCAAGGAGACTAGAAATAGAGGTTTCCTGGGTTTTCATAGAAATTACTCTATATAAGGTAATGAATACTATTTCCCTCCAATAAACATAGCCATGAGTTTCACAGAGTTGTTTCTTATCTTCAATCCCAACTGATATCTTCTATCAAAGAATTATATAGTAAAAAAATTCTCCCTGGGTGGCCAATATAAGGAGGCACAGAAAGCTCTTTGATCTTAACCCAGAGCTAAATCTACCAGTTACTTGGTAAATTTTTATAGTCAGGTCCCCTGATTCTTAAAATGCTGAATGCAGATGCTGGCATCCATCAAGGAAAGGAAAGGCTGGGTGCCAAGACACCATGTACAGTTGACCTTTCAACTTCACGGGTCCACTTATATGTGAATTTTTTCAATGAATACAGTATAATACTGTAAATGTATTTTCTCTTTATACTTTCTTAACATTTTTCTCTAGCTTACTTTATTGTAAGAGTACAGGATATAGTACACACTATACAGAATATAATACACACTATGAGTTAATCAACTCTTTATGTTAACAGTAAGGCTTCTAGTCAACCATGGGCTATTGGTAAAGTTTTGGAGTATCAGAAGTTATACACAGATTTTCAACTGTGTGAGGGGTTGGTGTCTCCAACCCTCACATTGTTCAAAGGTCAACTGAACTATTCATTGCAAAGAATGGAAAGAAAATTGCTGAAAAATTTAGCCCATGGATGAAAAGCAACTCAAAGAAGGGAGCAATTTAATCCCACAGGTGGAGTTTGGGAGAGGGCAAGAAGAGAATTGAAGCACAACACAAGTGGGAATGGAAACAGCAAGACTGTCAAATTTGCTTTTTAAATAATGACAATGCTGGTTCCAAATTTCAGGGCATAGTACACAGTGGAGAGAGATTAGACTGAGGAGGAAAATCATGGCCAAGACTTTCAATAATCTGGCATTGTGTCTGCCCACATTTAGCACCCTTCCCTTGATGTGTGCTTTTTTGGTAAAGACTTACATAGACTAAACACTGGCTGATTGCCAACTATATGAATATTATTGATGGTATAAAATCAAATTGGGGAAGGGGTGCCTGTGTGGCTCAGTCGGTTGAGCGTCTGCCTTCAGCTCAGGTCATGATCTCGTGGTCTGTGAGTTTGAGCCCCATGATGGGCTGGCTCTGTGCTGACAGCTCAGAGCCTGAAGCCTGCTTCTGATTCTGTGTCTCCCTCTATCTCTGCTCCTCTGCCACTCATGCTCTGTTTCTCTCATTCTCAAAAATGAATAAATTTTAAAAAAAAGTTCAAAAAAAATCAATTTGGGTAAAATAAACTACACTGGGTTTTCATTAATACCCTAAACACTACTGAAAAGCCTGGAGATGGCACAAAAACAGACAGACACTCAGATCAATGGAACAGAATAAAGAACCCAGAAATGGACCCACAAATATATGCCCAACTAATCTTTGACAAAGCAGGAAAGAATATGCAATGGCATAAAGACAGTCTCTTTAGCAAATGGTGGTGGGAAAACTGGACAGTGACATGCAGAAGAATGAACTTGGACCACTTTCTTATACCACACACAAAAATAAACTCAAAACAGATGAAAGACCTAAATGTAAGACAGGAAGCCATCAAAACCCTTGAGGAGAAAGCAGGCAAAAACCATTTTGACATCAGCCACAGCAACTTCTTACTCAACACGTCTCTGGATGCAAGGGAAACAAAAGCAAAAATGAACTATTGGGAACTCACCAAAATAAAAAGCTTCTGCACAGTGAAGGAAACAATCAGAAAAATGAAAAAGCAACTGATGGAATGGGAGAAGATATTTGCAAATGACATATCAGATAAAGGGTTGGTATCCAAAAGTATAAAGAACTTATCAAACTCAACAACTAAAAAACAATCCAGTGAAGAAATGGGCAAAAGACATGAATAGACACTTCTCCAAAGAAGACATCCAGATGGCCAACTGCCACATGAAAAAACGCTCAACATCACTCATCATCAGGGAAATACAAATCAAAACCACAATGAGATATCACCTCACACCTGTCAGAATTGCTAACATTAACAACTCAGGCAACAACAAATATTGGCGAGGATGTGGAGAGAGAGGATCTCTTTTGCATTGTTGGCAGTGTTGGTGGGAATGCAAACTGGTGCAGCCACTCTGGAAAACAGTCTGGAGGTTTCTCAAAGAATTAAAAATAGAACTACCCTACACCCCAGCAATTGCACTACTAGGTATTTATCCAAGGGATACAGATATGCTGTTTCGAAGGGGTACGTGCACCCCAATATTTACAGCAGTGCTATCAACAATAGCCAAAGTATGGAAAGAGCCCAATGTCCATTGACAGATGAATGGATAAAGAAGATGTGGTAAAGATATACAATGGAGTATTACTCGGCAATCAAAAAGAATGAAATCTTGCCATTTGCAACTACGTGGATGGAACTAGAGGATATTATGCTAAGTGAAATTAGTCAAAGAAAGACAAATATCATATGACTTCACTCATATGAGGACTTTAAGATACAAAAGAGATGAACATAAGGGAAGAGAAGCAAAAATATAAAAACAGGGAGAGGGAAAAACATAAGAGACTCTTAAATATAGAGAACAAACAGAGGGTTGCTGGAGGGGTTGTGGGAGGGGGGTGGGCTAAATGGGTAAGGGGCATTAAGGAATCTACTCCTGAAATCATTGTTGCACTATATGCTAAGTAACTTGGGATGTAAAATAGATTAAAAAAAAAAAAAAGAGTACACTAAATGTGATGGGGGAAAAAAAAGCCTGGAGAAAATATTGTCAGATAATAAGTAGCTGTAAATGTCATGCAAATCAGGATTTTGTACAGCTATTTGCAGCCTTGGTTTATGTTCCTGAGGACACAAACCATTACCATGCCTGTCACCTGCCATCCTTCTGCCCAATTTCTCAGCAAGAAAAGCTTCCAAGAGCAATGAACTGCAATACTTAAATGACTGCTTCTGTTGCACTTTGGACAGACAGTTCTTCCCAAGGAAGTGGCCACCCAAGGAAGCCAGTTAGTGCTGAGCCTCTGTGCTTTTAGGCCAAGAAATGAACACTTCACCCCCTGGGGACGTCAATCCAGTGCCTTGTTCAAGCACTAAATTTTTGAAAGATAAAATATTTTTCTTTTTTAGGCAAGGGAAAGAGTAAAGACACCAACTGCCAAAGAGAGCCTGGGGAGTCCTTAACGCTCTTCCATTAACATGAAGGAGCAGAACAGCTCCATCTATTACATCAAAGCCTCATCAGAGACCCTAATCCTTTATGAAAGGAACTCTCAGGCAGCCAAGCCTTTAATTTGCTGAATAATAGGCCCTCTGATTAACCCTTGCAAAGCAAAGTACAGACGTTGCAGGCAACAAATGTTCCCAGGCGGTGAGAGAGAAAGGGGGCGGGGGCTGGGATGGCTCCTACTCCCACTGTTAGTGAACTAACTCTATGCATAGGTTTCTAAATGGTTAGCTTTCTGTTTTCCCATTTTCATTTCCCTGTTCGCTCTCTCTCCTGGGAATATGCTACTTCCATTCTCTGAGACTTCCTGTGTCCTGAGCTTTAAGCTACTGTAACTCAATGAAATGCATAGACAGGTGATGTGGAATGACTTGTGTTGCCAAATCTACTCATAGTAGTAAATCAGTGACATGAAAGGCTCTTTCAATACCATTTACCCACCCCCCCACTCTAGGACAAGCCACTTGTGCTCTGTGATAAAGGACAGACAGAAAGAAAAAAGAGACAGAAAGAGAGAGAAAGAAAGAGACAAAGAGAGAAAGAAAAGGAAAAGAACAGAAGAGAAAAGACAAGACAAAAGAAAAGAATAGGACTAGGACTAGGAACCCACAAGTAGGAGAAAGAGGAAAGAAAAAAGGAAGAGAAGGAATAATGTCAGCTCAGGCATTTCCCCTATCTGTTCTAATTAGATAGACGTCTAGTGTTAAAAAGAAAAATAGACAGAGGCACCTGGATGGCTCAATGGTTGAGTGTCTGACTTTGGCTCAGGTCATGATCTCACAGTTTGTGAGTTCCAGCCCCACATCAGGCTCACTGGGGTCACCATGGAGCTTGCTTCAAATCCTCTGTATCCCTCTCTCTCTGCCCCTCCCCCACTCACACTTTCTCTCTCAAAAGTAAATATTTTAAAAAAAGGTGGATAATCCTTTTTGTGGGATCCTATTGCTGGAGGAAGACAACTGTATACACTATGTTGCCAAGGGACAGGTAACAGGTTAGATAGGTCGTGGGCTTCACACTAATGTACATTTATAAATCATATACATATCGGACTTTCTGCTCATTATATCAGATAATGAGATGAATGATTGAATGTATGACACAGTGGTCAATTATCACGTGGAGGATATAAATTCTATCGTGCTGAGGACATTAATCTCTTTATTGATCTGGCTCTGAAAGCAAGGATCATAAATTACAAGCCTTCAATAACTGTATGATAAATATTCTAATAACAAAATGCCACCAGGTCCTGTTTCCCCAATAAATTTCCATATGGTTTCAGTTAAAGAAGTAAAATGCAGAGAATTTTTACTTAATTTTTATTTTATTATCAAAAATTATATGTAGAATGAAGACCATACAGAAAAGCCTATTTATCCCAAACAGTCATGTGCTGGAGCCAGCATGCACAAGGTTCCCTAGATATTGTTACATTTTCAGGAATTTTGTGAACTGATGGATGTTACATTGGTAGTCTGAAATTGGCCATGGTGGGGGGGGGTGGTATTTTATACCATGGAAATCAGTAAATGATACGAATTAGCCCCCTAGCCCCACCCAGACAATTGTTAAACATCATTGCTCATGGACTAGAGATGCTGCGGAAAACTGCCTGATAATTCAAAAGCACTGTGTGATATGGGTAGAAATCTCTTCTTACCACCTTTTCCCTCTAATTCTTTTTTTCCTCATTTCCTGCCTTCTGCTGGATAAAAGTTTTCTAGAGACCCTTTTATCCTTCTGTTGGTTTAGAAACTAGACATTGTTTTCTTATAATTTTGATCATTATCCTACATGTTTAAAATGTTTGCTGAACTATAAACTTGCCAGTAGTTCTATCCTCTTTTTGAGCACAAGAATCTATGCATGCCTTAACCACGAACTGAATACTACTGTCCCCCCTGAATTTTATGACTATTTAGATTTATTTCACCCCAAGTCATTTCTTACAGTTAACAGTTACACTTTGAAAATATTCTACGAAATTATTTCATTTCAAATGAATTTCTGCTTCATTTGTGATGCCAGCAAGTTGTCTTTGTTAGCCTTAGAGTTTGTGTGTTTTGAAATTTCAGTTGGCAGGCTCACTTTGAGGAGGAGGAGGAGAATTTTTCCCTTTCCCTCTCACTTTCTCTCTGTGCTTACTCTCTTAGTGTAATGACTTCGGGGTTGTGTCTTCTTGGCTCCCTAGGTCTCTAGCCCAGAGCCAGTTTTTAGAATGGAATTTTGTGCTCCTATCCCACGGTTTTATTAGGTATATGAAAGAGCTCATCACTGTGGCAGCAGAAGGCCCAGCCACTTATTTATCCTACCATTCTCAGGCAGAAGCTGCCTAAGAGCCATAGTCCTGGCTGATGGTCAGCACCTCCCTAGGTGCTGGAGAACAACAGAGGAAATTGCTACAGTCAGAGCACAGGATCATATGACCTATCCTTATCCCATTCTTTTCCTCAGCTTTTCATCAGCCAACAAGAACTACTCCACACACTGGCTTCAGGCAGGAGTCTAACTCTGGACAGTCTTCCTTGGAGCCCTCTTAGTCCTTTTAACCACAGGAGCCAAACTTCCAAGCTATCACTGCTTGCTTCTGATCCCGGCAGATTTAGGACTTCAGCTTAGCTGAGTGAGCATTTTGTGTTTTCATTCCACTCTGACCTTAGAATCTAGATTCCTTCCTTCCTTCCTTCCTTCCTTCCTTCCTTCCTTCCTTCCTTCCCTAGTATAATGTTTTTGGCCTTTTTTATTTAAAACAAGCTTTTTTAATGCTTATTTATTTTGGGGACAGAGAGAGACAGAGCACCAGTGGGAGAGGGGCAGAGAGAGAGGGAGACACAGAATCGGAAGCAGGCTCCAGGCTCTGAGCTGTCAGCACAGAGCTCGACGTGGGGCTCGAACTCACAAACCATGAGATCATGACCTGAACTGAAGTCAGATGCTCAACTGACTGAGCCACCCAGGCACCCCTGGGCCTTTCTTTTTTATATGTGGCCTGTCATTGTTACATTTTTGGAAAACCATAAAGTTAAAGATCCCCTTTGACAGATATTCTTGCCTGGAAACATGTAAAGGCAAAAATCCTTCAAATTCAAAGTTACCCAATAATTTCTTCTGCTTTCCACCACCCTAAGTTGTTTTCCTTTGGTAATTAATATCTACTGGTGCGAAGAATGTATTAATAATGTATATGGCCAAGATTAGCAGCTGTGAGATGTTCCCTTGCTCTTATTTTATAGAGGAAGCAAAGTCTACGTCATAGGTGTCAAACTCCCCCCACATCTTGATTCTCACCCCTCACACCTGCATATTCCCCTAAGGCGGCTTTGGCAGGCCAATGTTTACATCAGAAGGAAATTGTCAGCCTGTAGAATGTCATGTCACTGACCATGGTCCTGAAACATCATGAGCCATGAAGACATAGGTGTTTATCTTAATCCTGGGTTCAGAAATGACTTCTCTTCAACCTTTCCCTGGAATTCTGAACCAGGAGATAGAGTAGGTGGTGGTGGAAAACAGGACAAGTGATGTGGCAGGGGGATATGGGGAAGGGGGGTACGAAATGAAGTACAATAGGCAGAAGCTGTTGGAAAGGAATATAATCACTGAGACTGCCAGGGATGATTTATTTTGACATCATTTTCATGTATTCAAAGCAACCAAAAAAGAACCCATAGCTAACTATGTCTACATAATCCACTTTTAACAAACTTATCATGTTTCTGATGCTTAAACTTTTATTTTTGCTTTGGGCAAGTACGTTGGGGGAGTGCATTTGACCTTTTTTTTTTTTTTTTTTTGGCCTCATATTCTTTTCTTTAATATTGTGTTTTCAGTTAGGAGAGATTTATAAAGACCATGAGTCCTAATATTCAATTTCTAACTCAAGTCCATCATATTGCTGTGTATGCTTTTGAAGGTATCACCTCCTCTCTGCAATTTTTAGTTCTTCAAAAGGAACTGACATTTACTGAGCTCTTGCCATGTGCTAGCAATGTGCCGAATATTGGGGATAAAAGCAAAAAAGACACATTCTCTGTTTTGGAACTAGACAGTGGTGGTTGTAAAAAACTGTGAATGTGCTGAATCACACATTCCCTTTAATGGTTCCCTTTAAAATGGTCAATGTTTATGTGAATTTCACCTAAACATATGCACACACACACACATGCACACACCATACAGCAACATGACCTTGGGTACTGAACTATGATACAGACCTTGATTTGAATCCTAGCTCTGTCAGTTTCTAGTTGTGAGACATCAGGACAGTCACTTACCTTCTAAGAGGTTCACTTTCCCAGTAGTAACCTGTCTCATATGGCAGGGGTTAGGATTCACTGAAATAATGCATGTAAAGTGCATTTCACTGTGTCTGACACATAGCACACTTAAAATAAATCTTACCACTAATATTATCTGTACTCCTCACACAGATAACCCCAGATTTATTCAACTACTTTTATTTTAACTCTCGGGTATCTTTTAGGCTGTACTTGATTTGGTTGAATGTGACTTTCTTTGGCTAAATGAGCTTTGCCATGAACAACGATTTTCACATAACATAGAACTTGGCTATAATTAAAAAGAAAAATGAATTATAGGTCCACAAAAGTATATGCTACCTTTATACAGATATCCAGTTCAGGGTCATAGAAAATATCTCTAAGTGATCATGATCCTCTATCCTGGACACAGACGCAGAATCCTTCTAATATAGCGTCCTAGCAATCAGGTGGACCATCCTGGGATATGAGATGACACCAATTTGCCATCTCTTTGTATATAGTTTATTCCTCTCAGACAGACACATATGACCAAGACATCTTAGCACAGAATATGTATTTGATTCTTGAAGTCCTCAGTAAAGTCAGAAAATATTGGTAATGACAGAAATACCCCTCTTCTACAATTGGGCAGTAAGCTTGGGAAGAATTTAACATAAATCCTTAGTATCTGAGACATATTTCTAAAAAAATAAAAGGGAAGAAGGAAGGAAACAAGGAAGGAAGCAAATAAGGAAGCAAATAAGGAAGAAAACACTATGGCCTTATGATATAATACTAATACTTGACTTTGTGACGATGTTCTACTGAATTAAATATCTTGGGGCACCTGGGTGGCTCAGTCAGTTATGCATCCAACTCTTGGTTTCAGCTCAGGTCATGATCTCACGGTTTTGTGAGTGCGAGCCCCATATCAGGCTCTGTGTTTGGGTTTCTCTCTCTCTCCCCCCCTCTGTCTCTGTCCCTCTCCCACTCATGCTGTCTCTGTCTCTCTCAAAATAAACTTATAATTTTTTTTTTTTACATTTGATTCTCACTGGTAGACAGGTGGACACTGCTATCCTCACCCACAGCTAAGGAAGTAGAGGCTTGGAGAGATTAAATGAGTTAAGGTCATATACCAACCAAGTCATGGACTGTATTAGTTTCCTAGGGCTGCTGTGACAAGATAACACAAACTGAGTGGCTTAACAAGAGATACTTATTGTCCCACAGCCCTGGAGGCTGGACGTCTGAGATCAAGACTCAAGGCTGGTATGGCAATGTTCCCTCAAAGGTGCTAACAAAGGATCTGTTCCAGGCCTCTCTCCTAATTTTAATTGTTTCCTGGCTTAGAGCAGCATAAGGCATTCTCTCTGTGTGCATATCTGTGTACAAATTTCCCCTTTTTATAAAGACACCAGTTATACTGGTTTAGGGGTCCACCCTACTCCAGTATGATCTCATTCTAACTAATTACATCTGCAATGGCTCTAATTCCAAATAAGATCATATTATGGGATATTGAGGGTTAGGACTTCTACATATGAAGTTTTAGGAGACATAATTCAAACCATAACATGGGTTGATCAAAGCCAAGCATTCTGTACAAGCATGAGGAACACTGCTTGAACCTAAGGATTTAAGCTTTGGGCTTCTCTTAAAGGCAAGAATTTCTATTATTCACTAAAATAATAGCTTTTTAAATAAAATTCTTCTTTCAGAAACATTCAATAGTCCTTCATATTAGAAACCAATTATGGGGGGCGCTTGGGTGGCTTAGTCCGTTAGGCGCCCAGCTTCGGCTCAGGTCATGATCTCACGGTTTGTGAGTTCAAGCCCTGCATCAGGCTCTGTGCTGACAGCTCAGAGCCTGGAGTCTGTTTCAGATTCTGTGTCTCCCTCTCTCTCTCTGCCCCTCCCCTACTCATGCTGCGTGTGTGTGTGTGTCTCTCTCTCTCTCAAAAATAAACATTAAAAAAAATTTCAGAAACCAATTATGGGATTTTTCCCCCACTCATTAGCCTGGTATGATACCTATGTCATGTATTTGATGAAGTTCCTTATTTCCTTAGGAGGTTCCAAATTACAATACTAGAAGGTTGGCTGGAAGCTGCACACATATCCAAAAGGAGATGGAAGATCAAGAGAATCTATGATTACTCATTATATTTAATATCACTCTTACAAATTTTGAATCTATTTAAAAAAACGAATCAGCCCTTTCCTCATTAGTGCCAACAGACTATGTCTGTTATTTTTATCCCTGCCAGAAATCATCAGTGGCCTGTGATAATGTAGTACTAGTGACATGAGCCTTCATTTCCATTTTTAATTAAAATTCTTACTGACCTAGAGCCAGATTTCCTTCTGCACTAGAGCCTGTGGAAATTCCACAGTGGAAACTACAGTAGCCAGGGAGTAGAGGATCAGGCAGAAAGCTGGGAACTTCACACTGTACCAGAAGAACATCACAGCTCTTAAGAGAAAATCCATGGGGGCGCCTGGGTGGCTCAGTCAGTTGAGTATCTGACTCTTGATTTCAGCTCAGGTCATGATCCTAGGGTCATGGGATTGATCCCTGCATTGGGCTCTGCACTGGGCAGGGAGCCTGCTTGGGATTCTCTCTCTCTCTCTTCCTCTGCCTTTCCCCCCAGCTTGTTCTCTCTCTCTCTTTCTCTCTCTCAAAAATAAATAAATAAATTTAAGAGAGAGAGAGAGAGAGAGAGAGAGAGAAAGAGAGAGAAGATCCAGAAAGGGTGTCAACCTGGCCCCTCCAAGCTCTCTACTTGTCCTTACTTTCCCCATCCCGCCGAGGCCCTAGATCAGCCTCAGTAGGATCATGAATGCCCCTCCTCATGATCCACTTCCATTGTGACTTATCATCCTATGGATGCTATTGGCTCTCCTTCCTGACTCTCACACCTCTTTTGATGGTACCACTATGGAGTTAAAATATTTCTCACAATTGTTGAACTCTCAGTCTGTATCTCACTTAATTCTTACAACACTCTATAAGGTAGCATGATTTCAGACTGCAACCTGTCTGTACACTGTCCACTCTACTTAAGGATATTGTTCTGGTACTATCCTGGGCCCAGGGCTGCCCTATTAGAAGACTACATTCTTAGCTTCCTTTGTAGCTAGTTGTAGCCATGTGATTGAGTTGTAGCTAATGATATGCTCCATGAAATGGTCAAAAGTTTTCTTAAAGTAAGCAAAATTTCATTTCTCTCTCCTTCCAGCTGGCTATAATAAGTAGGTCAATGTTGGAGCTATAGCAGCCATCTTGGCTCATGAGGTACCCTTGGAAGTGGAAATCACACTTAATGGGGCAGCATGAGGGCAGGAGCCTAGGTGGCTGCCAGATGCCCTGCCAGATTAGTGGTACCTATGTGGACTAACTTCCAGCTTATTTCGTGTAAGAAATAAATAAAAATCTACCTTATTAAAGTCACTGTTAGTTGGGATTTTCTATCACAGCAGAATTGATCTTAATCCCAAATGGTTATCATATAAATATTAGTATTCCCATTTTACAGATTAGGAAACTGAGGTTCAGAAAGATGAAGTAATTTGGTCAAGGTCAAGAATCTAAGTGGAAATGTTAGAATACAACCTGACTTCAGGTCTAATGCTCTTTATCTTTCCAATGTGTATTCTCTAAAAAGACCCTTTCTCATGCTGAAAAACTGGAATCCTCATGTTTAACTCATCCTTTCCTGTAGCACCTGTCTTCTCCCATTAATAGTTGCCAAGCATTGTGGGTTCTACCTCTCAGGGTCCAGCCATCCATTTCATGTCCCACTGCTCCTTCCCCATGAAGAAACTTCTGGCTGGCTGACAGCAGAGACAGAGGCACTGGGTCTGGACAAGATGTGCCCTGGGATAGGTGTGGGAGGTAGGGCTGTTTGTGAGGCAAAGAAGTGAAGGTAAGTCTGCATTCCATCCACTGCTTCTGTTTTGACCCCTGCTGGAGCAGATTCTCTCAGGTTGAGTTTGAGGGGTGGTACTGTTGTTGTTGAGAAGGGAATGGAGAACTATGAGAACTACCTGAATTATAGGACATGTAGAGAACAGAGCCTGGCATGAGTAAGAGTTATTTGCCAGGTTCTACAGACACATATATAATTTAATCCTTACAGTAAATCTATGAGGCAGGTCGTCTGCCTCAGCTTGACAAATGAGGACCAAAGGTCAGAGAGGTTAAATATCTTCCCCCAAGTTGCACAGCTAGCAAGTGACACAGCTGAATGCACACACTGCTCTTCTTGATGAACCAGGTGGCACTCTGGGGAGTGATGGAGGGGAACAGACTGTGGGCAGAGCTATGAGCCATGTCCCCACTTCTCCTACCCCTGTCCCCCACACACCATGTGCTCACCATTACTTCTGTTTACTTCAACTGCAGATGCACTTTGATTTATATTATGAAATTCAAGTACAAATTTAAAAAAAGAAAAACCAGTATGGGGTAAACAGAACATCATCTAGGCTAACCCTAACTAAAAGTCACCTAACATAATATGCTACAAAGCACTAATGTGAACTCTAGGACATATGCTACAGGTTTGGTTTCTCACAAGATCCAAACCCAGCATTTTTTGGGAAATAAATAGAATATGCTGCCTAGAGAATGGTCTATCCACCTTACTGTGCCTTTTGCTTCTTTTAGATCAGGCTAAAACCCTCACTGCCAAGGTTCCTACGATAACAGTATATTCCAAATATCTGTGGACACTGTACCATATTTCAAACTTCAAATTACAATGAACCACTTCTTGATTTACATCATGAGAAAATCCTATTTCATTGGCTGAGTTTATAAGTAGGGTCTAAGTGAGATCAAATTGGGCCCTTGGTTTCTTTAGATGATCTATTAGGTAATCTAAATTAGACCCTCTTCAGGGAGATATAACCTTGAAACACATAGCTTTATTTGTTCTTTTTATGAGGAGGAAAGAATCCAAATTTTTCAAAATGAAAAAGAAGTTGGGTTGCATTTGTAAGTATATTGATCAATATATGTTAGGAGGAGAGAGAAGAATTTGGGGGGTTTTAAACTAGAATTTTTTTAATTTTGAGCTTCTTCATGAGTTTTTATTAATTCACTAATTCCCTGTAGCTCAAGAGATGCTAATTAATTCAAGAAGCCATAACAGCTAATCATTGGCTAAATAAATCTAAAATGGAGAGTCTGTCACTAGAGATACCACTGCTCATTTTAATTAGTATTACCAATTTGTGAAGTAATGTAAATAAAGGCTATTGTATCCTTCTCTTCCAGGAAATATTAACCCTTTGCATGGCCACCTGAGAATCTAACAAGACTTAACAAGCCAAGAGTATTTGTGGAGCTTAATCAATCACTGAGTTAGGACATTTTATAATGTTCACTGACATAAAAACCACGTGGAATTAAGCTGCCACAAAACGCAGGATGGCAAAGAGCTAAGAATGGTTGCCTTCAAGGAAACACAATCAATGCCAAGGAAGCAACCGCCCCAAAATGGTTTAGGCCTAGAGAAAAGCCAATGTTCCAGTTCTGAGTTTCAATTTTTAAAGAATGAATTTATGCAAATACCCATTAGTTTTAGCCGTTCTGTAGCTCAGAGTGATCTCACCTTGTTAACATGCAGTACAACTGCTTGTAGCCATTGAATGTCATTTGGAGGGATAGGAAAGGCTGCCTCTACATTTCATGGCTAAATGGCCAGGCTTAGCCACAAAGCCCACTTTGGAAAACAGACCTACATGCTTAGCCTCTCAAGCCAGCCAACCCAAGAAAGCAGTGTGTGTGGCAGGCCATATAGCTCAGGTCATCACTAAAGCCTAAGCTGAGCAGCCAACGTGCTCCTGGTAGATTTGCCCTTGCCTGGGAGAAATCCTTCTTTGTCTCACCAATCAGCTCAAGAGCCACCGATGATAACTTCCTAAAATTAATTCCTAATAAAACCCCGAAAGTTTTAGAGGCAACATGAAAAAGCATAGTTCACAGATACCTAATTAGCCAGTAACTGGGAAAGTATTATAGTTTGGTCCAAAGACCTGAAATTAGTTTGAACTGGGGGGGTGGGGGGGTGGGGAAGACATCCTTCAGGATGAAGGTGAAGTCGGCAAAGGAAAATTATTGTTATCTGGTCACAAGGCTACTTCTGAAAGGAGCCTCCTGACAAAGCAGAAGTCTGGCTGAAATTTGAACCAGATAAACTTGTTATGCAAATAGTTTTAGCCATAGGGGAAAGGGCTGATAATGAAATCTCTACAAAGCCAGCCACACATTACAGAGGTGACAAAAAACATCAGGCAGGGTCCTAACATATGGATAAAAAGCAGTGTAGAATTTATGTGAGCATCATGTTTAATTTATCTTAACTAAGCTGTCAGGAGTCAAGCTTTGACAAATGCATAACTAACTCATATAAATTAGTCAATTATCACTAACAACCAAAGGTTCAGAACCAAACTGACGTTTCTTTTCTTTTAACTCCAATACATGTTTACTAATAGGATTCAGACTTTCTTAAATCTCTCCTAGCATCTCCAAATTAAGGCTGGAAACCTGAAAAACACCAAGCCACATCCCAGCACTCAAGCTGTCCCTGCCCTTCCCCTGCTACCTCATGCACATTCGTTCCCTCTCTCATTCCCATCGCCCCCCCCACACACACATATACACACACCCTGTCCCCTGTCTACACAAGCTATAATCACTAGCTACAGCCAGACTAATCCCTTCAGACCACTGCAGCAATCAATGAGAAGCCATATAGGTTCTTTGGTAAGTGGAGACAAACATGGACCAAGAAAGATCAAAATTACTGAATCACCTCTGCTATGGTTTAGTAGCCACATGATGATAGGGTATTAAAAGTTTTAAAGCTGTGAAAGAATTCTAGTCCTCTTTGCTCTTCAGAAAGAATTCATTTATTTACTTTAATACAATGCATTGTTGTTCATTCTACAATGGGAATTGAAGCAATTAACTGAATAATTCAAGCTAAAAACACCTTTCCTAAAATTATGAGAAAATCATCTTCTCCACCCCACCCCACTAATATACTCTGAAAGTCTTAATCCTCTATCATTCTCCTCCAATATGGGCAAGATAAGTATAAAAGCAAACCAAGGCTCTCTAAACAGACATTTCTAACGCAGTGAGTGTCACTGTTTGTATTTCATTAGAGATCTGAATAAACAGAATGAAATAGTAAAGACAAATTGCATTTGGTAGGCTAAGTAATGGCAGTCTACGGTATGCAGGCTCACCTATGAAACCAAAGGTTATTATTTGGGACTAGTGGGCAGGTTTCTACCTAAATATATAAAATAGAATAACTAGCCTCTAATCTTGAGACTCATCTTTCTAACAGTCTTATAAAAAAAAAAAGAATTCATGGTTGAGGAATCTAAGATGTTATGAGGAAAGCAGGATTGGTGGCTCAAGTCAGGAAATAATCTATGAACAACTATAATATATAGTATTTTCACTAATAAAACCACTAAGGACAACTCATTAAATAAAGAGAAGATTGATGACATTTTTCCATATCTTAAATTAGTAGTAAAGGACACAATCACTTAATTTGTATTTACCTTCATTGGTTCATTAGAACCTTTTCAGACTCTCCCTCTCCTGTGGTTTCAACAAGATATTTTTCTTTGTGCCTTATAGTATGCATATTAAAGGCACAGGTTTTTGTGTTCTGTTCTCCATTCCAGTATCAAGACCCTTCTAAGTCTAAAGCAAATCAGATTGAGTGCATCAAGAAATCTCAGAGTTGGGGAAAACGTAAGCAGACTTAAGTGGACTTAAATTACACTTAAATGGTATAATAGGATCTGCCATAGAGAAAAATCAGTAGTAGGGAGGGATTTCTATACTGTTTAACCCTGAAAGTCCCAACCTCATCATAAATTATGTACCTCTATTCCCAAATCCATCTAAGCAATACCGTGCTTGGTTTAAGAACACAAATACAGGGCGCCTGGGTGGCTCAGTCGGTTAAGCGTCCGACTTCAGCTCCGGTCATGATATCATGGCTGATGATTTCGAGCCCTGCATGAGGCTCTGTGCTGACAGCTCAGAGCCTGGAGCCTGCTTCGAATTCTGTGTCTCCCTCTCTCTCTGCCCCAGCCCTGCTCCCACTGTCTCTCAAAAATAACCAAAAAAAAATTTTTTTTTTAATTTAAAAAATGTTAAAAGAACACAAATACACTCTTGAAAAAATATACAGAATATAAAAATTTGGTGAGTCAAGTCACATTTTAGAGGCATCACAAGAGCTTGGTATAGGAAGGCATTTTTGTGAATATGTAATGGATTTTTCTAGGCCAACAGCTTTGAGAAGGTCAATCAAGGGAATCTGTATGCAGCAATGGAATGAAAAGGAAATTTTTTTAAATCCAGCCCTGCTAGCAAAAATCACTGGAACCATAGCCCTTGGATTTTTCTCCCTGGGGTGATCTGAAATGTGCCCCCAGACACCAAGGTGTCTTTAGTTCTCCAGTTCCCTTGACCTCCTCCTTTGGCTCCCAAATTCCAGGGAGTGCCTCTTCCTCTGCTCCTACATGAGTATCATCCCTCCTGCTCTATCTGTTGTTCTTCTCACCATTGCCTGACATTGCCACCCTTAAGTTGTGGCTGCTTCTGCATCCTGCAGGCTTTGCAGAAGCATCAGAATGGGGGCTGGAGGGGCGAGGAAATGCTCTAGCCTTGAACTATATGGTCACATTCCAATACAGCCTTGTTTGGTAGAGTTCTTGAGAGTACATTACTGTTCTTCTCTCCTGACGAAGACAGCACAAATCCAGGAGGGGCTGGAAAAGCAAACAATTTCAAGGACCCTGAACTAGGCTGCATGTGAAACAAAAATTAAATATAGGTTCACAGCTCTTTCTGCTAACCCTTGGAGTCAAATAGCCTTTAGAATTCAGAATTTTATCAAATTTTAGAAAAGTAAACCAGTGCATTTACTGTATGTTATGTAACATTCCCCAGCAGGATCTGGGGCAGCACACTGTAATCAAACACATTAATATATCTGCAGCAATTCACATGAATATTCACACTGAGTGAGATAAATAATGACTATAAATAGCTTCATTTCAGTTTAGGTCATGTGTTGCCACCAAGTCAGATCACATAAGGTCAGGACTTGTAGCTAAATGAGTCAAGTACAAAAATAACTTCCATTTTTTAGAGCTCTTTGGATTCTAGAATTGTGGATAAGGAATTATTGATCTGTATTGTGACTGAGTAGGGAAGATGATGAAGAGACCCAGTTTTCTTCATTGTCCTGCCTCTTTGTTGAAGCTAAGCATGCACACAGATAGAAGTTAGAGAATTTTGTGTTGACCATTTGCTACTTCCTGGTTACTAGCTATTCTGGGCACTTCTTTTCTCTTCCATGACCTCTGAACACCTGGTCTGATCTGCTAGACACTGAGCACACCTCTTCCCAGTTCCCATGCACTGGATATACCTTGTAATGCCTGGTCTAGACCCCACAGTTCACCAGGCCTTGAGCCTGGGGTCATATAGTCCCTTCCAGCAAAGTGAGTATCTTCCCCAGATCTGGAAGCAGTGTGGGCCTTTCCCAGGGGCCAGGCCAAAAGCTCATGTTCCTAGCACGGAGTCACCATCCTAATGGTATTATTGGTGGTTCTGCTCCTGTCTTAGTCCCATTCTATCTTGCCTAGCTCCTGGTAACACAGCTCCCATCAGGTACACCATCCATCACGTGGGTTTTTATCTTGTTCTCCCCACCTTGAGCCCTTGGCTGAGGCTGTTCACTTTAGTGCCTCAAGCGTGAGATCCTACTCTGCCTACTCAATCATCCTGGGAATGGGAGCTGTGTTCTCATACCACAGATCCTAGAGCAAAGTCCAACTTCCAAGCTGCAAGGCTTCTGTTGAACACTGCCACCTTCTGTCTCTTCTCTAGGACTAGTGTGGGCATCACAGTTTGTTTGTTTGTTTGTTTGATTGTTTGTTTATTGAGAGAGACTGAGAGAGAGAGAGAGAGAGAAAACACACACATGGGCAGGGAGGGGCCAAGGGGAAGGGGAAATGAGAATCTTAAGCAGGCTCCATGCCCAGCGCAGAGCCCAATGCGGGTCTCAATCTCAAGACTGTGGTATCATGATCTGAGCCAAAATCAGGAGTCGGATGCTTAACCTACTGAGCCACCCAGGCACCCTGGGCATCACAGTTTTAGACGTTGAGTCTCCTCCCTTATTAAAAAGACCACTGGCAACATTTGCTCCAGGACAGAGTAGATTCTCAGATAAATGTGATCCACATGATCAGAAGGACTGATTATAGCCAAAAGTCAAATGGAACTCCTTATGTTTCAAATTCTGCAGAGGCATCTTCCATCATTCACTGGAACAAATTCTGTGTCGTAATGTGCTAAAAGGCATAACAACTTCTAGCGCCAAGTAAATTCCACAGCTTGGATTTCCAATCACTGTTCAAGGCCTTGCTGGATAAGCAATTTTTAGTGGAAGAAATACTCACTGTGAAATAAAGTGGTTGAATTCCTCACACCATTTTTCCGGATGAAGTAAAGTAGGTGGAGGATTTCTGAAAAACAAAAGCAATTTATTTATTTATTTATTTATTTTTTACCAAAAAAAAAAAGTGTTTAGTTAAAGGCAAAACATCAACTTGTCTTTACCGATATTGTTCTAAATAGCTCTGATAAAATCCAATCCGTTTCTTCCCAGGTGGGAGTCATTTATTAGTGGTAAATTATAAAGTGCCAGCCCCTATTCATTTAGTCCTTCATTTTCATTGACTCAAGGCCTACAATGCCCTTGGTTTTCTGCAGGACCTGTGAGAGTTACACAGATCGGCAACATTCCTCAGGGAGCAGACACTAATGAGGGGCGAGCACACAACCACCATCACTGAGAGCCGAGTATTATTAATGCCATAAGAAAGAATGCTATAGGGGCACCTGGGTGGCTCAGTCGGTTAAGCGTCTGACTTCGGCTCGGGTCACGATCTCACGGTTCGTGGGTTCGCGCCCCGCATAAGGCTCTGTGCTGACAGCTCAGAGCCTGGAGCCTGTTTCAGATTCTGTGTCTCCCTCTCTCTCTGCCCCTCCCCGACTCGTGCTCTGTCTCCCTCTGTCTCAAAAATAAATAAACATAAAAAAAATTTTTTTTTAAAAAAGAAAGAATGCTATAAACCTAGTGCTAGGGGCTTTAGAGAAATTTTACAAGGATTTTCAGATCATTATGCTACCATTTGAATTAATTATGTGATGCGTTTAAAATACACTCGAATTCATCAAATTTTTAACTATTGCCTGTATGTCAACTTCTGCAATAGGCACTGGGGAAAGCGAAACAGCTAAGACAGTGCTCCAGACCCATGGGGTCCCTGCGTAGAGAGTGTGACAGACATCTAATATAACTACGTATTGGAGGTCCAAGAGAACTAGAGAGATGCAGAAAGATTCTGGTAACCAGACCACTTCTTGGTAAGAAGGTAGAATAAAGGGACGGTAAAGAGCCCTGCATTTGGCTGAATATTTATCCAAAGAGATTTCTTTTTTCAAATTTTTATTTAAGTTCTAGTTAATTAAAATATAGTGTAGTATTGGTTTCAGGAGTAGAATTTAGTGATTCATCACTTACATATAACACCCAGGGCTCATCATAACAAGTGCCCTCCTCACCCATTTAGCCCATCGCCCCCACTCAACTCTTTCCATCAACCCTCAGTTTGTTCTGTCATCAAGAGTCCCCAAAAAGATTACATTTTAAAATAGAAGTGACATTACCTTTAATTGGTAAGATTTTTTTTCTAGTCATAAATGGAAGTAGGGGCTTCTGGGCAAATCAAGTTCAGCAAATGGAGAAAGTTTACATTTCTGCATATTTGAATTACGACTGTATACCTTAAACCCATTATATGTGTTTTCACCTGGGCTCTAACCGCTTCCTAAAACCACAGTCTGCTTAGCTTCAATAGGTAGAGGAATGAGAAGCAGCAAGAACGACAAAATTAAAAAAAAAATGCATTAGAGGGGCGCCTGGGTGGCTCAGTTGGTTAAGCGACCGACTTCAGCTCAGGTCACAATCTCGCGGTCCGTTAGTTCAAGCCCCGCGTTGGGCTCTGGGCTGATGGCTCAGAGCCTGGAGCCTGCTTCTGATTCTGTGTCTCCCTCTCTCTCTGCCCCTCCCCTGTTCATGCTCTGTCTCTCTCTGTCTCAAAAAAAAAAAAAAAATGCATTAGATAATGTGATTGCAACATGCCTCTCAATACCCATTCTCCTCTCATTTCCTTGAGTACAATTTTTATTCTGACACAATGCTGCCACATAAAGACACATTTTCCTGAGTTTCTTGCAGCTATATGTGTGTCCACGTGACTGAGTTCAGGCCAATTATATATAACTAAAACTGTTCTACAGTGTTTCCAGGAAACCTTCTTAAAAGAGGGGAGACAGAACATCTTCCTTCTTCCTTCTTGCTACTTCCCGAAGTATGGTTGTGATGGCTGGAGCTTGAGCAGCCATTTTGGATGTGAGGTAAACTTGAAAATGAGAGCTATAAGCTGAGTATGGCAAAGAAGATAGATAGGAAACTGGATTCATAGTGACACTGCAAAGCTGCTGTACTAGCTCTAGACTGCTTCCCCTTAGTATTTCTTAACAGGACAGAGAAGTAAACTTCCACCTTTTTAAAGCCATTGTTATAATGCAATTAATCCTAAATGAGCCAGTAATATTTCAGAGTATTATCCTATCACATGATTATAACATAAGTTGACAAATAATAGAAAAATACACACACAAAGATATGTGGGAGCACAGTTAAGGAACAACTTACCCAATCTGGTGAGTCCCAGAAGACTTTCTAAAGAAGATGAACTTATGCTGGCCCCTGATGATTAGGTTGGAATTTTCAAGATAGACAAGGAAAGGGAAGCCACTACAGGCTTAGGAAACAACATGTACCAAGTCACAGAAGTGTAAAAGAGTCTGGCAGGTTCAAAGAACATGATTAATTTTTTGAGACTAGACTATATGATTCTTTTGGATCTGAAGAGAGAGCATGAGGGAAGGAAGAATGATAAGAGAGGAAGCATATGATTTCCCTGTTCTGCATAAGAATTTAATCATCCTTCAGATCTTCTGATTCAAAGACCCAAAGGAAAATTATCTGTGTGACCACAGAGAAAGAGTAAGTAGCTGAAGGTTGCCCTTCAGTTATTTTGGAGGCTGCCTCTATCGCATTCATTTTATTCAACAATATTTGCCCTTATCTTTCCTTTATATTTTTTAAATAACAAAAGCACCATCATATAACTTCTGCTTCAATGCTAATTTGGCTGACCTCTTCTTACTGGCTCCAGCTGTTTGAGGCCCCAGCTGTCAGCCTCAGTGTAGCATCTCTTGGTGAGGTTATCCTACATCATCTCTAGAGCCCTTTTGAGATTTTGAACTTCCATTGCTCTTCTTAGGTTTTCTGCTCATTCTGCTCTCACTGACATCAGTTCCATAGACAAGAGTTGCTTAAGCAATTTACTGCCTAATAGAACTGAATTCACCCCTAAAGCAGTTAACCATGACCAAGAAGTCACTTGTAGACAGAATAAACAGACTTGATTAAAACAGTCCTAGTAGGCTCAACATTGGCCAGCTGAACATGAAGGCACAGCCCTCTGCTGCAATTAAAGAATGACCCAGCAAGAGTCCACCGGAGAAATGGATGGTGAATGTCCACTCTTGTGTAGAAAACACTGCACTCTCCTGTTTTCATTCCAGCTATCAGTAGGAAATACAGGCCAGGGCTATGGTTTATGAGTTGGCCTAAACCTCTGCAGGGCACAGAGGAGAGTAGCAAGAGATCACCTCTCACCCAGGCCATCACCAATCCCTGCTCACCTCACATGAACCCCATACAAGGAAACATCTTCTTTGAAGCTTGGCTTCATAGGAATTTGGTTTCAGAGCTCATTTGACCTTGTAGGTAGGTGCCCTGCCTTTCCTGGAGTCGATCCATCATACTTAGGTTCAGTAAATAGAGATCTTGTGAAAGATTATTATCTGTGTATAATGAAATCTATAAGGAATTTGAAGGCTTTGTGGTACTTTGTTTGCACTGGCAATATAAATTCCAGTCCTCTTGCTATCCAGGAGGAGGACCAAATAGTAACAATGGTCCCTTTTTGGCTCCTGTCAATACCATAGATGCAAGCTGCAACCCTGCCCAGAGGATCTCTTTCTGAAAGGAGATGAGACGCTTCATGTTCAGTGTGATGGGAGAGTCATCGCTCACGTATGTGTATGGATAGTAAGAGCCTAGAGAATGTATGAATGGTGAGTGACTAGAAGGACTGTGAATCTAAATAACCAGCTCTAATTTGGATAATGTTTATAAACATACGTTTTGCTTCCGTGAAAAAGGCAAAAAGTGAACTCAGTGTTCAGTGTTTGTTTTGCAGCAAGCCATTATTGGGGCATACCCCAAGCAGCCGGAGAGGCCCCATGAAGCTCCTTCCCCAGGAACCACATTCAGCCTCTCAGCAACAAGCTGCCGTAGCTTTGAACTGTGTTTGTGAGTATCTGTACTTTATCTCAATGTATTTTGTGCATCCATTAGCAACATGTGTCCTAAGGCATCAGAAAAGCCTAAAAGGGGTTATCTTGGGTCTGGGAATGCTCAAAAATTTTTCTTTATAAACTAATGGCAATTGCTTCTTCACTTTACACTATTTTTGGCTTAAGAAAGGTTTCTACTTTTGGATAGCAGGGGAAACCTGTAGTTGAACTGAGTTTTGCCTGCCTGGATTTTACTCCTGTGATTTGGACCACAAATTCAATTTCTATAAAGATGATTTACTGCGTACAGACAGCATTAAGGCTACATGAAGCTAGAAGCAAATGGGGTGATGGTAAACAGAGTCCCGAACCTATTATATACCCATTTTTGACACTATAATCCTGGATCCAGCAAATACAATGGAGATCAAGTTAACCTTCTTCTCACAAAGCCTCTGTGGGAAGAGGCTTTCTGAATAGTCCAACTGAATTCATTCCTGAAACAGAGAAGCAGCTGACTAGGATGGGGACCTGACCTCTGGATAGCCAATCCTAATTTAAACTGGTGGCCTCTGCCATAGCATGATGCAAAATGATAATATGGGTCAATCTGATTCTCTTTAGGGTTTTCCCCCCACCTTGAACTAAAAAAATAAACACAAAACAAACAAGAGAATGAAGCAGCCTAGTAATGAGAGCTGAAGCTAAGAGATCTGTGATGACAGATGGGAGAGGCCATGGAGAACAATGTGCAAGCTTAAGTTTTAGGAAGCAGATACTACAAGTAGGCAGAAAACCAGGGAATGAGGAGAAAACAGGCCAGGTAGAGGAGGAAGGAAGGAAAGTGTTACAAGAAACTGAGACTCCAGAGGCTATTCTTGAGTTCCTTTTGTGAGTGCTTCTCTCTCTGGTGCACCTAGAATATTATTGGCCCTAGAATTCTGTTCTTAGCCCTATTCTCTTCCCATCCTACACATTCACTGATGGCTCACTAGATGTCAACAGTTCTCTAATCTCTATCTCCTGCCTTGATTTCTCCTCTACTTTTTGGCTGGTGCATCCAAATATTCACTAGATGCTCCATTTTAATATCACAAGGGCATCCTAAAGTCAGCATGTTCAAAACCAAACTTACCTTCTTCCCCCAAATCTAAATTCTTCTTGGTTGCTGAAGTCAGAAACTTGGGTTCTATCCTCTCCCATAACCCTACATCCAGTTGGAGAAGGCAAAATAATGACTCCCCCAAGGAAGGCCACATGCTATGTGGACTATGTTCATAGGTTCGTACTCCATGAACACAATACCTACCTTCCATGGCAAAAGGGACTTTGCTAATGTGATTAAGGCTAAGGACATGAAGGGTTACCTCGAATTATCTGCATGGGCTCAATTTAATCTCTAGCCTTTTAAAGCAGAAAAGAGAGGCACAAGAAGAGGCAGGAGAGATACGAAATACGAAAGGGACTCTACTTGCCACTGCTGTCTTTGAAGGCAGGGAAAGGGTGTCAGGTGCCCAAGAATGCATGTGGCCTTCAAAAGATGGGAATGGGCCTCTGCTGATACCCAGCAAGCAAACGGGACTTCAGTTCTACAAATACAAGGAACTGAATTCTGCTAATAACCAGAATGAACAAGGAAACCGATTTTCTCCTAAAGCCTCCAGAAAGGGGTGTAGCCTTGCCAACACCCTGATTTTAGCTCAATGAGATCCATGTCATATTTTTTTTATTTTTTTTAAGTTTATTTATTTTTGACAGAGACAGAGTGCGAGCATGAGCTGGGGAGGGGCAGAAAGGGAGAGAGGGAGACACAGAATCCGAAGCAGGCTTCCAGGCTTCAAGCTGTCAGCACAGAGCCTGACGCGGGGCTCAAGCTCACGAACTGTGAGATCATGACCTGGGCTGAAGTCGGACACCTTACCGACTGAGCCACCAGGCGCCCCCCCATGTCATATTTCTAATCTATAGAACTAGAAGGCAATAAATTTGTGCTACATTAAGCTGCTACATTTGTGGTAATCTGTTATGACAGCAATAGAAAACTAATACATCAATTGAGGACCAAGTCCTATCAATTCTACTCCCTAAATTCCTTTCTAATCACCTCATCTCCTCTTTCATGTCCTGGTTCAGTCACTTATCATCTCACACCCAGACTATTCCAGTAGCCTCCTCCTTTTTCTCCCTCCCTCTATCCTCATCTCTCTCTAATCCATCTTGCACTTGGCAGCTAGAATTTCTTTATAACATACAAATCTGAGCTTGTTATTTTCTTGCTCAAAATTTTTCAGTAGATCTACACTGCCAGCATGATTAAAAAAAAAAAAAAACTCAACCCTTCTGCATGATATACAAATGGCCTTGCCTGTCTATCTACCCAATCTCATCTCAAACCATGTCCCCATGTGCACCTGATGATGCAGTAGTGTATTGCACAGTACTTGTAGCTCCTAAAGCAGGTCATATTATTTCATGCCTCAGGGCCTTTGCATATGCTAGACCTTCCGTTTAGAGTGCTATCCCCAATTTGTCTACCTGGACTGCTCCTACTTATGCTTCATGTGCATCTTCAGTACCCAGCACAGCAGCACTCCATAAATTTTTGCTGAATGAATGACTACATGAATGAATGCACACAAACATACATCTACTGCAAGTAAGCCAAGAAATGATGCCAGGACAAAATATGACTTGCTCCCCTAAGTAGCATAAAATTAGACAAAGCGAAACAGCACCTTTGGATGTGAGCAAATTCTAACTATATTTTACACACAAGCAGGGTTTGAGGAACAGAGAGTCCCTTTGGGTGGTGATTTGGGTTGGATTTAATAATATAAGCCTCATCTCTCTGCTTTTGAAGCCGGAATGCCCCCAGATCCCTGAACATATTTGACCAAAAGGAGGAAATAAATCATGATTAAAACTGCATTATAGACATTATCTGGTATCAGGACCATTATACACATATGCATGGTGGGTTTAAGACATTTTCTTGAAAACATCTAACAGAAAGTGGAACTGTTAGGTTTTAAAAAGATAGTTCTATTTCAATGTCAATACTCATCACTGTCTTCTTTATTTTTATCTCATGAAGAGTCCATTACATTGGAAGATGAATTAAGAGAACATATATGGAAAAAATGACAGAAAAACAATTAGCAAGCAATACTTTTAGAAGGTGCAAAATGAAGTCCCCAAACCCTAAAGCACACTCACCAAAGACCTGCTGAGTAAAAAAATTCTCAATGACACTGAGTTAATTAAGAAGAGCTTCCTGGAAGTTGTGAACTTTAAGGCAGGTCCTAAACAGGGTATACACACCAGATGGTAAGATGAGAAGGGTATTAGGGAAGAGGGAGAATATAGAGAGGAAGACCTCAAACTGAAGTATGATAACTAATAAATCATTACCGTGCAGTTAAATAAACTCTTGGGAGTCTGTTCAAATGGTATCCTGTTTATTTATTCATAAAAGCAATAAACTAAGACATTGAGCACAATTAACTGTTCTGAGAGTATTAACCACAGCAACAGAGGTGCCATCCTGATCTACAATTGAGAGATTTAGATTCATTTATGAGGTTGAATGGTTCGGTGTGTGCCTGCAGCTCGTCCCTAAGTATCACCACCTGGCTCCAGCCTAAGTTGCTTTTCTCCCTAAGTCACATCTTATCCGTTCAAAATCAATGACTTGAAAATTTTTATATTTACTTGTAATACATGGCTCTATTTTAATGTAGAAAATTCCCCAATGTAGGAACATAGTGTCAGGGCAGAAGACCTTCTAGCTGGACCTGGAATCCAATTGACATGAGACAAATTAACAGGGGAAAGTCAAATTTAATAGCATATGCATGGGAAATCCACACAGACATGGAATTCCAAAGACAGTGAGGCAACATGAAGCTTGTATGAGCTAAGGAGAGGGGCAGGAGCCTGGGGATACAAAGGGGAGAGAGACTGCTGGCAAGGAGGTGAAAGGTGACCTTTGGAGAAACAAAGGTTTGCCCTATTATGCAGATCATCTCTTAGATAAAGGGGAGTCTGTTCATAGCTCTCTTCTTCATACAGGCTCTCCTTTCCAATGTAAACTGAGGCAGCTGATGGAGAGACAGAGAGCTTTTTCTGCATCTGCTGGGTTTTGATCACTTTTAACTCAAAATAGTCTTTATGCCAAACTAGCACATTCTGGGGCATCTCATCCTTCACTCCTTCAATGGAAAGCAAAAAGCCAAATACCTCTTCACTACCACCCCTAATCTCAAGCTCTTGTTCATATCAGTGTGCTTGTATTCTTTCAGATATTTTTACATGCATTTTTATTATTTTCTATAAATACATATAGACTGTTTTTGCTGTGCTTTAAGTATATAATTTAATAAATATGATATAAATTTTAGGATATAATTATAGTTGGGGACAGTGGAAATGGGATCAAATGGTATTAAAGTGTCCCGGTACTTATTTTTTCCATTCAATAACATGGCTTAAAGATCATCCCATGCCAACTTGATACCTGAAGAGTATTCCACAATGTGGGCATACCATAGTTTGTTTATCCATTCACTCGTTGGTGGATATTCAGGCTGTTTCTATTTTTTTCACTAATAGAATAAAAGCTGAAATGGTTTACACATGCCACATGTCGTATGTGATCTCTAACTTTTAAAAGGCTTCTTAGGTGGCAAACACCGGACATTTGTCGCTGAACATTTAGGATCCTACCACATAACTTAAAATGCAGAGACAGCAGACACTGATTGCCTCATCTTCTCAAGGTGGCCCAGTAAACAATTCCAGAGCAGAGGAGGAAGTGACTATGAAAAGGCTCTGCAGGTTGTGAAGAGTGCCCCTAGGTCACCACTCCATAGAATACACTGTGAATTGTTCAACTCTACAAGTGTCAAGCTTTGAACCCCCCTGCTGGGTTCCATTCTGCCACTTGCAAGAATCTGCTACCTGATTTGAACAGTATCTCTGGGTAATTACCTTGACATATGGGACACAGACCAAGATTTATTCAAAATATACACATGCTATAATTCTGCTGAAGTGAAATCATTTGAAAAAATTAAATAGTTGAGGCTATTTCTTTAAAATCAGAAAACATGATATGAAAATGACACAGATATTAGAATCACAATGCTAGGCCCTACACCTTCAGTAAACGTGAAAGATAGGTCCAGGTTAGAAAAGACATACATCAGGGTCAATCCTTTGAAGCAGGGAAAAAGAGAGGAAGAGCTGTGCAAGGAGAACTCTAGATGAGGAGGTGTCTGGAAGAAATAAATGTAGAAAAGAAAAATATCTTCTTCCTTTACCCTTTAAATTCCCAACTGGGACCTCTGTAACAAAGGGAAGATTGATAAGAAAAAAGCATACAAATTTATTTAATAGAAGTTTTACATGATATAGGAGCCTTAATAAGGAAAGGAAGACCTGAAAAAATGGCTAAACCTGAGTGTTTTTATGCTAGATTTGATGAAGAGTGGAGAGTGCTGGAAAGAAGAGATAGGACAGACAGTATGGGGAGTGTGATAAACTGCGGGAACTTCGCAAGACCTAGTCATGCAGATCCCTCTCTATATCCACTCTCTTCAGAGATAAGGATGTTCATTTCCTCTGGATAAAGGGAAGGCACCTCTCACATGAAGGTTTTAGGACTTGCTTTGGAGAAAGGTCAGAAAGTCCTTCCTGCTCATGCCATTTCTCAAATTCCTCCAGCTTGAAATATTCAACATTTCAAGGTCGCATTTTTGGATGTGTCCTGAGCACCATTGAAAAAAAAAAATGAACCTCAATCACATCTCAGCCTTAGATCACTGCTGTCTACAAAAAAGAGGGTTTATGATTAACACCGATGATTATTTATTCCACAATAACTGAAGAAATTACTAAAAGCAGTGAGGAGAAAAGCAAAGATTTGTGCTTAAATTTCAAGTTTGTTGATTCCTTTGATTCTGATCCTTAATAACCTAACTCTGTCTCTTAATAACCTGACTCTGTCCCTAAAATAACACCATTTGCAATGTTAAGCTAATCCTTAAAATGTAAAGTTACCACATGAAATCACAGGGCTCCATAATAAACCCATTCTTAACCATTTACTATCAGTCAGTGACAAGATGTTCACCTCCTCTGGCTTTTCAGCCCTGCAAGAATCGGTTTCAAAGGTCATCTAAGAAATCTCAAGATTACATTATGTTCCCCAAGTCAGAGGTTCTTACTCCAGGCCTATGTTTGAGATTGGACGTGTTACAGAGCTTTATTAATCTTAGGTCACTACACCAACATTTCAAGTGTTCACAAAAGGCATGAGTCGCATTTTCTCACTCTCTCTAAAGCACATTGGGGTACCTTTCTCTCCACTGTACCCTCCTTATGCAAACACACAGGACACACAAGCAAATCACCCATGCATGCAGAGTACAGGAGAAAGTCAAGGATAATAGAAGGTACCATGTCAAGAGAGATGATGGAGGGGACAAATGGTGCATGGCTCACTGTCTGAGCCAGTGTGGTCATTTGCTGACACCCGTTCTTCCACAAGAACTCAGCAATGCCATCGAGTCCAACTGCTAATGTCCACCGTATCAAGGAAGCAGACCTTGCTCAAGGGCTAGCTAATGACCCTTTTCTTCAGTGGTCCTCTAAGCACAGAGTGGAAGCCTCAAGTGTATTTTTTTCACACAGTTTTAAATGCATAATCTGCTAATTTATGACTGTAAAGAGATGTGTTTCAAATAGATCAGGTTGTTTTCTAACTGTTTTCCTCTCACCCAATTCTGGACTGTTTATGTGTGTTCTGTGGGACTGTACTCATTGAAGGTGAATATTATGGTGTGTCTAAGCATTCTAGAGATACAGAATCACTCTCCAATTAGGGCAGCTTTTAAGAAAAAACAGCTTTATACGTGGTGGGATGTGACAGTGGGCCAGAGGACAGGCAAAGCTAAAACAGACCTGTTAGCCATGTTGTGCTTTCCTGAAGTACTCATTTTTCTGGGGATAAGTTGTTTTAAACAGTTTTGTATGAAAATCATTAGAGAGTGAGGGAGGAGGAGACAACAAAAAGTAGGACTTCTTCCTGCTTCCTGCACTAATTTAGGAATAAGATAAAGCAGTCAGCAGACTGGCTCCTAAATAATCCTTTATTACCAATAGAGCTGATCTTGGAGAATGTGACTTTCATCTGCAGGGAGTTGGGTTTTAAAACTGAAAGACAGAGTTAGACAAACTTATCTGGCAGGTCTTGGGCCTGGGGCCGGACCACCATAGGTCCTCACTCAGGGGCAGAGCCTTGGCCACTGAGCTGCCTGCAGGTTAAGAACAATCACCCAGGGCAGGCTGACTCTCCAAAGAAGATAGAAGGAAAAGGAGCTGGGACTCTCCAAACTCCATGCCTCTCCAAACTCGCCATCTGCATATATCACTTCTGATCCTCTAGGATCTATCAATTTGGTGCAATCAGAAAGCAGAAAATATACCAGTCATTTAAACAGGGAAAATTTAATGTAAATAATTATTTACTTGTGATAGGAGATTAGATACTGAGAAGTAAAGAGAACTCTAACAAATACAGGAAGAGCAGATACCGGGAAAGAGCTGTTAACTCTAATTGAGACATAATACCCAAGGAAGAAACTAACTTAGACGGGACCCTGACTCCAACCCAAGGCTGAAACTCAGACCTCACTGGAAAGGATGTGACTATGGCCCACAGGTGGTGAAGTTCTCTGAGGTGAGACAGGCCAGGGCTGGCAAACAGAAAACCACCTGCCACGATGCCTTTGACACTTAAGTGGGAAGCTGCTCGATGAGTACTGGTAAAACTTGCTGTAGGGTGAGCATCACTGGGTGTCCCAAATGCCACTAGTAGGCAAAAGCCACAGAAGCAAGAAAAAAGTACACCAAAACCAGGAAGAGGACCCTTTTCTCCTGCAGTGGCCTTCCAGTGCCCTCTACTGACAAAGCCTAACATCTGCCATATGGCAAAGGAGGAATGTTTATGGAGTCTACTCCAGTAGCACAAAGCAGGCCAAAGAAGGGCAGAGTCAGAGCTGAAAAGCACTAAACTGATAACTGGTACAGGAAGGAAGGGATGAGAAAACAGAGATGCTGGAGTGTTACGATGTTCTTTTTTATTTTTAGATGAAACTCCAGATTTAAAAAAAATTTCTATTTCAGGCTTACTATAGGCCACTTCCAGCCATCATCAACTGAATAAATACAGTAGCCTCTGACATTAGGTGCACTTGCTGGATATATTTCAGAGGTAATGAAGAAATAATGGAAACCTTCTTCCCCTACTTAAAAAAAGCTGTTTTGTCATGGTGCATGAAACTTCCTCATTAAGACTCATTGCTTTCTATCCCAGAAGTTCCTTATTGAAATGGGAATGTTCTGGAAAGCATCCTACTGTAAACCTTCATTGGCCAAAACTTTACTTGGGATAAATGGCAGACAGGAATAAAAAAACGTAGAAAAAGGCACCCAAAACAAGGACAAGTGAGGGGATAGGACCACAAACATGGACTTAAGCTCTTCGTGGTTTTCCATTTCTATGGTTTCAATTTTGTGTCAGCTGTAAAACTGAAGAGTCAGGTAGCATGACATTTCCTCTTACTCTTTCCTGTCTCTCTGCTTGTAAGATTTCTCTAAGAACAGAAAAGAATGAATTAAAGTCAGTATAGTTCAAACTCTTTTGCCAGGATAGTGGCCAGGATAATGGCCACAGAAGGGGACTCCCTTTTCTTCTGGGCTCCCCTTGCTACCAACATAGTTACAAGGGCTAGATAGGGAGCATGCTGAAGGGAGTTGATAATGGTTCTTCACCTTATTCTCTCAAGCCTAGTCAGGAACCCACAACTCTCCTTCAGCTGGACCATTTTTCTGTAGACTCTAATATTATTTCTGGGATCTGTATCCTTAATTTCTTAAGAGCTTATTATGTACAAGCACTGTGCTTAGAATTTACTCATTTAACCCTCACATAAATTCTGTGAGGCATGTTACACAATTCCTTGTTTCAGAGATAAAGAAATCAAGGCTTAGAGAAGTTAAAAGGTTTGCAACGCAGGCAGCCTGGTCCCAAAGAGCACATTTGCAACCAACCACTGCACAGTCCGGCTTCCCCACTTGGGAATTCCTCTTCATTAATTAGACAACACAACATCTTTAGAATCTGCCAGAGCAATTTACATCATATTAATGGGGGAATATGGGCCCAATTTGATAAGCCAGCTTAAGCATAGTGCTCTTTGGATCACCAAGACATCAGCAAGCCAATCCAAAGAATATTTTGTTTGGGATGCAGAAGGATCAGCAATAGAGAGTATGAGCTGAGAATGTTTTCATCTGTTGAGTTTTATTCATCCTGTGTCATTCAGCTCCCTCCAAAGTCACAGCTGGTAAAACCAAATGGGTCATTTTACCACAATCAGACTAATGTCACAGTTCAAGAAGCACCATTTGTCTTCTAAGGCAAAGCCATGCACCTAATTACAACACACTGTTAATAAATTTATAATAGACAAAAAGAAATTGACTGCTATGGATTTTTTTTCCTAGCAAAGCAAAACCATTTAAAGGGCAGATTGCAAATCTATTCTTTCTTTTATTGTTTCAATAAAGTTAGCAATATATTCTAGATAGGAAAAAACCAGGGCAGACCTCAGATGAACAGATTGTATCATCAGATCCTACCACATTGTCTCTAATGGGGGAAATTAACAGCTGAATATCAACACCTGTCACTGTGAGCAGACCCTGGCATACACACCAGGTAGGAAGGCTGTGCACTTCCTTAGAGCAATCTGAGCCCGGGCCACCAGAGACAATATGCATGCCAATGCCCATAGAAGCAGGTTCCATTTAAAATCAAGTAGATATGCTAAATGCCAGGGGAGATGAAGCAGCAATTCCCGAGGATTGGTTGTTAACAATTGTGAGCTCTAAGACGTTTTAGAGAGACTGTGCTAACTGCAAGAATGGAATTACACAAACTTAAGCAGAGACTGGCCTCAGCAGGAACTGGTGAACGTTCATCCCCCTTCAAGGGCAAAAGGTACCCCCAAAACAGCACCCCCTCTCACACCTGGGTGGTTTGAGTCATGTCTCCCCTGGGTAGATTATGGTCAATTGTTTTCACCATCCTCAAGATCAATTACAATCATTGCTAGTAAATGAATTATGTCTCAAGTCCCGGCAGTTTGTGAGCAAGCCCAAGTGAGCAAGCCCCATTTATTTTTCTGACATTGTAAGCATGTCTTCTCTTCACAAGGGCTTTGGCTATTTTTCTACTGGGTTGCCTAGCAACCTTTGAAGGCACAGAATTATGGGAGAGGGATGCTGGAGACATACTGATGAGTGAATGTGTATCTATATCACAGATTCCTTTTTAAAAACCAATCTGTGTCCCCTCCTGGGGTGGGGGTGGGTGAAGGGCTGTGTGATAGTACTACAGTGCTGCTACTCTTCTAGCAGGAACACGCAATGCCAGCAAGTATGTTTATACAGGCATATTCAGCAAATGGGAGGTTATCACTGGTTACTGCATGTTCATAAACATGAAGATGAATAAATACATCAAGTCATCAAAAACTTATTGAGAAAACACAATGCCCATTTGACTGTCTTCTCTTAAGGTCTTGGACCATGCCTGAGGAAAGCCTGTGACCTCTCTCATTTCATCCTAGTCGTGAGTGACCAGTGGATAATGCTGTATTCTTGTTTGCCTTGCGTCCTTTCTTTTGCTAAATTATATGTCCCTACAAAACTAACCCATTTTATTCAGGTGTCAAGTTTATTTGCAAGGAATTGAGCAAAGTAGTCTCCCGTAATTCTTCTAATTTCTTCTGTGTCTGTGGTTACTTCTATTTTTTTTATTTTGTATGTTTAAGCTTTCTTTTTTCATGATTAATTAACGTCTATTTTGTTATTTTTATCCATAATAAACTCACGTTTTATATATTGGTTCTACTATTTCTTATATTTTACTTCATTAACTTGCACTTCTATTTTATTAAATCCTTTCTACTACTTAGGTTTTAAAATTTTTTTAATTTCTTGGTTGGGAGGCTTAATTTATTTACTTTCATTCTTTCTTGATATTAATATAAGTATTTGGGGCTATGAATTTGCCTCTAATCCCTGCTTTAACTATTTCCCCTTAATTCTGATATGTAGTATTTTGATAACTATTATTTTGTATATATTCTTGTATTTTCATTTAGGTTCTTTAAAGATTTATTTATTTTTGAGAGAGAGACAGAGACAGAGAGACAGGCAGAGAGAGAGGCAAAGAGAGATAATCCCAAGCAGGCCCCACACTGTTAGGGCAGAGCCCAACATGGGGCTCGAACTCAGGAAGCTGTGAGATCATGACCTAAACCAAAATCAAGAGTTGGACGCTTATGGGGTGCCTGGGTGGCTCAGTCAGTTAAGCGTCCGACTTCATCTCAGGTCATGATCTTGCAGTTTGTGGGTTCGAGTTCCACATCGGGCTCTGTGCTGATAGCCCAGAGCCTGGAGCCTGCTTTGGATTCTGTGTCTCCTGCTCTCTCTGCCCCTCCCCTGTTCACACTGTCTCTCAATAATAAATAAACGTTAAAAAAAAAAAAAAGAGTTGGACGCTTAATGGACTGAGCTACCCAGGTGCCCTCATTTAGATTTTTTTTTTAAACCTGAGTTATTAAAGGTGGTTTTGTTTTTCACACCTAGATGGTGGGAAATTTTTGTTTTCTGTGTTTATTTCTAGTTTGACTGCACTGTGATCAGAGAATGTTGTCTGCACTGTTTATATTTATAGAATCGCAAAATGTCTTTATAGAATTTGTAGTAGATAAAAATAAGTATATATTTATTAAATAAGTATATATGTTTAAGTATAGTATACTTATATAATATATGCAATATAAATATATATTATTGTACAATCATATAAAAATATAGGGGCTCCTGGGAGGGCTCAGTCAGTTAAGCATCTGACTTAGTTTCAGCTCAGGTCATGATCTCACAGGTCATGAGTCTGAGCCCCATATCAGGCTCTGTGCTAACAGTGTGGAGCCTGCTTGGGATTTGCGCTCTCTCTCGCTCTCTCTCTCTCTCTCTCTCTTTCAGGCTCTGTGCTAAGTGTGGAGCCTGCTTGGGATTTGCTCTCTCTCTCTCTCTCTCTCTGCCCCTCCCCTGCTCTCTCTCTCTCAAAACAAATAAGTAAACTTTTAAAATTCTATAAAAAGTATATAAAGATCAAACCTTGTCCCTTCCAAATAGAGAATGCGCTTTTCAAGTGCCTCTCAAACATTCATAAAAACTTATACCATTGGGTTTTTTTATGTATTATGTGTGTTATGGATTGAAAGAAATTCAATAAATAACTTCTGCAAGTGTGTATATCCCCTTTTAATTTCGGTAGTTTGTAGTTTCTATTTTATGAAAATGATGCCATAAGTAGGTATACTTCTTATATCTTCATTAAAAAACAGCATTTATTGGGGCACCTGGGTGGCTCTGTCAGTTAAGCATCCAATTTCGGCTTCGGACCTGATCGCACAGTTTGTAAGTTCAAGCCCCGCCATCAGGCTCTGTGCTGAGAGCTCATACCCTCCCCCAGACCGTGGCCAGGTGACCTCTCTACGTTGCTGAAGTGGAGGCACAGAGCCTGCTTCAGATTCTGTGTCTCCCGCTCTCTCTACCCCTCCCCAGCTCACATTCTGTCTCTCTTTCTCAAAAATAAACATTTTTTTAAAAATAGCATGTATTAAAAAGTGCCCTTCTTAGACTAATTTAATGGTTTGGGTCTTGGATTCAATGTTGTCTAATATTAAGAACACAACTTATAATTATTGCTTCGTAAAACCTTCTTTTAAAGAAATTGAGAGAACATGAGAAAAATACATTTAAAGAGTCTTTCATAATTAACTCACATGTTAACCATGTTACCATGTTTCTTTTGCTCTTTATTTCTTGCTATGTATTTCAGTTACCATCTGTTATAATTTCCTTTCAGCCTAAAGGACAACCTTTAGTATTCCTAATAAGGCAAGTTAGTTAAAAAGTTCCCTCAATCAATGTTTATCTAGGATTGCTTTTATTTTGCCTTAATTTTTGAAGATAGGTTTGCTAGATATAAAACTATTGGCTGACAATTTTTTCCAGTACTTTGCAAATGTGATTCCATTGCCCTCTGACTACCATTTTCAGGTGATAAGTTGGCCATAAATCACATTGACATTCCTCTGTATATTCTCAGTTGTTTTTCCCCTGTTGATTTCAAGATTTTGTCTTCATCTTTAACAGATATGTATAGGTATTTATCTTACTTTGGGTTTATCGAGCTTTTGGTTTTATGTAATCTGTTTTTCATCAAACTTGAGATGTCTTCACTAACTATTTCTCAAATACTTGTTCTGGACCCTTACTTCCTCTTACCTCCTTCCTGGACTCCCTTTAAATGTCTGTTGAAATTTATGATGGTATCCCACAGGACTTTGCAGCTGTTTTCATTTTTCTTCTATTTTTTTTTTCTTCTGTATTCTTCAGACTGGTTAATTTCTACAGACCTCCTTTCAGGTTCACTAATTCTTTCTTTTACCAATTAAATCTGAGTTCTATTGACTTTGTCATTTTAATTATACTCTTTACTGTCATTGTGGTGGAACAGAGGCAGCCTAGTATGGTGGAAAAGAGCACACCTCTGTTGTCAAGCTTCAAAAATTCAATTTGCCACCATTTATTAGCTGTGTGACCTTAGGCAATATTACTTGGCTTCTTTCTACCTTGGATTTTTCATCCCTGTAGTGCAGTTTGAGAATTGATATAATACATATAAACCGTTTAGAACAGAGCCTGACAAAGTAGTACCCAATAATTCTTTGCTATTATTATTACTGCTGAGGTATTGTCATCAATATCAGACATGGTCCAGAATTAATTTTGTACTATAAGCCTGAAATCTGATGTAAGAGGAATAAGCCCCATGTATGTGATCCCTTTAATCATTCTTCCCAAGTTCCAGTTTCACCATGTTTGTTCCATTGGTATATTTGGGTTTCTCTAAATTATACTATAGTTACACCACTGGGCTAATGCTCTGCCCACCTGGTGAGAACTTTCGCATATGACACAAAATTTTCTAGCCTCTTCTCTGGAAGGCCTGGACCTTGATGCTCATGCTTATAAGTGCTGTTATCATACTCCAACCCATACTAAAGCCCCCCCCCCCTTTTTTTTCTATGAACTGTTATCATGCCATAGAACTTTGGGAAACATTGCCCTACACCAAGCTGCCTCAGAGGAAAGTCAGGGAAGGCCAGATAGAGTGAGGCTGGAGACTTCTTGGAGCAGGACATATCTCTGAGCAACCTCCTGCCTTTCACCAAACATTATCCTTGTCTTCAAGTAAAAAGGGACTCTGGTGATGGGACAAAGTAGACTGTTATGATGAGGATAAGGAACAAATCAAAATGTACAGATGTACTTACTATAAGATAGAGAATCTTCCCAAAGTGGCCCTAACTCATTGTTTTTCAAAATGGAGTTTATAACACATGAACATCAGAATCGCCCAGGAAATGCAGTAAACATGAAGATTCCAAGACAACACCTAGACCTAATGAAACAGAATCTCTGAGAATGGGGCCCAAGAATCTGCATTTTAAAAAGTTCCCTAGGTGATTCTGCCACAACTAGAATTTGAAAAGCATAGCCTTAGGTAGTCAACAACAGCTATGAGACTTTTCCAATTAAATCAAAGTCACAAACCAAAATGAAAAGGGCTTGAGATGCATCCAGTGGGGGACGATTTAGTTCCATGGTAAATAACCACATCTCAATGAGACCAGCATTCCTGGGGATGACTATTCCATGGTCTATCAGATCTCTTCATTAAGGAACCTCCCTGCTATTCCAGCTAAGTAGGTTTCCTTAATTTGATCCTATTACTCCCATGCTTTATACAAAGTTGAGTATAGTAATTATACTCAATAAACAAAAATGCTATATAGATGCCATGCCAGGCTCATGATTCCATTCAATTACTCTCAAATGGTCACATCTCCCTACAAAGCAACGGTCAACCTAGCTGTGCAAGCAAGCTTCTTTAAGTCTCAAATCTCGATTTGGATGAGTAGTGCCATCTTCAGAGTCAAGTGTACAGCCATCAATGGCCTCATTCTTGCAAACAGATGGCATTCTCACAGCTCCTCAGCCACATTATAAAAATTGGGGCTCAGAGGGCTGTTCAAGATGGAGGCACTTAAGGAAACTGGAATGTGACCATAGCTATTGACTCTGTTATAAATGCTGTGATTTCCTGGCCTTGAGAAAAGGACCATGAATAGGATAGCATCAGTATCATAACAACCAAATGGAATGAGCCAAATCAGCAGGAGAGATGTGGATTGCACATCAGGAAATATCTGCTGACTATCTAGATTATTAGGAATGGCAATAAGCTGCCGAGAGAGGTGGTATGGTATCCTCTGCAGGTCATTATAAATTGAAATACAATCTTCTAAGATAATTTCCTGCCCAGGTATGGGTGAATAGATAAGATAAACCTTTTTAGATTTCAGAACAAAGATTCTATGAGCATTCAGAAGATGCAGTTAGAGAAGATTGTTCTTGGGAATACCAACAACAAAAAAGCTCTTTGGAAGAGTAAATGATCCACTTAGAGATCATTTGAAGAATTTCAGTTGATTTTCCTGGGAACAACTTGGTTTAGGAGCAACTGGGAAAGAGTTCAGTGGATTGGTACACCCAAATAATTCAAATAATTAACTTTAAATCAAATACACCTCATCATTTATACCCACAAACACATATATGAATGTGTATATAAATGTGTGCATATATTGTTAGAGTTCTGGAGGTTGTAACACTTGGAATTCTAAGTATGGAATACTTGGCAAATAATTTCACCTAAAAATTCAATGACAATTAATAGTGATTCTGCCTACAAAAAAAAAAAAAATAATGTTCTCTGGAATCATCTCTGAAATAGCCCAGTCATCTGCCATTTTGATGTCACATTTGTGCTGATCTGCCTAGATCCTGGGAGGTAAAGAATATAATCTTTCCAGATACCTGTCAGGACAAGAGTTCTAGTCAGAGAGAGAAGCTATGGATGCAAGAACCTGCAGAATGTGGGCTTTAAAGTCAGATTACCTGGATTCAAATCCCAGGTCCACTGCTTACTGTCTGCATGCGCCTAGGCAATTTCTTAACCCACTCCCCATCAAGCCTCAGTCTCATCATCTGTGAAGTGGGATAGCAACAACACATATATTATTGAGATCAAGCGAGCTAAAAAAAATCAATGTAAAACATTAAATGTAATGTCAAAAACCAAGTAAACAATTCAACAAGTGATGTTAAAATTGCCCTTATTATAAACTACAAGTAACTCATGAATCTCTTCACTCTAATTCTTCAGATTATCCCTCATATTGTATGATAAATTTATGAGGAATCAGTCTGCAAAATAAAGCAGACTCCCAGGAATCTTAAGTTAAATGCTCCTTCTAATTCTTGAAACTTCAGTCTTTTCAGAAGCAAAAGAGATGAGGCACTGTGTGGGGCCTATACATCTCAAGAACCAAAAAGTAACAATGAAACAGAGAGAAAAAGAAGATGTATGTGATCTGAAGAAAACTTGACTGTGCTAAAAGTATCACTCAAGGCCTTAACCACCTAATACAAATTCCACACAGTTAATGAGCTCTTATAATGAATGGGTGACGCTAAATGGAATATATGGATATTGGTGGACCACCCTCAAGGAGACAAACTGGGGACAAAACTGAATAATGCAGAATAATGCAGCCTCAGTGTGCTCTTTTGCACATTCTAACTCCAGAGATTTACTTCCAGCAGGAGATGCTTTTCTTCCAACACTTCCCATTCTAAGCTTATTTAATTAATTATTTATTTAAGTCATTTCTATACCTAACATAAGGCTCGAACTCATGACCCAAAGATCAAGAGTGGCATGACTGTCCCATTGAGCCAGTCAGGCGCCCCCCACCCCCAACACTTCCCATTCTAAAAGGACTTTATATCTCTGTCAACTAACTGAAATCTTACCCTTCTGTTAGGACTTACCTCTCCCCACAGCCATCCCAAAACATTTAACTTAAAATATATTGCTCCTTACTTGGATATTCATTCATTCATTCCATACTGCTTAATTGAGTACCTACAAACGATACATAACAGTGTATAAAACTCTGCTCAGAGCTGATATGGACGTATTTTTGTATATATGCTTCCCTTTTCTTAGCGATATTCTCTGCCCTGGACAAGTTAAAGATCCAATGAAAGATCACAAGACAGAGCAGCACAAGTGAAGGAATTTAGGGGAGGGAGAGAATGCACCGAGTGGGAGCCAGCAAATGGCATTCCAGCCCGTCTGCAAGAGATGGTACCAGGAAGGATTAAAGTGAAGAGGGAAGATCACTTCATCGGGAGGACTGCAACTTCAACATTTCCCTCAGAATCTAGCACTGCGTGGTGAATTCATGACAACCATTGGATGAATGAATATATGAATTAATGAAATAGTGCCTATTTAACCCTCATCCAGGAAAACTGGCAAGTCAGGTCCTGGCTCAGGTTATTGAGGTATTCTGCGGAGAAGTGCTTGTCAGAATCTGGCCACAGTACCAATTTTAAACTGCACATTAAGTAAGTATAATAAAAGATGTGAGCTGGGAAGAGAATAGCCAGCAGGATGTTATTTTTCTGAGAATGGCATGTATTGGATGTATGAGTATGTATTGGATGAGGGGATATTAGAGGGGGAGGCAGTAGGGAGGGAGCAGAGGCCCCTTCTTCCCCCTTATCCATTAGGCTTCTGGTTCACTAAAACCCAATTGGATCCTTGTGTTCTTTCCTGGGCCAGTAATGAATGGCAGTAATTATCCATGCAGGGCTCTGTGTGAGTCACGAGGCAGCTCTGGCTCTCATCGCCTTGCAATTTTGAGCAATGTGTGTGTGTTTTTCACCCACTACCATTGAGGGGTGGAAAAATAGATTACAATTACATTCCGGCTGGCTTTTGAAGACTTGATAGACAGCTGGAAAGAAATCTTCCCTGCAGCTGCCGGGATGAGAGGGTGGCCAAGAGGTGGGTGTGGAGAAAAAAAGAGAGGCCCTGTCAGGAGAGAAGGAAACCAGACAAAACGGATTCAGTGTATCCTCAAAGGTATTTTTAAAAGATCAGGATTGTTAATATTAAAAACAAATCTGGTGTCCAGGTGCCTGGCTGCCTTTCTGTGGGAAGTAGGTCCCTTTCAGGAACATTTTGGGTGTTCAGGTCCAAAGATGCTACCACTGGATCATACGCAGCAAGATCAGACGTGAACTGAGGCTGGCCCTGAGGATAGATGCAGCCCACAGCCCTGAATCAAAGGGCTCAGCCGCAGGTTTCTCCCTCTGCATCTGGAATCACTTTCCTAGGTTACAGTTGATGTGTTTCTCCAAGAGGTTAGATGAGATGATTTCTATCTTTCCTTCCACTCTAAGTCTTTTTTTTTTTTTTTTTTTTTTTAATTTTTTTTTTTTCAACGTTTTTTATTTATTTTTGGGACAGAGAGAGACAGAGCATGAACGGGGGAGGGGCAGAGAGAGAGGGAGACACAGAATCGGAAACAGGCTCCAGGCTCCGAGCCATCAGCCCAGAGCCTGACGCGGGGCTCGAACTCACGGACCGCGAGATCGTGACCTGGCTGAAGTCGGACGCTTAACCGACTGCGCCACCCAGGCGCCCCTCTAAGTCTTTTTTAAGTAAAGGAACCCTCATGTACTTACTGAACTTACTATATGCTTGCCACTATGCCCCATGTGTTAGCTACATATCCCATGTAATCCAGACCACTCCCCTCAGAAGGAAAGGTCATAACCCTCATTTTACAGAGGAAGAAAGTGAAGTTCAGAGAGGTGAAACAACTAGGTTGCTAACGTTAAATGTCAGGGTGAACAACCCACGCGGGTCAACTTCAAAAGGAGTCTCCCACCCACAGTGCAACACTGAGCCTTCATCCAGCCACAGGGTTCTGTGGTTCTCTGAAATATCATCTCACAGGCCCTGGAACCTATTACTGAACCTATTATCACCTTATCAAGGATCAGTCAACCACAGTGTGGCACACAGGAACACACCCATACGAACAAGGAGAGAACAAGAAAGGCCCCATGCACTAAGTATGGTTCTGGGAGAAAGGGTCTCAGTGGGGCACTGATAGACAAAGGCAGAAGCTGCAAGAGGAGTGCAGGGGACAGTCACAGGTAGGGCAAAGAATAGCAAAGCTGAGGTGCAAAGACAAATTCAACCTACTTCCCATCCTGCCTTAGACTAGCCCTCATGTTGGGTTGTTTGTAGAGTCCCATACACTCCCATCCTAGGCAACACTGGCAATTCTGTCCCAACAAGTTGAAGACATTTCAAAAGGACAGGCAAGGGCACACTGGTTGTGCAGCATGAGTGTTCACTAGGCCCTCATTCCCACAGTGCCAGGCGGGGCCTTTTGAATGTATGAAGATGATAGGTGTATCTTTAGATGGAGCTTGTTCACGGAGTCAGACATCTTCAAACAAGTCTGAGTATCAGGAAACCAAGATGGAGGAATTGTCATAAATTCCTCAGGCTATAGAAGACCTTGTAAGTCTTCCTTAACTTGCATGGAGTATCACCTAACAGAAATTATACCGTGGCCTCCTACTCACAAAAATAAATAAGAAAATGATTAAAACAAAAACAAAACAGGGGCGCCTGGGTGGCTCAGCTGGTTAAGCGGCCGACTTCGGCTCAGGTCATGATCTCACAGTTTGTGGGTTAGAGCCCCGCGTCAGGCTCTGTGCTGACAGCTCAGAGTGTGGAGCCTGCTTCAGATTCTGTGTCTCCCTCTCTCTCTTCCCCACCTCTGCTCTCACTTTGTCTCACTCTAGCTCTCAAAAATAAATAAATGTAAAAAAAAAAAAAGTTTTTTAAATAAAAATAAAAAATAAAACAAAAACAAAACATACCCTGCTCTGGAACTGCTGACCCACATCTGAACTTTTTCTCAACCCAATGGAGTGAATACAGGTTACAGGCCTAACAGGTGGGTGTGGCATTTCATTTAGGGCCTAACCAAGAACTATTCATTCTTGTTTTGTTTCCAGCTTCCCTTAGGACAGATAGATCTGGATCACTAAAAACTCATGGGTAAGATGGAAGGACAGGAAAGACAAATACCTTTCACTTGCTAATAGTCACCCTCCAGGCTAAATGCAATGTGCCTGCAGTATTTCATTCATTCATTCTTGTTGTTGAAATGGCACATCAAAGCAAGAGAGGCAGACTGAACTAGGCATCAAGGATGCAGAAGTATAGTAAAAGACTTTATTTTTAATTTATAAAATATTCTGCAGTATTTTATTTCTATTATAATCAAAAAACTAAAAATTTGGAAAGCAAGAAAGCCAATTACTCAAAGTAGTAGAGGGAGCAATGCTAATATGTTTATTATTCTCCTCTAAAATAGATACCCAGCTAAGTCCTACAATCCCATAGTAGCTAAAAAAAGAAACACCATGGCTACAACACAAATGAAATATCATAGCTCCTCTACATGTAACTTACATACATTTGTAGATATGTGGGTATAAAATTCCCATTCCATATGAGGCACTGGGGAACTCACCAGCTTTAAGTGCTACTACAACTCAGACAATGATTGTAGGTAAACATGTCCCCTAAACTACAGGTAGGCACAATTTCCCTAACAGATGGAAGGGATTTCAACAGTCCTCTAACCTCTAGAGAATGTGGTTAGTATAGTGGTCTACACGGACTACATGGAGCTGCCAAGTAAAATATTCAGAAAAGTCTCCTTTATCTTTAGCTAACTGCAAAATAAACATTTCCACTTTTCACCACCAGCCTTCCACAGGCAGGGCTTGCTTGGATGGCATTTTGCCTATTGGTTTGGATCAAACACAGATCACTATTTAAAAACTGGTCTGGGGGCGCCTGGGTGGCTCAGTGGGTTAAGCGTCTGACTTTGGCTCAGGTCATGATCTTGCAGTCCGTGAGTTCGAGCCCCGCGTCGGGCTCTGTGCTGACAGCTCAGAGCCTGGAGCCTGTTTCAGATTCTGTGTCTCCCTCTCTCTCTGACCCTCCCCCATTCATGCTCTGTCTCTCTCTGTCTCAAAAATAAATAAACATTAAAAAAAACCAAACTGGTCTGGTCAGTAATTTCTTTGTTCGGTAATATACTAATTAGACATAGTAAGCTTTTACTGAAGGCCAGGAATCATATTGGATATTAGGGGTGCCTTCCTCATGCTCCAGTTGCTTACAGATTAATCACTGGTAGGTAAATGGACCATTACAAAATACTGCAGGGGAGTCCTAGCTGGATGGATCACAGAAGAATGCTGGACCAGATTTTGGCCCCAGCTATCATTTCATCCTATTCCATATTAGTCTTAAAGGTGTTCACAACATAACATCATAGTAAACCCTAGCTTCTCCCTGGAAACATAAGTGACTGTGAAAAAAGATGAACACCTGAAGAAATGCGCATTTTAGGACAGATGGCTGTGTTAGTGATAGAAAGGATGGAGAAGAAGGTGTGCAAAGAAATAAGACAATCTTAGCTTCAAGGAAAAAACTATCCTGTGCCAAAACAATACTGAAAAATAAGAACAAAGAATACAAACACTTCCATACTTCAAAACTTACTACAAAGCAATGGTAATCAAAATGGTGTGGTGCTGGCATAAGGACAGATAGATAATTGGAATAGAATTGCGTGTCCAGAAATAAAGCCACATATTCACGGCTGACTGATTTTCAACAAGGGTGCCAAGACCATCCTATAAGGGAAAGAACATTCTCTTCTGTTGGGTGCTGGGACAATTGGATATCCACGTGCAAAACAATGAAACTGGATCTATACCTCATACTACATACAATAACCAACTCAAATGGATGAACAATCTAAATAGGAAAGCTCAAACCATAAAACTCTTAGAAGAAAACATATGAGTAAATCTTCATGACCTTAGATTTGGCAATAGAGTCTTAGATACGACACTAATAAGTACAAGCAACAAAAAGAGAAATAAACTGTGCTTCAAAGGACACCATCAAGATATTTAAAAGACAACCCACAAAATGGGAGAAAATATTTGCAAATCATGCATCTGATAAGAATCTAATATCCAGAAAACATATACATACATACATATACATGTATATGTGTATATAAATACGTATACACATGTAAAACTCTTATAACTCAACAACAAAAAGGCTGTTAACTTATAAAAGGGACTAAAGATTTTAACAGACATTTCCCCAAAGGAAATATAAAAATGGCCAACAACCACATGAAAATACATTCAATGTCATTAATCATTTGGGAAATAACAAAATCAAAACCACAATTAGGTACCACTTCACCACTTCTCATTAGGCTGGGTATAATTTCCTTAAAAATGGAAAATAACAAGTATTGGAGAGGATGTGGAGAAACTGGAACCCTTATACTTTGCTGATGAGAATGTGAAATGGTGCAGCTGCTGTGGAAAAGTTTGGTGGTGCCTCAAGAAGTTAAACAAAGAATTATCACAGAAATGAAAACAAATACATATACATGCATGTTCACAGCATTACTATTCACAATAGCTAAAGGGTGAAAACAGCTCAAACATCCATCAATGGATGAATGGATAAACAAACTAAGGTATATAGATACAATGGCATATTATTCAGCCATAAAAAGGACTGAAGTACTGATATACTACAGTGTGAATGAACCTTGAAAACATTATGCTAAATGAAAGCCAGACACAAAAGGCCACATATAGTATAATCCCATTTATGAAATAGCCAGAATAGGTATATCCATAGAGATAGAATGCAGACTGGTGGTCACCAGGGGCTGGTGGAGAGGGGGAATAGGCAAGAACTGCTTACCGGACACAGGGCTTCCTTTTGGGGAGACGAAAATGTGTTGTAAATAGAAGTGGTGGTTGCACTAACACTGTGAATTTGCTGAAATATAATCACTGAACCGTTCACTTTAAAATGGTAAATTTTAGGGATGCCTGGGTGGCTCAGTTGGTTGAGCGTCTGACTTTCGCTCAGGTCACGATCTCGCGGTCCGTGAGTTCGAGCCCCGCGTCGGGCTCTGGGCTGACAGCTCAGAGCCTGGAGCCTGCTTCGGATTCTGTGTCTCCCTCTCTCTCTGTTCCTCCCTTGCTCATACTCTGCCTCTCTCTGTCTCTCAAAAATAAATAAATGTTAAAAAAAAAATTAAAAATAAATAAATAATAAAATGGTAAATTTTATGTTGTATGAATTTTGCCTAAAAAAAATCCAGTAACTTAAAATTAAAATAAAATAAAATAAAATAAAATAAAATGTCTAAAGAACATTCATTCATTCATTTCACAATAGGGAAGGGTCCAATGGGGAAATACTAGTATGTATTAGGCACTGTGCTGAGGATAAAATGGTGAGTATAACCATGCCAGTCTAACGGCAAAGATAGACCTTAATCAAATAATCACTGTCATGAAGCATAAGCACTACGAATGTGATAGAAGGTTTCTGGATCAGGGAAGGCTTCTCTGAAAATGTCAAAAATGAGCTGAGATAGAAAAGTTAGAGGTAATAACTGCAGTGAGGAAGGAGGGGTTAGGGCTGTGGTGGAGAGAACATTCCATTCAGTGGAAACAAGGCATGCAAAGATCATGTGGCAAAGGCAAAAAGGAAGCCAGTACATCCTTGGCATTTGAAAAATTTATCAGTAACAGTTTTGACTATTTGCAAGCCACCCACAGGTTTATTAAATGTAGTAATTTACAATTTTGCAGAGACACTGATTTAAACTGTGAGGCTGTGTGAGTGGCCCTAGTCAACTGTGCTACATTCACTACCACATTTTCACTTATTGTTGAAGGGGCCACTTAAAAATCTTCACACACTCTGTGGCATTTCATGAGGGAAATTACATGCCTTAGTAGTATATATGATTTCAAAGATGTTTAGAGGTCCCCCTTGAGAATATCCAGTGTTCTGTGTATACACCAGAGAGAGTATATCTTGGGTAAATAGGCCAGATTCGGCCACAAAATGTGTTTGGCCTGCATGGCCTTAAAACTAAGATTCTGAATGCCTTCTGGGAGGGAATGACCTCTCTAGTCCAGCCCCAGGCTCCCCTACCTCTTACTGTCTAATTTGACAACACCAACCTGTTTCCCTATTTTCACTTTCTGTTTGGCCTCTGACTACATTTGAATTTGTGCCCCCCTCTAAAAGAACAAGCCTATGAGGGTATGTTTGGTTGACTTTTGGTGTCGTCTTTCTTGAAGGTTGGGGAGGGGAGGAGCATGAGAGTCTAATCAAAAAAGGTGTGCAGGAATGTGAGACGCAAAGGATCTTTCATTAACCATAATACAGAATTAAATACAGATACAGAATTATAGCAACAAATAAAAGGTGACTGAGAGAAAGGTGATTAATAAAATCAATGCCTGAACCCAGCCCCCTTGGACTGTGAAGCCCAGAAACCCACATATGCCCAGAGTATGCCCAGCACTAAAGACCCTATCTGAGATCAAGGGGAAGGCAGCATGATCCTTACAGGAGTCAAGATTGTCGTGGGAACGGTGATTTTTGCACATCCACTGACAGAGATCTTAGCATGGAGAATGCAATCTATACCCACCAGGCCCAGGGAGATGCCTTTGTGCAGAGAAGGAGAGGTACATATGTCTTACTGTAAGCAACATGGCTACAAAAATAATTACAGAAGGCAATGGTTTCTTTGATTTTTTGCTTCCAGATTTCTGCATGTTAGAAAGGGCTCCAAAGGGCACCGCCTACAGCAATTACAGCATCTCCTTGCAATGTTGCAAGAACAGAACATTCATGTTTTCCCGGAACTATTATCACAGTATGTTCTGAGACAATAGGGTTCAATAGGGCAAACAAAAGGCTGGAAATAGGAGGCCAGGACATTCAAATCATTTTGCCCTAGCCATTCACTCAATAAATATTTATTGAGTACTTACCATGAGTCAGAGCAGGCCAGACATGGAGACAGAAAAGAATGACTTCTCATTTTTAACTGAGACAAATCATTCCCTCCGTCTGTGACACAAAGGGTCTTGCCTTCACACTTCAATTGTAGTCCCAAGGAAACTGCCTTTGACATTATCACTGCCACATTCTACAATGAATAGCCTCTGGAAGGGTAAATGTAGAAAAACAGCCAGAAATATCTAGGGGGGAACAAATGAGGACTCACCCTGCAGCTAAAAAAAATATACCTTAAAGTAATGAAAACAGTGTGGTACTGTTTTAATCACAGAACAGAATACAAAGTGCAGAAATAGACCGATGTGTATGTGATATTTTAGTGGAAGATAAGCAGGCATTTCAGTCATTGGGAAAGGATGAGCTAACCTGTATAGTAGTAGATGATGAAGAATGTGTCCTGTAGTACTGGACATATTTTCATATTTTAATAAGCTATTCATATTTTAATAAGTAATTACCTTCCTACTCAAATTAATCATAAATATAAGTTCCACATGGCCTAGAAATCCAAAGATCTAAATATTTATATTATCTAAATATAAAACCTCAAATGATAAAATAAACTTTTAAAATCTTAAGATAGGAAAGAGCTTCATGAGCATGACATAAAATTCAAAAACCATAAACAGAAAAATTGAGATTTAACTGCATGAAAATTTCAAATTCTGTACAGAAAAATAAAATTAGAAGCCCCCACCAAAAATACAGGAAAAAATACCTATAATATATATCAAAGGATTAAGAGCCACATTATAAGCATCTACAAATTACTGAGAATATACGAAACCCCATTAGAAAAATGATGAAAAACATGAACAAGCAATTCACTTAAATGAAGTGCAAATAGCCAGAATCATAGAAATATGTTAAGCTCTACCAATAACCAAAGTAATGAAAATAAAATGATTTTTACCCACCATATTGGAAAAAATGTTGAAGACTGATAATACCCACTGTGGATAAAAATGTAGGGGAATGGGTGTTCTCATTTACAGTTGGAGAAAAATACAAATTGGCACAGCCATCTTTTTTTTAATATGAAATTTATTGTCAAATTGGTTTCCATACAACACCCAGTGCTCATCCCAACAGGTGCCCTCCTCAATGCCCATCACCCACTTTCCCCTCCCTCCCACCCCCCGTCAACCCTCAGTTTATTGTTTTTAAGACTCTCTTATGGTTTGCCTCCTTCCCTCTCTGTAGCTTTTTTTTCCCCTTCCCCTCCCCCATGGCCTTCTGTTAAGTTTCTCAGGATCCACATAAGAGTGAAAACATATGGTATCTGTCCTTCTCTGTATGACTTATTTCACTTAGCATAACACTCTCCAGCTCCATCCACGTTGCTACAAAAGACCATATTTCATTCTTTCTCATTGCCAAGTAGTATTCCATTGTATATATAAACCACAACTTCTTTATGCATTCATCAATTGATGGACATTTATAATTTGGCTATTGTTGAAAGTGCTGCTATAAACATTGGGGTACAAGTGCCTCTATGCATCAGCACTCCTGTATCCCTGGGGTAAATTCCTAGCAGTGCTATTGCTGGGTCATAGGGTAGGTCTATTTTTAATTTTTTGAGGAACCCCCACCCTGTTTTCCAGAGTGGCTGCACCCGTTTGCATTCCCACCAACAGTGTAAGAGGGTTCCCATTTCTCCACATCCTCTCCAGCATCTATAGTCTCCTGATTTGTTCATTTTGGCCACTCTGACTGGTGTGAGGTGATATCTGAGTGTGGTTTTGATTTGTATTTCCCTGATGAGGAGCGACGTTGAGCATCTTTTCATGTGCCTGTTGGCCATCTGGATGTCTTCTTTAGAGAAGTGTCTATTCATGTCTTCTGCCCATTTCTTCACTAGATTATTTGTTTTTTGGGTGTGGAGTTTGGTGAGTTCTTTATAGATTTTGGATACTAGCCCTTTGTCTGATACGTCATTTGCAAATATCTTTTCCCATTCTGCTGTTTGCCTTTTAGTTTTGTTGATTGTTTCCTTTGCAGTGCAGAAGCTTTTTTATCTTCATGAGGTCCCAAAAGTTCATTTTTGCTTTTAATTCCCTTGCCTTTGGAGACATGTCAAGTAAGAAATTTCTACAGCTGAGGGCAACCTGCTTTCTCCTCTAGGGTTTTGATGGTTTCCTATCTCACATTCAGGTCCTTCATCCATTTTGAGTTTATTTTTGTGAATGGTGTGAGAAAGTGGTCTAGTTTCAACCTTCTGCATGTTGCTGTCCAGTTCTCCCAGCACCATTTGTTAAGGAGACTGTCTTTTTTCCACTGGATGTTCTTTCCTGCTTTGTCAAAAATTAGTTGGCCATACGTTTGTGGGTCCAATTCTGGAGTCTCTATCCTATTCCATTGGTTTATGTGTCTGTTTTTGGCACAGCCATCTTTTAGAATAATTTACTAATGGGTTCTACTTTTTATTAACTACAAGAATGCTCACAAAAGAATGCTATTAGCTACAAGAATGCTCACAAAAATACACAGATATACAAATATACGCACAATGATATTCACTGAAGCTTTGTTTATAAAAGCAACAAAAAAGAGAAACAACCAAAATTCCCATCTATAGGAGAATAAGTATATTATGAAACTCCTGTACTATGGAATACAACACAGCCATTTTAAAAAGAATAAGTAGATCTATATAAGTACTGACAAGGAAAGATATCTTTGATAAAATTGCTAAGAAAAAGAAAGTTAGTAAAATACAAATGTTATGATCATGTTTTGGTAAAAAAGCAAATTTACAAATAAGTGTGTTGTGTAAGTATATATTAATATATGCATAAGAAAAATATAAGCATGCATAAACACACAAGTACATATATACATATACCAGAAAAGAGAAAATGTCTGGGAAAATATAAACCAAGCTGTAGTCAGCAGCTACATATAACAGAAAGATGTATAGTAGTCTGAATTGCAAAATCTTTCAAAATAGAAAAACTAATCAAGGAATAAAGTAATAAAGAAGAGACAGTAATGGGTCAAACCATCTTCTCTTTGTAGTTGCATCATGACACCAAAACTGCCATCATCCTTGCTTCCTAGTCAAATACCTCCATGTTTTAGTTCTTTCTCCACAAGATGCTCAGTATCAGAGAGTTAGCTAACACAAGAATTGTTTTTGCAAGACTCATTCTTTAAAGCAACAATCTCAATTAAGGAGGGTAAAAATGTTAGAAATACACGTGCTTCATGCCCTGCAGATAATACCCTTTCCCGTATCTGACCATGGCATATGTGGACTTTCACTAGAATGAACTTCACAACTATTCTTCTAATAGGAGTATTTTATACACCTCAGGAGTTTGGAGGCAGGAAGAAGGTTGCCAACCACTGCTGTAAGGGCTGGTTAGTTAGATCCTTTGAAATCCCATTGTAAAACTGGGACTGTTGCCACGACACGGGCAATTATACTTATTTAGATTGTATAGTCCCAAACACAGCTGAACTCATTCAATTGTGGAAAACAGAGAACTAATTCATTTAAGGGAAGCACTTCCATTCCATACAATGTTTTTTCTTTCCCCCAACTTAAAACTCTGGGCACCTGGCTGGCTCAGTTGGTAGAACATATGACTCTTGATCTCAGGGTCACGAGTTCAAGCCCCATGCTGGGTACAGAGATTACTCAAATAAATAAAACTTAACAAATGATTTTTTAAAAATTTAAAAACTCTTCATAATCATATTAACTAGCTATCAATCGTATACAATTAACATATTAACTCTAAGAGAAAATACCATGTGGACTAAGAATTAAAGAAATGCAAGACGACATACAGAATAAGACTCTTATCCACAGAATTTCAATTTAAACTGTTATTACTCATTGTGCCTTTTCCTTTTTTAAAATCAGAAGTCACACAGATCTCATTCTCTGCAGCAGTATCGTGGGTTTTAGGAACTTTGAGAGCTGCTGAAGGATACATCCAGCTTTGTGGAAAGACTTACTGACGCCTGCTCCCACACTTCAGTCTTGCTTCAGGGCTTCACAGAAGTATCCAAAGCTCACAAACACCTCGCTATTTAGAACTTCCCAGTAAGGCTTTAATTTGCCTCCTGCTGCTGGCTCTAATTATCTAGCCAGTGCCCAAGAGGGAAAATCCAGCCTCCTACTTCCACTTTGCCTATATGGCAGCTCTATGTTGCTTGTTTCCTGTAGGCTTTCTCATCTTGCATAGACTGTGACACACAAAAAGGCCCTGAAATATTGGGCCAGTGTGTCCCACCATCACCTTCTGCATGACTGTGTACCACACAATCAGGAAACAATTACTCATGATAATCATCATTTCTTACTGCAAGTAGACTGTTGGAAGATTAGTCATTAAACCACTCCAGCAATTTCCAACTGTTGTTTTGTTTGCTTGATGGGAGCTGGGATTCTAAGGGCATTTCTCTTTAAAAGATTCTTTCTCTTTCCCCATCCAACCACTATAAACCTAAGTCGAATTTAGCAAAAGCATTTGAATGTGAGAAATTTATTAGTAGCATTCCACCTTAATTTTGACTGTGTTTTGTGCCAAGAATATAAAATTAGAATAATCTATGACTATTACCAATTCAATTTGAGGAACGATGATTTCCTCAAATTTCAGACAAATCACTTGATGTATAAAGAAAACCAAAAGATCAACATCGCCAAATGGGATATCTGAATATACTGTTAGGGCTCACTTAAGTCCAGGATATCTTCATTTCTTCTTGGGTGCTTTTTCCTAGGATTTCAATCACCAAAATAAAACCTGGTTGAGAAGTTGGTGCAGATAATTAAGGGTCCCGTGGTCTTTACTATTTGGCTGAGGGACCACCACACACTGGCAAGTAGATTGGTTTCACATTCAGGGATATTACTCTCATTGCCATCAGTTGATTCCAGCCCCGCTGTCTGATGGAACATCTTTCTGAGGCTGGGATATCTACTCGACAGGCAGCCTGCACAGATGTAGCCTGTAAATGCCTGATACGCCTACATGCCGGCACCCACCATGGTTTGTAAACTAACTGAACAAACCTTTTTATAATTAGTACCTCTTCTCCAGATTTGTTTTGATTCTCCAAGAGACCTGGTGTGTGGAAATCTGTTTCATCTTTACTTTTAAGCTGGTTTTGAGATGGAGGACCATAAAAGCAAAAACCAACTCTAACTCTCAAGTCTTACCAAATAAGTCATCTAAGATGTGATGGGGTAAATTTCAAAAAAAAAAAAAAAAAGAAAAAGAACCCCAATAACATCTCATTTTTGTTTCATGAGCACTAGTTGAAGCTAGTTGCAGACTAGATGTGCCAGAATGAAAACAGCCAGCAGGAACTGGTTGAAATCTTGTTATTGTTATTGTTTCTTCCAACGTTTGACCCTCTATACTTTTTAAACCCCAGTGGTGAAAAGAAAAGGAGAAATAGGTATCCTTACATCTGTAGCACTAAGTCCTTTATTCTGCCATTCTGGCCAAGCCATCAAGTGCCTTTATGACTGATTACCAAACTCCCAAGACGACCAGTACTTTCCACATTACTACTCCCCAGAGGCACCTGGCTGGGGCAAGGGTTCCAGTAAGATATGCAATTTAGAAAAGAATTTAGAATCCTTAAGATTGAAGGTTGGAAATGAGTCTTCTCTCGTGACCCTGCATCACCAGGTATGGTAGGAAATAAGGGAAGTGCTAACATGCAGATTATGACTCTATTCTTTTAATATGGGCTCTTGCCGTATCAGAACTCTAGCATAAAGACAAAGCCTACACTATCAAGAAAGTTGTTCATCAAATCAGCAGGGGAAAGAGAACATGTGAACCATTTTTGAAAGGCTTTCACTCAGAAATGTCATGTGTTACCGTCACTCACATTTTCTTGGCCAAAGCAACTCACACAGATCCAATTTCAAAGGGGCAGGTGAATCCTATCTAACCTTGTGCCAGAGGAAGGGAACTGGAATACTGACCAGCTCTAACAGCTACCATTCCTGCACTGCATACTTCAGCAAGGTTGAGATCAGATGAAACAAGATATGAAAGTGCTTTTAAAAACTGCAAGCCCTATACAACAGTGAGTTTTTAGTATTGAGTGTCACACCACTGACAGGATTCAAGACCTTTGCCACACTGAGGTTGGATAATCTCAACCCAATAATGTAAGCATGAATGTTTTCTGGTACTCAGAAGTGTTTCCTAGGTCTTTAGATCTCATCAGAGACCCCACGTAATTTTTCCTGTAAACTAAGAATGTACTTTTTTTCCATACTGTCCCCTCCCCACATCAAAAGCTTTCTCCCCCTCTTTCTGAGGTCCCAGAATTGGCTTCATTTCTGTCTATATTCATTCTCCTGGGAACAAATGGAAGCTAAACTACTTGGTTGCTACTCTGGCCCTAACATATGCTGGTTGTGAAATCTTAGCCAGCAGAGCACCTGGCAGTACTACTATCTTGCTTCCAGAGTGTCTGGCCATAACAGACCCGGGAGATGCCCCTTCCTCCAGCCTGCGACCACCCTCCAATCTCTTTTCACTTCAGAACCATACTCCAGCCATCCTCTGCCTCCAGGACCAGCCAACACCATTTTGGGGGCCTAGCTCCTCATGGCCGACCAGCCAACCCACTGCGAGCTCCCAGATTCATCAGAATTATTCCATCCAGGTGGAGGCTGCTGTTAACAGGCCGCCGGTAGGCATCTGAGGGCCTCCGACACCTACCTCTCTCTGGGCGTCTACTTTGACCCCACGAGGTTGTGGCTCTGGAGGGCGGCGGCCACTGTTTCCCTAGTTGGCCAGGACAAGCGCCAGGGCTCCGGGGCCTCTTGAACATGAGAAACCCACGAATGGCCATGCCCTCTCCCAGGACACCCAGAATCGTCCTGAGAAGAGTGGGGTAGAACCCTGGAGCCCTGGAAGCCCCCAGGATCCGGGAGAAGAACCTGGCCCCATCCCTCTTGGGCTGCATGCCTGGGTTCTGCCCGCGCAGACCCCTGGCTCTGTGACTTCCTGGAGCATTACCTCCTGGATGTAGAGGTGAAACTCATCAAGATGGGTGACCACCTGACTCACCTGCGCAGGCTGGCTGCCCCCAGGCTGGCTGGGTGAGTACCTCTTCAAAGGCTCACCTTCAAGTCCCACTAGGAGTCTCCGGGACCCAGTGGCCTTTCAGGGGCCGCTCTGGCATCCCACTGCTGCCTCTGAGCCTCGGCCTGAAGCTATTAGGCAACTTTGTAACCACCTGGAGCCCTCTCCCCAGCCATGGGCCAAATGGAAGCAATGAAGTTTTGGCAGAAAAAAGAGTAAGAAAGAAATCCTAGCCAATCTTTCTGAGTCTCAGTTTCCTTCTGTGAAAAGTGGGGTCATTAAAAGTACCAACCCTTGGGGCGCCTGGGTGGCGCAGTCGGTTAAGCGTCCGACTTCAGCCAGGTCACGATCTCACGGTCCGTGAGTTCGAGCCCCGCGTCAGGCTCTGGGCTGATGGCTCAGAGCCTGGAGCCTGTTTCCGATTCTGTGTCTCCCTCTCTCTCTGTCCCTCCCCCGTTCATGCTCTGTCTCTCTCTGTCCCAAAAATAAATAAACGTTGAAAAAAAAAAAATTTTTAAAGTACCAACCCTGCCAAGGTTTTGAAAGGAATAAATGTACATAATAATATACAAAGTGCTTAACTTAGTGCCTGGCTCATAATAAGCATTCCATTACCATTGTCTTTTTTTTTTTTTTAAGAGAAAAAAAACTGTAAAGTTACTTTAAGTGAAGGTAACTTGTGACAGCCAAACCAGTGGCAATGTGTAGGGAGCAAGGATGTACCTAGAAAATGGGACCTGAGGCTGTCTCAGTGGAGTGTCATTCATTTAATTAGTCAAACAGACATTGACCATTCTTTCTACTCCAGGCACTGTGCTAGACCTATGACTCCAGAGACAATTAAGACACTATCCTTCCCTCTGTGAGCTCATAATCTAGTAAGGGAAGCACCTACTCCCTCATCCCCAAATCCCATGTCAGGTTACCTTGCTTGAGATTTTATCCCAGGAATTCTAGCCTTCTTTGTAAAGATGTACCTCTCTTGTAGCCTGGGGCAACTGGATGGCTCAGTTAAGCATTGGACTCTTGGTTTCAGTCCAGGTCATGATCTCATGGTTCATGAGTTTGAGCCCCAGGCTCCCAGCTGATAATGAGAAGCCTGCTTGGGATTCTCTCTCTCTCTCCTTTTCTCTGTCTCTCTCTCTCTCTCTCTCTCTCTCTCTCTCCCCACTTCAGAATAAACAAACAGACTTTTAAAAAATGAAAATAGCCCTGAGAAAAGAACCATATTCTCACTTCCTGCCAACCAGGACCAAACTTACCAGGGCTATGATCTCTCTGGGGAGAGACCTATCCTCAAAGTGTCATCCCTAATCCTGCAATAGGACCTAATATTTCACTAAGATTCATTCATTTGGATCATTCTTTAGGTAACTGGAACCTAATGTGGAAATAATTTACCTTTAGAATGATTCTAATTCTCTAGATGAAAGTCCCAGAAAACAATCCCTGAAATATACCTAGCATATATTTATATCACACATATATACATATACACATTTATAAGCTTTCATCAAAATTCTATCAACTGTCCAAATAGTATTTCTAGAACATGATTATCATCATTATTATTTCTTTGCCTAATCATTTTTCCTTCATATAGTTGTGTCTTTGGTCTCATGATGGCACCCGTGATAGGCCAGAGTTCCCTAATAGTTAAAAGTATGTTCACAAGCTATTCCTATAAAACATTGCTGCTATACTAATCGTGAACAGCAATTAAATATCTTGCAAGCAATTTTAACATTCATCAAACTGATAATGGCAAGAAACAAATTGGAGCCTTTCAGTGTTTTACCAGATGTGCTCTCTAATTCCCTATTACTCTATATATTTCTGGAAACTATTTCTATATACAAACCAGCTGAAAAGAAATGTGCTCTTTGCTGCAAAAATAAAAGAACAAGTTTAAGCTTCTTGCTACCCTGGGTATAATCACAATCACATTAAAATGCAGCTCGATGGCTCATCTTTCGTCTTTCCCCTCTATCAGTCAGTAAATTAATTCCTTTATAGATACGAACATCAATATTCTATTTTTGTTAAAAGTGCCTTTTTTTCAATTACTTCCTGGGAAAAGCAGAGTTACTATGGCAATCTCTGAATTTTGCACTCTGCAGCTTTAGACTACCACTGTTTTATAAATGGGAAGCTATAATTTAGCTCAATTCATTTCACAAGGTATAAGAAGAACACCCACATGTTCTTAACTGTCTGTGGCAACAATGTGGCATGTGGGGGGGAGGGGTTGTTGCTCACGCCTATAAAATGTAGGAGGGGGAGTTGGGAATGAATCTTTTCCTAGGGTGAATTGTTATACCCCAACACCCAGTGGGTGCCTCAGTCACAATGCATGCCAGGTAAGTTTGTTGAAAAGAAAGATAAAGAAGAAACGGTATGTCTTCTTGTGAATTTCCCCCCTAGGCCTCCCTCCCATTAATAATCCTATTCCATGTGTGAAGAAGAGCAGTTAGTGAAAAGGTTTTATGCTCTTTGGGGCTACAAAAAGTGGTCTCATGGCCCGTGAAGACCCTGATACCTCCCCACTACAGGGCTCTGCTCAGTCTGTAGCCTCCTTTTAATCCCACACAATGCTATTTTTGTAGTTCCTTGATACCTGGATAACAAGAATCTTCTGTAACAGGTCTGCACTGACAGGGAGACATCTAAGTAATCCTATTGGAAAGCCCATTCAAATGCCTCTGTTGTAAACCAGGCCGGTGGAGCTGTACCATTAGTAACCAGTGGTTATACAGACAGATTAGTAACAGCCTAATGATTTACATTTCAGCGTTAGCTTCTACATAAATGGCCTTTAGAGATCTCTTCTGCTTTGGACCAGCTTCTTTTTACCACTTGTCTCTCTTTCAGCTAAGCCTCAGACTGGAAAGACAAAAGAAGCTCTCAACCCACACACAGTCCAGTTTTCTGCTCAACAGAGTAGGAGCACAGAGATGGGATTAAGACCAAAATGCTCCATGAAAAACTGTAGGGCCTACCTTCCATTTGGAAAGACCTCCTACTTTTTGAAGGCCTATAACAAATTTTCTTAACCTAGGGCCAGGGATGAGCTTCTGAGCTCCATAAACTCTCAAATTAAGAGGCACTATTGCCTCCAATTTCTAAATAGGAGTTTGTATGATTTTCAGTAGCCTCCTGTAAACTCAGGACCCCCAAAATGAGTGAAGCCCATTGACTTAGCCCATTGGGCTTCAGATAGAGACTTTGAGCAGATGGCCAGCATTCTTTGCAATAACATCTTCAACATACTGAGAGAAAATAGCTTTCAACATGGAATTCCATTCCCAAATAACTTATTTTTCAAAAGTAAAGATGTTTTATAGTAAAGAATAAATAAAGATATTTTAGAAAGATGAAGACATACAGAGCTTATTACTCAAATACTATGAGATAATTATTTCAGGTTGTACCTTGACCCTGAATGAAAAAGTAGGATATACTGAACAAAGAGATTTGGCAGACATGAGTTAATTTTTTAAAAACTGATAATAGTAATGACTAATTAAGGGGGTTAAAAATAAGGAACCCTAGAATACACAGAGAATATATACAGAAGAATTGAGAGATTTATAGAGTTAAATCTTTTTAAAGTTCTTCTATTGTTTAGGGACTAGGTAAAGATACATATTATCTTTAGACCTTGTTAAGTCAATATATTATGTTAAAAATTTAAGGGTATCCAGGGCTGCCTGGGTGGTTCAATCAGTTAAGCATCTGACTTCAGCTCAGGTCATGATCTCAGTTTGTGAGTTCAAGCCCCGTGTCAGCTCTGTGCTGACAGCTAAGAGTCTGAAGCCTGCTTCGGATTCACTCTCTCTCTCATTCTCTCTCTCTCTCTCTCCCTCCCCAACTTGTGCACAAGCACACATATTCTCTCTTTCTCTCTCTCTCAAATAAATAAACATTAAAAAAATTTTCAAGGTATCCAACCCCTTTCCCAAATTTAAGGGTATCCACTAAAATATAAATCTAATATACAATTCCCAAATGATATAGAGGGGGGAAAAGAAGGAATAAAGAAACTCAATCAGCGTAATAGAATGTACAAAAAAAAAAACACCAAAAAACAAAGAAAAGTATGAAAAATAAAAAATAAAATTAGTAATAAATTTAAAAATATCAGAAATTATGAGTGTAAACAGAACAAACTAGCCAATAATTAAAGAGTCTTAGATTGATTTTTTTTTTTAAATCCAACCATATGTTATTTACAAGACATACCATTAAGGTACAAAACTAATATGAGATTACATGATGACAAAGGGAACTATACATTAGAAATAAATAGTAGTTCTGTACTTGTAAAACTGGAAAGAATTACAAGGACAAATGAATCAATCCACAATCAACATAAGAATTTTTAATATGAGGGGTGCCTGGGTGGCTCAGTCAGCTGAGCATCCGACTTCGGCTCAGGTCATGATCTCACAGTGTGTGAGTTCGAGCCCCGCGTCGGGCTCTGTGCTGACAGCTCAGAGCCTGGAGCCTGCTTTGGATTCTGTGTCTCCCTCTCTCTCTGCCCCTCCCCCACTCATGCTTTGTCTCTCTCTCTCTCTCTGTCAAAAATAAACATTAAAAAAATTTTTAAGAATTTTTAATATACTTAATTTGATAGTAATATCTAGGATCTCCTTATAATCAAAGAGCACACATTCCTTTCAAGCTTACGTGAATTATTTTCAAAAGAGTACCATGAACTGGTTCACAAATTCTCAATAAGTAATATGAAACTGAGGTCATACAAACCACAGTATATAACTTTAGTACAATAAACCAGAATTAAATTTTTTTTAAATATAGCAAACTTCTTTTGTGCAAGAGTAAAATAAAGTGATAAATAATTTAGGCACTAAAGAAGAATATAAAAATAGAAACTGTGTAACTATTTAGAACAATGAAAATACTACATGTTCAAAATTTGAGATGGAGCAAAAACGGTTTTTAGGAGAAACTTAATAACACACTATATTTATGTATATAACAGAAAAGGGGGGGAAAAGGAAGACTGACCTAAGTCTTCAATAAAAGATTACAGAGGAAAATAGCAAATTAAGTCCAAATATAATAGTATGAAGGGAATTTTAATTTTAAGCATAGAAATTAATAAAATAGAAAACAAAGAAATAATAGGATTAATCAAACCAAAGCTATTTCTTTAAAAAAATGGAGTAAACATACTCTGTCTTGTCTCACACTGAATGCAGCTACAATATGTGGACAGAATTCATGGAGCAGTTATTTGAGGACTCTGAATAATAAATAGGAGCTGTGAGATTGAGAAAAAGATTCAAATTCTAAGTAGCTCTTAACCAGTGGTGAATTAATCACTTTTTCCCTCCATATCCCCCAGACTGTTCTAAGGACAGCCTGAAACCTAGAGGTGAATATTGGCACGGACAGAGAAAGCTCCAGCACAATACCTCAAACTCAGGCTTGAAAGGCAAGAAAGGGGCCTCCTGGCAGCAACTGGCACCTAAAACTCTGAAAGAAGGGAACGCTACTCTCTGATCAGATGTGTTCTGGTCCCAAAAAGGTAGAGTGAATTTCTGTTGCTTTTTTCTCTATCATTCAGTCACTTGACCCCAGACACACATGCAGTCATAGAAAGTGTATAATAGGATAAGGTAAATAAACACCCAGATTTCTGGCTGGAAGACTGAAAAGGAAATCTCCAGGAAGTCAGACTGTACCATGGAGATCACAGAGAGGGAAGAGCTTAGGAAAGCAACTCCATAAAGTTGTTTATGAACTCATGAACACCCTCCCAAAGTTTGCCTATACGGATCTGATCCTGAACAGCAAACCAAAAACTGTGAGAATACTACCCAGGTCCCAGATCTACTGCTGGGTGGTACACATGTTGGACAGCTCTGAATGATACTGTAAAGGCTTTGAAACTGATGGTAAAAATCACAACTCAAGGAAGGCTGGATGGAACTTTTGGCCTAAACTCAACCAGGCCAACTGCCTACTAAAACAAAAATATAGACATTCCCCACAGAATGAAACAAGACTCAGAATCTTAAAATATACTATTAAAAATGTTGAGCATACAATCCTAAATTATTTAGCACACAAAGAACCAGGAAAATCTTGACTCAGATGGAAAGACAATGAATAGACCTCAACACCAAGATGACACAGATGTTCAAATTATCTGGCAAAGATTTTAAAGCAGCTATCATTAAAATATTCTAACAAGTAAGGGCAAACACTGTGGAACTGACTGGGAACAGTAACAAACTTTCAGCAGTGAAACAGAAGAATATACGTGCACACATACATATACATATATATAAACATATATATGTATATATATATAATTTAGAACTGAAAAATACAATAATAAGGGGCGCCTGGATGGCGCAGTCGGTTAAGCGTCCGACTTCAGCCAGGTCACGATCTCGCGGTCCGTGAGTTCGAGCCCCGCGTCAGGCTCTGGGCTGATGGCTCGGAGCCTGGAGCCTGTTTCCGATTCTGTGTCTCCCTCTCTCTCTGCCCCTCCCCCGTTCATGCTCTGTCTCTCTCTGTCCCAAAAATAAATAAAAAACGTTGAAAAATACAATAATAAAATTTTAAAACTCCCTAGAAGGGTTAAATACAGAATGGAGATGACAAAGAAAAAGTCATTGAACTTAAAGAAACATTATCCAGTCTAGAGAATAGAGAGAAAAAAAGACTGCAATGCTAGTTTCATTACTATAATTATTAATTATAATTACTAAGTTAATTCATTAATTAACAAATTAAATAAAGTAATAAAAGTAATTAAATAAATAAATAAAATTAATAAAAATAATAAACAAATGTAAATAATGTAAATAAATAAATATAAAATAAAGAAAAGAAAATACATAATAAATAAATAAATAATAAATAAATAAAAGTAATAAAAAAAGTAATAAAAGCTTTATAATCTGAGAGGATATTACCACCAAAAATATTTATAAGACAATGGAATCATTCTCCAAAATTAGGAAGTAAGACAGATGTCCACTATCACTTCTATTCATCATAATATAAGAAATGAGCATCAGAACTACTACAAACTAATAAGTAATAGAACAAGCAAAAATACCACTTAAAATAGCAACAACAAAAATATTAAGTATCTAAGAATAAATCTTTTTTTAAATACACAAAACTTTTATCAAAAGTTTAAAGGTTAACTGAAGAACATAAAAGAAGACCAAAATTAAAGGAGGGCAATATCATTTTAACAGATGGAAAGACTAAATATCTTAAAGAAGTTCATTGTTCCCAAATTACTCTTTAAATATTTGCAATTCCAAATAAATTCTCAGTAGGATAGAACTTGACATACTGCTCCTAAATTTCATATGAAAAAGCAAAACGTCAAGAATAGCCACAATAATTTTTGAGGAGGAAAGGAGGAGAAAGAATGTAGTAGCCAGAGCTAAATTTGTTTATAGACAGCCCCTAAAGTAGGCATAAACTGGAAACTGGCTAGACCATACAGTGCAGGTGCAGATAGAGCCCAATTGCCCCAGTGTTGATCCAACAAGAACCCCACGGCCAGTGTAAAAGAATTATTGTAGTTATTCATACCAGGATTGCCAAATGACCAATGGAACAGAATACAGAGTCCAAACATAGGTCTACATATAAATAAGATTTATATATATGGTAGGTATGACACTGTAAGTGGGGAAAAATCAAATCAATAAATGATACTGGAACAATTGGCTTTCCATATAAAAAAATTAGGTTTCTTCTCTCTCCTATTATATAAAAATTGAAAATTCTAGCTGAATTAAAGACCTTGAATGTTAAGAAAAGCAACACTTTTTGAGGCACTTGGGTGGCTCAGTAGGTTAAGCATCCATCTTCAGCTCAAGTCATGATCTCGCAATTCGTGAGTTCAAGCCCCGCATCAGGCTCTGAGCTCACAGTGTACAGCCTGCTTCAGATCCTCTGTCTGCCTCTCTCTCTGCCCCCCTCCTCCTTCTCTCTCTCTCTCTCAAAAATAAATAAACATTAAAAAAAAAAAAAAAGAAAAGCGATACTTTAAAAAATATGTAGAAGAGCGCCTAAGTGGCTGAGTTCAGCCTCCAATTCTTGACTTCTGCTCAGGTCATGATCTCACGTTCATGAGTTCAAGCCATGCATTGGGCCCTCTGCTGACAGTACAGAGCTTACTTAGGATTCTCTCTCTATCTCTCTCTCTCTGCCTCTCTCATGCTCTCTCTCCCTCTCAGTCTCTCTCAAAATAAACTTTATAAAAAAAATAAAAAGTAGAAAAATAATAAAAATATGTAGAGAATAACAATGGCTTCTATATAGGTAGTGATTTCTAGAATGCAAAACATAATGAAAAACAAAAGGACTGAGTAATTGGACCACACTGAAATTAAAAGCATCTGTGCAATAACAAATATAAAATTAAAATACAGGCCACAGGAGAGAGGATATTTACAATACATAAAATAATAAAGAATTAGTATCCATAAACTAAAATATTCCTATAAATTAATAAAGACAAAAATCCTTTGAAATGCAAGTTGCTAATATCTGATTAAGTTGCAAATGTGCATATCAAGTAACATAGCTGTTCTACCTCTAGGTATGTCCTCCGGAGAAATTCTCATCCATGCACACAAGAAGACAAGGGCAGTATTGCTTATAATAACAGTGCAGATGCCCATCATTAAGGATGTGGACAGATAAAGTATGATGATACAGTCCAGGAACGGAATATTATGCAGATCAAATAGATCATTTGATCTACATGTATCAACATGGATAAACCTCAAAAACATGATGTTAAGTAATGCAAAAGTAAGCCGCAAAATGAACATACACAGTATGAAATATTTTACATAACATTTTAAAACAAACAATGCTCTGTATTAACAGATGCATGTGCAATGAAAGTTTTAAAAATCTTTTTAAAAAAAGATACACAGCAATATCTGTGACATCACTTCTAGGAAGGAGAGAGAGGAATGAGATGGGTAGGGGTACTTTATTTATTACATTTTATTCATTAAGAAAAAGGAATTTAAGCAGATGTGGGAGGTTCAGTGTCATTATCTTCTAAGCTTTTTTGTATGTTTTAAATGTTTGATACAAAAATTAAATCAAAACTTAAAAACCTAAGCTGCTCTCTTCAGGGAATAAATGATTTAATTATAAACATGTTTCCCAAAGGTTCCTTTCTCTCTCTTCTTCTCCCCAAAGAGAGTTTCATTCACCAAAACTCTGTGTAGGCCTCAACTCCTCTGAAGAAACTCTCTGAACTCTTCACTCTGCCTGCCTCTCTCCCTCCCTCCTCTGTACCCCCACTGGTCACCCCCACTGGACTCACACCCTTCTCTGTTATCGTAGCTACCACACTGATGTGTTGGGCTGAACCACAAAAGACTGCTGCTGTTTCCAGGTCAAAAACATTTGAATATTGGTTATATGTTTCTACTGATAATTACATTTAGATATCTATCTGCCTTTCCTACCAGACTCCAGGCCCCCTGAGTATCCATATTAGATTTACTGCATTGTGCAGGGGCATCATGTAGGGGTGCTCAGTGGTCATTTAAATTGAACTGATTGCATAAGGACAGGCATCTCTTTAATGCCTCTTCCTCAGTCTCTTCCCCCTGGATTTAAAGGGATAGATAATTGATATGAACACTTCTTCCACCTTATACCATCAAGGAGCTCTGGAGTGGTCACTGCTATGCTGTGGTCTTTGCTTCATGGAGTTCTACTTCTGGAAGGGGCCAGAATTAGAACATGTGAGCAAAGAACTCACAAGAACTGTTCAGTTGTGGGGCAAAAGGAATTCTTGGGAAAATGAGGAGCCAGTGTACTGCTGCAATAAGGCATGAAGATGCACATCTATGCATCTTTTCATTCATTCATTCACGTTATTCATTTGTTCAGAATCAGATGCAACTTATCCAAACTTATTAGGAACAACCCAAGAAACCAAATTAACTGCCATCTTCAGCTATTTTTCACCTTCAGCTTTCTGATCTCTGCACAGAGAACTGACCAGAATCTTTCAATCTGGGAAGAGGAAATTATTGTTGTTAGTGGCAACTGGTTTCAAGAATGAGCAAGTTTGTGCCTGCTTTACAAAGGACCAAAGGATGGTGAGCTTGTTTCCTTTCCTCTTTCTATAAAAGACTGTGTCTCAGAACTGCAGTTCAAAGCGAGAGGAGATATTCCAACAAGGAAAAATATAAAATTTAAACATTATAATGAATTCTTTTTAGTATTTAGGGTATTTGGAATCTTATTTAATAGCTTTAAAAGCTTGCAGCTGTTGCCTAAAATAGAATGCGTGCTATTTGAATTCCAAAGAGCTGTTTTATAAGGGAAATGGAATGAACTGTAGAAGGGACTCTGAGTATAATCCTTTCCTACATCTTTGCTGTATATAGGACTATGACATTCTTAAAATTTCAAGCAGGGAAACCTGCTCTGGTTACCTTGGTGATAAACTGGGGATAAAAATTACACATAATTGCTGCTGATGTCACTACTGCCATATTGTTTCCAAGGCTACAGATTGTCTCCAAATAATTGTAATGCTTTGTGCACTGGAAGCCCACTCTGTAGGAAAAAGCTTAGTACTGCAGTTACTCTTTCTAAATCTATCTAATAAACCATCCATGGCCTCTCAGGGACTTTGGATAATTATGGAGATAAATCGGCATTGAAAATGCCTCTATCTTAAGCTATTCCAGACACACAAACATAATTTGAAAAATCTGATACATAGAAAAGTTAGTTTCTACTATGATATATCATAACATTTCCTTCTAAAATACATTTCCTCTAAATGCTAGCAAATAAAGCAAATTGCAGAAATGTGTGTGTGTGTGTGTGTGTGTGTGTGTATTCTGCATGGAAAATACTGAAAATATGCAGCAGACTATAACGTCAGTGGTACCCTCTGAGGGGTAGGAAGAAGGCAGGTTTTCATTCTAAGACATATATTTGTGTAATATCTGAATTTTTGCAGTCAGCATATATTATTTTTGTAATCAAGTAAAACAGTACAGATAAAACAAAATTCCTAGTCCCTAGCAGAGCTATCCTTAAATTACCAGCCTAAAAGAAATGGTTTCCTAAGTTTAATGAATAAATGAAGCCATTTATAAAGGTCACATTTCCCTCTGACCTGCTTTCATTTGTAAAAAGCAGTGCCCAGTGAGTTCTTTCTGCAATCACACTGAGCCACAGTACAGTTACTCTCATATTTATGCAAAAATCAAGAATCTCTTTGAAAATCAGCAACTGATGTATACTGATTTAATAACTTGTGTGTGTGAGCCATAGACGCTGACTGCCCAAGAGATCACCACGGAACATATGTGGTCAATGAAAAATACCATTAAATTTTAGCTTCTTGGGAAATTGTATTTAAAGCATAACATGCTCCCACAATAATGTCATTAACAATAACAATCATTAGAACAGAGTATCTGTACTTCCAAAGTTGCCGAACCTGCTGGTAAGCCTGGGTTTCTGGGTACAGCTGAAGCCCTGGATTTCACCTGACCAACAAGATAGCAGGGGTTTTCCTCTCGGCCCTCTCCAGGTGCGGCATGGGCCTCGTGCTGCTTGATGACACCCGGCTCCAGCAGTGACCTTGTCAGCAGGACATTTTCCTCTAGAGCAAAATAGAGCTGGTGCTCACTGTATCTTAGCTGCCCTTGTTTGCCTGAGCAGCAGGTTCTGCATAGTAACAATTTACCTTTGGAGCCCATTTACCATATATTGCATAAAATGGCCTGCATCTGGGGGCAGGGAACGGGGACTCACAGAACCTTCATCTTTTAGAATAAAATATACAGAAACTGGAGATAGGAACCCTGATCTAAAGAAATAAATGAATTATAAAGCAAAAACACAGCCTTTGTATTCTTTTACTGCTGTGAAATTTACATATGCAATTGCTGCTACAAAAGAGAATGGAGATCAACGCACTATGTTACAAGAAAACCAATGGGCTATATTAGGCAGGCATTATACTATCCACCTGTAAAGAACTGAATACTAACTACTCCTACTTGCCTTTTGACAGTCATCACTGTAGACTCTAATAAGGACTTAACGATTTATTTTTGTGCTTCTTATAATTGGTCAAGTACATGACTATCCACACATTTACAACCTAATTACTGCTACAAACTGTACAATTAAGATGGCAGGATGGTTAAGCTATAGGGTTTGCACACTATATAAAGTGTTTCCTCATTTTATGAAGTCGACTCTGGAAGCTCTTAGATAACCATAAGCATATAGGTTCCACTCTAGAAAGCTCTTTAGGACATCATGAGACCAGAATTAATATAGCTTGGGTTTTATGAATAAGTAATCAATAAATAACAGAGGACTCATTCATATTGCTCCAAGGTTCTCTAAGTGACCCATTTGTTTGCCATTTCAATGGACCATACTAGGAATAGTTCCGTTGGGACTTGCTCCCACACCAGTTTCTGCATCACACACTCTCGACTTGGGCAAAAGTCTCTTTCTGTGGCAGTGGGTGCAGATGGGAAATCTATACTGCAGCTCTTTATATAACCTCATTCGTCTAGAGTGACAATTACTATTCCAGGAATAAAACTCATAAGTGATCTATGAATGACCTCTTCCAGAAGATGACACTGGCTAGCATAAAAAAGCATGGAATTGCAACTCCCAAGTTCTTCACTCATTGCAAAGAGGAGAGCAGCCTGGATTTAGCAAAGATTACACACTTCTGCTGTTAAAAAACATAAATGATGGAGATTATTTAAAGGTTCATAACCACTATAACTATATGCAGATACTCAGAGGTGATTATTTTTGTTTTGCTGTGTGAACAAAATATAAACGCTATTATTTAAAGGTGAAAATTCCTTCCTTTACCCACATAAAATGCCAGAAAACTGTTTTTAAAAAGTCTTTATCGATAAATAGGTTACAATGAAATAAACAGAGTGATGGTTTGTTGGGGGAATAAGAACTCAAGCAGAATCTTAGTCTCTCTCCACCCCACCTCTAGCTTTCAGTTTCTAGTTTCTTACTGGCCAATCTGAATGATGAGGCCTTGGTGATACGGCATGCTGGACCTTCTTGAGCCCTTGGGGCCTCTGTCTTTCTGGCCAGGGGTCCAGGCACCCTCTTAGACCCACCACCCCTAGGAGTAGCAGGAGCCTTGGCTTTGGGCCCCTCCTTGACCCTATGGGCAACAACCTCTTTTGGGACCTTGTTTTCCTTCTTTTTGGCTGGAGAAGCAGCACTATTCTTGTCCTTGGGAACCATGGATTTTGAACTCCAACTCCCAGCTTTTGTTTTCCTGGGGGCTTCACCATCTTGGCTGCTCCTTCTGCCATTTGTTTTGTTTTGTTTTCTACACAGATTTTACTGGGTTTATGGTACTATGTGTTTTATGCAAAGCATTAAACAATTTCTTAATAAACATGCCTCCGAAGTCAAAACAAAAAGAAAACCATTCTTGCCCTGACAATGAGCCCTATTTAAAAAGCTTATTTTTAAAATAAGCTAGGACTAAATTAGTATGTGAATAAGAAGTTCAAGAGGCCCTACCTCCACGTCTTTCTAAATAAAACAAAATAAAATGGATGCAACTACCCAGTATATAGGACATAGTACACATGAAATACGTCATAGTAACAGTATTGACTCAATTAAACCAAGTTCCAAAGCAAAAATGTAGGAGGGAGATGACAACATTTGGAAATTTTGGATGAAATAAGATTGACAGTAATCTGCGGTATCTGCAACCTTCAGCGTCACACTCGGTGGACTCTATCCTATGGCATCGAAAACTCGTGAAACAAACAAAAGCCTGTGTACTTTTTAAACCAGAATTTCCCAAATGCATCTGATCACAACAACTATCATAAGTCATAATTGTTATTATTGTTTTCACTTAGCCTATTTAAACATTCTGTGAACCAATGTTTAAGTCTGGGAGAGGCTGGCTTAGGACAGAATAATCAGTATTATTTAAAGCTCTCAAATAGCTAATAGGCAAAATGGTAAAGCAGGGCCTGGTAGAAACTGGAGCTTAGGAATGTGGACTTATTTCTCTTTGAACATAATCTTTTGTTTCAATCGCTACTCAGAACTAGAAAGTAGAGAAATAGTACTTTCTATTTTCGCAACATTTTGAAGCCAAAAAGCAAAATCATGTTCCACAGTCAATACCCCTATTATCTGGAGCCCAAGGTCACAAGAAAATTTTTAAAAAAAGGGAATTCAATAAAACTATACATAAAAAAAGTATTGAGGTTCATTATCATGAATTTAATATGTTATGAAGAAAATCTTATTTTCCTTTGGTTTTTTTTCTTCTTTTTGGTTCACTTTTTTAGATCAAGTTCATTTAGTTATAATTGTGACATTTGGAAAAACTCACCCTCTTTAGGTGTACAGTTCTGTGCGTTTTGACAAACATTTAGTCATGTGATCACTACCAGAATAAAAATATAAAACATTTCCATCACTCCAAACAGGTGCTCCTCTGCAGTTAATCCCCAACCTATGTTTTTCAGTTTTAATTCTACAGAATAATTTCCTGGGTGCTGTGCAGCAGCCTTAGTGCCTACCGTTAGTTCATTCACTCAATATTTTCTGAGTGCTGACTAATACCATGCACTGTGCTATATAGAACGGAGAATGTAAAGAGAAAAAAAGCCTTGCGCCTTTCCTGAGAAAGCTCCCATCGAGATAAAGTAGTCAAAGCTCCCCTGGTTGCACTGAAGAAAAACCTGTTTCAAATAGCCTGAGCAAAAGTTTTATTTAAGGCTATAGCACTCCAATGAACCCGAGAACAAAAAATTACATTCAGACAGGCCCCAAGTGAACCAGGCTAGGAAGAGAAAAGGCAAGAAATTTGGATCAGATCCCTAAACCATAGTGTCTCACCAACTCCTAAAGTTAGCTCTCTTCTCTCTCTCTCCTACCCCCCCCCCCCCGCCTCTGCTTCTCCCTCTCCCTCCCAGCTTGCTCTACTGATCCATCCTGACAGAGATCCAATATGGCCATCCCAGCCCCCACTCTTCCCAACCTTTCAGCTCATATTTACTACAGAACGTTTGTGTCCCCCCCAAAATTCATATGTTGAAATCTAATCCCAGTGTGCTAGTATTTAGATGTGGGGCCTGTGGGAGGTAAACAGGTCATGAGAGCAGAACAATCACGAATGGGATTAGTGCCTTTAATAAAAAGACCCCACAGAGGTCCCTCACTCCTTCCACCACGTGGGGACACAGAAATAAAATGGCTGCCTATGAATGTGGAAGCAGGCCCTCCTCAGACACCAAGTCTGCCAACACCTTGATCTTGGACTTCCCAGCCTCCCAAACTGTGAGAAATAAATTTCTGCTATGTATAAGCCACCCAGTCTATGGTACTCTATCATACCACCAATTGGAACAACCCTCTATGTCTCAGTTAAAATTTCCAAAAATGGAAATCTGACTGGCTCAGCAACTTAACCTATGGCTTCCCATTAAAGTGGGGGTATCTAGGGGCATCTCAGTGGCTCAGTCAGTTAAGTGTTCAACTCTTGGTTTCAGCTCAGGTTATGATCTCAAGGTTTATGAGTTTGAGCCCTGCATCAGGCTCTGCACTGACAGTTCCAGAGCCTGTCTGGGATTCTTTCTCTCTGTCCCTCTCATGCACGCTCTCTCTCTCTCAAAATAAAAACTTTAAAAAAATAAGCAAATAAAAATAAAGTGGGGGTATCCAAAGACATGTGCAAATGATGATACATCCAATAAGGTGTTAATATCCAAAAAATGTAAAGAACTTACAAAGCTCAACACCAAAAAAACAAATAAGCCAATTAAAAAATGGGAAGAGGATTAGAATAGATATTTTTCCAAAGAAGACATGCTAAGAGCAAATAGACACATGAAAAGATGCTCAACACCGCTCATTATCTGGGAAATGCAAATCAAAACCACAATGAGACATCACCTGACACCTGTCAGAATGGCTAAAATCAAAAAGACAAGAAATAACAAGTGTTGGAGAGTACATGGAGAAAAAGGAACTCTCGAGTATTGTTGGTGGCAATGTAAATTGGTACAGGCAGTGTGGAAAATAGTATAGAGGTTCCTCAAAAAATTAAAAATTAGAATACTATATGACCACAAATTCCACTATTCAGTATTTAACCAAAGAAAATAAAAAATTCAAAAAGATAAATGCACTCCTATGTTTACTGCATCATTATTCACAATAGCCAAGATACAGACACAACAAGTGTCCATCACTAGATGAATGGACAAAGAAGAGTTGGTATATATATACATAATGGAATATTGTATAGCCATAAAAAGGATAAGATCTTGCCATTTGTAACAACATGGATGGACCTAGAGGGTATTACACTAAGTAAAGTCAGACTGAGAAAGAAAAATATCATATGATTTCACTTACACATGGAATCTAAAAAAAAAACAATAATAAATTAACAAACAAAAAGCAGAATCAGACCTATAAATACAAAGAACAAACGAAGGGTTTCCAGAGGGAACTGGGTGGAAGGATGGGCAAAATGGGTAAATGGGAGTGGGAGATACAGGCTTCCAGTTATGTAATGAATAAGTCACGGGAATAAAAGGTACAGCAGAGGGAATATAGTCAATGATACTGTAATAGCACTGTATGGGTGACAGTGGTAGCTACATTTGTGGTGAGCATAGTATAACATACAAAGATGTTGAATCACTGTGTTGTACACCTGAAACAAATGTAACACTGTGTGTTAAATAAAACAAAGTGGGGTCTCTAGGACTCTTATTACTACTTTTGGCCTAAGAAATTGGGGTCATTTCAAACTTGGAAATATCTCATTCCAGGAATAAGGCAATTGTCAAAAAAGTATTCATTAGACTAACACTATGTGATAAATGCACACAAGAGTCCAAACCTGCTTGGTGGGTTTGAAGATTTCACAGAGGAGGTGATAGATACATCAGCTAGGTTTTAAAGGGCGGTCACCCATGCAGCAAATGGCAGGGTCCAAGGGGAATGTAGAAGATGGAGTAGGTGAAAGCCTTGTAGGCTGAGGATACAGTATATGAAAAACATGAAGAACCATGAAAGAGCATCTCTTCTTTAGGGAATTGAATCTGATATAAGTGGAGATAAGAGTACATTTGTTTTGTTTTTGTTTTTCCCTTTTTTAAAAAAAATTTTTTAATGTTTTTATTTACTTTTGAAGGAGAGAGACAGAGCATGAGCGGGGGAGGAGCAGAGAGAGAGGGAGACACAGAATCAGAAGCAGGCTCCAGGCTCTGAGCTGTCAGCACAGAGCCCGATGCGGGGCTTGAACCCACAAACTGTGAGATCATGACCTGAGCTGAAGCTGGACGCTCAACCAACTGAGCCACCCAGGTGCCCCCCTTTTTTTAATTTAAATTTTAGTTAAAATACAGTGCAAAACTGGTTTCAGGAGTAGAATTCAGTGATTTATCACTTACATACAACACCCAGTGTTCATCACAACAAATGCCCTTCTTAGTATCTATCACTCATCTAGCCCATTTCCCACTCACCTCCCTCCACCAACCCATAGTTTGTTCTCTATCATTAAGAGTCTCTTGTCTGTTTCCCTCTCATCTCTTTTTTTTCCTCCCCTTTCCATGTGTTCATCTGTTTTGTTTCTTAAATTCCACATATGAGTGAAATCATATGGTATTTGTCTTTCTCTTGTTGACTTATTTCACTTAGTGTAATACATTCTAGTTCCATCCACATTGCTGCAAATGGCAAGATTTCATTCTTTTTGATGGCTGAGTAATATTCCATTGTATATATATACCACATCTTCTTTATCCATTCATCAGTTGATGGACATCTGGGCTCTCTTCATAGTTTGGCTATTGATGACCATGTTGCTATAAACATTGGGATGTATGTACCCCTTCAAATCTGTATTTTTACATCCTTTAGGTAAATACCTAATAGTGCAACTGCTGGATCATAGGGAAATTCTATTTTTAGGTTTTTGAGGAACCTCCATACTGTTTTCCAGAGTGGCTGCACCAGTTTGCATTCCCACAACAATGCAAGAAGGTTCCCCTTTCTCCACACTGCCAACATCTGTTGTTTCCTGAGTTGTTAATTTTAGTCACTCTGACAGGTGTGAGGTGGTATCTCATTGTGGCTGTGATTTGTATTTCCCTGATGATGAGTGATGTTGAGCATCTTTTCATGTGTCTATTAGCCATTTGGATGTCTTCTCAGAAAAGTCTATTCATGTCTAAAAGTCATGTCTATTCATGACTTCTGCCCATTTCTTCACTGAGTTGTTTTTTGGGTGTGGAGTTTGAAAGTTCTTTATAGACTTTGAATACTGACCCTTTATCAGATAATGTCATTTGCAAATATCTTCTCCCATTCTGTAGGATGCCTTGTAGTTTTGTTATTTCCATCTCTGTGAAGAAGCTTTTTATCTTGATGAAGTCCCAATAGTTTATGTTTGCTTTTGTTTCCCTTGCCTTCAGTGACATGTCTAGTAAGAAGTTGCTCTCTGGCTGAGGTCAAAGAGGTTTCTGCCTGTGTGATCCTCTAGGATTTTGATGGTTTCCTGTCTCACATTTAGGTCTTACATCCATGTTGAGTTTATTTTTGTGTATGGTGTAAGAAAGTAAGTGGTCCAGGTTCATTCTTCTGCATGTCATTGTCCAGTTTTCCCAACCCCATGTGTTGAAGAGATGTCTTTTTCATTGGGTATTCCTTCCTGCTTTATTGATGATTAGTTGACCATATAGTTGTGGGTCCATTTCTGGGTTTCTATTCTGTTCCACTGATCTGTGTATCTGTTTTTGTGCCAACGCCATACTGTCTTGATGCCCACAGCTTTCTGATATAGCTTGATATCTGGAATTATGAAACCTCCAGTTTCGTTTTTCTTTTTCAGGATAGCTTTGGCTATTCAGGGTCTTTTGTGCTTCCATACAAATTTTAGGGTTGGTTGTTCTAGCTCTGTGAAAAATGCTGATGGTATTTTTATAGGGATTGCATTAAATGCATACATTGCTTTTGGTAGTATAAACATTTTAACAATGTTTGTTCTTCCAATCCATGAGCATGGAATGCTTTCCCATTTCTTTGTGTGCTCTTCAATTTATTTTATAAGTGTTCTATAGTTTTCAGAATATAGATCTTTTACCTTTTTAGTTAGGTTTATTCCTAAGTGTCTTATTGTTTTTGGTGCAATTGCAAATGGGATCAATTTCTTGATTTCTTTTTCTGCTGCTTCCTTATTGGTGTAAAGAAATGCAACAGCTTTCTGCATGTTGATTTTTATATATGAGCTGCATACATGTAGACAGCAACAAGAGAAAATAAGTAGGAACCAGAATATGAAGGGCCTTATAGGCTGTAGCAAGAGGTCTGAACTTTATCCTATAGGAAATTCAAACATTTGAGGCAATAGAAAGACCAGATTTGTTGTGATAATAAACAATATAAGAACTCAGAGTCCCAGATCCCTACTTTTGCCTCTAGTTTCCAAGAAAGAAGTGCAGAAATATTGCTCTAGGCTAAATCACTCTTTTAATTATCAGTTGAGGCTTTAACCTCAACCCCAGGATGGTCATTCGGTGAGATGGACCAGACTTCAGAGAGCTGAGAGGACCCCTTTTAACCTGACTCCAGGCAGCATTCAGGCCCACACCCAAAGAAGGCTTTGGATTCTTCCTGGAGACCGATTTTTGAATTCTGACCCTCTTGATCTTGAGTCTCAGATGGTAAAATAAAGTTTATCCCAAGGGAAATACATACATATCACCACCCTCATCTAAAAAAGGGGGGGAAGAAAGAGTAGTTTACCCAAGGTTCCTTCCCATAATGGTTACCACCTCCCCCATATGGCTCTATCACTTCTTTAGTATTATTGCATCCACTGCCTGGGCCCACTCCTTGTGTGTGAGTGGAGTAAAAGGAGAAACTGGAGATCTTTCAAGAGTGTTGAGGGCTCCAATGGTGACAAGACTAAATCAGTATTTCATTAAGAAGGCTGACAGTAAACTAAAGAATGAATTGGAGAGTTTGACTCTGGAGACAGGGAGACCAGCGGGGGGTGCTGCTCCAATGGCTTTGGTGGGATATTGATGAGTATCTGTACCAGAACAGTGGCATAGGGTTTGGAAAGGAGTTCTCAAGCAATAGGGAGCATCCAAATCACCAGCAGGGGCTTGTTAAAACACAGACATGTGGGCCCCAACCCCAGAGTTTCTGATTCAGTAGGTCTGGGGTAGAAACTGAGATACTGCATTTCTAACATGCTCCCAAGTGCTAATGCTACTAGTTCAGGGACCAACCAACCTTTGAGAACTACTGGAATAGCACATTCCATGCGCTAAGTCAAAAATGAGTGTTCTCCTTTGTCCCCATGTAGAAAAGGCATATATGTCCCTTGTGCTAGGGGCATTAAGATAAAATGCAGAACATTAACAGTCCCTCAAAGCTATTGTCATATTGTTCTATACCGAACCTGGGTGCAAACAGGCCACCCAAATCTACCAATCCCCACATCAAATTCTGAGACTACATTCAAAGCAACTTGAAAACAAAAGCCATTTTAAGGAAGGTTTCCAAATCTCATTGAAAGTATCAGAATCAGTGCTGGGCATAAAGCCATTAAATTTGGCTTCTCTGTGGTCAAAATTCTCATCGTGACTTAGCAATTTTCACAATTTCTTGTAAGACCAGATAAGTAGCATTAATATATCACTTTCACAAGATAACACAGCTTAAAGAATTTCTGGGTTCACTGCATGTTTTAACATGGTTAATTCCAGTGACTCTCTGCATTAGGCTATGCTGTACTCTATTCACTGAGCCAGACTCAGCACAAGCAGAGGCAGCAGATGGAGGAGGCTGAAAGTATCAAATACCAAAGTATCAGCTTTACTAGGCTACCTCCCTTCATAATTTAGACCCTTCTGTTGGAGATTTGAAAATATATTCTACACAGATGACATGTTAACAGAATCATTTCATGGTTCAGCGTCCTCTCAGCATGATTTATCTATATCTGTAGGCACCGGAGGCCCCCTATTCAAGAGATTTATGAGCTACCTATATAATTCTATTTTGTTGAAAGGAAACGTGTGCATTATTGAGAAACAAAATTATAATATTTATTTTAAGATTATGCCATCTTCCAATTAGAAGCTTTAGATCTAGAACATGTTCACCACTTTTATACTCCCTGTGCCCCATCCATTTCTTTACCCCATTAACAAACACTAAAATAATACCTTGAGGAGGACAGAAAGAAGATCTCCTCATTTCTAAACTCTTGGAAAGGACTTGAGCTTAGAAGACTAGAAGTAAATTCCAAATCTGCTACTTAGTAGCAACCTTTATGGGCTGTGGTTTCCATATCTGGAAAATAAGTATAACATTTCCTTCCAGAGTTTGAGAACTTACTGAGATAATGCATGTGGATACAGTTTATAAATGATGACGCATTCCACAGCTCTACGATTATAGAACTAGTAGTAGCAGTAGTGTTAGCTGGAGTAAAACACATTGTTTTCTCTTCTCTCATTTATCACACAAACTCAACTAAAGAAAGGTTGATGAAATACACAACGAAAGTTACCAAATGTCTAAAGTTCACACAATAGCTAGCCATGAGTTACAGCTCCCGTGGTGAGTACCCTTCTTCCCTTGGGCCACAGCTCTGATCCCTCACCCTCACTAAGTTCTATCCTAAGCTGCCATCCCAGCAACCTTGCAGCAACTGGAGGCAACACAAAATGGTGGCTTTAAGAGGGACTATCAGGCTCTGGAGGGTAGGGCCACAAGGACAAGAGCCTATATTGTGCAAGTTGTGCATACTATAGGCTTAAACGGCATTGGGTTTAAGACCAAGGAGTAGAAAAGTCAAATCCAAGATCAAAAAGTCAAACTCAAAGAGCATTTGTTGGCTGGGGAGGTACAGAGGGGGAGAGAGAGAATCCAAGCAGGATCCACACTGTCATCATGGAGCCCCACCTGGGCTCAAACTCATGAACCATGAGATCACGACCTGAGCCAAAACCAAGAGTTGGATGTTCAATTGATTGAGTCACCCAGACACCCCTGGACATTAATTTTTTTACATTATATATATTGCAAATACGTTCTTACCTTCTGAGTATTGTTAATTTGGTACTCCTTTACATACTCATATTCTTTACCTGTTTCATATGTCTTTCCAACTAGATGACTGTAAGTCTGCAGAGCAGTGAGTGTGCCCTGCATTTTAAAATTGATCTCCTCATCTCCTCCAGCCACCAAGTCTGCAGTAGAGTGACAAACAGTTCAATGTCCAATAAACTGAATGAATTATTATATAGGAAAGCAAAGTCTTTAGCACATAATCACATATTACTCAATATTTAATACTTTGACCAGTTTCCATTAGGATTCCTTCTTTCAAACACTCTGTCCATTGTCCACTATTCTACACTATCACCATCAGAAGAAACCTGTTAAGAACCACATAAGACTGTTTAAAGCTTTGTATACCTTCCTTTAATTTCTGACTCCATGGATGACAACCCATCATAAACTAAGAGGTGTGAACTCACTAGAGATTCCTAGTTGCTATGATGCTTCCTAAAAACTTGGGCCTTCCTTCCCTCACTTGTATCAGTCTTTCTACTCCCCTCATGACAGAAAAAAATGATGGTAAGCACACATCTGTACACAGAGCACTGACTTTTTTTAAACAAAAAAAACTTAAGAAATACATGAGCCATAGAAAGAATTACTTAAGAGTATTCTAAAAGCAGTCATGACTTCCAGTAGATATACTATAATAATATAGTTAGTTTACAACCAGCAATAAACCAAAGTGATCAGTTACCTAGAAATCCACTTGTTTAACTCAGAGAGTATACCAGGAAATGGATTAAATGGATTAAAGTTAGTTTAAAAATTAAATTTAAATGCTTTATTGACTTCTGATGTATTTTGTTTTATAGCCAAGGTGGGCATTCAATCTATTACTCTAGAAAATCCAAAAATTAATCTTGTATTGGGCCGACCCACCAGAAAGCTATACACGCGAGCTGCATTGTTTTATTGATTTCGACTGAATTTTTCTTTATAGTCATGATGTCAATCCACACTGAAAAACTGTTGGAGTTATCATAAAGATGATGATGAAAACACTATCTCCTATGTTACCCATCCTGAGAACACTGCTTGTTTTTAATCTTCTGAACCCTGCAAATTGTGAAACTGACTATATTTTGCTTTTTGCCCTGGCAGCTAGGAAACTCAGAAGCACGTGCATAGTCCATGAGTGAATAAGAAATTAAGATGTCCATTTTGTTCATCAACGTCCCCTTGGCTTAATCTTTTTCCTGTCTTTGTTTTCTATTTTTGGAAAATTCCTTTCCTCACATATTTTATCTGGTTGCATAGTCTGTATTTTTGTCAATGGTTTTAACTACTTTGGGGAATAAGCCAAGTGATGGAGAGATGGACATCTAACTAGAGAGAAGAGAGAAATCAAGGTGTAAGAGTAGAAGCTAAAAGTAAACTTCAATACAACACCAGATTTTGGTCAAGCTACAGAGTCTGGCATCCCCTGGGCCATAATCCAGCCAGGGGGCTAAAGTCCCTTAACTCCCTGCCTATCTCCATCTACCTTGAATCTCCTGGTTTTGATATCTCTCTGACTTGTTAGCTCCTTCACTTTGTCTCCGGGCCCCTGCCTCACCTCACCTTGGATTGCCCTCTGCTTATGACTACTCACATCTTGGCACGGAGACCTGGGTCCCTGTCTAATTTGCTGATTTTGGCCCAAGCCATGCTATAATTACTCCTAAATTCATATATGATATAGGTTTTATCACATTTACCTTCCAAGCTATACAGAAAAGTGCTTTCTTTAGAATCTTGGAAGGCATGAATCTTTTCAGAGTGTTGGAGTCTCCAATGGTACGATTTATAGGCAAAGAATTCACAGTTCTCTGAAAGTAAGGCCAAAGACTTAAAAAACTAAAGGAGCTACATATGCTTTAAGTGGATCTCCAACCAGAGGAGAACTTCAGGAGATGAGGACAAGAGAGCCCTCTATCAGGAGGCAAAAAAGTTAAAGACATTGAGTCCTGATATGAGAGCAAACCCCAATGGCTTTCTGGCTTATCATCACAACATTCTAAATATGAATCTGTTAAATCTTAAGAAGCCTTTTTAAAACCCTGCCCTCATCAATGATCTCCTCTCACATGTCTTCATTTTCCACCTCTCCAGCTGCCCTTCTGCCTAACCTGATTTTCCCACATGACAGGCCCTTTCACTTTATGTCCCCTTTCACTGCCAAGCTGTCCTCACTGCCCTCAAATCCACTTACAGCTTAACTTTTGCCACTGGCTTTTGATCCTCATTCTGCTACTACTCTCTTCCAAAATCAGGCAGTCACCATAGGTCTCCTAAATGTCAAGTCAACAAACATCCTCTTCCCAATTTTCATTCTATTTATCCTTTTAAGGGCATGTGACAGTAGTAATAATAGTAGCTACTTTTTATTGAGCATTAACTGCATGCCAGGGCACCTTGCCACATCATTTCTTTCCCTCACAGCTTGGAGGGATAACGTTGATATTATCTCAGCTAAGAGAATTCCTATAACTTGTGTCACATCACACAACCAGCAAGTGGCAGATCAGGAATTCAAATCCAGGAATGTTGGGATGGTGGTTTAAAGGTGGCTGCAAATTCTCTGCCACCACTCTAACAGTCAATTCTCAATCTTTGTCTTACTAGACTCAGAAGCATTTGATACAGTTGATCATTCTCTCTCTTTCAACTCCTTCTCTGGTTTCTAGAACACCACCCTCTTTTAGTTGTTCTCTTGCCTCACTGGCCACTGCTTCTCAAATTCCTTTCCTGGTTTCTCTCTTTCCCGTCTCTAAATGTGGGGTTAGCCTTCAGGACCTCCTCCTTCTTTATCTACATCCACTGCCAGGGTAAAGACTACTAGACCCATGATATTAAATAGCACATACATTCTGATGACTCCTACATTTATGCCTCCAGTCCAGATGTCTCCATGAAACTCCAGACTCCTGTGTCTCACTGCTTACTCATTATCTTTGCTTGGGTGACAAATTTTCATCTCAAACTTAATGTCTGACATGAAACTCTTGATTCCTGCCCCATCCCCTACCACGTCATCTCCTCCCATAATCATCCCCACCTCAGAAAATGGCAGCTTCTACTTTCCAGTTTCTCCAGTCAACAATCTTGAGATTTTCACTATGTCCTCTTTTCCTCTCATGTCCTATATCTAATCCATCAGCAATCCTATCAACTCTACCTTCAAATTATATCCGTAATCCAACCACTTCTTACCAACTTCACCTGGATCCAAGCTGCCATTCTCCCTTACATGGATTGTTACAGGTAAGAACTTCTTACCTTGTCTTTCTGCCTCTACTCTTACCAACCCCTCCTATTCACTAATATTCCATTCTCCACATAGTATCTAGAAGGTCCATTTAAACAGAAGACACTTCATGTCACTTTACTACTCCAAACTCATAATGGCTTTCTATCTCCTTCATAGAAAAATCCAAAATCATTATGGAGGCCTATAAGACTTTACATGGTCTGTCCCCAGTTCTTTCTCTCCACCATCATTTCCTACTTCTCTCCCTTTCTCTCACTGTGTTCCAGCTGCCTTGTCCTCCTTACCATCCCTAAAACATGCCCTGTTCTTTCCCACTTCAGGGCCTTTGCTCTTATTCTTTCCCTAGGCATGGTTTGCTCCCTCACTCCTTTTAGACATTTCCCTCTACCTTTTCAGACAGACCTTCCCTCAGCACCTGGTATGATGATAAATCCCACCTCCACTGTCACTCTCTACTCCCCTTATCCCACTTTACTTTCTTTAGTCAGGTACCTATCACCACCTAGCATAGTATATACTTTATTATTTCTCTCCCCCCTTTAAAATACAAACTCCATGAGGACAGGGAATTTGTTTTGTTCACTGCTGTGTCTGATACTGTGACTGATCGCAGAATATGCTTAATAGATATTTACCAAATGACTGAATAAGTTAATTCCAAGGATCAGCTCACAGCCCACTTTTAAGTAGGTCACTATTCACACACATGGTCCTAAAGACCTGAAATAGTTTTAATTAGGAAGCTCTTACCTTTTGCCAGACTCATTTGGCAAACTTTTTTACCCTGGGGTCATTCTTTATTTACTTATAATTTTGTGCCAGGTGCATTATTTTTTTTTTTTCAGCCATTTTCCAGGTGGAGCGTGTATCCTCACCAAGTCAATGAACTCTTTCCATCTTGATATGTATATACAGTTACAGTTGGGTTTTTTCTTCCTTCTTAATAGACACAGAAGTGCCAACATATGAACTTTGGGAAGAAAGTGAAGGGTGGGGGCAGAAGAAGGACTATGATCTACAGGGAGGTGCATCATCATCAAGGCAAAGATGCAACACACTTTCCATTTATTCCTTTAAAGTTATTGGAAGAGGGGCACCTGAGTGTCTCAGTCAGTTGAGCACCTGACTCTTGATTTCAGCTCAGGCCATGATCTTAGGGTTGTGGAATTGAGGCCCATGTTGGGCTCCACATTGAGTGTGGAACCTGCTTAAGATCCCTCCCTCCCATCTCTCTCTTTCTTTCTCTCTCTCTCTCTCCCTTTCCCCTCTCTCCTGCTTGTGCTCTCTCTGAAAAAAAAAAAAAAAGTCATTGGAAGAATGGTGAGCTGTGCCAGACCATGGTGGACCACTAAGGCAGGACTGACACCAAATCTGGTAAGGATACAGGCCAATTTCCCCACATTGAGCCCTCCTGCCACTGAAGCTGAACCTAGGAGTCAGGATGTGTGGGACTCAGCTGTGTATCTCTCTTAATTAGCCATATCACCTGAGAAAATCCACTCCCAGACTCTGGGCTTCTTCCTCTGCTTGTGGCTGTATTGGATTTTAACAGTGATTTTAAATGTTTTTGGGTCCTGGACCTCTTTCAGAGCTATAAGCCATTGTGTTAGTTTTCTAGGTCTGCCATAACAAAGTACCACAAACTGGATGGCTTGGAACAACAGAAATTTCTTATGTCACAGTTCTGGAGGCTAGAAGTCCAAAGTCAAGGTGTCAGTAGGGGCATGTACCCTCTGAAACCTGTAGGGCAAGGATTCTTCCTTGCCTCTATCAGCTTGTGGCAGCCGCAGGTGTTCCTTTGCTTCGAAGCATAACTGCAATCTTCACATGGTGTTCTCTCCACGTCTCACACTGTATGTGTCTCTCTGAGTCCAAATCAACCCCCTTTTTATAAGGCACCAATAATATTGGATTAGAGCCTACCCTAACAATCTCATTTCAACTTAATTATCCTTGTCAAGGTCACATTCTCAGATACTGAGGATTAGGACTTCAATATACTTTTTTTGAGGAATGTAATTCAACCCATAATGCAACCATGTTCCTAAAAATGGTCTGTTTTGCGTTCACTCTTGGAGAGTTTACAGGCTCTTTGAGGCTCACCCTCTGCCACTTACTAGTTTTTATTAACTATATGTCTTGAAACAAACCAAACCATACCTCTTTTGAGTCCTCAGTGCTCAACTCTAAAATAACAAACCCCTACCTATCAGAGCTGTAGTGGAGTCAAAGAAATCATGTATAAGACAGTAAATGTACATTGTAAAAGGACAAATGATTGCAAAAGAACTATTTAATGTGGCTGAAATGGGGTCCAAAGTTGCAAAATTGGGTCTCCCAATTGTTTTGATAATACATTTTACCCATAAGAAATGTTTGAGCACACCCTCTGATAACAATTTCTTTTCTTATCAGTTGTGTACAAGTGTTACTAAATTTAAAAATGAATAAGATGAAATAAATAATGTTCTTTAACAGTACCCAAAACATTCTGCAGTTAAGACTATAGAGGTTTGATGGTGTCATACTAATAACTTCCTGCATGATGAACGCTGGGGCAGACGTGCCTCATTAACAGCGCTAACAGCAGTTAACATAAATCCATAGTTCAGGTGGTCTGCATGGTAATTCTGGGTTTTTAAAAATGATTTCCTGGCAAACGTGAGGAGCCTGTCATTGTTTGCAGCCTGATGTGGCTGATGAAGAGCTTGTCCTAGGAGAACAGTTGCCATGGTCTCAGCCGTTTGTTTTCTGTTGCTCACTTGTGCTTTCACTGGAATTAGATTCAATCCAAGGTTTCTTTGAATAAAACTTTTAAAGCCGCTTGTCCACTTTGTAAAGATCTAGTCAGCTGAAACTCGATGGCATCTGCCATGTAACCACGTAACAAGGCACCTTTTACTTTGGTGCTTTCCAGGAATCTAAAAATTGAACCCACAAATTGAACCCACTCAGCCCCTTGGCTATCGAGCTCCCTCATGATTCATCTGCAGATCAGACAAAACCATCCAATGTTTAGACTGAGTGAAGGCACTAGTGTTTAACTTTACACATGGCAACAGGAAAGCATAATTTGTTTCTTGTTTTTTAGATCCAAAACAAGCAGATATAAAAGTATTTTCTGTCTGCACCCTGATGTCTTGTTTTGTATCCTCCCATATTGGAGACCACTGGAACAGTCGGTACTCCTCCTTTATTCCTCTTCTCCCTCAAGTGTGTGTTGATGTGGATGAGTATATAAGTAACTGATGAGGCCAAGAAGGTCAGGTCTAGGGCAGGGGAAGTGTGGAAGAAAGTGGAGGAAGTGGTATATGTTTATTTCCTCTCTGGCTCCCTGGCCTGAGGACAAAAATAGAAGGAAATGCTTTTCTGGAGGGATTTGACGCTACTCTGTAAAGAGAGGAGTGTCAGGAGCCAACCAAAATTGGGAGGCTCTGGGCACAAGCAGAATTGCTTAGGGACCCAACTAACAGAGTGGGACTCAGAGCTGACAAAAGGGATTACTTCCCTTCTTTGGAGTAGAACCCCAGCGCTTTGGCATCCTGAAACCGGAGACTTTGGGAATAACCAGAACCAGCAGCCCCACAAACAGTGGTGTTCTGATGGTGACTAAGTGGGCAGCAGGTAAAAGGGCAAAGAAGAGCCAGACAGGAAAGAAATAAGAGGGCAGATGCCACATAATGATGGTACCTCAAACTGGCTGTGGGCACAAATGGAACACACTCTTAGGATTTCTAAGAATTTCTGGGCAATACTTTGGGGGTTCTGTAGGCAGAATAATGGACCCCCAAAATGTCCATGTCCTAATCCTCAGAATCTGTAAATATGTTGGGTTACATGGCAAAGCACAATTAAGGCTGCAGATGGGATTACAGTTGCTAATCAGCTGACCTGAAGATAGGAAGATTACCCTGGATTACCACCAGTAAGTGTCCTTACATGGGGAGAAGGGGGACAGAATAGTCAGTGTCAGAGTGATGAAATGTGAGAAAGGCCACTGCTGACTTTGAGGACAGAGGAAGGAGACATGAGCCAAGGAATGTGGGGAGCCTCCAAAAGCTGGAATAGACAAGAAAATGGATTTTCCCCTAGAGCCTCCACAATGGAACTCAGCCCTGACGACTCCTTGATTTTAGCCCAGTGAGACCCAGTTCAGACCTCTGACTTTCAAAACTCTAAGATAATAAATTTGTGTTGTTTTAAGCCACTAAATTTGTAATAATTTGTTATAGCTGCAATATGAAGTTAACACAGGGATGTGCAGCTCAGACCTTGCTATTTTGAGGTTGAGCCTGAAGACATTAGAAACCTAAATATATATCTATATAAATATAAAGCAGTATTATTATGTAGATGCTGAATGGCTTCAAGAAATTTCCAAATCAGCCAGGCTCCCTATGACGTGGTAGCCTAGAGATGACTAATTCCAAACACCTCCTCACCTCTTCAGGTACTATGCTTCCCATTCCCTCAGTCTTCTGGAAGGAAGAAGGCAAGAAGGGGATTCTTTCATGAGAGCTAGGTGTGGACTGCAGGGTAAGGGCAGCCAGAAGAGGCCATACCCACCAAGACTGATGAGTAATATAGCATGCATGCAGGAGCTGCCAGCCCAAGAGATATGTGGCATAAAAAGAGTGGGAGGAGGTGATCGGAGTCCAGAGAGCACAGCTAAGATTTACAACAAGAATACAAGGCCAAAGTGAAGTGGGAGCTGAGGGTTCAGATACAGAAGAAGCAATAAGGCAGCAGGGTCCAGCAGGAAACCGCCCCCCCCCCCCCACCATCCCCACCACAGTACACCTGGCCACATGCTTTGTGTAAAGCTAAATAACAAAACCTGGGTGAGGCCTGGTGGAGATCAATGCCCATATCTCAAACCAGTATGAAGCCTAATCCTGAGATGCCCACTTGCTCTCTGTGCAGGTATGAAGGCCCTTCGAGACACAAGAAGCAGATGGTACTGCTCCTTGGATCATACCCCACAGTGTTTGGCCCTGCCTAGGTGGACACCTGGATTTTCTGGGAAATCTCCCTCAAACCATGGCACCTGTCTCAGCGGGCCACCACAGCTGCTCCTCAATACCCAAGTACTACTTCTACCATGCAGTCTCCTTTGTTCTGCAACGGAAAAACCGATGGCAGTTAAGAATCAACTCCTTTCATTCCACACTCCATTCCAGAAGTCCCAAATCCAGGGAGAACTCAGAGAGAAAATGCAGAGCTCTTTCTACACTGAACACTGTGGAGGGAAGGGAGTCTTTCCTGCCCAGGCAGGTCTGGATGAGGACAGGAGTTCTTGGCTCAGTGGTACAAAACAAGGGAGAAGAGGAACCTCTCATGTGCCTACATCCTGTCTAAAAGCAGACTAAGTCCTGCTAGGCACATTATGTAAGCAGGTCTTGATTTCTACAGAAACACCGCCTAGGGGTTGATGGGGTGGCAGTCTGCCCAACCCCCAGGACTCTCCTAGGCAGAGCACCTCCCTTCCACCTCCAACTCCCCCACCTGTAATCATGCCTCTGGCAGTGCTCCAGGAGCAACAGACTCAAAACTAAATAAAGTCACTGTATTTGTTTCCTAGCGCTGTCATAACAAAGTACGACAAATTAGATGGCTTAAAACAATAGAAATTCATTCTCTCACAGTTCTAGAGGTCATAAGTCCAAAATCAAAGTGTTGGCAGGAACATACTCGTTCTGAAGCCTCTAGGGAAGGATCTTTCCTTGCCTCTTCCCACTTCTGGTGGCCCAGGCATTCCTCAACTTGTGGCAGTGCTGCTGTCTTCCTGTGTCTCTGTTGTCACACTGTCACGTGTCTCTGTATGTCACAAATTTCCCTCTTCACAGAAGGATGCCAGTCATATTAGATGAAGGGCCCACTCTGCTCAAATGTGATCTCATTTTAACTTAACACATACATTTGCAGTGACCCCTTTTTCCAAATAAGGCCACATTCTTAGGGAGTAGGGGGGTTAAGACTTCAAGGTACTTTTTGTGGGAGACACACTACAATTCAGTCTGAAGCAGTCATGGTTGACTATTCTGCTGGAATTCTCTTTTCTACCTTTACATTCTTCATAACATGCAATACGTTCTCATTTGTATCATCTGTCACTTCTCAATCTCAGCCAGAGTGGGAATGGCAAAGGCAGGCACCAGAATTCCCACCAGCAGATATATTTTTGAAATATAAATAAACAAACAACAGTCTAATGGTTATTTGGGGGCAGGGTTTTTCTCAACGTTGGTTGCACTTTAGAATCATCTGGGGAGGGGCATCTGGCTGTTTCAGTCAGTGGAGCATGCAACTCTTGATCTTGGAATTGTGAGTTCAAGCCCCGTGTTGGATGGAGAGATTAATTAAAAATAAAATGTAAAAAAAAAAAAAAATTGATCTTAGCGGGGAAGAGTTAAGATGGTAGAGAAGTACGGGGACTCCAGGCTTTCCTCTTCCCTCAAACATAGATAGATTGAGGTCAGATTATTTGGAATACCCAGGAAATCGATCTGCAGAATGGCAGAAGGATCTCCACAGTTGAAGGGAGCTAGCATGGCAGGTATGAGGCTTACTTCAACAAACAAACCAAAGCACACCTAGTTGAAGTTCCAAACACTCCCCACTGCAAGCAAGGAGGAACCCTGCAGGGGACTGACCAGTGGGAAAGAGCAGCCAAAATGCAGCAGCAGAGTGCACACAGCATACACCAAAAACACTTCCTGAAGTTCCAGGCCCTGGACCATGTATGACCCCTTCTTAATATAGCAGTACTCTCAGGTGCAGGAAACATAACAAGCTTTTAAAACACGCAAAAGACAGAAACTTGGCCAAAATGACAAGAGGGAGGAATTCTCCCCAAAAGAAAGTTCAAGAAGAAATCACAGCCAGAGAATTGCTCAAAACAGATATAAATAATATACCTGAACAAGAATTTAGAATAACACTCATAAGACTAATAGCTGAGCTTGAAAAAAGCATAGAAGACAGCAGAAAAACTCTTGCTACAGAGATAGGAGACCTAAGAACCAGTCAGGATGAATTAAAAAATGGTATAACTGGGATGAAAAATAAGCTAGATACAGTGACAGTGAAGATGGAAGAAGCAGAGGAGAAAATTGATGATATAGAAGATAAAATTAGGGAAAATAATTAAGCTGAAAAAAAGAGGGAGAGGAAATTATTAGATCATGAGGGGAGACTTACAGAACTTAGTGATTCGATAAAATGAAACAATGTCCAGGGGCACCTGGGTGGCTCAGTCAGTTAAGCATCTGACTTCAGCTCAGGTCATGATCTCACAGTTTGTGAGGTCAAGCCCCGTGTCAGGCTCTGTGCTGACAGCTCAGAGCTTGGAGCCTACTTCAGATACGGTCTCCCTCTCTCTCTGCCCCTCCCCCACTCATACTCTGTCTCTCTCTCTCCCTCAAAAATAAACATTAAAAAAATAAAATAAATTAAAAAAACGAAACAATGTCTATGTCATAGGAGTCCCAGAAGAAGAAGAGTAAAAAAGGGAGCAGAAGGTTTATTTGAACAAATTACCGCTGAGAACTTCCCTAATGTAGGGAAGGAAACAGGCATTCAAGTCCAAGAGGCACAGAGAACTCCCCTCAAAATCAAGAAAAACAGGTAAACACCATGATATATCATAGTGAAACTTGAAAAATACAAAAATAAAGAGAGAATTCTGAAAGCCGCTAGGGATAAAAGGTCCTTACCCTACAAAAGTAGACACATAAGGTTAGCAGCAGACCTGTCCACTGAAACTTGGCAGGCCAGAAGGGAGTGGCAGGAAATATTCAATGTGCTGAATGGGAAAAATATGCGGCCAAGAATTCTTTATCCAGCAGGGCTGTCATTCAGAATAGAAGAAGGGATAAAGAGTTTCCCACACAAAAACTAAAAAGTTCACTTGTTCACTGAACAAGCCCTGCAAGAAATTTTAAGGGCGCCTCTCTGAGTGGAGAAAAAAGAAAAAGAAGACTAAAGCACCAAAGACTACAAAGGACCAGAGAACATCACCAGAAACACCAACTCTACAGGTAACACAATGGCACTCAATCTGTATCTTTCAATAATCACTCTGAATATAAATGGACTAAATGCTCCAATCAAAAGACATACAGTACCAGAATAGATTTAAAAAACAAGACCCATCTATATGCTGCCTACAATAGATTCATTTTAGACCTAAAGATACCTGCAGATTGAAGTGAGGGGATGGAGAACCCTCTATCATACTAATGGATGTCAAAAGAGAGCTGGAGTAGCCATACTTATATCAGACAAACTATACTTTAAAACAATGACCACAACAAAAGATGAAGAAGGGCATTATACAATAATTAATTGTATATCCATCCATTGTATATACAATAATTAATTGTATATTATCCATCAAGAAGATCTAACAATCATATTTATGCCCTCAGATTGCAAGCACCCAAATATATAAATCAATTAATAACAAACATAAAGAAACTCAATGATAATAAAACCTTAATAGTAGGGGACTTTAATACCCCACTTACAACAATGGACAGATCATCTAAGTAAAAAATCAACAAGGGAACAATGCTTTGAAAGGCACACTGGACCAGATGGACTTAACAGACATATTCAGAACATTTCATTGCAAAGCAGCGGAACACACATTCTTCTCAAGTGCACGTGGAACATTCTCCAGAATATATCACACACTGGGTTACACATTAGTCCCCAACAGGTACAAAAAGACTGAGATCATACTATGCATATTTTCAGATCATAATGCTAGGAAACTTGAAATCAACCACAAGAAAAATTTGGAAACCCCTCAAATACATGGAGGTTAAAGAACATCCTACTAAAGAATGAATGGATTAGCCAGGAAATAAAAGAAGAAACAAAAAATACACGGAAGCAAATGAAAATGAAAATAGAACAGTCCAAACCCTTTGGGATGCCGCAAAGAGGAAAGTACGTTGCAATTCAGACCTATCTCAACAAGCAAGAAAAGTCCCAAACATACAACCTAACCTTACACCTGAAGGAACTAGAAAAGGAACAGCAAATAAAGCCTAAAGCCAGCAGAAGAAGGGAAATAATAAAGATTAGAGTAGAAATAAATGTTATAGAAACAAAACAGAAACAAAACCAAAAAAAAAAACAGTAAAACAGATCAATGAAATTAAATGCTGCTTCTTTGAAAGAATAAACAAAGTTGATAAATCCCTAGCCAGACTTCTCAAAAAGAAGAGAGGATGGGGGCGCCTGGGTGGCGCAGTCGGTTAAGCGTCCGACTTCGGCCAGGTCACGATCTCGCGGTCCGTGAGTTCGAGCCCCGCGTCGGGCTCTGGGCTGATGGCTCGGAGCCTGGAGCCTGTTACCAATTCTGTGTCTCCCTCTCTCTCTGCCCCTCCCCCGTTCATGCTCTGTCTCTCTCTGTCCCAAAAATAAATAAAAAACGTTGAAAAAAAAATTAAAAAAAAAAAAAAAAAAAAGAGAGGATGCAATAGATAAAATCACAAATGAAAGAGGAGAGATCACAACCAACACCAAAGAAATACAAATAATTATAAAAGAATATCATGAAAAATTATATGCCAACAAACTGGGCAATCTGGAAGAAGTCAAACTTTCACTTTTTGCAGATGATATGATACTCTGTATGGAAAACCTGAAAGACTCCACCAAAAAGCTGCTAGAACTGATACATGAATTCAGCAAAGTTGTAGGCTATAGAATCAACGTACAGAAATCAGTTGCAGCAGGGTGCCTGAGTGGCTCAGTTGGTTAAGCATCTGACTTCGGCTCAGGTCATGATCTCATGGTTGGTGGGTTCAAGCCCCGCGTTGGGCTCTGTGCTGACAGCTCAGAGCCTGGAGCCCACTTCAGATTCTGCGTCTCCCTCTGTCTGCCCCTCCACCGCTTGCACTCTTGTCTCTCACACTGTCTCAAAAATGAACATTTAAAAAAATTAAAAAGCATATTTAAAAAAATTTTTTTAAAGAAATCAGTTCCATTTCTATATACCAATAATGGAGCAGCAAAAAGAGAAATCAAGGAATCAATCCCATTTACAACTGCACCAAAAACCATAAGATACCTGGGAATAAACCTAACCAAAGAGATAAAAGATCTGTATGCTGAAAACTATATAAGGCTTATGAAAGAAACTGAAGAAGACACAAAGAAATGGAAGAACATTCCATGTTCATGGACTGGAAGAATAAATACTGTTAAAATGTCTATACTACCCAAAGCAATCTAAATATTCAATGCAATCCCTATCAAAATAACACCAGCATTCTTCACAGAGCTAGAATAAACAATCCCAAAATTTGTATGGAACCACAAAGACCCTGAATAGCCAAAGTAATGTTAAAAAAGAAAACCAGGGGCGCCTGGGTGGCTCAGTTGGTTGAGCGTCTGACTTCGGCTCAGGTCATGATCTCACAGTCTGTGGGTTCGAGCCCCGTGTCGGGCTCTGTGCTGACAGCTCAGGGCCTGGAGCCTGCTTCGGATTCTCTGTCTCCCTCTCTCTCTGCCCCTCTCCCGCTCATGCTCTGTCTCTCTCTCTGTCAAAAATAAACATTAAAAAAAAATTTTTTTTAAATAATAAAAAAAAAAAGAAAACCAAACCTGAGGGCATCATAATTCTGGACTTAAAGCTGTGTTACAAAGCTGTAATCCTCAAGACAGTATGGTACTGTCACAAAAGCAGACACATAGTTCAATGGAACAGAATAGAGAACCCAGAAATAGACCCACAAATCTACGGCCAACTAATCTTCAACAAAGCAGAAAAGAGTATCCAATGGAAAAAAAGACAGTCTCCTCAGTAAATGGTGCTTGGAAAACTGTACAGTAACACGCAGAATAAAACTGGACTACTTACTTTCTTATATCATACACAAAAATAAACTCAAAATGGATGAAAGATCTAAATATGAGACAGTACCATCAATATCCTATAGGAGAAAATAGGCAGCAAACTCTTTGACTTCAGCCACAGCAACTTCTTACTAGACATGTCTCCAGAGGCATGGGAAACAAAAGCAAAAATGAACTACTGTGACCTAATCAAGATAAAAGCTTCTGCACAGAGAAGGAAACAATCAACAAAACTAAAAGGTAACCAACCAAATGGGAGAAGATACTTGCAAGCAACATTATCTGATAAAAGGTCAGTATCCAAAATCTATAAAGAACTTATCAAACTCAACACACACACACACACACACACACACACACACACACACACACACCACACACACACACACAAAACAAATAATCCAGGGGTGCCTGGGTGGTTAAGCGTCTGACTTCAGCTCATCTCATGATCTCACAGTTTGTGAGTTCCAATCTAGCATTGGGCTGTCTGCTGTCTGCACAGAGCCCACTTCAGGTCCTCTGTCTCCCTCTCTCTCTGCCCCACCCCCGCTTGCACACGCACTCTCTCTCTCTCTCTCACAAAAATAAATATTAAAAACAAACAAAAACAATAAAGAATCCAGTGAAGAAATGGGCAGATGACATGAATAGACAGTTTTCCAAAGAAGACATCCAGATGGCTAACAGACACATGAAAAGATGCTCAACATCAATCATCATCAGGGAAACACAAATCAAAACCACAATGAGGTGCCACCTCACACCTGTCAGAATGGATAAAATTAACAACTCAGGAAACAACAGATGTTGGCAAGGATGTGGAGAAAGGTAAACATTTTTGCACTGTTCATGGGAATGCAAACTGGTGCAGCCACTCTGGAAAACAGTATGGATGTTCCTAAAAAATTAAAAATACAACTACTTGGGGTGTCTGGGTGGCTGAGTCAGAGGAGTGTCCAACTTCAGCTTAAGTTGTGATCTCTGGTTCATGAGTTCAAACCCCACATGAGGCTCTGCACTGTTAGAATTATGCTTAGGATTCTCTCTCTCTCTTGCTGCCCCTTCCCAACTTGTGCCCTCTCACTTGCTCTCTCTCTCTTTCAAAATAAATAAACATTAAAAAAAATGTAATCACTTTGGGGACTCTTAATGACAGAGAACAAACTGAGGGTTGATAAAAGGAGTTGAGTGGAAGGATGGGCTAAATGGGTAATGAGCATTAAGTAGGGCACTTGTTGGGGCTCAGAGTGCCCAGTTGGCTTGGTCAGTTAAGCAACTTGGGCTCTGATCATGATCTCAGTTTGTGAGTTTGAGCCCTGCATCAGGCTCTGCGCTGACAGCTCAGAGCCTGGAGCCTGCTTTGGATTCTCTGTCTCCCTCTCTGTCTGCCCTTCCCCTGTTTGTGCTCTCCTTCAAAATAAATAAACATTTAAAAAAAAAAAAAAAGGAAAACGGCACTTGTTGGGATGAGCACTGTGTGTTATATGGAAGTGTTGAGTTATTGGGATCTACTCCTGAAACCAATACTACACTATATTTTAACTAACCTGAATTCTAATAATAATAATAATAATAATAACAATAGTAATAATGATAAATTTTTAAAAATTGATCTTAGAATCATCTGGGGAAACTGTGAAATATAAAGCAATACGCATGTTATTACAAACATGTATTTGTGTAAATTAAATATATATTTTTATAAATGCTGCCCGTGACCCCAGATCAATTACACTGGAATCTCTGGGGGTGGTGTCCAGGGGCTGGTATTTTTTTAAAAACTCCCATGGGATTCTAACCTATAGCTAAAACTAAGAACCCTGTGCTGGGTGAGAGTCATTGCTGTAGAGAACAGCCCTGGCCCTACAGTTGGGTGACTACTCACATCCCTCTCTACTGAGCCCCTTCAAAATGCAGGGAGGAAGCCGAAGAAAATAGTTTACATAGGCCCACTTATCTGAGTGCAAAACATTCTGCTTACAGGTGGTGCCATTTCTGCCCCTCTGAGAGTTGAAATGATGGACTGGTGAAAGAGTAGAAGAGGAAATAGCACCCAAGTGTCCAAATCCCCATTTGAAATGCTAGCTTCAGGCCAGTTAGAGTTCTGCCTAGATAAGACTCTCCTGAAGCAGAGTTTGAGTGTGGTGCCCAGAATGAAGCCATCATTCCAAAAGGGCTCTGACTGGGACAGAACCAATGTGGGGGTGGGGTGGTATTTGTTCTGTTTATTAAACCTCATATTAACCACACATGATTATCTTCCTGTTTGACTCCTCGGGTTTACAGCCACAATTGAATTCATTTTCCCCTTGTGGGTTATAAGGCCATGGCTGTCAGTCTGTAGAGCTCACCAGGGTTTCTGAGTTGCTTGCTAGAAACCCCCATTGCTCTTGACAACTGAGATCTTTTGGAGTTCCAAGTCTGTCATCCCACATACCAGCTACCCTTCATTTATGTGAACAACAGGCTACCAATGTCCTCCAACTCATTACAAATTTTAAAACATTCAACAGGTAGGGTGATCAGCAGAGCCCTGCCCAAGGCCTCTAGGACTTCCTCTGCCATGTTGACATCGACACCATTACCCAGCGTTCCTTAATACAACCTTTCTTGGGTATGATCCATCACTACCACCATTCTCCAGCCTACCTTCTCCACTTTAGCCACAAAGATATCACAACAGATTTTACCTAAAGGCAAAATTACAAATATATTATGTCTAAGACAATTCCCCTTTTGTAGCAGCCTTTCAATAATGCCAAATAAGGAAACTAATCTGACATGGCTTACTTTTAGTGAACCCATCCTAATTTCTAATTATCACCACTTTTTTTTCTAAGAATTCACAAATCATTCAAGGAAAAAAAAAAGAATATTAGTAATTAGCCCATAATGAAAGTCAAGCTCACCAGGTAGTAATTTGCAGATTCTGCCTTCTTCTCTTTTTTGAAGAATTGTAGCATATCCTCCCTTTTCCACTCCTCAAACACTGTTCTTATGCTGCAGAATTCTTCCAAGATTACTAACAGTGGGTCAGCAGTCTTACCTGTATATTCTCTCAGTACCTGGGGTATCACTCGTCCCAGCAGAGAAACCTGAACTCATCTGAAACAACTAAGTGCTCTCCTTACAATCCCCTTGACTGGTTTGAGTTTCTGTCTCCATTTGCCAATGTTTTTAGCCTTTCCAGGCTGGGCTAGAAAAAAGTCATTCTCTTTGGTGGAAAAAAATGGAAGTAAAATGGAACCTGATCCAGAGTCAGTGCCCTCTGCATAGAACTCCTATTCCTGTCCCTTTACCTGGGGACAAAACATTTCCAGAACCTGAAGGAAGTTTGTACCTATCAAGGAGGCTAAAGGGACCCTGTAGAAGGAGGCAAACAACCCCCAATCACACAACTCATCCACCAAGCAAAGTCACCACAAAGATGGAACTGATGGGAAAGGAAAGACACTGTGGCCCCAGTTCTCTTCAGAGAATGACAGCATCACCCGACTCACTGTAGACACACTGGGAGTTGGGACTAGGGCCAGCTCTGCTTCAAAATGGGCAGTTCCTGTCATACACTTATGGGTGTGTATGGGGGCAAGAGGAGGGTCCTCATCTCCTAGGAGTGTGTCTATTAACAAAGAAGTTGTGACCATGAATATTCATGGCAGAGTCCTTCAAACAGATACAGTAGTAGTAGCAAGGATTTACTGAAAATCAGTCTTGATTCTCTCTCAATTCCCCATACAATCATCATTCAATCACTTAGCTAAACTTCCAAATGATTGATCTCATGGGTAGCTCTTTTGAGTAGAAATTTTTAATTCTTGAGCTACACAGGAAAGCAAAGTGCTTTTTTGGGATTTTTTTTCTTTGTTAGCAACCAGCAAAAATCAATTGTTTACTATGAACTGTTCTGAGCACTTTACATTGATTCCCTGCTTACAACAATTCTGTGAAGCTGATAGTTTTCATATCTCCATTTTACAGAGGGTGAAGCTAAAGCACAGACATTAAGTAACTTCATCAAGTTGATACAGCTTGAAGGTAGTAATGGTAGTATTTGAACCCACAGAGACTGACTGTAGAACACTCAGCTGTGGTAAACTGATTGCAGAAATAGACCAGTTTTCTACCCCTTTCTGTGTCTATGCTTGGAACCCTGTCACCAATGTGAGACCAGCCCCGGCTAGCCTACCAGGGGATGAGAAACCACATGGAAGAGAGCCAAGTCATCCTAGCCAACGTCATCCTAGACCAGCCAGCCCCCAGCCAAATCCCCAGCTGACCACAGATGCATGAGTGAGCCCAGCCAAGATCCACAGAACCACCCTGAGACCCAACAGAGTCATGAAAAATAATAAATGATTATGGTTTTAAGCAACTAAGTTTGGGGGTGTTTTGCTACTTACCAGTAGATAACGGATACACCAATGCTTAACCACTACACTCTATTTTCTTTCACTAGTTTCATCTGACTCTAGGATTCTCCCAGAATGGATAGCTTCAGCTATGAAAAGCCTTCCTCCAGACTACCACCTTACCTCTCTTCATCCTTGTGTTGCCCCTACCATACCACTATGCCAACCTATGAAAGGAGTTTATAAATATTCCTCACCTTTACTCCCTTGTTTTTTCTAGAATCAAGAGGAAACTAGGGTATTTCAAACCCTTTGGTACTATTTAGAGCTCTGTTTCGTTGTCTCTCCTCTTTGCCCATCTCGCCATCATTTAGGAGCTAAGTTGGAATTAGCCAAAGTGAGTGGTGCCAAAATAACGAAATCAGGGTAATGGGGGAAAAGCACGGGTAGTGCTGTAAATCAACACCTCTCATTCTCTGGCCTTTCCCTTCTCTCAGGATGGGCTTCTTACTCAACGTGGATGGGGAGTGGCAGGCAGTCCCTGAAGGCACACTCCTCCTTTGCCACCTGATCCCCAAATGAAAACCTGCAAAGCTGAACTCTTCCTGCCTGCCAGGATTCAGGGGGCAGCAAGCTGCACCTCCACAGGAACTAACAGCCCCAGCTGCTCAACTCAAATTAAAAAAGAGTTCAGAAACATGTTCCACAGAGTGGAGGCCTTCTGGGGCATTTCTTCCAGCTGCCTCCAGCTACTGTGTTCCCAAGGAAATGAAAAGGCTACTCCAGGGGAGAGAAGGGGCACCCCTAAAGCATCCTGAGGGATAGGGACCACAATCCCCTAAAAATGGGACTAGAAATCTCCCAAAGAAAGAAAAACATTCATAAAAGACTACTGTTTTTCTACGGGAGTATTTCAAAACTTTTTTTTTCCTGTTAGGAACTCAATAAATGCTAAATGATGCTAATTCTTCTAGCTCTTCTTGCTTTATGAGGGAAGCTGGGATTGTGAGGGTTCCTTGCTCAAAAGGCCAATAGCTAAGCGACCTGGGTTGGTGAAGAGAAACCAAAATTCCCCGGGGGCAGATCTAGCCTTACTGTGCCATTAAACACCCAACCCCCTCACTCATTACACTTCAACAACAATAGTTTAGTTTTAATTTCTTTTCCATATATTTCACAGCCCTAAGGGAAAATGTCCTGTGACAATTCTGTAATAGTAAGACAATTACTGGTGACTCAGGGCTCCCTGCTGCCTCTGCATCCTCTCACAGCTGAGGAGCAGGCTTCCCATGTAGGAACAATTTGGTTCCTGAATTAGTAAAGTCAGAATACAAAGAATCTTTACCTTTAAAAAAGGATAGAAATTCAGATGCAATTTGATGAAAATTCAGTGCAAGGATTCTGTTTCAGAACAAGAGTCAATTGTAGGCATTGGGTCCCTGAAGAAACCTTTCAATTAAACTCACAAATGTTTCAAATTACCCTTTCTAAGCGCACCACCCACATCATTCAAGAACCCTGAGAGTATCTTTTTTGATTTTTCCTCCTTGTTCCTCTTTTCTTTACTATCCAACTTCTGCCATTTTCACCTGTGACAATGAATAAGGAAAGCACAGGAAAAGTGTTCTTCTTGAGAGAGGAAAAAAAAAGAAGAAACCCCTGCCTTACAACTCAAGCGCTCAAAACAAGCCTAATTTAAAGTGAACAGTTAGAGATGTCCTAGGTTAAAGGGCATAGCCATCCCCAAATACCCAACAGACTGTGTTCCAAAACACTTCTGTGAATGGGTAGTTCAGAGCTTGGAAAGTTTTTTTCCCATAAGCATAAAGTTCTAGAGACAGGCTAAGTCCTCAGACTCGACCATAAAACTCTAGTTGGCCACAAGAGTCTAATAATGCACCCAAAGTGAGAACTTTAGGTGTTACATTGCCTCCTCTTAAATAACCACTTAAAATAGTTTCCATGAGAGAATGCATGAGAGAATGCCAGAAACAGATTTCCATTTACCCCAGAACCAAAGTGAGCTTTTCCAATCAAAAAAATAAGAGGAAGGTGAAGGGGGAGGAGATTCTGGCTATACCAGAAATAGCCCTGATGTGGCAGACGCAAGTTTTCCAAGAAGGGTAGGATGGGACAGGAACTTCTGGGTACAATAATGATAACCTGAAATGCCTCGCCAGTTTTATGTAACATATGTTCTACAATTCTTTAGTTCAAACACTTGTCTTAAGTTCCAAATTAGGAACTAGAAGGCAGTTGCTTAAAAGGGAGTTTGGAAAAGGAAGGGATTTTTGGTTTGGGGGTCATACATAAATCAATGAGCCAAGCAAGACCTATATTCACCTGTGATGACACTTTTGATTTCTATTCTTCAGTTCTGTGGCTGACACAATCGTTGATGTTAATAAGACTCTCTCAGGTTTATAGTGTCCGTTTAAATTGGGAGCAGGAAGAAGGATGCTGGATTATAAGCTTCTTAAAGACTGAGATGTCCTATTTATTTCTGTATACTCCAGTCCCCTTAGTGCTTAATTCATAATTCATTGATAAATAAATATAACTGAAGAGGGGCTTTAACTTTTCAATGTATAGTTGATCCTTGGACAACATGGGTTTGAACTGCATGTGTCTACTTACATGCAGATTTTCTTTGATAAACACAGTTCAGTACTGTAAATGTACTTTCTCTTCCTTGATTTTCTTAATAACATTTTCTTTTCTCTTGCTTAATTCAGTGTAAGAATACAATATATATTGTCAAATTGGTTTCCATATAACACCCAGTACTCATCCCAACAGGTGCCAATTTGACAATAAATTTCATATTAAAAAATAACAATAAAATTTAAAAAAAGAAAGAAAACAAGGGATTACATGCAGAAAGAAAAAGGAGAGACAAACTAAGAAACAGACTTGTTAACTATAGAGAATAAATGAAGAGAGGTGGGAAGGGGATGGGCTAAATGGGTGATGGGTATGAAGGAGGACACTTGTTCAGATGAGCACTGGGTGTTGTATGTAAGTATTTAATCACTATATTTTACAACTGAATCTAATATTACCCTGTATGTTAACTAGCTGGAATTCAAATAAGTTCTTAAAAATGTGAAAAAAATACAATATATAATACATATAACATATAGAATACGTGTTCATCAACTATTTACGTTATCTGTAAGGCTTCCAGTCAAAAGTAGGCTATTAGTAGTCACATTTTGGGAGACTCAAAAGTTAAACGTGGAGGGGTTGGTACCACTAACCCCCATGCTGTCTAATGGTCAACTATAGCTGCAAAAATATTGGGCTTTGGAGTCAAAGTTCTCAGATTCAAACCATTTTCCTCCATAGGTGCATAAACAAAGGCTTCTAGTTTTCTCCTCCAGAAAAAAGGGTGGTGATAGTATCCACCTCAGGGTCATTGTAGGGATTGATGCATTTATATTTGGGAAACACACAGCACTGTGCCTGCCGCACAGTTAGCACTCAATAAATCTAAGCTATTATTATTTTTCCATCATCATTTAGCTAGTTATCCTGTATTCTGCCCCAAATTAGTTTCTCAGGGAATTTAGAAAACATGAAAGTTGATGGTATAGCAGGTTGAACTGTGGCCCCCAGAAGATATGTCCACTTGGAACCTGAGAATGTGATCTCATTTGAGATAAGGGGCTTTTGCAGATGTAATTAAAACAAGGATCTTGAGATGAGATCATTCTGGATTAGGACGGGTTTTTCTAAAAACAGTAACAATGTTCTTATAGGACAAGACAAAAAAGAACACACAGAGAGACGGGGAAGAAAGCCACATGAAAGTGGAGGCAGAGACTGGGGTTGTGCTGCCACAAACCAAAGATGACCGGAAGTAACCAGACCTTGGAAGGGGCAAGGAGGGATTGTCCTCTAGAGCCTTCAGAGAGATCGTGGCTCTGCCAACATCTTGACTTCAGACTTCTGGTCTCTAGAACAATACAGCTGTCTTATTTTAAGCCACCAAATTTGTGGTAATTTGTTGTGGCAGCCTTAGGAAACTAATGTACCGTTTGGGTACAGCTTGGAACAACCTAAGTTTGGTGACAAAAGCAAGCCCAAATGTGAACTGGAAATTATCATGAGTTCTCCTTTTTGCAGTGTACTGCAGGGAAATTTCTCTTTAGAAAGGGAAAACCACTGGCTTTAGGAACTGGAATGTTCAGGCCATTCTGGCCCATCCACTCCCAGCCAAAGACATTTCTGCTGGGAATGCTGAAAACATTCTACACTTATCCACAAGGAATGAAGCGGCAGTACTATGCAATGTGTGGCAAGAGTCAGCCTCTATCTGGCCCCAAATAAATGGGCGGGCAACACAGCTCTTAGCCCTTGTCCAACAGACACAGCCACACTGGTCCCCACTGCCTTCCTGACTCCCATCTATGAAGGTCAAAGGGGTCATGAGGCAAAGATTCCAAGCTAAGGAAAGATACTTAGTTGCCAAGAGAGAAATATAATTGTATATTTCTCCTAACTCTATGGGTTCTTGCAATTACATCTATGAAATGGATCTCCCTTTAAATGAAAAAAATATATCCAGGTCATCAGCAAGATCCTTCTAATAAGCCTTTGACATTTTAAAGGAGTCCTCAGGAGAGGGTCATCAGAGAGATGTTATCAAATCCACTGATGCCCAAAGAAATGGCTTTCATTCTTTTCCTCTCTTCTAACTCCTAGAGAAAAATAGCAGCAGACAGAGCAGTGACTGTCAGAGAGGGGTGACTTTTTTGGAGCAAAGGCGTTAGACAAGATGACACATGCTGACGGGTTCAGCAAATAGTGGATGCTGTCACAATCAGCAGATAATTTCTGTGTGTTTGCAATGTAGGAAAGACTGTGAGTCACGCAGCATTTCAAAGACAGGTCACGAATACTCCATGTGTCATCTTCTAAAGTGAAGGTCAAAAGAAAGGAGAAGGTGCCTCCAGAAGGAATGGAGGCAGAGGGGGGAAAAGTAAGGAGCCCTGTGTGCAGGCAAGTCAACCACATCCAGGCAGGTCTTGCTTCATGCTTTCTGACAGTGTCCAGGGAACCTGTGTAATTATCTGCCTGTTGACACCTGAGGCTCTCATCTCACATGTAACCAGCACCTCATTCTTTCCTAAGTCCTTCAGAACCTGTGAAAGTTATATCTTCCCTGACTCAGTAAAGGTCTTCTTTTCTTCCCTTATTTGGTACTTATTTCCAGTAAGGAAGGTTGCAGGGAAGAGGAGAGTTAGGAGGGCCAAAGAAGGAAGCCACATACAATGTTCTGGATCCTAGAATACTCTGAAATGGACTTCATTGTTTAACTAGAGGGAATTCCAGAACAGCAAAGACACTCATAACCAAATAGGAAAAAAACCAGAAGCCAAATGGATTAAACAGATTTTTGTCATTACTTGTCACTTTCTCTTCTCCATCAGGAAAGAAAATGCTGAAAGAATGGGAAAATGAGAGAGGGAGAGAGAGAGTACCCCATGAAACACACAGGTAAATAATTTGAGTGCCCAGTTAAAATATGTAAATGCTTAATTTTTCCACTCTCCATCAAAGAGCTTTTCTGAAGAAATGCACATTTTTAGCACTCAAAATTAAGATAGTATGAACACACATGCACACACACACACACACACACTTGCTTGGTCAATCCACAAATACTTCGTAAGAGCAATACATAATTCTAATTGACAGGGTAAATTTTTTTTATTTTTTTAAATGTTTATTTTTGAGAGAGAGAGACAGAACACCAGCAGGGGAGGGGCAGAGAGAGACTGAGACAGAATATGAAGCAGGATCCAGGCTCTGAGCTGTCAGCACAGAGCCCAACACAGGGCTCAAACCCATGAACATGAATGGTGAGATCATGACCTGGGCAGAAGTCAGACGCTCAACCAACTGAGCCACCCAGGCACCCCTTGAAAGGGTAATTTTTAAGTAAATAACTTGGGGAGTATAAGACGCTGTGCAGTATATGCAAATATGCTACATTTAAAAAAAAATCCATCCTTCCTGCACAGGAACGTCAAGTTGGTTGTTAAGGTTGGGACAGTGGCAAGTATTCAGCACATAGAATCTCACTGAGGATCTGCTGACTGATTATTGTTGACATTTCCCAGTTTGATCTGATTCATCACTTGTGCAGGAACCAAGAGATGGTAAAAGGGCAGGAGATTACATTAAAAGGAGAAAAAGAAAGCTTTAACGTATGTTAGGGTAAGAATCCTTGTTTCCCCTAAAATCCTTTTCTAGCAATTGTCCTGTTCCTGGGATTCACCCTGTCCGGAAGCAGGCAGTGGGGGAAGGGAGCTTGGTTATTTGTATTTCAAAGGTCTAGGAGCTTCTCCCAAGATGGAAGAAGTGAAGTACTGAGATTATTAGAGATCAGAGACTTTGCTAGGCACAGAAGCAAGCCCAGAGGAGTCATTGGAGATGAACAGTCTATTTAAACAAACACACACACACACACACACACACACACACACACACTTTCTAAGCTGCCTCACATTTATCACCCTATGAAATTTTTGAACAGGTGGTCTGTACACAAACACATACTTTAAAAAAGAAAAAAATATATACCCAAGTAGATGATGTCTTATCAGAAGTACATATATCCTGCTAATAAGAAGCCACACTTTAATTCTGATCTCTGGGAAATTATGTGGCCACAGTAAATAAATGGTGAAAAGTTAATGATTTGTAAAAAATCAAAGCATACACACATACCATCCCAGACACCATTTCTCATTTTCTGACATATTACTGCATACAACAGTGCTTTTGGTCCTGCATTCGTACTTTGTTTTAAATGATCACCAGACTATTAATTTTAAAAGCCAGGAGCTTTGTCTGTTCTTCCAATCTCCTGGACTTGTGTTTGTACTTTGGAAAAAGCAAAAAGACCAATCCTGACTTGGGTGGGAATCATTTTTGGAATAATGGTGGGTAGTGGTTCACATCTGGATTAGGTATAAAACGATAACACTATGATGATGAACACCACAGGCTTCATCTGCATTTAAATAGACCTAATCAGAAATGCAAATTGCAATCAGGAGAGATTTTTAAAGGCTGTGTGATTGTGCAGATAAGGAAAGGTTAACACTTGCACTGTTAAAGTAGTTAAACAGCTCCAAGCCGGCCCAGAGTCTTCCTTTGAAAGAGAAATGTGGAGGGTACAAATCTCTTAATCTGCCACCCAACCAGGACAGAGCTCACCCGATTGCTTCCTTTTCGGTAACTAGAAGCTTAAGCGGCCAAACAGCAGTCCAATTCTGATGAAAGACAAACAACCAAATCTCTAGTACAAACCCCTAATGAATACATACAATAGAAAATATACTGGCATTTAAATACCCTCCAAACAGACCTCTTTCAGCACAATGTCCCATTGAGATGGAAATCAGGGGATGGAGAGTAAGTCTTATAACTGATTCGCTTAGCTGATGTTTTTTAGTGCTTCTCTGGGTGTATACGAAAATATAATACACATTTCTTATCCCCAAATTTTCCTGAATACTCGAGAAAGATTCCAATAAACAGAATGACCAGATGTGATTATATAATTAAAAAGAGAAAATCAGCATTTAGAGAGATTATTTAACCCAAATTTGTATTTTTAGTCCTCTTGTGCAAAGCACAATAAATGAGTATCTCAGAAAAATAAGAGTACTGAAAATCTGCAATGGTTACAATATAGTCCTATTATTCTTTGGGATATGCTTTAACGAACAGTCATCTCTTTTTTCCCCCACTCCCCCTTTTGTTCCCCCCCAAAAGAAATACATTTTACAATTAGGCTTTCTTAGGTTTGGCCAGAAATTGTTTACAAACTACTTATTATCCCTCTTAACCAGACTCTTTCACAAAGAACTAATAAGCCAAGAGCGCCATCTTGTGTCCTACCTTGGAATCTTAAAAAGCGTTTTCACAGGATGCATGTCAAAGAGGGGAGGGTCTCCATCCCCCAGTTCAATAGCTGTGATCCCCAAGGACCAGACGTCACAGCGAGCGTCATAGGAAGAGTCATACTGCTGCTCACAAGCAATGACCTATCAGACAAAAACAAGACACATCAATCCCACTGCCACCTCAGATGTCCTAAAAGACCCTCAGCCAATCTTAGCCCCCTTCTTAGTTCCCTTATTTACACTGATATTGAATTCCAGAGATAATAAGGTATGTGTTACCTAGACTTTATTTGTGTGTGATTAATTTATCATCTGGTATGTTCATTAGCCTTTAAAAATGTGTCATTTCAGTACAATAAACATACACTGAATCCTCTAGGTACAAGTGCAAGGGAAGAACAGTGCAAGGGAAGACACAAGAGTGGACACCTCACTGAGCCCACTCTGACATCCCTTAAGGCTTTGTCTGCATCCCTCACCTCACTGCCAGCTGCTGAATTCAACAATGAGGAACAGTTGTTCGAGAAGATGCTTGTTACCGGCACAAAATCCCCAGGAGTGTAGCCAATTGAGCAGAAAGATGTTGGAAGACTGGAAGACTGATGTGGTTAACCTAAAATAGGAACCACTCCTTCCCATCCCTTTTTTCCAGGAACATCTGCCCCCACCTCAAACCCCAACAACTGGTTTGTATTTCAGCAGCAGGTGCTGTGTCAGTGACTGGCCTGACTGGATACAAGAGCAACAGAACCAGAAAATGCCCCTGGGTTTGTCACCGGTTTGGAGACCATGGAACCCTGTGAGGAAATCTCTATCTTTGAGTCAAACATGAAAAGCCCCTCTACTCAGACTCAGAGGCTATCACAATGGGGTTGGAAGAAGGTTGGGGTAGGCGAGAGAGTGAAAGAACCAGATGTCCCTACTATTTGACCCAGAGAATGGAAGAACCAAGCATCCCTATTTGACCTGAAATCTGCCTTCTTAACCAAGGATGATCTTTGGCTATGGACAGGTGGGAAACTTTGAGAGTCTGATGATGTACAGGTCCAAACAGCCTATGAGGTAGACAAGTGACATCACTGGAGAGCAGTGAGGGGCCAGAGCGACAGGCCTGCCTGCCCCGTTAGGCCCCAGAAAGTATTTGGCTTTAACTCTGAGTGAGACGGGCCAACTGGTTGTGAAGAGCAGAGGAGTGAGATTTGGCTTACATGTTAGCAGGGTCACTCTGGTTGCTGTGCTGACGATATACGTTGAAATGGGACATGAGTGGAAGGAGCAGAACCAGTTTTAAATGCTACTACAAGAATCCAAACTACAGATATTGACACAGTGAGAAATAATCACACTGATTATATAATTTTGAAAGCAGAGCCAACCAGATTGGCTGACTGGGGCTTATAAGAAAGAGGAATTAAGGACAAGTCCAGAGCTTTTGATATATGAGCAATTCCAGAATGGAACTGATATTTAATGAGACGAGGAAAACAGGAAGAGAAGCAGGTTTGAGCTGAAAGCAGGAGTTCCATTTAGGACATGTTAAGTCTGAGATGCCTGTGAGAATCCAGATGGAGAAGTTCATTTTAGCCAGGTAGGTCTTGTACCTGACTAATGACCTGGAGAATAAACGTGTGTTGTTTTAAGCCTCACACGTGCAATATTACTATGGCAATGACAGAAAATTAACACACTGCTCAGACCCACTTAATTGGACTTACAAGGCCAAACGTGCCTATTGTCTTGCCTGAGACCTGATGCTTTTGCTCCTATAATTGCCCTCTACCCTCTCTTCTGGTTTCTGAACTGAAGAACGTTTTTCCATGTACCTGCAGCCCTGGCCTGATCCCAGCCCCATCTGATAGACTACCTGCCACAGAATATCCTGCCATACTTTTTACACATTATTTTCAAATGTGCATTCAAACTAAAGTTAAAATAATTCCAACTTCAGGACCAGAAGCCATTTCATTGCCCCACAAGACCTCACTTTCAACACCCCAATCAGGTGAGAAGTATCACTATTTTTTTTTTTTTTAATTTTTTTTTTTTTTTTTCAACGTTTATTTATTTTTGGGACAGAGAGAGACAGAGCATGAACGGGGGAGGGACAGAGAGAGAGGGAGACACAGAATCGGAAACAGGCTCCAGGCTCTGAGCCATCAGCCCAGAGCCTGACGCGGGGCTCGAACTCACGGACCGTGAGATCGTGACCTGGCTGAAGTCGGACGCTTAACCGACTGCGCCACCCAGGCGCCCCGAAGTATCACTATTTTTAAAGATCTCCAGAGAAGGCTATTCAAACACCTTTCCTTTCAGAAATGACATCTCTAAACATGTGGGACAAACATAATTTTAAACCTATCAATCAGAGCAAATAGCTCACCATTCTTACATGTTCGTGTGAAGGAAAGAAAAATAAGACTCTGTCCTTCCCCAACAAAAGTTACAGTCAATTAAGATTTAAAGTGAACCTATAATAATCAAATGACAAACCATGGCAACTCTAAATGGCCTAAGACAATGTGTACTAGTATGTCCAGTGAAGGATATGGGCTCCAAATGCTTGGGATATTAGAGGGAGATCATGCCAGGGGAAGCAAGACAGCAAAAAGTGTCTAGTGCCCAAACTCCACATCTTCAAATATGTTGGAGCTTGAGCACAGCTTCAAATGAAGTTGGAGGAAATTCAAATCAACTTCTAGCCATCTTGGATGAGACACAAAAGGTAGTTCCAAGAACCCATCCAAATGTGGGAATGGAGACATCCTAACGTTTCTCAAATGCAGTCGTAAAATATTCAAAACATTCATCTGGTTTCAATTTCTCTTTGCAGACAGACATTATCTTCAGTTCCATCTGATTGAAAAGTATCTTTTGGCCAAATCCTCTTCCCAAAACTCAGTAAGTAATGTGACAAATTCTTTAAGCTCAGCCTTCCAAAGAAGTTTACAGAAAATTTTGCTACTAAAATAATTCACAAATAATTACAGAGTGCCCACGAGCCAGTCATGGTACTAGGCCCCAGGGAGAGAAAGCTAAATTCACACTGAATTGAATCCTCATCATCATTCTGTGAGGTAGGTGCTATCATCACCTAGCACAGGTGTAGAAACTGAGGCACAGCATAGTTAAATAGCTTATCCATGGCCCACAGTGAGTCATTGTCAGGGCCAGAATTTGAACATAGAGAAGAGACCAGCAAACAAATCATTATAATATGATAAATGTGCTACATAATAAAGTTTATGTTCAAAGAATGGTTGAATTATCAGCTTCTGTACTCATATTGTGAATAAATTAACCAGGTTTCTTGAGACTTTTGCCACCTCAACTCCATCTTCTCAGAAGGAATCTCTTTTTCAGGACCAGTCCTTCAGAGGAGTGAAAGACCCTTATATGGGCCACATGTGTGATGGGATTTACAGGTGCACTCTAAGAGGATGCATCTCAACTAAGGTCAACACATCCTGGATCTGGATTCCTTATCTATCCAACACCAAAATCTACAACTATTTCTTAAGGAGAAGTAATCTCATTCTCCTTAGCATAGCATTCTCCTTGTTTCTAGGTAAAATAAAGCTGAATTAAGAATGCTTAGATGTTAAATAAATAAAAAACGTTGAAAAAAAATTAAAAAAAAAAAAAAAAAGAAAAGAAAAGCGTCCGACTTCAGCCAGGTCACGATCTCGCAGTCTGTGAGTTCGAGCCCCGCGTCAGGCTCTGGGCTGATGGTTCAGAGCCTGGAGCCTGTTTCCGATTCTGTGTCTCCCTCTCTCTCTGCCCCTCCCCCGTTCATGCTCTGTCTCTCTCTGTCCCAAAAATAAATAAATAAAAAACGTTGAAAAAAAAAAAAAATTTAAAAGAATGCTTAGATGTCCCATTGGTCTTTGGTTTCCTTGCCAGGAGGAGGAGGCAACCTTTCAAAGAGCACTCTGAATCAGATGTTCCAGCCTCCACCAAGGACAGTGGCAATGGCAAATAAGTATATGGTGGTCAGACCAAGTTTCCCAGGTTCTGTAAGTCATATTAAAGGGACGGAGAGAGACAGGGTGAGATGGCATTGACTCAGGCCAGGACCCCAAACACCTCATTCTTTCATACCTCTCCAACTCACCTCAGCCAGCCCAAGGAGGAGACCCACCAAGGCAAGTGTATATGCTCCTTTACCTGGAGCCTTTGCTTCAATCATAGCAGTATTAGTGATGTTGATAGGGAATAGGGAAGAGGGAAGATAGAATAATCGTTAAGAGAGAGCTCGGGGAAAGACCTTAATGACTTAATATGCACAGAGATTTAATATGGGTGGTTAGGAAAAGGGACACACCCAGGAAGACTGACATTTTGATCCTGGGTGATCAGGAGAATGATGGTGCCATCAGGGATGTCAAGAAGAGAAGTCAGTTTGGCAGGCAGTATAACAAGTTCAAACTGGGTCTGAGTTCTACCCCTCACCAGATGCAGAAAAATATCTTGTGCTCTTTGGAACTCACTTTCTTTTCACATGTAAATGCAATAAGAAAACAAAATTCTATTAAGATCAGAAGCACAATATACTAAAGGGTAACAATAAAATACAAGTTTTCAGTGACTACCTGAAGTTGTATAATGCAGTAAATATATCTTACATTTCAGAACTGAATAGATTTTAATCTCTCTATTGTTAGTTGCCAACAAACTAGTCACAATTTGTGGTTTTAATATACAGTTCTAAGTACCAGAAGCAGATACCAGGTTGTTTATCATGAACAAATACGTGTATTTATCTTAATCCAGTGTTGTGAATAGAAAACCTGCTAATAAATGTCAATTTTACAAAGTATAGATTCTCCAAAGTTGATTTTAAAGTCCCACAGCATGTTGGAGGTTGATATGAAGAGAATATGTCTTCTGGAATGTTCCATGAGACATATGTATGGACTGTTACAAAATGCTTAGTGTACCCAGTAAAGGCTAAGAACATAGCATTAAATGAATCAAAATGGAGACAGAGTCCTAGCACAGTAATTGCTAGTGGCATAATCACTCCAAGATTAAAATATTATCTGAGTCTCAATGAGTTTCAGTGGCATATAAATCCCTACATACTTCTGCATAGCCACTTTTAACAATCTTCAATTCTCTGACATATCAGTGAGTGTTTATACTGTTTCTGATTTTAATGAATAGTTTTATCCACTTGGTGTTAATCTACCATTAACCGCATCATTTTTTTCTGTTTTAAAGGGGCCAGAGACTTGATGATCTCATCAAAGCGACCCTTGAAGTAAACAGAAGTAACCCAGGGTGAGGATTATAATCCTTATCTTTCTTCCCTCCCTGTCCACATCAATTTGTGGCACTCTTCAGAGAAGCTATGCTGAAAATCTTCAGATTGGAATTAGAAAATCTCAACTCTTGGAGCACCTGGATGGCTCATTCGGTTAAGTATCCTACTCTGGCTCAGGTCATGATCTTGTGGTCCTTGAGTTCGAGCCCCACGTCAGGCTCTGTGATGACAGCTCAGAGCCTGGAACCTGCTTTGGATTCTGTCTCCCTCTCTCTCTGCCCGTTCCCCACTAGCATGCACACGCACACACGCTCTCGCTCTCTCTCTCTCTCTCTCTCTCTCTCTCTCAAAAATAAACATTAAAAAATTAAAAAATTTAAAAATTTTAAAAATAAAATAAAAGTCTGAATTCCATTATTTACTTCATTACTCCATTATTATAAATACAGCTGAGTGCCTTTGAGCAAGTCCCTTGAAAACTCTGAGCTGAGTGTCCTTAGTTATAGGGCTCTCACTTTCTACAAAGTGGCAAGGTGTTAATGAATGATCTCTGCTATCCCTCCTGCTCTCATACTCTATGGCTTTACAATTTCCAAGTAAGTGATTCTGGGACTATTTTCAAACAAACAGGCTAACCTCTCCATGCAAATTAGCTAGAGTGAACAGATTATTCTGGGGTGTGAACCAGAAGGCTGGAATTTTTTTGTCAGGAGATTTTATTGCCAATATTTTGTAAAAGGTCTTAAGGTCTACGAAAAGATGCTGGTTGCTGTGATAATGCCTATGTTAGGGAAGATGAGCTTCAGTGACAGAGCAATTGTTTGGATGCTGGTTAATGGAGCATGTCCAGTTTCCTACCTTGAAATGCAAACTTACAGCTCTTCTGGTACACTTAGCCACACTGCTGCTTATTTTAGGAAGAGGAAAAGCACTAATGTTTGGATTACTAACAATATCTATGCATTAGAAGCCACAGTGCCCAGTGGCCATAGCTACTTTAGCCAGAGGTGGGCTTGAGTCTCCCAAATGTGGGTCATTACCACCTTGGCTGCTAAAAACTTTTCTTTCTGGAAGGGCACAAGAACTAGAAATAAGTTTTCACTAAGAGTTTAGTTCCACTGGTCTTTGGAGCAAAGGCTGCAAGTCAACCCTCTTTGTTAGGGCAGTATTCTTTAGCCTTCTTCAGGCTAACGAGTTCCAAAGTTCCAAACTCTCTAAATCTGCCTGTCACTCCTCCCACCCCACAGAGGGAGCACCTCCTCCACTCTCCTGAAGGAGTTTATGGGGTAAAACTGTACCCACCACTTGATAACACAACTGCTTTGACAAATATCATCTCCTTGTCCACCCTTAGGCATAGAGTTGGTTGATTTCCATTGAGGATGGCTGACCCTTTCTTCAGTTACCAGGGGAATGACAGAAAAAACAACTGTCAGTAGCACCTGGATTGTGGGAAAGGTTTGTACTCCTGGTTGGTCAAAGAAAATCCCAGAGCCAGGCATCTTCATTGTGGTTCGCCATCCCCTCACTAGGTTACTTTAGCAAATTACCTAATCTCCCTGCACCTCTTCTTCCCATACAAACCAAGCAACCCCTTTCTCTGGGCCTTGTCTGAAGTACTGCTTATGAAAATGCTGGTTACCCACCGTTTTCTATGGCATCATAATGTTAGTTGTAGATATCACGGGGTCAATGATGCATGCATAACATCTATTTTATTTACTTCTTTAAAACTTTTTTGCAGTCTCTAAAATGCCTAGAGGGAGCATGAATTATTTCTATAACAAAAAAGAGCAAATATTGTCTGGTTTTTTTTTGTCTTGAAAATGTGAATAAGTACTGCAAAGTTTGCTTCAATTTTCAAGGGAGCCTTTCTTTCAGAGTATTTGCTGGCTATTGAGATTCTTCATCAACAAGTTGGCACGTTAAAGGAGTGTCTTGGTCAGAACACTAGGTTCCTGTGAGACTAATACAAGAAGAGTTAAATTCCTTTCCCAACAATATCCCTTTCTATTGTAACCATGAGGCTGGGGGTACTACTCTCACTTTCTCAGGCCATCACAATCCCATGAAATGCCCCATGATTAGAGTTTCATTTCAGCCTAGGCCAAAACTAGGACTTGCTGATAAAGCTTTGAAGATAGGAGTGAGATCCACTTTCTATCTCCTACAAAAAGACTTGGGCTTTAGAACCTGAGGGAACAGTCTCTCCTCATCTCAAGGAACTCATTATCTGAAAAGAACACCTGTATTAGATTAGATGTAAAGGGGATAAAAGACAGTAACACATGAGCTCCTGCATTCAGAAAACCTAGATGTTTCCAACAAGATATTTAACTTATACCATGTATCAAATTATATATCAAATAGCTGCTGGGCTGAAATCTCTTTCAATAATGTGATTTTAACCAATACTCTTAAGTAAATAATATTATAGAAGCACCATCTAACATAAGGAAAAAATATTTTACACTCTTATAAAAAATAACTTACCAAACTTAAAAAAATAGATCCTATTCAGACGATCTCATTTTCCCACTAATATTTTAAAATGTCACCAAAAATGCAGTTAGGTTCACCTTACTTGTTCTAATTTCTCATCTTACTAGAACTGACTGTGTAATCTACAATTATAACCAAAGCTCTATATTAAAATTTCACTCAAGTACACAGGCAAAATGTTGTTATTTCAAGAGCTAAATTCAGCTTTGAAATCGGCAAGGCAAACAGACCTAAAGCTATTAATCCTTGGCTGACCTTGAGCCCAGAAATGCAGTCAACACACTGGCAAATAAGATGGGCTGAGAGGGAGGAAGGCAAATAGGTTTCCTAATTTTGCTTATGTTATTTATGCAGCATAATTGATACTTGTTGATCTTAAAGATTTCTAAAATAGAACTTATCTGGAATTAGAAATTTCAGTTATAAATATTCCAGTGGCAAATATTATTCATCAGCTTTACATATAAAAATCTTAAAGTGTTACAAGCTGAGATACTAAATAAACAAATGAAGTCTCTTCCCTTGGATGAAATATAACTTCAATGGAGGATATATTTGAGATTTGCTTAAATTTTTTTTCCAAAAAGGAGGTGGACTAGAAGAATTGAAATTGATGAGGTTGCTGCTTTTTTTTTTTTTTTTTTTTTTTTTGGTTCTTTTATAAAACTCAAAGCTAGCATTAAATCTATATTTTGTACACTGAGAAATTGCCAAAAATAAGTTAAATTATACTGTCCTTACAAAATTCAGGAAGGTCTTTAATTAAAATATGATGTTCTACAAGACTTTGCTCAGGATTATTAAATTCAGCTTATACCTTTAGAGAAATAAAACAAGGTTCAAATTAATGCCTGTACAACACTAACTTCCCACCATCGTAGTAGAGGATAGAGGGGGACTGGTTCTGGGTTTTATGCCAGCACACAACAATTTTTGCATTTAAATTGCCCAAAACCAAGGGGTGCCTGGGTGGCTCAGTCGGTTAAGCATCTGACTTCGGCTCAGGTCATGATCTCACGTTTCGTGAGTTCGAGTCCCGCATCGCGCTCTGTGCTGACAGCTCGGAGCCTGGAACCTGCTTCAGATTCTGTGTCTCCCTCTCTCTCTGCCCCTCCCCCACTCACGCTCTGTCTCTGTCTCTCAAAAATAAATAAATGTTAAAAAAAAGAAATTTAATTCACCAAAACCCCAGAAATGTGTCACTTATTCCTAATTATGTGATAAGCCCCATATTCAAACTCAGGACCGATGTTCACTGAACTCCTTTATGAAAGATAAATCAGTGTGCCCCAATTTCTGTATGTGTCTTCAGTACTCAAAAGGTTCTGAATCCATGTGAGGACACAGCAAGAAGATGGCATCTATAAACCAGGAGGCTAGCAGGCCCTACCAGATACTGAATATGTTGACATGCTGATCTTGGACTTCCAGCCTCTAGAACTGTGAGAAATAAATGTCTGTTGTTTATTTAAAAAAAGAAAAAATGCTCTAAAGGAGCACATTTGCTTGGAAACCCAGGATAACCCCACTGCCCTCCTTTGTTCCAGCAGCTTCCCCTGCTGGATGGATGGGTGCTTAGAAGGGATCTTAGGATTCATTCAGCCGCCTTGGAAACTGAGGTCCCAGAGTAGGGAGACCTACTGTTACACAGCTGGTTTGTGGCCACACCAGGAGCAAGCTCCATGGTTCCCCCACTAACTTCCCGACTGAGGCATCTCCTGAGAATTCTTACTAAACAGAGAACACTGGGTCATTGCCAAAGCCATTTCAGATAGCCATAGCCACAGTAACTTCCATACTGTGAACGTGTAAGCACACCTCCCACTCACACAGGTAGATTTACTGCCACCTCTTGCTTCCTTGCTGCCCCTTTCCTTTGCCAGCTAGTGCTCCATTTCTGCCACAGTACAGTTAAGGAAATAAAGAGCAGCAGTTCTACAATTCAGTTCATTGTACTGCTTGTTAGGTCAGTGAGGAAACAGATTGAGAAAGGTGAAGAAACTTGCCCAAAGTCACACAGCTAGTAAGTAATAGAACTGAAGCATGAGCCCACAAATTTTATTTGATTTGAAGCAAATCGAACAGAATATCTGAATGCTCTAACATTCATAAAGGCATATCTCTTTATTTGCAAGTAGTCTCTGGATTTTGTTATCTCACAGGCTGATATCACCATGCAAACCAAGATGCCCTTGGGAATGTCAAACATTCCTACCAGAGAGTGATTTCCTTTAACTTTCTAAAACTATAGACAGGGTGGAAAAAACCTGGGACATAACAGAGCACCACAAATACTAGTCTTCCCACCCTCCACCTGATCCTTCCTCGCCCTACCCCAAGGCTCCTCTAGGATCCCAATCCTAATGCTGAATGGGACCAGCCTGCCTTTTCTTCCTTCTGACAGCTCAGTGACCATCAGGCAAAAGACAAAATGCAGAGTTTGGCCTAGGCATGAATTCCCCTTCATGGGGCTGAGCCCCTGGGCCCTGGGCAGGGCAGTGGAGGCATTGATAGGAGGGTAGCCACCAGGTAATTTGGGACTCGGAGCTCAGGAAGAGCTGAGGCCGGCTGTGACATTCCTTCAGCAAACACTTCTGCCCCATATGAGAACAGTTTGAGCCTTCTCACCTCACCAGAAAGGGGTAGGACAGCCTGCAGAGCTCCAAATGTTCACAGAGGCCAATATTTTGATGTTTCTTGCTCAGTACTGAGCAGGGGAAGGTGGGGTGGAGGGGATATGAGGCCTCTGCTCTGGGCCTCACATGCTTCTGCACGTCTGGAAGCTGAAGCTCTCAGAAGGAGTCCTATATTTAGACCCTCCAGGAGGAAGGAGATGATATGTCACCACCACCTCCAGGACCAGCCCCCCACCTCTGCACTGACATATGACACATGACTCAACTTCCCCACAGAGCTCCAGCTGAGAGGGTATCTATTGGTGGAACTGAGGTTAAGGCCAGGGCCGCACTCAGTCATTTCACCCTTGCCCTGGGCCCTTCACTCCCCAGAGCCCCAAGTATCTAGGCTGTGCTTCAGGGTTCTTTAAGGTAGAACCACTGTGGGAATACAGGCAGGGTCAGCCCAGAACAAGAAGGAAGGGAATCCCTCTGTTTCTTAGAAGCTGACATGGGAGTCTGAAGGGAATCAGGGAAGACAAGGCTACAGAATCTCTGGAATGAATGTTTTGGGGGAAGACACACAGGTCTACCGGCCAGTGATCTGGGTTCTAAACACCTCAGTTGAAACTCCTGACCAACCAAGGCCTGCATTTCTTACAGTGATGTGACTGGCACATGGGATCCCAATAATCCCCAGCCATTTAAAACCGAGTCCAGTAAAAATGGCCTTTTTTCATCACTTCACCCTTACTGAGAGAGATCATATCTTCATTATCAGAGGAACACCAGAGCCATGGAACATGTGAGCTAGAAGACACCTTTCCCTCTGTAAAATGTAAATGTTCTCTGAAAAACAGAAGAGACCTGGAAGCAGAAACTACCCAAGACAATCCTTTCTTCTTACAGATGAGATCAAGTTTAGGGAGGAGTGGTGTTCAGGCAGTATGTGCCATCATTTTTTAAAGCACTTAACATGCCAGGAACTGCACAAAACATGTTCAGTACATCATTTAATTTTGTCCTTTGAAACTGTTTTCTTTTCCCTTTCTCATTTTACCTTTTTTAACTTCCCATCTTACTAATCATAAATAGTAACTTGCTGGAGGTAAGTAGGTATCTATCATTTGCTCCCAGGTCTATGTGACTCCAAAATTTGTGCTCTTAACTTTTTTACCCAAACTGAAGCCATATTAAAATAACTGAACCACAGTTTTTTAAAATGAGTGGCAGACATAAACGTAAAATCCAAATATTCTAAATTCTGTTCTGAAGAACTTTGTCATTTTTTTCCCCAGATCCTTCCCTAGGGCATTAAGCATATTGGCTTCTAGTGTCATGTTGAAATATTACATTTTTCTCAACATATTAGAAAGGATAATTATAATTCTTATATAAATAATTTAAAATTGAAAAGATTTATATCTTATCTGGTATGCTGGTGGTCACAATTAAACAGTTTGCTCTAGTATAGTGGTTAAGAGGAATAATTCTGGAGCTAAATAGCTGGGTTCAGGTCCTGGTGGTATCACATAATACCCTGCTCAAGAACAAGAATAGTACTTTCTGTAACTCATTTATTTCATCTAAAACATTGCATGGTAATAGCACGTACTTTATGGAGTTGTTGTGAGGATTATAAATGAACTAATTCATATAAAGCACTTAGTAACAAAAGATATCTACACTCTTATGTTTATTGCAGCATTATTTACAACAGCCAAGATATGAAGCAACCTAAAAGTCTATCTATAGATGAATGGATAAAGAAGATGTGGTATTTACAGACAATGGAGTATTACATGGCCATAGAAAAGAATGAGCTCTTGCCATTTGTGACAACATGAACGGACCCAGAGGGTATTATGCTAAATGAAATAAGTCAGACAAATAAAGGCAAATACCATATGATTTCAGTTACAGGTGGAATCTAAAATACAAAAGAACAAGGGCACCTGGGTGGCTCAGTTGGTTTAGCACAGCACAGAGCCTGCTTGGGATTCTCTCCCTCCCTCTCTCTGCCCTTCACCTACTGTCTCTCAAAATAAATAAACTTAAAAAAAAATACAAAAGAACAAAGCATACACAAAGCCATAAATACAAACAACAAACTGGTGGTTGCCAGAGAGGAGAGGGATAGGGCAATGAGCAAAATGGGTGAAGGGGAATGGGAGGTACAGGTTCCAGCTATAGAATGAATAAGTCATTGGAATGAAAGGTATAGCATAGAGAATATAGTCAATGGTATTTTAATAGCATTGTATGGTGACAGATGGTAGCATAGTGACTGTGGTGAGCATAGCATAACATATAGAGTTGTTGAATCACTATATTGTACTCCTAAAATTAATATAACATTGTGTGTCAACTATACGTCAAAAAAAAAAATAAATCATTTCCTTAAAAAAATAAAAAATAATGCACTTAGTACCTGGTGACTAGTAAGCACTCAATAAATGCTAACACTTATCTGGGGACCAAACCCATTAGCTAGAGCTTAGGGAACAAAAAAATGATAATAACGACAATAATAACATTTTAGTTCTATAGTGTTTTATGGCTTTCTGAGCCCTTCGACACAAAATATCTCATTTGTCATCTCTCGTCTTGGCATGCCAAAGGAAATAGCATTATCGTATCATTTAGCTAGGAAAGGCATAATTAATGAAGGCAAGAGTGGTTGCAAAAAGCCTGTGATATTTCTGCATTGGTGTAAGCTTGTCGTTATGGCAACCGTCCCCTGCCAACGACCCTTTTCCAAGCAGAGAAAAAGACCCAGTTTTGGAGCCGTCACAGCACATCTGTTTCTCTGCTCAGCTGATTAGCTCTTGTTTGCAACAATGAGCAGATGGAAGTAAAAACAAAAAAAAAAAAATTTTTTTTCTAAAAAAGAAGCAAATGTTTCCTTTATCCACAAGTCTGCTTTCTGATACAGAAACAGACCTTTAGCGGTTTTAGTAAGATGCCAAGTAAACTGAATCCTTAATATATGGGTTGCTTCTCTCACTGGTAGGACTACAAAGTGTAGTCAACTACAAATTACAGGTGATAGGTCCTTCACGTATGTCTTTTAAAATGATGTGTCTCACACTCCAGAGTATTCTTCCGCTCTATCTCTGCAGGTCTTTGTTGTTTGAGCTGTCTCAGCACACATTTTCCACACTGAACACTCTGTGTGAATGCATTAAAGTGAAATAGTACAAGGCTGGTGGGCTAGGAAACCTGAATTCTAGAACCAAGACTGAACTATCTGAACTATCACAGAGAATAGCCTCTCCCTGCCTTAGTTTCCTCATCTGTCAAATGGGACTTGCCTGCCCATGCTCTCAGAAAAGCCAAACCATTCCTCTACTTACTAGGTATGTGAATTTGGGCCTGACATCTCCTATACACTTCTTTGAGCCTCACTTTCCTCAGTGGTAAAATGGAGAAAATAATGTCTAATATAGAATCAAATAAAATAATGTGTTAAATATCCCTATCCTAGTTCCTGATACATTGATGGGTCCTCAGCAAGTGAACGTTTCCTTCCCACCATACGCATGTTTAGCAGGTACAATATTCAAACTGTCTGACATTCAGCTGGAGCTCTTCCTTGAGGTCCCCTGCTTGCCAGACATTACCTGCAGGTGTTAGACCATTAGGAGATCTGAGCTCCCAGGGAAAGAGACAGGCACCTCTGGTGGCCGAGGAGCACTCAAGGGGCCCTGGATGCCAACCACTTACCATCCAGAATGGAAGTCTTTCAAAAATTTCCTAATCAGCACGCCACACCTATGCATACCAGTTACTATAAGGCATAATTTTAACACAGTCCACAAATGTCCCCCATAAAAACAATAATGACAACTTTGGTCCTTTTTCTTTAGTTTCAGTCATTTACAACATTCAGTTTAATTCTTTGCTATGTGTGATGGTGGGAAAGGAAGACGGAGGATCAGTTCCCCCAACCACCCCCCTCCACCATCATCATAAATAAACATAAAGTAGGCTTGTGTCCCTTTTTGCTATAGCCCAGGATATTACCAGGCAAGTATATGATGCAAACACTAGCTGAGCAATACCAATCCTGACAATGGGCATGGGTTCCAGTTCAGTGAGTCAAACATACAGATAGATTCTGGTCACTGTTACTCACCTACCTACTCAGTGTCCCTGGGAACACAGCCTGGCAGAGGCTTGGATTCTTACATATAAAGGCAATATAATCATGCCTAACTGGCATCCTCACAGGTAGGTGTGAGCACTAAAAAAATATATTTGTAGGGGCACCTGGGTGGCCCAGTCAGTTAGACGTCCGACTTCAGCTCTGGTCATGATCTCAAAGTTCACAAGTTCGAGCTGTGCGTCAGGCTCTGTGCTGACAGCTCAGAGCCTGGAGCCTGCTTCGAATTCTGTGTCTCCCTCTCTCTCTGCCCTCCCCCACTCACACTCTGTCTCTCTCTCTCAAAAATAAATAAACATTAAAAAAAATATATCTGTGAAAGTTCTATGCAAATGTGCAACACTATTATGCATATTATTTATTATAAGAAATTGGCTGTCAGGAGACAGTAGAGGAGAAAAGAGACAATAAACATAGCTAATGGGAAGACTGCATTAAAAAAATATACATGTCTAAGATATAGGCTAAAGTAAGAATCAGGGAGACCAGAGGCTCAACGTATACAGAGGGGTTGAAGGAGGTCACCAGAGCCAAACATCTCAGGAGATAAAATTCTTGGCCAGAGATCAGGTAGGACAGAACAAAATTCTGAAGGTATTAAGCCCCCATGTGGGAAGGCAATATGTTATGCTGAGTACATCCAGTAAGAACGATGTTTGCCTTAAACACCTGAGGCTGAGAGAGAACAGTATGTATGTGTGTGCACACTCATGCGTGCATGTGTAGACAGTCAAAGCTGAACTCTCTAAGCTAATACCTGTAACATGCAAACCTGACCTGTAGGTTCCAAATGACTGACTGATTCCCCTGGAAATTTGAATTACTACAAAGCAGGGGTGCTAAGTATTTGGAGGGCTGTTATGGGTTGAATTGTGTTTCCAAAAAAAACATTTTAAAGTGCTAACCCTCAGAACCTCAGAATGAAAACTTACTTGAAAATAGTTGCTACAGATGTAATTAGTTAAGATGAGGTCATACTGGAGTAGGGTGAGCCCCTAATACAATATGACTGGAGACCTTATAAGAAGATGGCCATGTTAAGGCAGAGACAAAGAGAGTGCCATGTGACTACAAAGGCAGATATTAGAGTTATGCAGCCACAGGCCAAAGAATACCAAAGATTGCCAGCAAACTGCTAGAAGCTAAGAAGAAGCCAGAAAGGATCTTGGAGGCTTCAGAGGGAGCACAGCCCTGCTGACACCCTGATTTGGACTTCTAGCCTCCAGAACGAGGAGATAATAATTTTCTGTTGTTTTAAGCCAAGTTGGTACTACTTTGTTATGGCAGTCCTAGAAAACTAGTATGGAGTGGACAGTCTTTGACTCCAGGACAGGAGAAGAACCCTCTTTAACTTCTTGGCTGACCACATGATCAGCCTCATGGAAGTAAAGGGGGGTGTCTATTTGTACCAAAGGTACTTTCATTGGTGGCTACTGGAATGCTGGAGCTACTACTGTCCCTCAGATACTCACAGGCAATGTTGCCACGACTGCCCCCAAGACAGTCCCCAACAGTGAAGCCATGCAGCTTGCAGCAGTCACAGCCTGGATTTTGATGGCTTTACTGAGCTGCTGAACCAACACACTCTGCAACCACCTACCTCTTGCCTTCCCTGGGTCGTAGTACGTTACCAATATACTCAGTTTATAAAAAATTGTACTGATCTTGACTTTTATTGATTTATTTTTTTGATCTTGACTTTCAGATTAACCCTTTTACTATGCTAGGCAGTATTTCCCCAGGAGCATTGCTTCCAAGTACTATCACCCTAAGAGCACTCCCTAGAATTTTTATTCTATATGGCTGAGTTGATACCGCTTTTACCCAGTATTTTTCAACTTTAGTAGTATCCAAATGAGACAGTGAGAGGAAATAAGTGGAGAGTGTTGACAACATAAGAGTCAGTTCACACTACAACTTTGAGCTGTCCCAGTGAACTATGCGTTTGGACTGCTCATCAACATTTGGTTGTGGTATGGTCACATTCCATTAGCTACCTGGTTTGTAGTACAGCCTATTAGAATTAAATATTGAAGTTACTCAAGCTGGTGAAATAAAAATGGAAACAAAATTGGGAAAAGAATAAGTCGGTTCCATTTCTCAGAATTAAACAGGATCAAGGATCTTTCAGCTGCATTTGCAAAATAAAAGCACTGGTCACCTGCAATTATTTCATTCCCCTGGTATTGGCATTGCATACATTGTTGCCATATTTAATCTAAATTTTTTTTTAACGTTTTATTTATTTTTGAGACAGAGAGAGACAGAGCATGAACGGGGGAGGGGCAGAGAGAGAGAGGGAGACACAGAATCGGAAGCAGGCTCCAGGCTCCGAGCCATCAGCCCAGAGCCCGACGCGGGGCTCGAACTCACGGACCGCGAGATCGTGACCTGAGCTGAAGTCGGACGCTTAACTGACTGAGCCACCCAGGCGCCCCGCCATATTTAATCTAAACACCACTTATTCACACTAGAGAAGTAAATGTATATTAAGATCAATATGCTATGCAGGCCATCACTTGAAGACAATGTTCATTTCAACCACTACTGATTATACTTCCAAGGACTGCTCTTGACCCAAAGCCTTGCTCACCAGGGAGAGCACACGTTTGTGGAATTGAACTGACTAATGGAAGACTGTTCCTGTGGACACATTTAGGGAGAAATAGGAAGCAAAAAGAAGCCTTGTTGGAAAAAGTAATTCTCCATTTAGAAAAAAAAAATGTGATAGGGGTTGCCTAGGTGGCTCAGTTGGTTAAGCCTCCGACTCTTGGTTTTGGCTCAGGTCATGATCTGATGATTTGTGATTTTGAGCCCCATGTCACGTGAGACCAGGCTCCACGTCACACTCCGCAATGACAGTACAGAGCCTGCTTAGGATTCTCTCTCTCCCTCTCTGTCTGCCCTTCTCTGCTCACTCTTTCTGTCAATCAAAATAAATATACTTCAAAAAAAAAATAAGAAAATAAAAATGTGAGGATTGTGCAGGCTTGAATCCCAAGAAGTGCAGCCTAGAACTCAGAGCATACTGGGCACCAGCACACATCCTGAGAGAGTCTTTGAGGCATGCACGAGCAATTGGGCACTTGCTCCTGAAAGGTACTGTCGAGGTTTCCACACCGCAATCTGCGTACTCCTCAACTTGACCACTACAGCAGGTAAGATGGGACACTGGCTTTTCCCTGCTGATAACACAACCAGCTCCAGACAATCTGGGCAATAGAAGCTCACCACAGACCACAAAACTGCCCCTTACAGAAACAGTCCACATATTTTATTCAACGTGGCTAAAACTGAGAAGCCACAAACACCTCATAAGAAACGTATGAAGCCAAAGGCAGGCTTCTCTTATTCACATTGTGTGATTCTAAGAACACCAGCTTGCTGTTAGAACAAGAACAATATCTTCTGTGTTATGCCACCCTAAATGTGAGTTGAGTGGCCTCAGTTATGCTTTCCTTCAATAACAGATCAATCAAAATCTACAGAGAAATTTTTTAATACTAGTTGTAAAGCCTCCTCAAACTACCCTCCAATTTCATCTTCTCCTTTGGCTTTTTTTAACCAATGGATTCATTCATCCAATAGAGGCTTATGAGCACCTACTCTGTATCAAGCACCATGCTGAGAGCTAGACATCCTAAGACCCTACCAACAATTACAATGGGATGATCACGGTGTACTAATGGAGACTAAAAGGTTGCAGTGGAAACTTAGGGATAGGAGCCTCAGTGTCAGCCATGCATTAGGGAAGGTTTCTTAGGGGATAGAGATGCATTTGAGCTGAGACTTGAAGACTGAGAAGGAATGTTTCAGGGGTCTGAGGCCTGCTCCAGAAGATATAGCAATGCGTAGAAGGGTCAAGATGGATTTGGGATGAACCTGTTCACTACTGTTGAGGCTTAAGAACAAGTAAATTGGGGAACAGTAACCTGAGATAAGACTGGACAGGTAGACAGGGGCTGGAATATGAAGGGCTTTGTTTACCATCCAAAGGAGTTTTGACTCTGTCCTGCAGTGTTATTCAAAGTAGGGTTCACAAGGTCCCTATGAAAATTCTTATGTTTTTGTTTCTGCTGCAGTGATGACTTTATTAGTAATAAAATCAGAGAACAGTGATAAAAACATATTCCAAATATGGATGACCATTTGCCTCACAATTTCAGTGCCTGTATTTATGTTTATTATTAAGTTGGCATAAGCCAAGAGACATGTACCAGTTAGAGACCAAAGGAGATGCCGTTTGAACAAAGATCACCCTAGCTGAAATAGAGTAAAGTGGTGGGTCACCACATGGTACAGTACTAAGTATGACAAAATAACTCAAAGTAATTTGTACTGTCACACTCTGAAACATACTTACACTGCAAAGGACAACTGAGTTTCACAAAACAGTGTCATTTGTCTCATTAAATTAAAGGTACTTATTTGAATGATATTGGCTTTGTAGTTTTTTAATAACACATTTTTTCCTTTTAGGTTCATACATCTATAAATATAAGCAGTAAGGAGTTTATATCTAGTTTCATGTTTTTTAAATCCTACTTAAAAAACATTTAAGATTTAAGTAAACCCTGGAATCTGCAGGCGTTTTCTTTTTCTCTAAAATGAGCCTGTCCATTACCCAAGTATGAAAGAGAGGACCATAGACAATGGCGAGCCACTGAAAAACTATGAGCATATTGATGTGAACTGATTACTGTGTTAGGAGACCTCCCGTACAGTCACACAGAGGAAAGACAGCCATGGGGACAGAATAGATAGAAAGACCTCTAACGAGATGACTGCCTGAGTCCTCTTATTAAAAGCACCCATTTGCTTAATCCCAGAGACCGGCTCAGGGCACAGGCCTCAGTATGGTGGAATTAAATGCTGACCTGGCAAGCAAAGCTGTATCAGTATTTCAGGGTATGCCTTATCTAGTTGGAAAATTCCCCAAACTTCTACATGCATCATCTCACAGAGGGTTCTGTGATGATGCCAGAACCAAATTAGGATCAAATCCCAGGTTTTGCTAGAGAGCCAAAAAAGTACACAAGAGAAGTTGCTATGTACCTGGTAGCAAAAAACAACCAGGACTTCTTCTGTATATGCTGCTGTAATCCATTTGGAGCTGAAATCTTTCTCTTTATCAATAAGCCATGTGTTTGTGGGGCTGCATCTATCCAGGGAAGGCAACTTTTTCTAATTTACACAAAGGCTGGGTAAACTTGCCAAGCCATGACCCTTGGAAAGGGCTGCATCTTCTGGGGGGAATACCTTTTTCTAATTGCATGAAGGTACCCTATGGGTTAGCTGTGACTAAATCCTGCGTTTTTGAGATTATGTGTCATCATTATCACTGACCAAAGCAGAACTTACAGTTCTGAAAATTTTGTGAAGTATATGACTTTCCCATAAAAAGGCACAGTATCAAGGTACTCAACAAACACAAATAAGTGCCTTCTGATTACCTCAGGGGCCATCCAGAACGGGGTGCCAACAGATGTGTTTCTCCGTAGACGTGTACTGGTGAGCTGAGCTGAGACACCTATAAGATAAGGGTATCGTAATTCATCAGTGAGCAGAGGATGATGCTAGACCAGAGGCTGGCAAACTTTTTCCATAAATGGTCAGAGAGTCGATAGGTTTTGCGAGCCACATGGTCTCCGTCAGAACTACTCAACCCTGCCTGTGGAGAGCAAAAAGCAGCCACAGACAACACAGAAACAAATAAGTACAGCTGTGTTGCCATAAAAATTTATTTATGGATGCATATAATTTTCACAAGTCATAAAATATTCTTTTCATTTTTTTCCCTCATTTAAAAATGTATAAGTCATTCTTCTCTCACATGTCATACAACAGGAGGCAGATCAGATTCAGCTGAGACACCGTACTTTGCCAACCATCGTGTGGAAGCATTTACCACTCTACCCAAACCACTAGAATAGTTTGTTTTCCTAATGAATGTTCCTATCTATAGTGCTGCAAAATTGGAATCAAAAGAAAATATCAAGAACTAAACCCAAAATATCTTCCTATTACATTTCCAAAATATTCCAGGTGATTTCTCTCTTAAAGTGGTGCTTCTTTTTACAGAGGAAGAAAACTGGCATGTATTATCTATAATAGAGTATCAGTATAGACATAAAAACTTTTTAGTCCCTTATCTTACCTAGAAGCCTGGAAACCTGGCAGGACAACCATGTCAAATGGAAAAAAAAGTTGACTAATAATATTATTATCTAGGACTCAGTGCTGAGGACCTGAATTTTAATGTAATTCCAATGTATTTTATCTATTTTAGTCTTCAGACAGCTCTCTTCTCTATACAAAAGGGAGTGAAGTAGAAGCACAGATGTGTTGGATTAGTAGTCAGAAGACTTGTTTTCCATCCCAATTATGCCTTTTCCTAATTGTATGACCTCAAACAGACTCCCTCACTCTGAGCCTCAATTTTCTTATCCTCAAACTGGAGATAATGATACCTGTCACACCTAATGCCAGGGTTCTTCTCCTTCTTCTTTTTTAAATAAATTTTTAAAGTTTGTTTTTATTTGACAGAAAGACAGAGAGCAAGCAGGGGAGGGACAGCGACAAGGAGACAGAATCCCCGGCAGGCTCCACACTGCCAGTACTGGGCCCAATGTGGGGCTCAAACTCATGAATCGTGAGATCATGACCTGAGCTGAAGTCAAGAGTCAGACGCTTAACCAACTGAGTTACCGAGGTGCTTCCATAAGGGTTCTTCTTAAAGATCAAATATGAAAATAAATGTGAAATATTTTATAAATTGTACAGTATTTTACAAATATAAGGTATTCTTTTATACCAAGCAGAAATCTAATGTAGGGGTGCCTGGGTGGCTCAGTTAGTTAAGCATCCTACTCTTGGTTTCAGCTCAGGTCACGATCTCACAGTTCATGAGGTCAAGCCTGTCAGCATGGAGTCTGCTTGGGATTCTCTCTCTCTCCCTCTCTCTCCGCCCCTCTCTGACTCATGCTCTCTCTCTTTCTCTCTCAAAATAAATAAATAAGCTTAAAAAAAAATAAAAAATAAAAAAATCTTTAATTAAAAAATAAAAGAAATCTAATGCAGCCCTTAACATAATGACAAACATTGTCATTAATGCTTGTTGGTGATGAGAACTTAAAAACCTGAATCAGGCACAGATTTGCCAAGGACCCATGCCTTGCTCTGGGTGGGTGGTTGTTGTACTGGATGCTTGCATTCTCTTTATTAGAAATCAAAAGAGGGCTCTCTAAACTCTATTGACCATGGATAATTTGTTATTTTGCCAAGTTCTCTACTGTGATTTTGCTTTAAAGAAAAAACTAAACTTTTCTGTTTTTAATTGCTAGAAATTCCTTTTCCAGCAACTGGAAGTTTAGGAACCTTCTATTGGCAAGATAGGAGACTCATTTCAAATCACAAAACTGGTAAGCAGATAAATCAGCATTAATCCCCATCCTCATCCTTCTAGGCTCTTTCCCTCACAATACATTCACTGCCCTTGGGATTATGTGTAAAATGCATCTCTGATGTTATCCATAGGACATCCATAAGGTTACACCATTCCTTATTCAGAAAGAGGAGCATAAGACTTAAACAAAGTGCCCCTTTGCTGTTTTTCTTTGCTTGTTGTTCTTTTAGTAAATAGATCAATACACCTAAAGTAACTCCATTTATTTTTGAGAAATTTCTTCTGAGCTAATCATTCACATTTTAACACTGAATTCCTACTTAACAAAAATATAATGCATATTCAAAATCATCAATCTTTTCTCCTACTTTGTTGACTTTGATAAAGAACATTTTAAAAAGTGCTTCTGTAAATGTTTTCTCATTATTTGTAATAATCATACTGAAGTACTAACTGTTGTTGAACACATTTAGAAGATTAAACCATTCAATAAACTTAAAAAGGAAAACCAAATGGTTTGATGGTTTGTGACTATCAATACATGAGTGTTGCAAGGAGATTTTAATAGGTCTCTGGCCTTAGGTGATATTGCTCTGCATTTCCTCTCACATTTCCATTTCCTCTTAATGTTTCCAGTTCAACCAGCCTCACATGTAGCAGCAATAATCACAATTTAGAGGGATGTTAGCTCCCAGACCCAAAGGACTATTTTACCTTCTGCTCACTGGGAATAAGTGTGCCTGAGGCTAGAAAAAGTCATTTGAAAGACCAAACTGCTTTCTCTTTTCATATGCAAAAGAAGAAATGACGAAATGTAAATTATAGACAATCGCCCTGAGATGCAAAATTCTTCCCAGAAAACCAAAAAGTTTTTCTATCAAATTTTTCTTTTAAAACACTTTTATTTTCTATCTTTAATAAAACTGCTTCTAAAGCTGAAAACAGATTAACAAACAGCATCTCCTAGGGTGATCCATCTGGTAACCCCCCCACTCTCCAGTCTGTGTTTGACTGGAAAAGTCCCTCAGCCTATGGATAGCAGAGAGGCCCCAGTCTTCTGAGATTCCAATAAATTGTCGCCTTGGGCTAAACTGCACACATCAAGAAAACAAACGACAAGCAGTCATTACCAAAGTCAACGAGCTTAACTCCTCCTTCTGTTGTCAGAAGAATGTTATTCCCCTTGACATCACGGTGGATGATTCGGTTATTGTGCAAATGCTGAAGGCCCTGCATGGCATCCCACCACGACCAAACAACAGGAAAGAGAAAGGGTAAATTTGAATGGTTATTTAAGACAATTTTTACCCTACTATTAAAAATCCAATCAAAGTCCACATTTGGTTACACCTCCTTGCTGTTATGCACCTTGTATATTATAGGGCCATTTCCACTTGTTAATATGCAATGGTGATCCCGATAGATTACAAATTGTCCCCTCTGACGTCATCCCCAGCTTGATGGACATTCTTACCAAGAGGGCCCCATATAAGATGTATGAGATCATTGCTTCATCCAACCGCTGGCCGCACCTGAGTAGACCTTTGACAAGCTCGGTGACTGAGCCCCCATTACACAACTGCAAGAGGGAGTGCCGAGGAGAGAGAGACAGCAGAGCACATACAAAAGAAAAAGAAAAAGACGTTAAGAAGAAAAGCTAATTATTGACTTGATGTAGTAAATTTACAGATCACAAAACTCCAGGTCAGAATAATTAAACTTCAGATTTAGATTACACAAAGTACATGTCTAAAAAGTTGATTGTCAAGTGAAATATAAAAGTACAAATTACTTAGACATTTGAAAGAGAAGGCATATGAGTAATCATGGTGACTTATTGGATACTTTTAATTTTACATGAATATTGCCTATTTAAAAAAAATAAAAACATATGCATTTTAAAGATAAGAAAAGATGGGAAGAGGTAAAGATGGATGCCGTTGCTACTGGGAGGAAATAAATCTCAATTCAAAACTTCCTGTCTCCAGGGTTAGCACTGCAGGCATCAGAAGCCCAACCAAGCAGCTCTTTCCAGAGTTGCCATTGCATGTCAAATTTATGGAATGGAGTTGCCTCATATGTGCATTTAACCTTCTCGTATTCAACCCTGGGTGTTCAGCAACTTTATGCCCTTCTTTTTTTTCTGTAATTAAAAATACTGTAAAAGTAAATCTTACATATTTGCTCTTTGTTATGTATTATATATTACTGAGATTTGAGAGCACATGAACCAGGCATACTATACTTTCATGGAAATGTAAGGGTTTTCAAGGATAATTTTTACTAACTGTAGAGGTCAATATACAGGTTTGGGCTTGCTACATGCTGTCTTAAATCAAAGGTTCTTAATTGGTGTGAGCAGGACATGGAAATACCTTGAAATTGTAGGTATGCATGTTGTATATGCATCTTGCATTTTTTCTACTGAGAAAATTCAGAGCTTTCTTCAGATTCTCAGAGCAATCCTTTCTCTTACAAAGGTTAAGACCCCACTTTAGACCTAAGTTTCCTCTGGGCACTTTGTCTAAATTTTGGGAAAGGTTTAACTAGTGAACATTGGGGGGGGGGAACAGGGGTCCCCTGGGTTGTGGCTGCTTGAGTCAAATGGCTTTTGGTAAACAAGGAAATATAAATGGGCACAGATTAGCACCTCTCCTAAAAGAAGACAACTCTTAATCTAACCAAAGATGTAAAAGATCTGTATGCTGAAAACTATAGAAAGCTTATGAAGGAAATCGAAGAAGATATAAAGAAAGGGAAAAACATTCCATGCTCATGGATTGGAAGAATAAATATTGTCAAAATGTCAATACTACCCAAAGCTATCTACACAGTCAATGCAATCCCAATCAAAATTGCACCAGCATTCTTCACGAAGCTAGAACAAGCAATCCTAAAATTCATATGGAACCACAAAAGGCCCCAAATAGCCAAAGTAATTTTGAAGAAGAAGACCAAAGCAGGAGGCATCACAATCCCAGACTTTAGCCTCTACTACAAAGCTGTCGTCATCAAGACAGCCTGGTATTGGCACAAAAATAGACACATAGACCAATGGAATAGAATAGAAACCCCAGAACTAGACCCACAGCCGTATGGTCAACTAATCTTTGACAAAGCAGGAAAGAATATCCAATGGAAAAAAGACAGTCTCTTTAACAAATGGTGCTGGGAGAACTGGACAGCAACATGCAGAAGATTGAAACTAGACCACTTTCTCACACCATTCACAAAAATAAACTCAAAATGGAAAAAGGACCTGAATGTGAGACAGGAAACCATCAAAACCCTAGAGGAGAAAGCAGGAAAAGACCTCTCTGACCTCAGCCGTAGCAATTTCTTACTTGACAAATCCCCAAAGGCAAGGGAATTCAAAGCAAAAATGAACTATTGGGACCTCATGAAGATAAAAAGCTTCTGCACAGCAAAGGAAACAATCAACAAAACTAAAAGGCAACCAACGGAATGGGAAAAGATATTTGCAAATGACATATCAGACAAAGGGCTAGTATCCAAAATCTATAAAGAGCTCACCAAACTCCACACCCGAAAAACAAATAATCCAGTGAAGAAATGGGCAGAAAACATGAATAGACACTTCTCTAAAGAAGACATCCGGATGGCCAACAGGCACATGAAAAGATGCTCAACGTCGCTCCTCATCAGGGAAATACAAATCAAAACCACACTCAGGTGTCACCTCACGCCAGTCAGAGTGGCCAAAATGAACAAATCAGGAGACTATAGATGCTGGAGAGGATGTGGAGAAATGGGAACCCTCTTACACTGTTGGTGGGAATGCAAACTGGTGCAGCCACTCTGGAAAACAGTGTGGAGGTTCCTCAAAAAATTAAAAATAGACCTACCCTATGAACCAGCAGTAGCACTGCTAGGAATTTACCCAAGGGATACAGGAGTACTGATGCATAGGGGCACTTGCACCCAATGTTTATAGCAGCACTCTCAACAATAGCCAAATTATGGAAAGAGCCTAAATGTCCATCAACTGATGAATGGATAAAGAAACTGTGGTTTATGTACACAATGGAGTACTACGTGGCAATGAGAAAGAATGAAATATGGCCCTTTGTAGCAACGTGGATGGAACTGGAGAGTGTGATGCTAAGTGAAATAAGCCATACAGAGAAAGACAGATACCATATGGTTTCACTCTTATGTGGATCCTGAGAAACTTAACAGAAACCCATGGGGGAGGGGAAGGAAAAAAAAAAAAAAAGAGGTTAGAGTGGGCGAGAGCCAAAGCATAAGAGACTCTTAAAAACTGAGAGCAAGCTGAGGGTTGATGGGGGGTGGGAGGGAGAGGAGGGTAGGTGATGGGTATTGAGGAGGGCATCTTTTGGGATGAGCACTGGGTGTTGTATGAAAACCAATTTGACAATAAATTTCATATATTAAAAAAGAAAAAAGAAGACAACTCTTTATCAAGATAATAATACGTGAGGATCTATTTTACTCTAATTATGAATATCTGCAATGTTTTAATAAAGGGTGAGTAGATGTTTTTATTTTACGTGTGTATCATTCCCTGCTACATATATGGCAGATACCTTGCATACACATTAACAATCAAAATTACCTGGAACTGAATCTGCCCATTTTTTACCATTTAAATTGCTCATAAGCAACAGTATGACTAAAAATCTAATACAGAATTAGCAGTCTTTAAAATTACAACAAACTTACTATCAGGAACGATTTAGGAGGCACCCTGAAAACAGTGAAATGCACTGAAGGTGACAAAAGTCCCATCAGTTTGCAACTGAAGTTCCCTTGGAATCTACTCTCTACCAATGTCAGGTGTAACTTGTCATTCAACACCAATCACTCTGATGGCCCTAACGTTGAGTACCAGGGTAATAATGGTTTCCAAAGGATTCCTCATTCTTTTGATTCTATGTTTTATGTGACCCTGAAAGGGCAAATAACATTCAATATTCAACCTAATATCCTTTTGGGCAATGAATGCATTTTTAGTACCATGATTTGTATAATAGTCTTAAAAGCTCAGCTTTCTTTCACCAGACAAAAATAATTTTCTAGAACTTAATAAACTAGATTCTACATTTCAAGGAACAAATACTGGAGAACTGACCACAGAATCAAATGGTGATCATGAACAACATAGGACGTGACATAAGGGAAGTTCTCAAGAAAAAGAAAAGCCCTTCTAAAGCTGGTGGCACAGAGCTTAGAGAGCTTGAGAGAACAAGGTTAGAGTGACATTGCTCCCTCTTGAGGGGTTAAATAAGGAAACAACTGTAATAAAACTTTAATTTCTCATGACCCTCTTTCACTCTATAAATCTTTCAATCTATAAGGCTTCATGACAACAAAGAGGTGTCCATGTTGAGCAGAAATGGCAGCAGGGCAAGGTGAGGCTGACCAAGGCTGGGATTTTGATAGTTCCCTACAGCCCACTCATGACTTGCAGAAGATTCAGAACTTTATGCTCCATTTGGAGACAGGGACAAGACTAGAGGCTGAATGAGAAGGACAAAAAAAGTGAGGACCTCATAACAGGAAGGAGTATCAGGGACCAAGGACATAGAGAGATACCAAAGCCAGACGGTACGGGGACTTAGGGTTCACCACACAATTCAAGGCCCCTGTCCTCAATGTTATAGCTTTATCTGAGCATCTCCTGTACCCAGATCCAGGTGCCACCCAGGGAGAAGGGAAGAGGAAGAAGAAAAGAAGAGGCTCTAAAAAATTTAAGTCCTTACCCAAACGATTAAGCTTTGACCCAGACTGTGAAAATGGGATATAAACAGAATCTGCCCCTTTCCAAAGAAGTCACTCCATTGGACTAAGTTTAACAGAATGAATTAAAACCAGTTGTCTTCTCTAGGCAGGCTGGGGGCTCAAGAACAAAGTTGAGTTCAGTTATTGAAAAGAAATTTACCTCTTTGTTCTAAATAGTTTGTGACTGTCCAGCTTATGACCCATTACTCATTCATGAATACAATATAGTCCCTGCCCTCAAAGAGGTCACCACCAGTAATGGACACATGAGTAATAAGGGTATGGCATGTGGAAGCAGGGGTGTGCTTAAGGGAGTGTGGTGGCACAAAAAGGGAATGGTGGCGTCTCCTGAGATAGAGTGAGGAGGAGACAGTTGGGGAAATCTTCTCAGAGGATGTAACATTTACGATGACTTTAAAGGAACAAATGAGTTTACAGCAGGTGGACAAGAAAGGGAAGGGCATCTATCATCTATCATCTAAATACTGAGCTACTATTAGAACAAAGGGTGCCAGAATCCTAGGGCAGGGAGATGGGGAAGGAAGGTGGGGAGCAGAAATGACAGGTGTGCCCTGCTAAGGAGTATGGGCTTTATTACTATACACACATGTATTACAACACCATAATAGATCATTAGATAGGAATGGTAAGCTATGGCAAGTTTTAGGCAAGAGGTCTCTGTTCAGATTCGTATTCTACAAAGACCAGGGCAGCAGACTGGAGAGCAGACAGAATAGGAAGACATCAGAAACTGAACACCTGCTAGGAGGTGTTGAAGCAATCAAGAAAGGCAAGGTCAAAAAGCAAAAGTCATGAGGATGAAGATTCAGGGGCAGATACAGGAGGCTTTTAGGAGATAGAATCTGCTGTAATTTCTGACCAGCTGGATGTAGAAAGTAAAGAAGAGAGCCTAGGAATCTTGTGAGACTAAGGAAAACAGCAATAAAGTTCTTTGATCCTCTAAAGCCAAAGCAGTAATAGGAGTACAAGGTACTATAACCCCTTCATCAGAGCTCCCCTCAGCCTGGCCCCTGACTCAGGGAGGCACATGCTTTGTTGAATTGCAAGTGCACTATTAAAATTCTACTGAGAGAAAATTTAATTAAATGCTGGGTGATGATCCAAGCTAACTCAACCCTGGAATTTTTCCCTGAAACCTCATTTTAGTATCTCCTGCCCTACTTTAACAGTGGCCACTTTTGCAACAGAAGCCTATTCAGCGATATTTTATAAAGGTAGCCAACTTACAAACTTTCTTCATAGCTCTAGAACCTGTGAAGAGATTAAGAGCAGCCATTTTGTCAGCAGGATCAAAACTGAGCTGTGGATTTAAAAACAACAAAAGGATCTTACTGGGTAGGTGCCTTTTGTTCACTAAATGTCAGAGTTTAAGAGCTGTGTGACTTCCTGTGCTTCACAAAAACATACAATTAAACTGTTCAGGGCCCCTTAAGAGGAAGCTGTCCTGTGAAATTGAAAAGCTCCCCAGCAAAGTTTTAAAGGGCAACCTGTGGGTTACAGAAAAAGGACTGTGGGTACCTGGTACAAAAAAGGAAAGCAGGTACACACTGACAATTGTCCTACCAGTACAAATGTTCAGTGAAATGAATATTTTAAAAGCATGACAAGGAATTACATTTACCTGCATTAAATAAATAATCCCCTTAGAACTGTAAGAAGGCAACCGTGCCTCCCGCCCCACCCCTGAATGTTGGCACCTGCAGCCCTTCATTCCCACCCACTCTGCCAGCCATCAGATTCAAACACAGAGGTGTGTCACCATCCCTGCTTTCCTCCCTATGCCCTCAGCATTCAGGAAATGTGGCAGCTGGATGCATCTAGAATTTAATGAGCATTTTGCTGCAAACCAAGAAAAATAGAAAAATCATTTATGTACCACATCTATTTTCCAAAACACCGTTGAATATTGATTCAATCACAGTATGTGCACTTGCTAAGGTGGCCATAATTTCAAGCAATAAAATGTTCCTTGCTCAATAAGCCATCAACTTTCCTCCATGTTATTAAAGAATGGCCCATGCAGTACAATCAACAGGCCTCTATTCTAGTCAAAGCTCCAACTTGCAAAGCTCCAACTAGATTCTGTACTGGCATGTTGATTTGACCTAGTCAGATTGCAGAATTCAGAGGAATTTCTCTTTGGTGCCCTTTTGTTCAGTGGATTTTATCTTTCAGGTGTGTTAGGCTCTACAGAGGGCATAAAGCAAAAGATAAGAATTGTCAAAACTACTGAATAAGATGCCTCAGGAAGCACCCTGTTGGACACCGTCCATCTCTCAGTAAGTCCAGAACAACATACTTTTCCTCCACACTGTTGGGGCAGATTGTGTTTATTTTGCTGACACCAGCTGAAGCCAATGGCTTGCACCAAGAAGAATGAACACTGTGTCACTTGCAACTCTAGAGTTCCAGTCACAGTGGAGAGATGCTCCCACTCTGAGAGGCAGGTGGGCCGCAAGACTCCCTACTTCCATCTTGTCTCTCTCCAGGGTGGACAGGGTCACTGTCACACTTCAAACTCTCCCTTGCTTTCTCTGAGCACAGACAGTACATGTACATAGGATGCAAATTCCTCTCCACTCCCAGGGTTCCTATAGCTTCCTTCTGACGCCCAGCACTCCAGTGACTCTCATTCTAGAACCCCACCAGAGGCTGCTGTCTGAAGCAGTGCTTGCTAACCATCTCTGGTCAACCCAAAGTACCAGTCTTAGGTTCCAACCCATCAGAGCCCTGTTGCAACCCTGGTTCGTTCACATGATAAACTTGATTCATGCCACAATATCAGTGGGTGAGAACGGCTTTAAAGTATAACACTTGCAATGAAATTCAGGCCTATCCAGGACTTTCTAGGGCCTTAAATAGAAGCAAAAACTGGACACAGGTGTCTCCCTCCCCACCCCCACTCCAACCTGGCTTAGTTATTGAACTTATACACAAATCTCCGATGAAATAAAACAATTTTTTAAAAAGCTAATTATTTTATCCGGTTTTATAAATATTTTACTTTACAGCCTCATTTATGTGCACTAAACTCCAAACCATTTCTTTTAAGTTTAACACATGATTCATATTGAAATTAACAGTTTCTATCTGCTGAACATTTTATGCTAAAAGGGAAAAAGAGAAAATATAGTTTATGCCTTAGCACATACTAGGTATTTTTTCTGAATACCATGCTTTTCTTTTTTTTTTTTTTTAATTATTTTTTTTTTTAACGTTTATTCACTTTTGAGAGAGAGAGACAGAGGGTGAGCAGGGGAGGTTACAGAGAGAGACACACAGAATCTGAAGCAGACTCCAGGCTCTGAGCTGTCAGCACAGAGCCCGACATGGGGCTTGAACCCATGAACTGCAGATTCATGACCTGAGCCCAATCAGATGCTTAACCAACTGAGCCACCCAGGCGCCCCGACCATGTTTTTCTTAAAGGTCTAAATTCTTATTATATTTCATTTAGGTGAGAGATAATAGGAGTTACGGAGTTTTAAATTTTAATATTCATTTCGATGAAAACTTATTCACAAATTTTCCAAAATGTTATTATGTGTGTTTTCTCTCCACACCTTTCTAATATAATAGGTGTCTGTCATGAAAGAGACCTTTGGTTTACTTTCTGCTAACAATTAGTAATGAATTTCAGCAATGACATTTTTATTTGCTTTTGTTTTCAGAGTTGTGATGATTTAAGGGGGCTATTAATAACATTTTTCTGTCCTCTCGAATTGCTCTATAGAGTAGCTTCTCACTGGTCCTTTCATCTCATTCAGCAAGGAAAGAGCAAAAGTAACATAAATTTAATCTCAATATACATAATATGAACAATATTAAACAGATCATAAGTTTATTGTGTGAGTCTCCTAAAGCTTGCCTTGAAAAACTTCAGATAAAGCAAAATAATGAGGGTGCTATGTAGATCATCATGGTCTTCCTGCTGTGTGTGTGTGTGTGTGTGTGTGTGTCCAGAAACTGTTTTGCTCCCAGCCAGAGAAGCCAAGTCTATGTTCCCAGGACTGGCAGTGCCACAGGCAGCAGCAACACATGACGGGAGACAAGTTCTCAAGTGTGGTTCTCCCTCCAGTTCTGCCATGTCACTCCTTCCTGGGCCTCTGCTCTTCAACTGAATACCAGGGGACTGACCTAAAGAAAGGTCAAGGCCAGTTCTAGAAGCCTAGGAGTCCCTTTTTCTATAAGCATATTATAGGCACTGGACACACCCAACCACCCAGCAGCCTGACACAGATGGCCCATTCAGGGACAAAAAAGACTAAGGATATCTGGTTCCCCATACTACCAACTTTGGCATGGGCCAAAACAACTTGCAAAAAGCATAAATGTCAGCATATTGTATTGCTGGTGTATGAATAATTCAGTATCACGGGGCAACTTCATTACCTGTCTGTGGTCACCCTGAAAAAGCAAGCACCTGTCAGGGGAGCATTTGCATGAGGCTTAGTTCATAGTTCTGGGCTCCTTCTCGTCTTTTTTTTTTTTTTTTAATTTTTCAACGTTTTTTATTTATTTTTGGGACAGAGAGACACAGAGCATGAACGGGGGAGGGGCAGAGAGAGAGGGAGACACAGAATCGGAAACAGGCTCCAGGCTCCGAGCCATCAGCCCAGAGCCTGACGCGGGGCTCGAACTCACGGACCGCGAGATCGTGACCTGGCTGAAGTCGGACGCTTAACCGACTGCGCCACCCAGGCGCCCCTCGTCTTTTAAGGCCATGCCCAGCCCTTTCTGGCTGCCGTGGCCATGCCTGAGGGGCTGATGTTCAATATCCTCATCAGGAAGAGCATTTATTCTCCAGGTGGCCACAGGCCTGAAAAGCCTACCTGCCTGCCTGGTCACATCAAGGGGCGGCCTCTTTTAAAGTCCTGGAAAATTCCTGGAAATTCCAGTTCTCCATGTCTGAACATACAGCCTTTTTCAGTCAGGGGGTGAAAATGAACTGAAACTAAGATTTCTTGGTCACTGTACTTCCATTATTAAATTGCAATGAGATTTAAGACATGGAGATCTTAGAGAGCTGAAGAAGAATATAATCAGACACCCTAGAAACAATACTTTCCATGTTCTAAGAAAAACAGCATTTTAAAAATTAATGTTGGGGCGCCTGGGTGGCTCAGTTGGTTAAGCGGCCAACTTCGGCTCAGGTCATGATTTCGTGGTCCGTGAGTTTGAGCCCCGCGTCGGGCTCTGTGCTGACAGCTCAGAGCCTGGAGCCTGTTTCAGATTCTGTGTCTCCCTCTCTCTGACCGTCCCCCGTTCATGCTCTGTCTCTCTCTGTCTCAAAAATAAACGTTAAAAAAAAATTTAAAAAAAATTAATGTTATTCTAGAGCTCACTGTCCGGATAAAATATGTTTTCAGGGAAGGGGTAGGGAATAATAAAATCCAAAAGATGATACTATGAGAACGTGATATATGACAAGCAGACAACTAAATAGACAAAGATGATCTTTGAAAACCAAAGCCACTTACATAGTCATATTCTGAGGAAGGCAATTGATACGACAGAAATGTACAAAGTGGTGTCCCTGCAGATTACCCCATTTGAATATAACAAATGAATTCTCCATACACAGTTGCCATGGCAGCCAGTATATATTGTTCTATGCCCAGGCCCTCTTACAGCCAGGCAAAAGATTCGGACAAGAGGGTAGATGATGAATTGAGGCCTGACCTCTTCTTGCTTGGTGCTTCTCTCTTAAGCTTTCACATGTGTGCACGTGCTCCTGGACTGCATATGGGAGCTCAGGCACGGGGCATCTGCTGGTTCAGAGGGGCAGAATCCAGAACAAATCAGGCTGGGCCTAGTGAGCATGAGGCGACAGACCTGTCTTAATTTACTAACTTTATATATTATCATTATTACACCTTAGCTATTTTAGTCTCATGAGGAATGGAATGGTAGGTAATTGACTCTTTTACACCCAGATACACACATTCATTACCATTAATAAGGAAGAAAAAAGGCAGGATCACAGTGGATACAGTGGTGCTCCTTTCAGATTTCTTCTTCAGAGGGAATGCTGCCAGGAACACTGGCTACTCCCAGTTCCCAACAGCACCACTCACTAGGAATTTCCCCTGGCTCCAGGGAACTGCTTCCCCTAAGGCCACACCCCCTTCAGGGTGGCACACAGCTGTGAGTGGCTGATGCAGAGGTACAACCCAGGACAGCTCTACAAAAGCATCCACGCTCTCTAACTCCTAGAGGATGGGCAGAGACCTCTGTTGCAACTGCACTGCTATTCCAGGTCTCCCTCACCCAGTCTTGCTCTCCTCACTTCCTTCCGGGTCTAGCTCCTGCAAGAACTCTCCAGTAAACCTGCCACACATCATGCTCAGTCTGTTTTGAGGGAATCTGATCTAAGATGAAGATTAATGAATATGAAAGGACTAATCCCAACTTGATGAGTCCAATAAACCTTGGGTTAGCAATTTTTGAAAATGAGTTGCAATCAATTGGAACGTGTTTTCTACGAAATGTTCCCAGTTTAAGGAAGAAAATAACCTTTTCTAGCTGCACTCCTATATTCACTCGGTAGGAGAAGAAAAGATTGTTAACATGAAGCAGAGAAACATGAACATTTTCAGCACACAGCCTACCTATAAGAACTCCGGAGGAGAACGCCACATCTGGTAAGGTACTTATGACACACAGGAGGGACCAACTCCTCACATGTGTATCTTACACTATTTAAGCAACATTGCATCTGCTTGTCCCTGGTGCTCTGTTTAAATGGATGGTTACCCAACGGAGGCCTCTTACCTCCAGGACCAGCCACAGCTGTCCTCCCACACAGTGATCCGGTTTGTAAAACATCCCATAAAACTTTACAACATTGGGATGATTAGGAAGAAACTGCAAAATGTTGTATTCTGCCTCAATCTCTTCATCCATATCCTGCACAGGGTAAAAAATACATGCCAGATTAAGTCTAATGTGTCAGGGTGGGTACAGGCATGATATCACTTAATAAAGCATATTGTATATTTTTAATGTTATCATTACTGTATCTTGAAAATACTTAACAATGGACATTCAGATCCCAATTAAAACATTCTAATTATTACAACAATAAAATGTCTTTATTATATCTTTTCTTCTTCAATAATACTACTATAAATATCTATTTTTATTTTTAAATGTCTGAATTTTCAAAGCAGTTAAGGAGAAGTAGCTGGAAGGGACCCAACCCAGGATAGAACACCTATAACCTCACTGTGCAAGACAGCTTCCAGCATTATAACCTCGGTGTTCAGTGCTCTGGAAGAAGATGCCAGGCTAAGATGAATGAATACCACAAATCTAGATCTTTGTAGCTTACAAGGAGACTAGCCTCTGTAGAAAGGAGTGAAATACATTATTCTTTCCAAGAAAATAACTACTGATGAACTCAGAGGGTCAAAACTAAAACAACAGTAAAATGGACAAGAAACAGAAATTCAAGGAGATTTTTAACTCCAAATGGAGTCCCTTCATGCAGATGAGCTGACAAATCATGACTCATTCTGAGATTTCATGCCAGGTTTCATGAAAATCATCCCTAGAACCAGGAAAAGAAGCTGAATGCTCAATGTGCATAAAACACTATATTGTGGTTGCAATTTACTACCATTACTTACACTGATTGGATCCAAAATTTTTACTGCAGCCAGGCTCCCATCTCTCTTGTTAGTTACCTTGTAGACCTTGCCATAGGTGCCTTTACCTATGGTCTCTATAATTTCCCAGGTATCGGTGGGATCTGGAAGCGATTCAAGTCCAAGCATCGTGGGGTTGTAATGAAACAATCCATACAGATGTTTCCTGATGGCGAGAAAAAAAGTTATGTGCTGTTGCACTTCTTAACTAGCAATCTTAAGGTATTTTTTTCTTTTTTATTTTCCCCTTTTATTTTAAGTAGATTTTTTTTTTAAAAAAAACAAAGGGTATTTGAAGTTTTCTTAAGTAATGGTGGTAGAAAGTGGAGGAGTGGGCAACATGATTCTAAAGGAGGAGATTCTATAAGCACTACAGGAAGAAGCAAGAGGGCCAAAGAGGACAACTGGTCACGACTGGACAGTTCTCATTTTAGGCTACCTCTAGGGGAAGTGTCTGAAAGCTAAAGGACTAAGATCTTTGTGCTCAGGTTCTATAACTACGACCAGACCTCGTTGTTGATGGTCACTGGACACCAGTCTCCAACCTCCATGTGCAAAGTGTAGGCTACTAGGAAGGAGGATCTGGTGCCCCTACCAGGCATCAGTCAAAGTCCAGCATTGCTGCCCAGGTCTTGGGTCCTGCAAGGATTAGCCAAGCTCAGACTCCACCCATACAGCAATAGCCCTGTGTGGGAATCACACTGAGTAGTTAACCAGGAGCTGCAAACTCACTTTGCCTATTTAGGCTAAGAACACAGCCCTATGGAGTTAAGTACCAACAGCTTGACAGGCAAATAAAGTCCCCAAGACTGATCCTCTTTAAGTTCGGTTGCTCCTTAATGAAGGGTCCCAAACCTGTCTGCTTCTAATCCCAGCAGAGGGGCCAGACTCCAACAGCAAAAGTCATGACATCCAATCCCCACACAGGGGCCTGGTAGCTACCCAGGCTGAGCACTTCTGCCTCATCTTGGGCATTCCAATCTGCACTTCTAATTCTAATCATTTTCGATACTGCATCCTCTCACAGTGCAGCTTTCTGACCTGCCACAAGAATCCAGTTTTTATCCCTAACCTTTCTGATGGGGGCATTTCAAAGATACTGAAAACCATTACCAAAACAAAATAAAATCCCAGTGACTGTGGGGTTGATGCTGGAAAGAAACTGTCTTTCCAGAGTTCACCTGGCAGGCACACCATGCTTCAAAGGAGCCTACAATCAGTACCTCAAGAGCCCAGGCAATATTTACCCTGGGCTGAGGCACTGACCCCAAAAGACTGGCTGGTCAAATAACTCCTGCCTTTCATCGGTTAGTTTCAAGTTTTGAATAAACTCCAGCCTTTCCTCCTGCCCAGTGTTTAACAAAATCAATCTTTCTCACCACATGCTTCACTATTTTTGCCATCTGTACATTACCTATGCTATTATTTACTAAATATGTTTAAATTACTTGCTTTTTCATATTAGTAAATATCTTTTAAAGGCACTTTTATCTCTACCCTAAATGCAAAACCAGTATCATCTGCCATATATTGAAACTAACCACAAAACGATAATTATGCTAGAAATAATAAAGAGCTATTCAAAAGTTCAGCCAGATTCTGCTACCCCATGCTCTTTCTTTCTAAAAAAAGGGAGATAGCTCATCAAATGCTGGAAAGGAATTAAAGACAAGCACAAGGTTTTCCTTTAACGTCATCAGAAGACCTGAAAAGAATTAGCAAGAAAATAACTATGTCACCGTGTGTTTCAGTGCTTCTTATTGTGAGATCCCTAAAACCTCTCAACACCTTGAGAACTGTTCCAGGCCTGGCCTCTACAACAGCAAAACGTTGGACTAGCCAGGGTTACTGGTCAAGGCCAGACAGGTTTGGGAGAGTTGTGAGGAGGGGAGAGATGTGTTTCCCAGAGAGAAGAATCTGGCCCATCAGCCTAGATGGAATTACTTTACACTTGCCAGGGTAGTCCCCGTTCCCCTGCCAGCAGGGACACTCACACCTAGGCTCGGTGTCCTGACAGAGTAGTGCTCAAGTCAAACTGTCTGCATGATCCTGGCCCTTCCTTCCCTGACCAGCCCTGAGATGTGAACTGGCTACTCATGTCTCTGCACCTCAGTTTCTTCATTGGCATCATGGGGCTGCTGTGACTGGTGATACAACATCTTCACAGAGTTGCAAGAAGGATTGCAAGATGACAGCAGAGTCAGGGCACCTGGGTGGCTCAGTTGGTTGGGCGTCCAACTTCAGCTCAGGTCATGATCTCGTGGCTTGTGAGTTTGGGCCCTGCATCGGGCTCTGTGCTGACAGCTTAGAACCTGGAGCCTGCTTTGGATTCTGTGTCTCCCTCTCTCTCTGACCCTCCCCCACTCACACTCTGTCTCTCTCTCAAAAATGAATAAACATTAAAAAAAAAATTAAAAAAAAAAAAGATGATAGCAGAGTCAAGTGAGCATAATGGGAGCCCAAAGAGGGTATCTGGCATCATAAAAGCAGAGCACCTAGTTCTGGTTCAGAATAGGCAAGGCTCAACAGTTTCCTCTTTTATTTCACTTTTAGCCATGAACTAACGAGAACCAAATTAGTTTTACTCCAATCAGTTAACAGTTTCAGAAAAATGGCTGGAATTTGGTGTGTGCAAAAGAAATTAAATCACAGAATGTGGCAGCGGAGAGGACCCTGAAGGCCATTGAATCAAGTGGTTTTCTAATGATTTTTGGCCACAAACCCTTTTGTTAAATTCAAACACTTATAATGCTGGTGTTTAAGCAGAAAGAAGTAGCCCAGGTCTGGCTGAGGCAGGCTGGGGAACCCTGTGCCCCGTATGGGAGACATGGAGGGTGACTAACCATCCTGGTTCACCTAGGACTTCCTCAGCTTCAGCACTAAAAATCTTGTGTCCTGGGAAACCTCTCACAACTAGGCACACTGAGATAGCCTGTACCCTAGTCTCTGAGGCCTCCTCAGAGCATTATCAGAAAGTCATTGTTTAAGCACCCCCACCCCATCCTCCCTTCCCCTCTGGTATGTTCTAAATTGTATTCCCCCAAATTCATACGTCGAAGTCCGAACCTCCAGTACCTCCAGACATGACTATATTCGGAGACGGAGCCTTTACAGAGGTAATTAGGGGAACATGAGGTCATATGCAGAGCCCTAATCCAATATGACCGGTATCCTTGTAAGAGATTAGGACACACACATACACAGAGAGAAGACCATGTGAGGACTCAGGGAAGGTGGGTCATGTACAAGCCAAGGAGAGAGACCTCAGAAAGAGTCAACCCTGCCAGTACCTCGATCTCAGACTTCCAGACTCCAGGACTGGGAGGAAATACATTTCTGTTGTTTAAGCCACCCACTCTGGGGAACTATGTTATGGCAGCCTTAGCAAACCAATACACTTTTGTTTTGCAGATGAAGAAAATAAAACCCAGATTGGTGTCACGACTGCTTACTAGCAACGTAGGAATGGCAACGTGGGCCTCCCTACGCCTGATCCTGTGATCTTTGTTCCACAGAATAGAAGAAAGGGAGTCAGCTAATTAACAATGATCCTGTCTGACCAACTGCACCAAATATTCAAAAGTTCTGTGGTGGAAATACTCCCAATCGTATGGAAGCCAAATGCCCACAGACCTAACAGACGGCAACCTGCACTCCTTGCCCCCCACCCCCTAGAACAAAAACAACTCACATGGAGAGACTCATCTACAGTTAGCAGCAATGACGAGTGAGTTGAGGAAGACCAGGTTCCACTGCCATGCCCACCATGTCTATCTGGGCATCCACAGACAAGGTTAAATAAAAGTGCAACAGAATAAGGTTGCCAGTCCTTCTCTCTTTAAAATCAATACCCGACTCTATCAACTCTCTGACAATTGATTAAACAGTCAGCCCAAACAGTGGCTGTTTATACAGCTCCATAAACGTGGTTAATAATCTGCTCCGGGGAGGCAGCTGGAATAGCCCTTCTGAGAACCAAAAAGCTGCTCCTGGTCAGAATGTTAACCCTGAGGGGACACTGCACTTCTGCCAATGTCTGTTTGGGGCATGACAGAGCTGGACCTCATGGAAATAGTCAGGACTGACGGAAAAAGAGCCAGGAGTGAGGGGATGAACCTGAGACCTCAGGACTCTGCAGAACCTCCGAAGTCCCCACAGAGGCACCTGGGCCTCCCACAATCCCTGGAATTTGTGTGGACTTGAAATGAAGGGGTAACCCCTCAGGAGTCTACCAACCTCAGGTTATACAGGCTACTACCCTCTTTGAAAGACAGACAGGACTAGTCTGTCTTGGCACAAGAAAGTGATACATTTGTCAGCACAGGGTGGGCCTGAGCAGTTTACAAGCCAATCAGAAGTCCTATTGGCCTGGCCGTGTCTATGTGTGCAGCTGCTCTAAAATGAGACCTGATGAACACTTTTTGTTTTTGCATGTAGTCGTATTATGTAAGTCGATGCCACAAATGGATTTCTTATCAAAGTCACCACTCTCTCAGAGCAAGATTCTGCTGCCCTGTATTACTGTGGCACCCACATCCTTCCACTATCAGGAATAGCTATTAGCAAGGCAAAGAGGACATCACCTGGGAAAGATATCCTCATTGAGTGAAAGGGGGGTACACAGTATTAAAGCAATATTTTCCTATCTTTGTCACACATCATTAGCCAATTATCTAGGAAACAGCCAAACTTCTCATTATTTAAGCTGATGAGAGAGAGGGAGAGAGAAAGAGGAAGAGACAGACCAGGGAATTGGTTGATTTAGTAAGAGACTCTATCCTTGTGGTAACACAGTCCCTTGGAAGCTAAGAATAATTGTCTTTTTCTTGTCCTGTTTTGTTTTGTGAAGGCAAACTCCTGGGGAGCAGAAGCTATGTCTCTTTTTGGTGGTTGAGAATATTCTTTCTGTTGGTAAGTACAAATGGACCAAACATGACCTCTGCCTGTTGCCAACAACGGGGGCAGATCTCACACCGCCAGCTCAGTTCCAGATCCCTGCTCCGACAAGAGAGGGGTGGCTTGCCCAGGTTACACATCACACTGTGGTGAGGAGTTTCACATATGGCTGTAAACTAATAGCACAGCTGCTGCTTTATCTTATCAGGATTGAATGTCTAAAGACTTCCTTAGGAGTTCTAGTTTCAATCATCAGCAGAGAACATGGTTTTAAAAAATAAGCCACAGAATATTCCATAGTTAGGTTTTATCAAACATGATTCCATAGATTTCTAGTGTCACACACACACACACACACACACACACACACACACACACAAAGTCAGGCATTAGGCTTCCTGATGGAAGAACACCCCACTACCTAAGAAATGGTATTTCCAAAAAAAATTAAACCCAAATCTGATCTTCCAGATTACCAATTTACAGGAATAAAAAGGGACAGGGCAACCACATCATAACACACAGAACTGTTGAATCGCTATGTTGTACCCCTGAAACCAATGTGACATTGTGTGTTGACTGTATTTCAATAAGAAGGGCAGAGCAACATGTTAGACAATACCATCCATGTACAGTAAGCAAAATCCAGACCCTAAATCTCTCCAAGAAACTCTCCCAGACAAATGATCCAATTTCTTCAAACATTAAGTTGCAAACAAAAATAAATTGAGAAGGATAACCTTAGGGTTAAAAGAGGCTTAAAATACATACCAAATGTGAAGTAAAGTGGATTCACACACAAAAAAATATATAACATTTATCAGATATTCAGATCACTGATTAATTATTTGATGATACTAAGGAAGCATTGTTAATTTTGTTTTAGCTGTGATAATTGTATTTGTGGTTATATTTTTTAAAAGTTTCCTTATCTTTTAGCAATACACAATGAAATATTTACAGGTGCCACAATATGAGGAAAAAATAAGAAGGGGCATTTACACGACACAACGTTGGCCGTGAGGGGTAATTACTAAAGCTGAATACATGGGGGTTCATGATTATATTCTGTTTACTTTTGTATGTTTTCCAATTTCCATAATGAAAATTTTTTATTTATTTTTATTTTTTTTAATGTTTATTTATTTTGAAAGAGAGAGAGCGTGTGTGAGCAGGGGAGGGGCAGAGAGGAAGAGAGAGAATCCCAAGCAGGCTACGACGTACCATCAGTGCAGAGCCCGACACAGGGCTCCATCCCATGAACCAAATCGTGACATCAATGACCTGAGCCAAAATCAAGAGTCAGACACTCAACCAAGTGTGCCCCCCATAATAAAAAGTTTTTAAAATTCAGTGTAACTAATGTATGTCAGTGTACATTCTGGAATTTATACACTTGGTCAAACCTACCTCCCTAAAGAGTTTCTCCACCACCACTCTCCATGATATTCTAAAGTCTCAAAGTCTCATGAAGGCTAGCACTTTACTCATGTAAGAAACAGTAAATTTTTAACCAACAAAAATACACACCAGCATTTGATTCTAAAGCACCCACATTCATACTGTCAGAAAGTCACCTTCCCAATCCACCTCTAGCTGACTGAGGCACAGGCAATGCCCCTCTCTCTGTGGCTGATGTCCCAGCCCAAACTGCCGCTAAATACAGAACTATAGTTAAGAGGAACTAGTGAACTGCTGAACAGCACAAGAAAATCAATAGGCAGAAGAAGGCAAGTGACCTTCCTCTGTCCATCCAACTCCTGTTCTTTCTTCTTGAAGGAAGAAAAGAAAAAGAACATCAATTTACAGACGCTGAAATGAACAAAAAGACTCATCACCACAAAGATCTATAATCTTTTTCATCTTGTCCCTGAGAAAGAAACTGCCCCATGGCATGAAGCTGAATCTGCCCAAGGCTATAAACACAGAGTCACATAAAAGAAGAGAGAAACACACACTAACCAGCTGGGTGGGCAGTCCCTATGCCACTGGTGAAGGGCCTAGAAGAAAAATAAAGAATAGTCCATGGTGAGCTTTGACTTTGGCAAGAAAGAGAATCCACGCAACAAATCTCACCTGGTGCCCTTAAAACGGATGTGTTTAGTGAAGAAGGAAAAAGTAATACTAATCCAAGGGAGGAAAATGCTCTTGGAAAATTCCCTGTTCATTCACCTGTGTCTTTTCAGAGGCTCTAAGAGCTGACATCGACATGGGGTCAAAAACAAACAGATGAGCTCAATTCTTCCAGGGTTTAAGTGAGCACTAAACATCCTCATTCTGAAGTGTGGCTTTTTCTTCCCTGTCCCACTGCTCTTTCTTTCTTTGTGCTTTGCCTGTCAATTCTTTGGACTAATTTGGATTAATCAAAAAAACTAGACCTGGTGATTCCAAGGCGATTGTACACCATCTCCCTTTCTTTCAACAACAGGTCATAAATTAGACAAAATTACCATGAAATTTATCACTGTGTATTCTGTATGGAGTTTTTAAACGCTAATTGTATGCAAGCCCTAGATTAGGTTCTACAACAAATATAAGTAAAAATAACAAACTCAATTCTGCTTTTGAGGTTCTAAACCTGTTTAGAAAACCCTTAAGACTTCTGGGGTAAGGTGCAACAGTGAAGTCAGGTAACAACTTTCTCTAAAACTAAGTGAATGAACGATGTTAACAACAAAATGTTGAAATCCAGCAAAGATACATTAGCAGCGATTAAGCAAAAGAAATGACACAATGTCATGCCATAATATGTGAAAAACAGAATTCAGGGAGAGTGAGAGATGGGAGATCCCACAGTCAACTGCTGTTCTCAACCAGGCTCTCTTTTCCTAGAGGTGTGGTGGGTTTGGGAGTCGGTGAACAGACAAAATTCTGAAAAACCTCAGCAACACTCCCAATTTAGAAAGAAATAGTCAGAGGGGGAGAATTAGCAGCAGGGAAATGAGTCAAGGCTCATTCACTTATATATTCAATAAGAATTTATTAAGAAAGTATTCTATAATTACTCAAAACTAGGCTATGTGGGTCATTAAAAGGAAGTAGAAAAAGTAACCAGGTTCTATTCTAAAACAAATTACATTTCTAAAGATATGCAGAAAAGATGGCTCCTGCCAGGTGGGATGACCCTAGCACAGCACTTTAAACAGTATTTCAGAAAGAAGAGCAAAATCAATATCCATCAACCATGATTGCACCTAATGCCCAGTGCGAGTGCCCCTACATCAGAGAACAAGGTGAACAAGTCTCAGAGAGACAGACATTTCCTGATAAAGCTACTGAATATCACAGCAGAGAGAGAATCTTTCAGGTACACAGAACCAATATAGACACACACACACACACACACACACACACACACACACCACAAAACAAAGAAAGAGCAACAGAACAAAAGCTTAGGTTCCCCTCCACTCAATACTCAATATGAGAATATATGTAACCTATATGTACAAAGTTCTGAAGGAGAAAAAAGTGTGAACAAATATTTTTATATTTAGCCAATTTGTCGTTCAAGTATAAAGACAACAGACATTTTCAGACATGCAACAGCTCAGTGACTCCGTGAGTCCCACTTAAAAAAAAAAAAATGACTTGAATGCCAAATCCAGCAAACCAAGAGATAAACGTGGAGCTCTAGTAAAAAGTCTGATAGGTCTGAACCTATTTACATTTAGAAATAAGGTTAAACAACAGTATGGTGTACATTTACTTCATACCGAGAATGTTATACATTTCAACAATAAAAACTAATAATAAACCAAATTCAACAGTATGGGGGGAGGTAGAGGGAAAAATAACGGTAGAATTTCCTCACATTTCTTTACTTTCTAAAGATGATAAAGCAAGAAATTGATACTTAAGGATACTACTTGAAATTATAAAGCTAACCAACATTAGCAAAAATAAGGAGAAAATATATGTGTTAATTTTCTTACCCATCTCAGTAGGCAACAGATAATTGATAAATTGATAAACAGAGTTTAAAGCCCCTATGTCAATGTATAAAAGAAGTTTAAAAGACCAAAAAATAGACTATAAATCTCTGACATTATCATAAAAAGTACACTTACTTCTTCTGACACATAAAAAAAACATACAAAGAAAAGACAATCCATGGGGAAAGAGATGGGGTTGGGGTAGGGATGGGGGAGTCATTAAAAACAGAAAATATAATGTAAATTAAGAAGCATGCATCCTATAATAAATAAATATAAGATTTCTCAATGAAGCCAAAATACAGAACAAACCAAATCTGTAGAGATCCACATCTAAAATAAACTCTCCATGAGATTCTTTATAATTCAGAAAGGTTAAAAGTAAAAAGGATATCAAAGATAAACCAAATGGTAAGAAAAAAGAAAAAAATCATAATGTTAATATCAGAAAAGAACAAATTCAAGGGAAAAACTATTAAAGAACATAAAGGGTTATTTGTACGTTCAGTAATAATAATTGAGCAATTACTATGCACTAGGAAATGTTCTGCACATTATTAGAATCACCAGAGTTTAAATCAATAATGTGCTTACACATGTTATAAAATCTTTCACCACCAAAAACAAAGTGTCAAAATTCATAAAAACTTAAACCTCTAGGAGAAACCAACAAAACACAGTAATAGTAACAGACACTGCCACCCATAACAAAACAAGAAGACAAAATAATAAGAAATATATATAATACAATCAATATGGTTAACCCAACAGATACAGATCAGAGTACAATCCAACATAAAACTTCTTTTCAAGTACTTTTTAATTTTAAATTTCATTTCAGTCAGAGAAGAACACTTAGATACATCATATGAACAGACTAAAAAAGAAAAACCATGTGATCACCTCAACAGATACAGAACAAGCACTTAAAAACTTCAATATCCATTCAGGATTTTATTTAATGCTCAGCAAACTAGAAATATAAGGGTATTTCTTCAACTTGGTAAAGGCATTTATAAAAACCCTAGAGTTAACATCACACTGAACTATAAAAAACTGAATGCTTTCACCTTAAGATCAGGAAGAAGGCAAGGATGTCTGCTCTCCCTAGTTCTATTCAATATTGTGGGGGAGCCAGTGCAATAAGGCAAGAAAAAGAAATTAAAAGCATCCAGATTGGAGATTAGAAAGGAAGAAGCAAATAGACTTTATGTGCAGATGACATGTTCATCTATCTAAAAAATATGATGACATTTACATAAAGCTAGTAGAACTAATCAGTGAGTTTATTAAAAATACAAGATACAAGGTCAGTATTTTAAAATCAATCATATTATATATTATCAGAAAGGAAAGCTTTTCAACAAACAGTGCTGAAACAACTGTATAGCCATATACAGAAAGAAAAGAGGTTTCTCCACCTCTTCCTCTCACATACAAAAAGTAACTTTAATTGATCATAGAACAAATGAAAGAGCTAAAACTCTATGAAACTTCTAATAGATAAATATGCAAGGATGTTCATTGTAGCACTGTTCCTAGTAGAACTAGACACAACTGTAAGGTCCATCATTATGAAGAGACTATGCAATAAATCATAATAATTACATAAAATGAAATACCATATAACTACATATAATCATTTAAAAGGAAGGAAATGAGTTTTGTGTCAATTAATATGGAAAGAATAACAAAATAAACAATTATGTTTTTTAAAAAGCATTGAACAGTATGTAAAGATGGTAACTTCTGTAAATAAAAGTGTTTATACTTACAGCTACTTTATGTGTATGTTTATGTGTGTGTATCTATATATGGGTGTATCTTTATGTTTGAATTTTCCAGAAAACTACAAAAGAAACTCTTACACTTTAGAAAGAGCTATCAGGAAGGGGAGAGATTAATATAATTTTGAGAAAATTTATACCTTTCTATACTACTCGTTATTTTTTGAGCTAGTGCATATGTTATTTTATTTTCAAAACTAAATAATTTTTTTTAACAAATAAGAGATCGCTACAAGGAGATTATTCTGGCCCAGATGCCTGCTGAGATTATGGGAGAACAGAAATCATGTGAAGCAGTAGAAACCCACATTGAGAAGAAGAAAGTAGAGAAGAAAGAAACCAAAAAAGTAGAGAAGAAAGAAACCAAAAGGACCATGCTTAAAAGAGGATTGGTAAGTGGGTTCCCTACCAATTCTACACCCAGGCCCTCTGAGGTCTGCTAAGCTTTGTCTGTCCTTAGACATCCATGAAATTTCTTACTACATTCTTCTAAGAAGGTCTCTCTTCTCACAAGCCAATCTAACTCCCGCATAAACTGGTTTTAATTCCTAAGAACCCCAAAGAAGCCTGGCCTGTACCCTTTTTAAATATCTTGCATTATTTTATAGTGGAGGTGCAGCCTTACCTTGCTGAAAATGAAGCAATCTGAAGCATGTACCCTGTGAACTCCTGCAGTCAGTCAAGCCTAGCGAGTATGATTTAAATAGAAACTTGTCCAGCAACATTTTAGACTTGTGAGAAAATTTATGATTAAGATTTCCATTTCTGAGTATGTTATTCAGAATAACTTGTCTAAGTGTTATAATATACCCTGTATGAACTACAAACCATAGAAGAATGTTTTTAAACTAGAGAATAGCTTTTAAAAAGCAATCAGAAAAGTAAACAGTGGAAGCTCAGAGGGAATTTGCATAAATATTAAATATAATAAACACCCAGAGACACATAAAATAAGAAAAGACATATCATATAAGCTTGAACAAACTAGAATATAATTCCAAACTATCATATAAGCAAGTGTGTGATACAATGGTAAAGGCTGGTAAGAGACTAGGCCCATTTTTAGGAACTGGCTTAACAAACAGAACCCATCTACACGTGGCTACAAAGAATACATTCAAGCACAGCTTGGATGTCATCTCTTCTAGGAGGCTTTTCTTAATCTTCCCATTAGAGGTGACCTTTCCTTTATGTATCACCTACTCTTTTCTAGCAGTTACCACATTGCCTGACATTCACTGTTCACATGTTGGTCTTTTCCACCAGTGGGCTCCTAGAGAACATGTGTCATGCCTTCCTAATTTTTTTCTGCCTCACAGGCAAATGTCCATTGTATAATAAGTGTTCAATAAATGCTTGTCGAATACAAGATTAAAAATCAGAACTTTAAGAACCAGTGAGGTTTTCTTGGGGCGCCTGGGTGGCTCAGTCGGTTAAGTGGCCGACTTCAGCTCAGGTCATGATCTCGTGGTCCGTGAGTTTGAGCCCCGCATTGGGCTCTGGGCTGATGGCTCAGAGCCTGGAGCCTGCTTCCAATTCTGTGTCTCCCTCTCTCTCTGCCCCTCCCCCGTTCATGCTCTGTCTCTCTCTGTCTCAAAAATAAATAAACATTAAAAAAAAAAAATTAAAAAAAAAAAAAGAACCAGTGAGGTTTTCTTAATTAAAAAACCATTGTAGTTTCATAGAACAGTAAGGAAATGAAGAAAAATAAACAAAGAAAAATACTACAACACTCGAAATAACCATTGTTAACTGTAAATATAATTGCAAATAAACACACACAACCATTGATTCATTCATGTCACAACCTTACTTAAAAAAGTAACCTGTGATGGCCTCCTATTGCTAAATTAAAGTCCAAATTCTTCAGTCACATATTTAAGACCTCCATAACCTAAATGCAGCCTTCCAATCTTATCTTAAAACTCTTTTCAGGGGCACCGGAGTGCCTCAGTCAGCTTAGCATCCAACTGTTGATTTCGGCTCAAGTCACAATCCTAGGGTGGTGGGATTCAGCCCTGCATCGGGCTCTATGCTGAGCATGGAGCCTGCCTGGGATCCTGTCTCTCCATCTGCCCCTCTCCCCCACTCACATGCTCTCTCTCTAAAAAATAAAAAATAAATTTAAAAATTCCTCTTATTTCCCTGTATCAAGCTTATGATGAATTTCAACTAAACCCCTCACCATTTCCTAAACCATCCTTGGATGTCTGCACCTCTGTAATTTTGTCTGAATGATTTCTACCACCAGGAAGGCTCATCCCACCATATCCATTAATCAGGAGTCCTACCACCCTGTCAAGAGCCAGCTCATGTTCATTTATCCCTCCACAAATAGGCAGCTCCTTTTCCTTTGAAACTCTATAGTATTCATATATGATAAGCTGCCTTGTGGTGTCGGTCTGTGAATAAACCTCAGATCCCAAATGAGGTCCCAAACAAGGCAGAGAGACTAATTCATATGCGTCCCCTCTACTTTTATATCAGCTCAACAGACATTTGTGAAACAAAAAAAGAGGTTGAGTATAGTTAAATATGGAAGGCTGTATTTTGTAGTCTCAAAGCAATGACTTCAACTGACCCCTGAAGAAAGTACATGCCTTGGATTAGTCGAGCGTGGATTGTGGGAAAGACTGTATACCCCTTCCATTGTGACAACCAAAGACATCCCCTGGCACTGCTTCCAGGTAAGGATTAATTGAAGGCACGACAAAGGGACCATGGGCAGCTGGAGAGGGAATTAATGAGCCCTGACAAGATCTGGCTGGAGCAAAAGAATTACTTCACCAAAGAGGTGAGAAGAACACCCAACACCATCTATCTTTGAACCTCTCTCATGCTCCTATGGAGGAGATAAGTCAACCGACAACGACTCCTTTTCTTCTCTTTTCCACTCATGTACATACTGAGAAGCAATGAAAAATAAGGTAAAGAATATGGTCTCTAGTCCTGAACTTGATCAAATCCCAGCTTTTACACTTACTAGCTATACTGGCAAGGGGAGGATTGCTCACCCTTCTGTGCCTCTGTCTCTTCATCCATAAAATGGAAATAATGAAAGCACTCACCTCTTAAAGTTGTGTGGTAGTCTCAACAAATAGGAAGCACAAAATACATTATTTATTATTACATCGTGGAAAAATCTGCTAGCTGGAAAAGAGGAATATCACCACTAGATACCCTTTTCGTAACATTGTAAAACCGTATCTATCATAGGGAATTTGCTGAGTAAATACTGAATGTTGGACATTATACCACATGCCACACCTCCATGAGGAAGTAACTATTACTATTTTACAGATAAGAAAGCTGATGCATGGAAAGATTAAGGAAGTTAAGCTAGAAGCCAGGATTTAATTTTTTTTTTTTACCCTACTCTGCCTCATTGATTTAAGAAATGTTTAATGAGCATCTGCTATGTGTCTGGCATGTTTCTAGGTGTTGAAGATACAACAATGATCAAAACCAACCATGGGGCACCTGGGTGGCTCAGTCAGTTAAACGTCTGACTTCAGCTCAGATCATGATCTCACGGTTCATGGGTTCAAGCCCTGGGTAGGATTCTGTACTGACAGCTCAGAGCCTGAAGCTTGCTTCAGATTCTGTGTGTCCCTCTCTCTCTTCCCCTCCCCAACTAGTGCTCTGTCTCTCTCTGTCTCTCAAAAATAAATAAAAACATTAAAAAAAAAAACAGACCCAAACAATGCCTTCATGGAGCTTATATTCTAGGAGGGGGAGAGAGACAATCAACAAAATAAATAAGTATAATATATAGATGATAGGTAGTAATCAATTGCTATGAGAAAAATAAAGTAGGAAAGGTGACCAGAAAGTCAGAGTGGGTGACAGGCAGGGTGGTAACAAGACCAAGGAAGACTCACTGAGCAGGATACATTTGAGAAATGACAGGAAAAAGATGGAAGAGTAAAACTCTGGGGGGCAACTATTACAGACAGAGGATACAGTAAGTACAAAGGCCCTGAGGCAGGAGTTTACTTAGCATATTCAAGGAATAGCAAGAAGCCAGTTGCAGGCTACACTGGAATAAGAGAAGAGAAGGGAGAGAAGTAGGTGGTGGAGTCAGAGAGATATGAGGTGAGGGAGAAGCAGATAAATCACGTAGGTCTTTATCAGCCCCTGTAAGGTAAGGACCTGGCTTTTACTTAGACTGAGATCAAAAGCCATTTGTGGGATCTGAGCAGGAAGGGCATGATCTGACATGTTTTAACAGGTTACTTTGGTGGCTACACAGATAGTAGACTGAAAGAGGTGCCACTTGAAGATCCCTTAAGAGCAAAGCTATTGCAACAAAAAAGGATCTCCAGAAGGTATGATCACAATGGATTGGTTTTTTCAGAACAAAGTGCTGGGGAAGCCTCTTTCCACCTATCCTATGATGTCTTGTTGAATACATCAGTTGTGGGGAGCCCTCATTCAATTATATTGCAACTGGGAGCCTTTCTAAAACAAGCTGCCAGGGTGCATCCACAGCAGCTGGCTAGAAATCACTGCACTCTCCCTCATCACTCTTCAGTGTTACCTTCATTTTAGAAGATGAACTTGAACACAAAACTGGTTGTCCAATCTCAGCACAGCGTTGACCTGCTATGATTGGGACATTTAGAACATGGTCAAGTGGCAGAAGCCCACAGTCCAGAGAGTGAGGCTTGAGCTTAGCCAGACATTCCACAAAGTGTATGCCAAGCACCCACTCTTTGCAAGCCACTGAAAGACTTTATAATGAATCAGACTCAGTCCTGACCTAAGTGGGCATATGGTTCACACAGTGAAAGGATACAGCTTAAACACAAATCACTACACAGCAGTAAGTATACACTATAGGTTGTAGACTACAGACTAACGACAACTAACATTGGGAGGGAGACGGTCCACCCAGCCAGGAGGATTTGGGGATGGCATCTGACTTGGGCTTTCAAGGGGAAGCTGGAGCTGGACACACAGATGCTCAGAAGGCTTGCCAGGCAGATGAAGCAAAAGGAGAGACCGGAAAATGGAGGACTTAAATTGGGAACCACGGTTGGGACAGTTTGGGAGGACCCAGCAACACTCATAAAAATCCCTCAGCAACTTATTGAAAATGTAGATTCTGGGCCCACTCCCCAGCAATTCTGAGTCAATAGTGGGTGGAGGAATCTGTATTTTTATCAAGGACTTTCAAGTGATTTTAACGTTCTCCACTCAACTCCACACCCACTTTGAGAAACAATGGTAGAGATGAGTTAAAAACACCCCATGTAATTTCCCCTATTATTCTCTCTCAGATAATCCTGTTTATTTCTTCTAAGCACTAATTGCTATAGATACTATTTTTGTATCTATTTGTTTATTTACAACTGATTCAATCCATGGGGTATAAGTAATGACTTTCCACCTTCAAGCATAGGATTTCACCAGAGAAAAATGAAGTTATTTTTCTCAGTAAACACAAGGATTTTACAGAATGTATTCTATTTGTTAATGCTTTTTCAGCTACTCACGGTTTTTGTAAAGTACAATTGCTTCCAAAAATGAAATCTATTTTTAGGTAGGTAAATAAAACCTTTTTACCTATTGGTATGATCCCAAAATTCCTACATTGAAGCCCTAACCCCCAGTATGATGGTCTTCCAAGGTGAGGGCTTTGGGAAGTGATTAGGTCATGAGGGTGGAGACTTCATGAATGACATTCATACCCTTATAAAAACAGACACTAGAGAGATGATTGCTCTATCCCCACCATGTGAGGACAAAGCAGACCAGGGCCTGGACTCTCAGCTGTTCTGGAACCCCCATCTGGATTTCCCAGCCTTCAGAATGATGAGAAATAAATTTCTGTTGTCTATGCCACCCAGTCTATGATATACTGTTGTAATCACCCAAACTGATTAAGACAGTCAACAAGCTACATCATGGATCAAAATGGAAAACTATATGATTTGATCATTTTAAGCCTATGTATGGATGGGAAGAAAATCTTTCAGATTTACAAGATTTCTTTTCCTAACAAGTTCCAATTATTTCACATGTGATGTAAGTAATCAATTAGCACTCGTTGCGGACAATAAGTCCTGTCAGCTCTACTCTAAAAATAAATTCCTGAATCTGGATATCTGCCACAACCACCACTACTACCACCAGGGCCACCGCAGGCCCCCACAGAGCCTTCCGGGCAAATGAGAAAACTGACCGCTCATCACCTCGGCCAGGCACCTCCACCAGGGCGCTCCCTGCAGCCCAGCCACCTCCTCCAGGTGTCCAGGCCACTCTCGTCTCCCCTGGCCCACAGCCCCGGGCTCCCTTCCTGTCCCCGGCCTCAGTTCTGCCCCCTGCCCCCTACAGTCTGCTCTCCACACAGCTACGAGTGGGCTCTTTTTTCAAAGTTGCATAAAATGCCGTTGCAACTAGAACAGGATCCAGTCTCCTCCCACCCTGGCGAGAAAGGCCCCTCTCCCTTTGGGGCCACACCTTCTGCTCGTCTCTCGCCCGCAACCTGCCATCTTGCAGCCAGCCCAGTGCTCCGCGTTCCTTCCCACCTCAGGCACCTTGCTATTCCCGGGTGGGAAACATTCTCCAGCTCCTTCCCACCTTTAAAGGCTCCGCTGGCGTACCTCGGCCTTCGAGGAAACTTCTGGAACCACCATGCTCACGGCGGAGCCCGAGGAGGCTGGCTGAGCGTGCGGGATTGGGCTGGGGTTCCCCGAGGCGTCACCCGCAAGGGTACAAAAGTTGCGGTTGGGACAGGAGTGAGGAGGCGCTGCCTGAGGAAGGAGGTGAGCTTTGTGAGGGGCCCCTGAGCAGAGCGGGGCCCTTCCTGGGGAGTCACAAGCAGCAGGAAAAAAAAAAAAGTAAAAAGTTGGTTTGCGTCCTTCTGAGCTGTTGAATCTCTTGGACCTCCAACTGGGCAGGTGGCCCTGCTGGAGCGAGGGAGCAGCGAGGGACCCTACAGGAGGCCTCCCACGAGGAGGACCCGGAGGCCGGGAAGCAGCGGCAATGCTCACCGGAAGGTCTCCCTCCCCCCTGCGCGTGCCAGTGAAGGGAACCGGATCTCTGCTACTGCGGAAGGGGCTGAGAACCACGCAGTGCCACGCTAATTCCAGAGCTGGGGAAGCAAGGGATTTCTCTCTTGGCTGGTGAGGCGTGCACTGAACTGGAAAGCAGGAGACCTTATATTCCTGGGATCTGGGCAAAATATTTTTTTCTTAAGTTTATTTAATTAATGTATTTATTTAGAGTGTTTGTGCACGTGGGGGAGGGGCAGGGAGAAAGGGAGAGAGAATCCAAGCAAGCTCCAGGCTGTCAGCACAGAGCCTGACTCAGGGCACGATCTCACTAACCTCAAAATCGTGACCTGAGCCAAAATCAAGAGTCAGTGGCCTAATTGACTGAGCCACCCAGGAGCCCCTGGGCAAAATCTTAAATCTCTTCAGTTCTTTGTTCTTCCCTCCTCATCTGAAGAATGAGGTGGTTGAATTAATCACTGTTTCTCAAAGTTTGCTCCACGCACCACTCAGGCTACTTGCTCAAACCCAAGGCTGCTGACACTGAATCTTGGGGCGGGGCAGGAACTGGCATTGGCCAGGGCTCCCTTGGTAATTCCCATGATCTCGGAGTTCATCTCTAGGTTCCCTTCTCTAATGTATTATGAATTTTAAACCTTAAACCTATACAAATATTGGGGAGAGAGGGAAGAATCGTGGCATAATTGAATTTATCTACTATCATTCAGATTGTCATGTTACCAAATCACAAATCAGTCAGGACGTTGCACTCACTTAGGAACAATACATAACCACAGCTATGACAAACGATTAACTAAATGATCAGATTTTTCACTTCCTCACCAAAGCATGGGGAAATTTATCTTAGCGTTAGCTGCCTTAAACCTCTCTGAGTGAAATACATTAAAAATAACTGCAAATTACTGATGACTAATGCCCTTCAATTTGGCCTCAAGCTGAGAAATTCTGTGCAGAATAAAGTGGTTTATAATCCCACACGTCCCATTCTATTATAAACTGCAGGTGGCAAATCAAGTGGCTATGAACTAAGCTGTGTGTGTGTGTGTGTGTGTGTGTGTGTGTGTGTGTGTGTGTGTGAAAAGTCAATACTCGAGGAGGGTATTTTTTCACTCCTTTAATGGGACTTTAACAGCCCCAACAAAAGGCAGATGCTAGCCATGCGTGGACCTAGGAATCTGGGTGGTGCCTCACAAGGGCCTGAGGCTAGAGTGGCTGTGGTCACCCACCTCTATTGCACACCAGTCAAGGCAGCTGCGCCTGCCCTTTGCAGAAAAGCGATCTAAACCAAGCACAGAAAAGAAAGCTGGAAGGAAAATAATTGCAACTCACACCGATGACCTATTTTCTGAATCCGGCTTATCCGAGATTGCATTCTTAACTCCTCCAAAAAGCAGCAGAACACTTCATGCCCAGAAAATGGTGCCTTTGAGGAGCACATAGACCAGAATGTATGACACATCGTCAGCAGAGGACTATCTTCTGACCCAGGTCCCAAGTGGTGTTAGCCTCAGACAGCTATTGGGGGAGGGACTGATAAATCTACCAAATCCTTGGTGGCTTTGCTTCCCTGCCAGCCAAGATTAACATGATGCTAATTGGTAGCGAACCTAATCTATTTAGTGTCTCCCACCAGCACAAGCAGCAGAATCAAAACAGCAGAAGCAGCAGAATCCCAGGCCCCATGTGCACATCATGTAATATCTCTAATTTTATATTCCCCCAATTTTTAGGTTGCATTGCCCCTTCATTTCAGACATGGCACAATCAAACTACCCATCTTCTTCTAAGTCAAGGACTAAGAAAGCCTGTAGCAGGTTCACTTTTGTAAGTGGCAGAAGCACCCAGGGGATGCACCCATGAGTTTCTGACCTGAATTCCCAAGGAAAGAAAAGTGACTTTCAACAGCATTCAGGAGCATGCCCTGCATGCCCTGTGTGCAGAGCACCAGGCTAAGAGGACAGAGGAGGAGCTAGGAACCAGAAGGCAGGGCCCACCTGCCTGCAGGGAGCTTCTTTTCTGGTCAGCCAAGGGAGCATGAAAGCCCATGTGAAATAAGCTGAATCTTGCAAAGCAGCAGACAGCAAGAGCCAAATAACTTTGGATTAGCTGCATCCATAACTTCTGAGGAAGAGTCCATTCAACCCAGAACCAAGACTCCAGGGGGAGTGCTTCCTGGAGTAGGCAAATTTAGGTATGGTTCTGAGAAAGGAGTGAAAAGGATTAGTGTAGACAGGCAGGAAGGAAATCTGCCAACAACAGCACTCACATATGCAGCTATAAGAGCATGGTTTAGAGAATGAAGACCCCACCTCTGCTACTCATTGCAACCTTTTGTATTTCCATTTACTGTCATTAAGAATTTTAAGAATAAGGATAATGTGTTCTGTGTTCTTGTATCACCCACAGTGCACATAATAGATGCTCACATACAGCATCTTCTATAATTATAGCATCATATAGTTGGACTGAGGATATAGAATGTCAGCAGGGTATAGTCTCAAAGGTCATTGACAGCCTGCTCAGGAGGACTGGCTAAAACATCTTTACCAGGAATTTACCCCTGACCCTTCCAGATTATGGAATTATGGACCCTTCCTACTGATTTTTCCTCCCTTCCTTCCCCACCTCCCCCCCTCCTACCTCAACCCTCTAACAATACTTATTGGTTCAAAGTGGAGCATCTGCAGGAAGGGACATGGCCCTGAAAATGGCTGAGAGCTCAATCTGCTCCAGATAAGTGTTTCTGAGAAACAAATTATAATGCATTCCCAGTGTGAGTGCAGTAGCAGCAGCCTGACAGCCATTTGCATAATTTCTCTTCTGTAACGGGCCTCAAAAATAACAATAGGCAAACCAGATAGCATCTATTAATTTTAAATTTCCTTGAGCTGCTCTTTTAATGGAGGTAAATCCTAAGGCACTATGAAGGTTTTAAACCCATGAATTATATAGTGTAACATTTGTTCTCTCCAAGGAGACATTTTGCAGAACACACAGTTTGTGTTACTATAGAATCACCAACTGATTCTGGAATGTCCAATTGTTCTGAAATAAGATTGGAAGATAGCTTGCTTAGAAAGTGCATCGAAGAGTGGCAGGAAAAATGGTATCAAAAATAACATATTATAGGGGCACCTGAGTGGCTCAGTCAGTTAAGCGTCCGACTTCAGCTCAGGTCTTGATCTCACAGTTCATGGTTTGAGCCCCGTGGCTGGCTCTGTGCTGACAGCTCGGAGCCTGGAGCCTGCTTCAGATTGTGTGTCTCCCTCTCTCTCTGCCCCTCCCCTGCTTATACTCGGTCTCTCTGTCTCTAAAATGAATAAACATTAAAAATAAGAAAAATTTTTCAATAAAAATAATATATAATAATGGTATCAAGATAATAATAATAACAGTATCCATAATAATATGGTATCAAAAATAAGACATACACACATCAAGTCAGCAATGACTCAAAAACCCAGAAGCAAAAGAATGTTGTAGATGATTTTTGCAGGTGTTGACATCACTACACAGTCAGCAATACAAGGATAGGGACCAGGCCTTTTAGGTCACATACCTCAGGCCTACCATAGGGCCTGGTATATGGCTACATAATGTTGAAAGAAATGACTAATTGGAGGAAGGATGGAAGAATGAATGTGATTTATTTATATAACAGAGGCAACTAATATACTTTAAAAATTTATATATCAGATTTATTTTTCCAGAGACCTAGAAATAACAAGAATGTCGTCATGTTCATTCATATGTGCCCATGTGTATACACAAGGGTACACACACCTCCAGTAAAAATACCTTGAGAAGGCAAGTACGTCAAAAATAAATACTTTTATTTTTAAATTCTTTACATAGCAGAAATATTTCAAAACTAGCAAAGCATATTATGACATTTTAAAATGAATTACTACAGATTAACCTTTTAGTCTCCTCCATCTATTTCTGGAATGCCAGGCCAAAGAAAGAATTGCAAGCAAGGGTAAAAAAGCTACTTTTTGGGTTTCTTCCCCTGGATAATTTTTCCAAAGAACATTCTATTACGTTTTACTCTAAACAGATGCATTTTTGGCAGGACTAAATAATCCATTTTCTGCTCTATTTTAATATCCATATTTTCATTTCATGGATCTTATCCCTCAATTCCAAATGACATGCTAAGTCAAATGAAAACGTAACCAAAGTCATCAGCTGGTACTTTTTAAAAAAATAGATCTTGATGGTAAAAGGTGATAGGACTTCTCGGTATTAAGTCTGTCCAGAGTGGAACAGCCACTGAAAAATGACAAATAATGTGTTCGACTTGAGATTTTAAACATTTGGCGACTTGGAGTTCACCTGTTTTGTAATACACACACACACACACACACACACACACACACACACACACACACACACAGAGTCCACCTGTGTCTGAAAAAACATGAGAGAAAGAATGGCTGAAAGAAAAGAGACAAAGACTGAGGACTGTGATTTTGATGTGGCTCATGTACCTGGGTGAGGGGTGGTTCTGGGGGGTTGTTCCCCAGAACAATGTGAAGGACCATCTTCCTTCATCATGAACTAATATGAGATTGCCCCAATTATATTTTGGATAACACCATGTTGAAATCCTTTGGTATTAGTATTTTTAAGTTAATCCTTCTAACACACCCTCTAATCAAAGCACAGTTGGATTCATTCTGTCACCAGTCAGTGGTGCCAGGGTGTAGCAGGTCCTTGTGACATAAAGCAGATTCCTTGTGCTCATGAGTGTTACAGAAAAGAAATACAAGATAGCACAGGAGGCCTAGAAAAAGAGAGCTAATCCAGCCCATGAGGTGGTGGGTTCTTTAACTTGGTTGCACATTGGAATCACCTGGGAGATTTTAAAATACTGATTCCTGGGTCCCACCATTAGAGAGTGGGACTACACTAGAGTGTTGCTCAGAGCACCAGCAGTTTTAAAAACTTCCCAGATGAGGCTAATGTGCAGAAAAATTGGGGTATCATAACTGTTCTCCAACATCAGATTGCATCAGAATCCCTGGCAACACTTGGAAAACACAGGTTTCTAGGCCCCAAACCCAGAGTCTATGGCATTAGTTGTGGTTCAGAAGAGCCTCAGAATGTGCATTTCTAACAAATTCCAGGTAATGTACATTCTTGTATACATACCTGATGATTTTAGGTTAAAGTCCTGGATGTATAATTGTGGGGTCAAAGGATTTGAATATTTTCAAGGTTTATGCATAAATTTGGGGGGAACATAATGGCATAGACTAGAGAATGATCAAAATAAATAGAAATACTTAAATATATTAAGAATATTTTGGGACAACTGGGTGGTTCAGTTAAGTGTCAGACTTTGGCTCAGGTCATGATCTCGTGATCCGTGAGTTCAAGCCCCACGTCGGGCTCTGTGCTGACAGCTCAGAGCCTCGAGCCAACTTTGGATTCTGTGAACCCCCCACCCTCTGCCCCTCCCCAACTCGTGCTCTCACTCTGTCTCTCAAAAATAAATAAATGTTAAACCAATTTGACAGTAAATTTCATATATTAAAAAATAAAAAAAAAAAAAAAAAATAAAAAAAAAAAAAAAAAAATAAACAGGCAATACAAATAAAAAAAAAAAAAAAAAAAAAAAAAAACCCATACAATAAAAAAAAAAAAAAAAAAAAAAAAAAAAAAAATAAATAAATGTTAAAAAAAATAGTATTTCTTGCACTAAATGAAGTTTTTTTCAATCTCTTGTTCTTTTTCTAAGCAAAAGACAGCCATAGATATTTCTTTTTCTTACTTCAATTTCAGAATAGTCCAGGTTGCACGCTCGCACACAGCTCTCACAATGCTTTGGCCCCTGAAGTCTCAACTACCCGCTTATGTCATCTCAGAAAGACCAACTCATTAGCCTTCTTAATTCTCCTAAGTACCCCTGGCATTCTCTAACTGCCCATCCAACTTCTTCCCAGGGAAGCCTTCAGCTTCTCTTCCTCTCAAAGTCAGAATAGAAAACCTAAGTACCATGGTCCGCACATCTGCACACCCACAGTCCCACACCTGTTCTTTTTTTCAAATGGGAAGGTTTTTCTTGGCAACCATGTTGCCCCAACTCCTCCTGCTCACTAAGTCCCTAATATTAGCAAACAACAAGACTCTTTCAGGATCTGGAGTGTTTCTATTTTACTACATTTTCCCACCAGACTATTTCTCTGTGTGGGCAGAAATGGTGGCTGTCTTGTTTACCATCAACTGCTGTTCTCCCAGTGCCTGGCAACAGTTCTTAAAACATGTTTCCTAAATGAATGGATGAGATTTAGCAACCTCCCTTTTGTATGCAAGGCTTGTAAAATTCATAAGCACTTTGAATATTTAAAAACAAACTTGACAAAACAGTTTGCAAACAGCCATATGGTGGTTTCCTCACAAGAGTTGTTAAGAATGAAAATATCCTAGTTCTACTGATTTGATCTAAACTGAATTAGCAATGCACCCATTAGAAGTAACTCCTAAGAACTGAATACAGAATAGATGTGCTGTGCTGTTTCCCCCAACTAGATTATAACGTGGGGATGATCTTACCATGGTTGCTAAGTGTGGTTGAGGAGGTTGCACACTGCCCCAAGTCACCCAACCAAGGAGACCAGAGGGAGCTGAAACACAAGTGCCCTGGCATGGGACTTCATATATCCAGAGAAAAGGAAAACTTTTTCTAACGATCAGAAAGGCACAGTTGCTTACCAAGCTGTCAAGCATTTCAGAATTCAAACAAAAACTGGGTGCATTCTCTGTGTCTTATATTTATTCATACTCCTCAACCTCAGGTAGCAAAGTTCTTAAATATGGAGGTGCCCCATCGATATACATCAACTAGATTGAGTATGTTATTAATTGATAATTAACTGCTACTTTTATTAAAACTACCTTGGGATGGGGATGGTGGTGGGAAATCCCAGCTGAACTATAGTTTACTCATTTGGGATCAAATACCATTTTAGCAGCTGAAGACAATTCAGAAAACATGTCCTTCTCATTTAATAGGAAGAAAGAGGCTCAGAGAGATCACCTACATTACTGAACTCAGAATAGCACTCTTAAGCCAAAGTCAGATATAAATGAAATTTTCCACTAATCTAGGCCCTAAACAGCACCTCATAACCAGCAGGACCAACCCTTTAGTCCCCGGCTAAACAAGTCTACTAATAAGTGAGCAGCTCTGCAATTTGACTGAGACTTTGAATTCCAACTGAGTTGTTATATTGCCTGAATGATTTTTCATATCACTTAACATCAAGATATTCTCCTAACTTTCAAAATGAACTCTGATAGCAAAGAAATAAATCAAACTTTTATAAGATCTAATAGATGTCAGAGGGTTCTTTCTCTGGCAGGAGTTTTAATTCTTTTCTTGAAAAAAAGATTAATCATCAAAGCAACTTAGTATAAAATTGAAATTCCTCATTTATATTATATTGAATTTATATTACCTGCCACTTCTATCAACTCTATAGGGGTAATTTTCTGTATTGAATTATTTATATTCTCTTGTAATCAGATACCTGATAAACTTTTAAACATTAATACATCCAACTAATTCAGAGATGGTAAGTGAATTAACCCTGAAAATGAAAATCTGCCTGTCAGAACTCAGAGCACTACCGAATTTGTGTCTGTTTATCTACCCACTTACCTATATCCTAGCACATATATCTGTATGAGTACAGATTGCTGCAGTATGATTGCTGCATATAAGGCACCTGATCATTGTTAAATGAATGATGAATGAATGTAATAACTATTGTAAATTAAGATGGCAATAGATAATGCCCACGATGGTAGAGAAAATAATAGATTAGCAAATTATTTCGATACTCTGAATTTTATTTTATTTTATTTTATTTTATTTTTTTGATACTCTGAATTTTAATGCAACCTACCTTGTTTGTTATTGCCACTTCTATAGAAGAGGCTTGACAATGTTGGTTTCTCCTATTGTACTAAGGTTCTTTTTTTATTTCTTTAGAGAGAGAGAGAAAGAGAAAGAAAGAGCACAAGCCAAGGAGGGGCAGAGAGAGAGAGGGAGAGAAAATCTTAAACAGGCTACATGGTCAGCACAAACCTGATGTGGGGCTTAATCTTACAACCGTGAGATCATGACCTGAACCAAAATCGAGAGTTTGCTGCTTAACCAGCTGGGCCACCCAGGCGCCCCCTATCATACTAAGACTCTTATAGTACAAGCATATTTTAATTTATCAGCCACAAGGATTCCTAATCAAGATATAGACTATTTAAAGAAAAAAATTAATTTGCTTCTTTAAAATGGCAAGATAATTTTTGTATTGCGTAACTGTTCTGCCTTTCTATATTAGTTTCCTACTCCTATTATAAATTAACACAAACCAAGTAGCTTAGAATAATACAAAATTATTACCTTCTGGTTGTGGACGTCAGACATCTGAAATAGGTATCACTGGTCTAAATTCAAGATGTCAGCAGTGCTGTGTTCCTTCTGGAGACTCTAGTAGAGAATCTGTTTCCTTTCCTTTTCCAGTGTCTAGAGGCCACCTTCATTCCTTGGCTTATGGCCCCTCCTCCATCTTCAAAGCCAGCAGCCAAGCTTCTTCAAATCTCTCTAACTCTCATCCTGACTGTCATGCCTGCCTCTTTCCTTACAAGGACCTTGTGATTACATTGGGCCCACCCAGATAATCCAGGTGCATCTTCCCATCTCAAGACCATTAATTTAATCAACCTACAAATTTTTCGGTAAATTAAAATTCACAGGTTCCAGGGATTAGGATATGGACATCTTTGGGAGGACATTAGTCTGTCTACCACCCATTCTAAAACTGTGGTTGGCATTTAGCATCGAGCAGTATCCAGGGAGGCAACACAGAAGTAACAGAGAAAACCCATTTTGGGAGTGAAGAGCAGTGTTTGAATCCTGGCATTGGCCACTCATGTATGACCTTAGCCAATATACTCAACCCTCAGAGCCTCAGCATTTTTCACTTATAAAATGGGGCCACAATACCAACTTCATTTTGTTGTTGCAAAGATTAAAGAGAAAACAAACGTCGTGCATCTGGCTCCCAACTCACAGTGGGTGTTAAATAAATAGGAGTCAATTCCTCTTACCTCCACATTAAAAGGGCATAGCAGCATGAAAGCCAACTACATGCTGATTGTTATTGTATTGACATGAGGTTACTTTTTATTAAATTTAGGGCACAGAGGGTTTTTTCCAGCACAGAAAGTTAAGGATGGACGGTCAATTATGGGTTTTCTTTTGTAGCCAACATCGTTAAACATTAGCTGGGCAGCTTGCAAAACCTGCTCCACTCAGGAGCTTAAATGACAACCTGATTTAAAACAACAGAAAGGATTTCTCTTTATCTATCATTCTCAATTACTCCCTAGGTGAGATATTTCTACCCAGGACTTACTAAGATCACATTTAAAATCAGCAGAAAAAGATTAAATATGGTGGCAATTAAACAGTGCTAAATTTTACCTCTTAATAACTTTTTATACTTTTTTTTTAATTTGGAAGTTATGTGTGGGTGGTATATGTGGAGTCGACAAGCTTGGCCAGAGAAAACAATGCAGTAATGAATTTGAATGCATCCATAAATTGGGATGTCATGAATATAGCATAAGGTCTGGAGGTAGAGGATTATGATTATCAGGAGTCCCCTGTTCAAGTCCTACCTATACCATTCTTCTGCTGTGTGACCTCGGGTGGCTCACATTACCTCTCTGAGTCTAATCTATAAACTCAGGGTTACTACAGGAATCAACTAAGACTAAAATGTGAAACCACTATATGAGTATAGCATATTTTCATTTTTTATTCACTCAACAAACATTTTATCTTTACTCTGTTACAGACACTGAAATAAAAAAGAGAATTAAAAATGGGTAAGACCGCGACCCCTGCCCCTCTGGGAACTGGGCGCTATGAGCGGTGCGGAGCGTGAGGACTGCGGCCTGAAGCCTGCAGGCTGTGGCCCTGGGGGTGGGCGCCTTCCAGACGCTGCGCACCGGCACTGCTCTGCTCTCGGTGCGAAAACTCACAGACAAACATGAATGGATAACAACAGAAAATGGTATTGGAACAGTGGGAATCAGCATTTTGCACAGGAAGCATTTACTGTAGTCTGCCTGAAGTTGGGACAAAATTGACCAAACAAGAGGAGTTTGGTGCTTTGGAAAGTGTGAAAGCTGCTAGTGAACTCTCTTCTCCTCCATCAGGACAAGTAACTGAAATTAATGAAGCTCTTGCAGAAAGTCCAGGACTTGTCATCAGATCCTGTTAGGAAGATGGTTGGCTGATCATGATGACACTCAGTAATCCTTCAGAACTGGGTGAATTAATGAGTGAGAAGCATATAAGCATATTGACCAGTGAAAATGGAACCCATAGATAAACTAGTATGAAACAACTTAATCTAGCACATTTTTCTTAAATTGGCAGTGCACAGAGGATTTAAAATAGCAACCTTTAGCAATACCAGTGCAAAAAGAAACTACTTGCAACAATATTAATGAAAGAAAACACCCCTTAACTTTTTTTTTAATTTTCTTTAATGTTTATTTATTTTTTAGAGACAGAGAAAGACAGAGTATGAGCAGTGGAGGGACAGAAAAAGAGGGAGACACAGAATCTGAAGTAGGCTCCAGGCTCTGAGCTGTCAGCACAGAGCCAAATGCAGGGCTGGAACTCACAGAGAGCGAGATCATGACCTGAGCCGAAGTCAGAAGCTTAACCGACTGAGTCACCCAGGCTCCCCTACACCCCTTAACTTTCTAATGATTGCAGATAAACACAATATGTATCTTTTTGTAACACCATATGATTTTTAGGCTGGGCTCCAGTTATAATATTCAGAATCCTGAAATTATCTATGGTTAAAAACTAGTTATAAAAATTATGTAATTGAAGGATAACATTGTCATATTAAGCCTTAGGGAATATTATAACTTGCTTACATCTGTCCTTGGATTGGGGTCAAAATACTTAAATGATCTGTCCATTGGAAGTAACTGGCAGTGGAGAAAGGTCTGTTAGTTGCAGAATGTCAGATAAAGAGCAATACTATCTTAATTTTACAACATACTGTGCTTGCTGGTGCCATTTTTATGTAGCAAAGCAACAGCCTGCCAGGAAGATAAATAGTTTAATAATAAAACATTCAAGTTCATTTAAAAAAAAATGAGTAATGGGAATGCAAGCTGGTGCAGCCACTCTGGAAAACAGTATGTAGGTTCCTCAAAAAGCTAAAAATAAAACTACGCTACAACCCAGCAATTGCACTACTAGGCATTTATCCAAGGGATACAGGTGTGCTGTTTCAAAGGGGCACAGGCACCTCAATGTCTGTAGCAGCACTGTCAACAATAGCCAAAGTATGGAAAGAGCCCAAATGTCCATCGATGGATGACTGGATAAAGAAGATGTGGCTTTTTTTTTTTTTTTTTTTCCAGAGGAAGATGGCAGGGTAGGAGAATGCTGGGCTCACCGCGTCCTGCTGATCACTTAGATTCCACCCACACCTGCCTAAATAACCCAGAAAACCGCCAGAAGACTAGCAGAATGGATTCTCTGGAGCCAGGCGTAGATGAGAGGCCCACGGAAGAGGGGCCCCTCCTGAAGCGGATCACCGAAGGAAAAGTGAGCTGAGCCTGCCCCTTCCGGCCCTGTGCACCTTGCCGATCCACCCCAGCTAATGCGCCAGATCCCCAGCACCACAAGCCCAGCAGTGTGCAAGTAGCCCAGATGGGCCACACCACCCAACAATGAATCCCACCCCTAGGAGAGGGAAAGAGAAGGCACACACCAGTCTGACTGTGGCCCCAGCGGTGGGCTGGGGGCAGACATCAGATCTGACTGCGGCCCCGCCCACCAACGCAAGTTATTCAAGACAGCACAGGGGAAGTGCCCTGCAGTTCTGCACCACTCCAGGGACTATCCAAAATGACGAAACGGAAGAATTCCCCTCAAAAGAATCTCCAGGAAATAGCGACAGCTAACTAACTGATCAAAAACTATTTAAACATTATAACAGAAAGTGAATTTAGAATAATAGTCATAAAATTAATCGCTGGGCTTGAAAACAGTATAGAGGATAACAGAATCTATTGCTACAGAGATCAAGGGACTAAGGAACAGCCAGGAGGAGCTAAAAAATGCTATCAATGAGCTGGAAAATAAAGTGGAGACAACCACAGCTCAGATTGAAGAGGCAGAGGAGAGAATAGGTGAACTGGAAGATAAAATTATGGAAAAAGAAGAAGCTGAGAAAAAGAGATAAAAAAAATCCAGGAGTATGAGGGGAAAATTAGAGAACTAAGTGATGCACTAACGAGAAAATATCTACACACAATTGGTATTCCAGAGGAGGAAGAGAGAGGGAAAGGTGCTGAAGGTGTACTTGAAGAAATAATAACTGAGAACTTTCCTGATCTGGGGAAGGAAAAAGGCATTGAAATCCAAGAGGCACAGAGAACTCCCTTCAGACGTAACTTGAATCGATCTTCTGCATGACATATCATAGTGAAACTGGCAAAATACAAGGATAAAGAGAAAATTCTGAAAGCAGCTAGGGGTAAACGTGCTCTAACATATAAAGGGAGACATATAAGACTCGTGACCGATCTCTCTACTGAAACTTGGCAGGCCAGAAAGGAATGGCAGGAAATCTTCAACGTGATGAACAGAAAAAATATGCAGCCGAAAATCCTTTATCCAGCAAGTCTGTCATTTAGAATAGAAGGAGAGATAAAGGTCTTCCCAAACAAACAAAAACTGAAGGAATTTGTCACCACTAAACCAGCCCTACAAGAGATGCTAAGGGGGACCCTGTGAGACAAAGCACCAGAGACATCGCTACAAGCGTGAAACCCATGGACATCACAATGACTCTAAACCCATATCTTTCTATAATAACACTGAATGTAAATGGACTAAATGCGCCAACCAAAAGACGTAGGGTATCAGAATGGATAAAAAAACAAGACCCATCTATTTGCTGTCTACAAGAGACTCATTTTAGACCTGAGGACACCTTCAGATTGAAACTGAGGGGATGGAGAACTATTTATCTTGCTACTGGAAGTCAAAAGAAAGCTGGAGTAGCCATACTTATATCAGACAAACTAGACTTTAAATTAAAGGCTGTAACAAGAGATGAAGAAGGGCATTATATAATAATTACAGGGTCTATCCATCAAGAAGAACTAACGATTATAAATGTCTATGTGCCAAATAGGGGAGCCCCCAAATATATAAAACAATTACTCACAAACATAAGCAACCTTATTGATAAGAATGTGGTAATTGCAGGGGACTTTAATACCCCACTTACAACAATGGATAGATCATCTAGACACACGGTCAATAAAGAAACCAGGGCCCTGAATGATACATTGGATCAGATGGACTTGACAGATATATTTAGAACTCTGCATCCCAAAGCAACAGAATATACTTTCTTCTCGAGTGCACATGGAACATTCTCCAAGATAGATCACATACTGTGTCACAAAACAGCCTTCATAAGTATACAAGAATTGAGATCATACCATGCATACTTTCAGACCACAATGTTATGAAGCTTGAAATCAACCACAACAAAAAGTCTGGAAAACCTCCAAAAACATGGAGGTTAAAGAACACCCTACTAAAGAATGAATGGGTCAACCAGGCAATTAGAGAAGAAATTAAAAAATATATGGAAACAAATGAAAATGAAAATACAACAATCCAGACGCTTTGGGATGCAGTGAAGGCAGTCCTGAGAGGAAAATACATTGCAATCCAGGCCTATCTCAAGAAACAAGAAAAATCCCAAATACAAAATCTAACAGCACACCTAAAGGAAATAGAAGCAGAATAGCAAAGACACCCCAAACCCAGCAGAAGAAGAGAAATCATAAAGATCAGAGCAGAAATAAACAATATAGAATCTAAAAAAACTGTAGAGCAAATCAATGAAACCAAGAGTTGGTTTTTTGAAAAAATAAACAAAATTGATAAACCTCTAGCCATGCTTCTCAATAAGAAAAGGGAGATGACCCAAATAGATAAAATCATGAATGAAAATGGAATGATTAAAACCAATCCCTCAGAAATACAAGCAATTATCAGGGAATACTATGAAAAATTATATGCCAACAAACTGGACAACCTGGAAGAAATGGACAAATTCCTAAACACCCACACTCTTCTAAAACTCAATCAGGAGGAAATAGAAAGCTTGAACAGACCCATAACCAGCAAAGAAATTGAATCAGTTATCAAAAATCTCCCAACAAATAAGAGTCCAGGACCAGATGGCTTCCCAGGGGAGTTCTACCGGACGTTTAAAGCAGAGATAATACCTATCCTTCTCAAGCTATTCCAAAAAATAGAAAGGGAAGGAAAACTTCCAGACTCATTCTATGAAGCCAGTATTACTTTGATTCCTAAACCAGACAGAGACCCAGTAAAAAAAGAGAACTACAGGCCAATATCCCTGATGAATATGGATGCAAAAATTCTCAATAAGATACTAGCAAATCGAATTCAACAGCATATAAAAAGAATTATTCACCATGATCAAGTGGGATTCATTCCTGGGATTCAGGGCTGGTTCAACATTCGCAAATCAATCAACATGATACATAACATCAATAAAAGAAAAGAACCATATGATCCTGTCAATCGATGCAGAAAAAGCATTTGACAAAATTAGCATCCTTTCTTAATAAAAACCCTTGAGAAAGTCAGGATAGAAGGAACATACTTAAACATCATAAAAGCCTTTATGAAAAGCCCACAGCTAACATCATCCTCAATGGGAAAAACTGAGAGCTTTTTCCCTGAGATCAGGAACACGACAGGGATATCCACTCTCACCACTGTTGTTTAACATAGTGTTGGAAGTTCTAGCATCAGCAATCAGACAACAAAAGGAAATCAAAGGCATCAAAATTGGCAAAGATGAAGTCAAGCTTTCACTTTTTGCAGATGACATGATATTATATGTGGAAAATCCAATAGACTCCAGCAAAAGTCTGCTAGAACTGATACATGAATTCAGCAAAGTTGCAGGATACAAAATCAATGTACAGAAATCAGATGCATTCTTATACACTAATAATGAAGCAACAGAAAGACAAATAAACTGATCCCATTCACAATTGCACCAAGAAGCATAAAATACCTAGGAATGAATCTAACCAAAGATGTAAAAGACCTATGCTGAAAACTATAGAAAGCTTATGAAGGAAATTGAAGAAGATATAAAGAAATGGAAAAACATTCTGTGCTCATGGATTGGAAGAATAAATATTGTCAAAATGTCAATACTACCCAAAGCTATCTACACATTCAATGCAATCCCAATCAAAATTGCACCAGCATTCTTCTCGAAGCTAGAACAAGCAATCCTAAAATTCATACGGAACCACAAAAGGCCCTGAATAGCCAAAGTAATTTTGAAGAAGAAGACCAAAGCAGGAGGCATCACAATCCCAGACTTTAGCCTCTACTACAAAGCTGTCATCATCAAGACAGCATGGTATTGGCACAAAAACAGACACATAGACCAATGGAATGGAATAGAAACCCCACAACTAGACCCACAAAAGTATGGCCAACTAATCTTTGACAAAGCAGGAAAGAATATCCAATGGAAAAAAGACAGTCTCTTTAACAAATGGTGCTGGGAGAACTGGACAGCAACATGCAGAAGGTTGAAACTAGACCACTTTCTCACACCATTCACAAAAATAAACTCAAAATGGATAAAGGACCTGAATATGAGACAGGAAACCATCAAAACCGTAGAGGAGAAAGCAGGAAAAAACCTCTCTGACCTCAGCCGAAGCAATTTCTTACTTGATACATCCCCAAAGGCAAGGGAATTAAAAGTAAAAATGAACTATTGGGACCTCATGAAGATAAAAAGCTCTGCACAGCAAAGGAAACAATCAACAAAACTAAAAGGCAAACAATGGAATGGGAAAAGATATTTGCAAATGACATATCGGACAAAGGGCTAGTACCCAAAATCTATAAAGAACTCACCAAACTCCATACCTGAAAAACAAAGAATCCAGTGAAGAAATGGGCAGAAAACATGAATAGACACTTCTCTAAAGAAGACATCCAGATGGCCAACAGGCACATGAAAAGATGCTCAATGTCACTCCTCATCAGGGAAATACAAATCAAAACCACACTCAGATACCACCTCACGCCAGTCAGAGTGGCCAAAATGAACAAATCAGGAGACTATAGATGCTGGCGAGGATGTGGAGAAATGGGAACCCTCTTGCACTGTTGGTGGGAATGCAAACTGGTGCAGCCACTCTGGAAAAGTGTGGAGGTTCCTCAAAAAATTAAAAATAGACCTACCCTATGACCCAGCAGTAGCACTGCTAGGAATTTACCCAAGGGATACAGGAGTACTGATGCATAGGGGCACTTGCACCCCAATGTTTATAGCAGCACTCTCAACAATAGCCAAACTGTGGAAAGAGCCTAAATGTCCATCAACTGATGAATGGATAAAGAAATTGTGGTTTATATACACAATGGAGTACTACATGGCAATGAGAAAGAATGAAATATGGCCCTTTGTAGCAACATGGATGGAACTGGAGAGTGTTATGCTAAGTGAAATAAGCCATACAGAGAAAGACAGATACCATATGTTTTTACTCTTATGTGGGTCCTGAGAAATTTAACAGAAGACCATGGGGGAGGGGAAGGAGAAAAAAAAAAAAAGAGGTTAGAGAGGGAGGGAGCCAAAACATAAGAGACTGTTAAAAACTGAGAACAAACTGAGGGCTGATGGGGGGTGGGAGGGAGGGGAGGGTGGGTGACGGGTATTGAAGAGGGCATCTTTTGGGATGAGCACTGGGTGTTGTATGGAAACCAATTTGACAATAAATTTCACATATAAAAATAAGATGTGGTGTATATATATACAATGGAATATTACTTAGAAATCAAAAAGAATGAAATCTTGCCATTTGCAACTACATGGGTGGAACTGGAGGGTATTATGCTAAATGAAATTAGTCAGAGAAAGACGAATATCATATGACTTCACTCATATGAGGACTTTAAGAGACAAAACAGATGAACATAAGGGAAGGGAAGCAAAAATAATATAAAAACAGGGAGGGGAACAAAACATAAGAGACTCATAAATATGGAGAACAAACAGAGGGTTTCTAGAGAGGGTGTGGGAGGCGGGATGGGCTAAATGGGTAAGGGGCATTAAGGAATCTACTCCTGAAATCTTTGTTGCATTATATGCTAACTAATTTGGATGTAAGTTAAAAAAAATAAAATTAAAAAAAAAATGAGTAAGATGTTGCCTACCCTCAAGGCTCTGTCAAGATAATGGGGAAAGGGACAGAAACATTTTTAGAAAATGTATCCTTTAATGTTGTTACTTTTTAGTTGAAATATAATATACCTAGAGTGAAATGGTCAGATCTTACATATACCATTCAATCTCATTTTGTCAAGTACATATCAAGAGAAAACTTTTCCACTGCCCCAGAAAGTTTGTGCTCAATCCCAGTCAATCCTAAACCTCCTCAGACATAACAACTGATTAGATTTCTATGGCCACGGGTTAGTTTTCACAGTTTCAAATTTTCACATAAATGGAATTATACATGATGTACTTTTTGTGTTAGGGTTCTTTCATTTAGTGTATTTTTTTAAAATATTGGCCTAAGTTGTTACATTTATCAATAGTTCTTTTGTTGTTATTTTTGTTTGCTTTTTGTATTCCTTTCCTGGTTATATCACAGTTTATTGGTGGGCATGTGGCTTGTTTCCCATTTGGAGCTATTTTGAACAGAGCTGCTATAAACAGTCTTGTACAAAGCTTTCTTGTGGATGTTTTTTTCTTTCTTAAATACTTTGGAGTAGTACTGATGGGTCATAGAATTTCTTTTCATTTGAAATTTAAAATTTATGCTCTTTTCTATATGCTGAAATACTTTACAATTTAATATAATTTAAATGTTTTAAATTATAACTGGTTTGTAATCATTGGAGTATATTCTACTTGAACAGAAATAACCCCAAGATTTTTTTTTTACCACTGCAAGTAAAATTCCTTTTACAAAGATAAAAAGAGGTGGCTAGGGGTGGAGGAAAATCTATAAAACAAAGTCATTTGGGGGTGCCTGGGGTAGCTTAGTCAGTTAATCGTCAGACTCCTGATTTCAGGTTGGTTATGATCTCAGTTTGTGAGACCAAGTCCTACGTTGGACTCTGTGCTGACAGTGTGGGTGGGGCCTGCTTGGGATTCTCTCGTTCCCTCTCTCTCTGCCCCTCCCCCACACATACTCTCCTTCTCTCTCTCTCTCTTTCTCTCTCAAAATAAATAAATAAACTTAAGGAGCAACTGGGTGGCTCAGTCAGGTGAGCATCTGACTTCAGCTCAGGTCATGATCTCATGATTCGTGAGTTTGAACCCCATGTCAGGCTCTGTGCTGACAGCTTGGAGCCTGCTTCAGATTCTGCCTCCCTCTCTCTCGACCCCTCCCCTGATCTCTCTCTCTCTCTCTCTCTCAAAAATGAATAAACATTAAAAAAATTTTTTTAATAAACTTAAAAAAAAAGCCATTTGGAGGAAGCCAAAGCAGTTCTGGAAAGCACACATTGTGGAGCTGGCTATCAGAGCCAGCAGGCAAGGAACTGCCCCATTCAGAGGGCTTTCTCAGGCCTCTCCATTCATAATTATTCTCCATACTCCAAGATGGAATTGTTGATATTTTGTTTTTGTTTCGTATTTACCTTGTCTGTCTCCCTGCTTTTATAACTCCATTGCCTAATACAGTGTTGAGCACATGAGAGGCCCCAGTAAAATTTCGGTGAATAAATGAAGGAATGAATGATAGGCTAAGCAAAAAGAGGAGCCAGAATGAAACAGCATCCAAATTATTTTACCGTCTTTGATCCTGCCATCAAATAGTGATCACCCTCCGACTCTCAAGCCACCTTCCTCAACTATCTGAGCAGGAGCAAAAATATGAGACACCACTGTGGCTCTTTCCAAGTCCTATCTGCCTATGCTGCTATCTCACACCACCCCCAGATTCCATCTGCTCTCCCTGGGAGAACACAGACCCCTGGTTGAGGCTCAAGGTAGCCTTGTCTTTGAGGGGAAGGTGCTGCGCCCCTCAAATTTAGGAACTTTGCTCTGAACTCACCAATTCATTGATCGTAAAGTGGACACAGACAGCAGAGGAAGGGAGAGTGAGAGGAGCACCATGGTACCAGCATCTGGATGCACAGCATGAAAATGAAATAGAGGCTCATTCGTTAGAGCCAAAATCTCACAGATTTTTCACTCCACCTCCTCCCATAACAGACACCGTAGTTTCACCATCCGATGTTGGAGAAACACGTACTCCTAAGTTACTATGAATTTAGTAACACTTTTAAATGAATTTCTGTTTCATTCTTTGCAGGCACTAGAACATCGGCTGTGTCTGTTTTACTTTATTTACAACACATTCTGGAGGGACTTGTGGATTTGTTGTCCCTCTGTGATACTGCTATGGCCTGGGCGCTGAGGTGAATGCAGAGTAGAACACAGATAAATTTCTCTACAGCAAGAGAAAACCGGAGAAGTGGAAATAGGAACTCTGATCCAGAGAAAGGGTAAATACAGAACAGCATTAATAAGCCCAAGAGCAGCTCTGTGGAGTTTGGTTTTCCATATGTGAGGCTAAAGATGAGGAAAGCCCTATGGCCACTTGCCAAGACATACATAGACTCTGAATACTTTGAGCCTGATTCTGTGTACATTAGGCACAAAGCAAAATTAAACAAAGATGATCTTTTAGCTATTTTTAAATTTTAAATATCATTATATGGGTTACCTCAGCCAGAAGGAAAAATCTGTTATTTAGGAGAAGTTAGATGTAGAAACAAAATGGTTTAGTTAGTGCATTTAGATATGAATGTATAAGCCAGGGGTACCTAGGTAGCTCAGTCGGTTAAGCATCTGGCTCTTGGTTTTGGCTCAGGTCATGATCTCACAGTTCATGAGCTTGAGACCCGCATAGGGCTTTGTGCTGATAACATGGAGCCTGCTTAGGATTCTCTCTCTCTCTCTCTCTCTCTCTCTCTCTCTCTCTCTCTCTCTCCCTCTCTCTCTCTCTCTCTTTCTTTCTGCCCCTCCCCTGCTTGCTCTCTCTCTCTCTCTCTCTCTCTCTCAAATAAATAAGTCAACTTAAAAAAAACAAAAAGAATGTACAGGCCAATGAGACCTTGGAGAGATTAAGGGAAGAGGGAAAAGAAGCCAAGAGACCTTTTTATAGATTTTCTTTTATTGTTCCCACTGCCAGAACGAGAAGAGCCAAGAACACCACGTATGATCAGGTAGAACAAAGTCTTCACAAATGGTTGAATTAACTAGGTGAACCCCTCCAGGTTGCCCTGGCAATAAGGCAACACTTTATGATGATATTCTAATGAGATAATGAGGGGAAAATATGAAAATGAAGAAAATTGTTTAGGTGGAGGCAACATTTAGCCTTAGCAATTAAAAAGTAAATCTATTTCATAACTCTTAAAATAGGTCACATCATCTCCTTATAACTTAATTTTTGTCCACAACTCAAAAATTTTGTAAATCCTAGCCAGACCTCCCCCCAAAGAGGAGGAACTTACCAGCCTACTGGTTCTCAACCCTGCCTGCACATTGGAATCACCACAGGAGGTTTTTTTTGTTTTTTGTTTTTTAAATTTTTTAAATGTTTATTTATTTTTGAGAGAGAGAGAGAGAGAGAGAGGAGAGAGAGAGCACAAGTTGAGGAGGGGCACAGAAAGAGAGGAAGACACAGAATCCAAGCAGGATTCAGGCTCTGAGCTGTCAGCACAGAGCCCAACACGGACTCAAACTCATGATGAGATCATGACCTGAGCCAAGGTCAGATGCTTAGCTGACTGAGCCACCCAGGCGCCCCACCACAGGAGCTTTTAAAAACACAAGACCTGGCTCTACACTAGGCACTTCTTATTTAATTGGGTCAGGGTGGGGCCCAGGCACCTGTCCACAATGGCTGATATTATTAATAACAGCAATAGGGTCTTGATCATACAGAAACAATTTTATTCAAGTAGTTCCTTAAGACTTACAGCGTGTTGACTATTATTTACTATGCAGTTAGCAGACCAGATGCTTAGAGCCGGGAGCTACCACTATATATGAACAGATTAGAGGAAAAGGAGCAGCATCGTGCATTTTATACTATTAGCATAACCTGAATGAGAGCAATAATTGGTGGCACATTAAAAATCCTGTAAAATGAAGTCTGCTGCTCCCATCCCAGATGCCAGGGAGGGGAATGATTGTTGTGCAAATCCAGTGCCACTGACATGCTTTTGTGAACAGTGCCATATGAAGGGCCCACCACTTTTCTAGCTCCAAATCTTGTGGATCTGGAAAGCACGGGGCTGGAAGTCAGGAGACCCGGGTTCTACTCCTGCCTGCCTGCTGAGTTATCTCAAGGGAGTCGGTTGAATTCAAATGAGGTACTGAGCCCCTTCAGGGCAAGGGATGGTGACTGGATTGATTTTTGTATTGAGTTAATTTTGGAGGACAAATAAAAGCACAAGGTTTGCATAGGACATAAGGAGCATTCCAGAGAGAGGGAATTCTAGGTGGCAAAAGAAGGAAGCGGAAAATGGCATGACATGCTTGGGGGACCGCAAGTGCTTTAGCACAGCTGGAGCATAAATATCCAGAAGAAGAGGAAGCAGGAGTGTGGGGACATAGACAGACTGCCTTCTGAGGGTCTCATGAGCCATGCTGCAATTGTAGGCAACTGGAGAGTCGCTGGTTACCGTAAAGAGTGCGATAACACAATCATGTATATGGTTTAGGAAGATCATTCTGGCATCAGAGAGAAAGGGGGAAGAGCAGGCTGGAAGTGGGGGAAAGGGGAAAAATCCCAACCCGGTGGCAAGAACTAACTGGGAAGCTCCTGCAGTCACTTTACTGTACTGTCAGTGTCTTCATGTATAAAAGGGGGCGCATATTAGTCAGGATGCCATTTGTAAGTGATAGAAACATAACATCAACTGGCTTTTTTTTTTTTCAAGCTGGCTTTTTTTCTTTTTGTTATGGTTAGAAGCAAGGATGGTGATGAGGACGCATTTCTCTGCAGTCATTACAGTAAAATCTTTATAGGAGTATTTTGTGATCAGCGAGAGAATTTTACTGATATTAGTGGTAAAGGAAGGAGAAAAGAGTGAAAAAATTAAGCTAGCTTTTTAAACAAAGGTAGTTTCTTGGCTTATATTTCAGAAATGTCCAGGGATAGATGGATTTCAGGCATCACTCAAAGAATTTGATCAGAGTTCTCACTGTAACAGGATTTTCCTACATAAAAACCAGATGTCCACCAGCAAGCCATTGTACCCAATCTATCTATAATCCCCTCAGTGGACTAAGAGCTCCAAAGGCAATGTCCCAGGGAGGACTCTGGTCTGACTTGGGTCATGTGTCCAGCGCTGAACCAATCGCTATGAATCAAAAAAGGAGCTCTCTGAATGGCCGGGTCTTAGTAGATACCCACTTCTGCAAGATGGGGGCAGGTTCTGTCCCACTCAAGCCACATGGAATGGGTTCCCCATAGGAAATGGAATTTATGTTCCAAGATGACAGGAGAAAGGATACTGAATGGGCAAAAACAACAGATGTCCGGTAGAAGAAGTTGGACTAAATGGCCTTTAAGATTCCCATGCTATAAGCCGTGTTTTCACCATAACCTCATTCTACTTTCTTCATCAGGCCAGGTTCCCAGAACCCCAAGTCCCAGTTCAGGAGGGGAATTTGGACATCTCTTACTGATGTTGGATAAAGTTAGGTCTTTTGAGAGAAGACAGCACACACATGGGTGCATGCTGATGTGGAATAATGAATAGACTCCATGACTTCTTTAGTTCTTATACAATTCATCTTTACACTAAAAGAAAAGGGAGGAGGACAGATTCCAATGAAGCAAGTTCCTTCTAGAAAAAGCACTAGGTATCAGAAACCCCATTTAATTACTTTTATTGTGGAACTGGAGAGAGTTGAAAAGAGAGCTACAAAATTAAAGTCCTAGAGAATAAATTCCCGAAAAAGCTCAAGAATCTAGAATTTTTCAGTGCAAAGAAAAAAATTAAGAAGATTAAGTAAATGGCTTGTACCAGGAAGGTGACTTGGTCCTTATCTGCAATACTGAAGAGCTATACCAGACATATGAAAAACTGTATTTATTTTTTCCTCTTTTCCCCCTCTTTTCCTGCTCTGCCTTTTGAGATGAAGAATTTGGGGTATCTTAAATTGATAGATAAAATCCTACTAGTGAAACGTATTGGAAATTAAAATGGCTACTAGGGTGATTTGAATGTTAAAGAAAAAAGAGAAAGAAATTGAGAGAGAGACACAGAGAGGTTCTATAGATCCGATGGGTAGATTTGAAATTTCTGGTTCTTTCCAAAGGTAAGAACTAAAAGATGTTAAGGTTTCTTGAGGTTTTCTGTCTAATCTTAACACTAAACTAGGTGATCATTTATATTCTTCTCATTTGACTTTTGGTCATTTTTTTTAAAGTCCCCCTCAGGGGCACCTGGGTGGCTCAGTAGGTTGGGCAGCCGACTTCGGCTCAGGTCATGATCTCGCGGTCCGTGAGTTCGAGCCCCGCGTCGGACTCTGTGCTGACAGCTCGGAGCCTGGAGCCTGTTTCAGATTCTGTGTCTCCCTCTATCTGACCCTCCCCTGTTCATGCTCTGTCTCTCTCTGTCTCAAAAATAAATAAACGTTAAAAAAAAATTAAAAAAAAAAAGTCCCCCTCATGCATTAAAATATCCAAATGCAAATACTTTAATCAAACAATATTCTGTTTTCACATCTTGTAATACTTCAAGAAAAGAACCAAGTACTATATTTCTAACATTTTCTGTCTCAAAGTACCAAATAGGATGAATGCATTGCTAATGAGACTTTCAAATCTTAAAAATGAAACAAAGATCTCGCTAAGAAACCAAGTAACACTTAATTTTGTTCTTAAACCTCATGTTACCCACTTTCGTTTAAAGTGGCTTATGATTCAATCAATAGATGTTTATAGGATGGCTATCATGCGCAAGGTATTCTCCCAGAAACAGTGGGGAACACAAAGAAACAAAATGTAGGGTGTCTACCTCTCTGAAACATCTAATTAAGTCAAGTAGACAAACCATAAATATTGTGACGAATTAAACCAAAATGCACAAGAATGCAATATAAGAACTATCATCTGGCAGGTCACAAGGAACTACAAAATGAGGGCAATACACTCTAGGTCCCAGCATGGCCCACTGCGGTGGGCTGGGGAGATTGCCTGGAAAAGGAGAATCCTAAAGGGGATCTGGATGATGGGCAAAAACACAAGAGAGGGAAGAGCAGTCTGAGAAGGTATGTGAGGCTCTGCAAAGCACAAGACACGTTTGATCACTGAGAGCCAGCAGAGGATTCCTCCCCCACCCCGGGGGGGGGGGGGGGGGCAGGCAGCAGGGTCAGCCTGGGTGAATATTTTGGGATAACCCTACCCTTAAATTCTTCAGGGTTAAGAAGTTTCTTAAGAGAATCCCAATGTCAACATGTGAGGATGTCTGGCCACAATGTATTCATTTTTACATACTGCTTACTATGTGGCAGAGCCAGTTCTAATGGCTTTATAAACAGGAACTCAGTTTACCCTCACGACAACCCTTTGAGGTAGATACTAGGAAGCCAAAGCACAAAGTGATTACAGAAACTTGCCTGTGGCCACATAGCTAGTAAGGGGTTGAGCCAGTATTCACAGCCAGCAGTCTATCTCCAGGGTTTGTGCTATGAACCACAGTGCTATGCCTTGCAAAGAACAAGCATAAAGGAATGTGCCTCCTGGAAGCAGATTGGGAATCCCAACCCTGGGAGCTGAGCACTGAGTCAGATCAATGGTGGAAGGAGAGGAGGAGAAAGGACACGGTAGAAGTATAATGAACTGGACAGAATGACGAATGGTTGGATATGGGGGAAGGGGGTGGTGCTAAAGGTGATAAGAAAGGAAGAGTCAAAAAGAACGTGGAATTTTTTACTTGTAGGCTCCCTCTGGAGAGGAGGAAGTCTGTTTGGGGAAGACGAGTTCAAATATCGATATGAAAAGTATGAGCTCCTTGAAGTTAAACAAACCTGAGTTTGAATTTAGCTGTGTGACTTTGGGCAAGTTACACGATCTTTAAGTCTCTCTTCCTTCATTTGAAATGGGAACAATCCTAGTAAGCGAGATAATGCAAAGCAGGGGGTAGCATAGTATCTGTCAAGGAGAAAGCCTTCCATTTGATGCCCCCAGCCCACTGGAGGTGTGGAACCCAGAGCACGGGGATGAGTTCATGGATATGAATGTGGATATGGAGGAATGGAAGAGCTTCAAATAAGCAAGGACGAGCAGTGTGACTGCCACTGTTCTGGGCTCTTTGAATGCCTTATTACATGTTATTCTCACAACAGCTGAGTGAGGCCATTTACAGATGAGGAAACTGTGGCTTATGAAGGCTGAGTAGGAGAGACAGATCATCAAGCCAGAGACACCAGACAGGGGGAAGAAGGACGAGGAATGAACACAGGAAAGGAAACCAAGAGGAGCTGTGGGAGCATCTGCCCTGCCCCAGGGTCCTGTAGTCACGGCTGCCATCTGCAAACTGTAGGTATAAGCTGGCAAGCAGGGTTGTTCTTCAGATGTCCAAAAGTCAAAAGAGGATAAGACCATAGGCAGCAGTGGTCTTGTCCACATGGCCTACCAATGAAATAATAGGAAAATAATAATGATAATAATAATAATAATAATAATAATAATAATAATAATAAAATCTGTATATCTGTATATTGGTCCCTCTCCCTGGTTTCTGGTGCAAAACTCCTAAAACATTGTAATTTCCTAAATCATCAGAGCACCAGGAGCATTTTTTTCTTCTAATATTCGGTCTTTGAGCTTGGTTCCTGACACAGAGTTCCTAAATCCCTTCAAATTTCCCTGGTGATAAACAAGTGTCTTTTGTTCTGAGGCAACTCTTTGTGGGCTCCTGGATAGCTTCAGAGTGGAGGCACGTCACCAGAAAGACTAAGCCATGATTAGAAGCTTGGAAATTTCAGGGGCATCTGGGTGGCTCAGTTGGTTAAGTGTCTGATTTCGGCTCAGGTCATGCTCTCACCGTTCATGAGTTAGAGCTCCGTGTTGGGCCCTGTGCTCACAGCTCAGAGCCTGGAGCATGCTTCAGATTCTCTCTCTCTCTCTCTCTCTCTCTCTCTCTCTCGGCCCCTCCCCTGCTCGTACTCTGTCTCTCTGTCACAAAAATAAATAAACATTAAAAAAAATTTTTTTTAAAGAAGCTTGGAATTTGCAGCCTCTCTCCCTATCCTCCCAGGAAGGGGGATTGAGTTAATGATTGATTATGCCTATGTAATGAAGCCTCCATGAAGATCCCAAAAGTAAGGAGTTTGGAGAACTTCAGGTTTGATGAACACACTTATGTGCCAGGAGGGTGGTGTACCCTGATTCCACAGGGAAGGACAAAAGAGACTACACGTAAGACCCTTCCAGACTTTACCCTGTGTATCTCTTCATCTGACTGTTCATCTGTATCCTTTATCCTATCCTTTATATATAATAAATCTGTAAGTATAAGTGAATGTTTCCCTGAGTTCTGTGAGCTGTTCCAGCAAATAATCTAATCCAAGGAGGAGGTCATAAGAGTCTCAGATTTGTAGCCAAGGTGGACAGATATTGTGGATAACCTGGTGACCCACTTCTTACAACTGGTCCAAGGTGTGTGTTTGTGTGTGTGTGTGTGTGTGTGTGTGTGTGTTGGGGGAGGAGGGAGGTTAGTCTTGTGGAACTAAGCCCTGAACCTGTCGGGTCTGCTCTAGCTCCAAGCAGTTAGTACCAGAATTGCTTGGTGTGGAAAATCCACACATCTGGTGTCAGAAGTGCTATGAGTGTGGTAAGTAGTGACAGTAAAGGAGAAACAGGGAGTTTTTCCAAGTCACTACCCCACATGAGGGCTTTCCAATCAACTCCACACGGGGACTTGTTCCAGGTCTGGTACCCAAGAAAAGCCCAGTGCTGCACTCCAGAAGCCAGGTGGGGGGGGGGGGGGGGTGGTGTCTGCTTTCTCTTCTTCCTGCCAGTCCTATCACCAAGGCTGGGTTTATTTGCTGAGAGTCCTCTCTCTACCTCTAGAGACTTGACCGAACACAGCCTGTTCTGCAACTGAAGTCCCATAGCTGCCTACCCTCTCAGAGATGTACTCCCATTCTGCTCCCTTAAATACTGACATGGGCCCAGAATTGAACTGGAATTTTCCATTGCCTTTTCTTTTCCAGAGTGTTCTAACCCACTGGCCATTGACCTTTTCCTGGGAAGGAGCCACCCCTTCTGCCCCAGGGCTTTCCTTACTCTTTAAGCCCAGTAGTCTCTATGTTCATATTCTCTGCCTGTCTTGCAAGTGTAAACTCCCTTCTATAAAATATTTCTGGCAGAGCAGTTAGTGGGGATCCCAGTCACAGACAGCAGAGCTTCAAAGACAGAGCCGTTAGGGGTGCCTGGGTGGCTCAGTCAGTTAAGCATCCAACTTTGGCTCAGGTCATGATCTCATGGTTCGTGAGTTCAAGCTCCATGTCAGGCTCTGTGCTAACAGCTTGGAGCCTGGAACCTGCTTTGGATTCTGTGTCTCCCTCTCTCTCTGCCCCTCCTCCACTCGACCTCTCTTTCTCTCATAAAATGAATAAACATTAAATTTTTTTTTTTTTAAAGAGAGCAGTTAGTAGTGATAAAGGCTATGAGAAGACTGAGGAACAGAAAAAGCCATTTGACTTAGCTTGTAAAGGTTAATGGTGTCATTCAAACATGCTGAACAACGGAGGCAGGATCCACATTGCAGGGGTGGAAAACAGAGGAGTTGTAAACATATCAGTGACAGGAAGGGAAAAACAAGATGATGTAGAAAGAGGGCATATGACCACATGATCAACAGAAAGCTTTTCTCAAGTTAGAAAACAACCTGGGGTTATTCTCGAGCCTAGGATAAAGAAATAGAATATGAAACCAAAGTCTAAAAGTAATAAAATTTCCCTCTTGTTGATGAAATATTTATATCTATTTGTCATCAAAAATTAACTTCACCTTCCAAAAGCTTTCATGAGTGAGCAAAGTATATATAAATATAAGTATTTTTTTTCACTTGGATTTTGAACAAGGTGCACATAAAAGCTAATATATGCAAATCCTTTTAAAATTATAAGCCTTGTAGTACTCTCTGACTCCTTCTGATTAAATTCGACTGGCATAAAAACAAGTAATTGAAGTATTAAGAATCAATTAACAGCGATCTGGCTGATTGTCATTACACCTTTAATGAGCAATACTGGTTTCAGTATCACAGTGCAATGGTGAGTGGCTACGAATGAATTGATTGCCCAGCCACCAGCTGACATTTCGAGAACCTTGATACATCATCACTTTTTTCCTGATACTAATTAAGATTTATATCTTCCCCTGTATTAATATTGCAAAGGCTTTTGTGATGGAGGCAGGGTTTTTCCACTGCCTTTGTGTCTGTGGGTCTCATCAGTTACAGCGCACATGCTGGGATCACTGACTGGTAAACTCCATGCCAGGGACTCAGTTCCAACTGGATCTTCTGCTGATTCATTCAACAAAGATTTACAAAACAATGACCATGTGCAAATCACTGAGCTAAAGGCTAGAGCAAGCGAGGAAAGACGAGCACCAAGAAGGATAAGACACTAGCCTGAATTTAGGGTGCTTGTCATTTCCAGGGGAGACACACATGGTATTCACAGTAACACAGTAGGATGCAAATTATAATAGGATGGAAATAATGCAGATGGGGGCACCGATGAGGGAGCAATTCTTCCAATTTCCAACAAGTGGCGTTGCTTTTTTTCTTTCTTTCTTTTTTTTTTTTAATGCTACTGTCACCAAGATTCAAGGGCTCACCTGAATCCATACAACTGGGAAGAGGACTTTCCATGGATAATTCCATGACCCATCTGAATATTCGTGGAAAAGGCTGCTCATCCCATCTACAGCTGTAATTCCTCCTCTGCAGGGAGCAGGGACTGGCATTGGCTTGGCTTTCCATCCACTCATCAGAGTGGTACCTGCACCTCAAAGGGCATAAATTCTCCCTTCCTCCCACAGCACCTCAATGCCCACTGTCTCCCACAGCACTTCAGTGCCCACTGTTGCTTATTTAGTTACATAGGTACAGCTGCAATTGAATAAACGTGCCTTAAGAAGCACTTTGGAAGCATTTTTAAATGCCCATCTTTAGGCCCCAATGTAAGAGATTTTTTTTTTGAACTGACAGTCTAGGTTATTTGATGCTAGAAGTCTCCAGGCCACATTTTGAGAAAAATGGCCTAACCCAGCACTCTAGCTTTACAGCTGAGGGGACTGGGACCATACAGGTGATTGCCCTAGGACCCACGTAGTGCGTAACAACAGCAAACACTGCTATAGCACTCACCGTGAACAGGTACGGTTCCAGATGTTCCCTACCCACGCAGAAGCAATTTCTTCTATTCCCACAACAGCTCTACGAGGTACTTATGGGCATCATCTCTTGTGTAGAGTCAGTCAGGAAACTGAGGTACAGAGAGGTGAACTAAATTGCCCAAGGAAACACAGTGAGAAAATAGCAAACCTGCCTTTGAACCCAGACTCCCTGACTCCAGAGCACACACAGAGGCAGATGCGGAGCGGATCCCAGGCCGTCTGACTCCCAGACCAGGGTGCACTCCACCACACCACACTGCTTCAGAGGCTGTGATTCTCAAGTGAGGACTTGGGGGTTCTGTTGGCCACTGAGAGCTCCAGTGGGTTTTCCTCTGAGAAGAGCTGCCTTCTTTTCGGAGACTTTCCCACACCACTTGTTTCTCCACAACATTCCATGCTTCTCTTTGCCTGGGGCTCTTTAAGAAGGAACCAGTGACTTCAGGGCTATGAGTAAGCTTCCCTTTGACACCTTCTTTGAGCAATTCAACTGAAGCATCTCATGAGCAATTCCAGTAGGGCCCGGAAAGAAAAAGATGTCACACACCCATTGTTGAGTGTGTGCTGAATATTAGAACCCCCCAAGTTATATTTCCAACTCGGCCTCATCATTGAACTTTTCTTTTTTCTTTTTTTCTGCCTGAACTAGGAGACCGAACTTCTCAAGGAAAAGTTTGGAAAAGTCAGAAGTTCCAGGTCATTAAGAAGAAAGTATAGGGAATCTGTCTGACAGAAATAAACTCAAGAGAAAGCAGAAGAGACTGACTACAGATTCCAGTGCACCCATCTGCACATGAGAATAACCTTCATGAGACATTTCTCTTTATGACTCTGCTGTTTGGAATCTCTGGCAGGCTGTAACATTAATTAAGCAAAGCATTTTATTTGAGTCCCTTCATTACAAAAAAAAAAAAAAAAAAAAAAAAAGCTACCTGGTCTCCTTAGTGAGCCCTTTCTTGCTACCTTGTTCCTTGGTGCTGTGAGCTAAAGGTTTGTATTTCAGCTCGTTCTACAGCCCTGACTCAACTGCAAACTACTTACTGACTTTCAGAAATCTAATTTCCAGGTCCCCGCTGTTTTCCTGGGTGAGGATGAGTGTCGGTTCTAGTTTCCAGGAGGTACCCAGGCTCAGCTGAGCTGCCAGCTTCCTGCCACACGGCCTTGCTCTCAGAGCCTCTGTCCTTGTTCAGCAAACTGCTTCCCTGCCAACCTAATGTTGCCTTCACCATGCGGTTCCTGCACGATGTCATCGCAGAAAGACATCAGTGTGCAGTCCTGATGCCAGTGTCATGTGAGACAAGGAGCAGAGTTCACTTTTGCTACACCTGTGCTCTCCCCCAGCTGCTGGTCTCTGAATGGTTCGGAACTAATAAGCACAATTCAGGAAGTGGTGTTTCCTGGGACTTTACTGCTGGACCACACCTGGACAGGGAAAGCAACTGTCATGTAATGTTGTCTGGGATCTAAGCGGCCTTCATTGGTTTTGCCACATTCAAGGCTTTTGTAGATGCCCTGTATCAGGTGGAGATGTTCCCCACCATTCCTTGTTTGCTGCAAATTTTTAATCACAAATCAACTTGAATTTTGTTTTCAAATGCTTTTTCCTGCAACAGTTGATATGATCATGTGCTTTTTCTTCTTTTGACTATTAAGAAAGTGGATTACATTGATTTGTGTTCAAACATGGAACCAGCCTTGCATTTCCAGGACAATTTCCACTTGGTTGTGGTGGAGTATTCTTTCTTTATGTAAATGGCTGGATTTGATATGCTAATATTTTCTTGGGGATTTTTGTGTCCATGAGGATATTGGTCTGGAGTATTTTCTTGTACTGCCTTAATCTAATTTTGATATCAGAGTAGTCCTGGCCTCATAAAAAGAGTTGAGAAGTGTTTCTTTCTCTTGTATTTTCTGAAAGAGATTATGTAATATTTATTTCTTCTTTGAAATATTTGGTGGACTTATCTAGTGAAACCATCTAGTATTTGGAAGGTTTTTGACTATGGATTCAATTACTTTTGATAGTTATATGACTATTCAGATTATCTTTTTTTATCTATGGGCTAGTTTTGGTAGTTTCTGGGTTTTTTTGGTTTTTTGGGTTTTTTTTGAAAAACTGGTCCATTTCACCTCAGTTGACAAATTTATTTGCATAAGAAACTGAAGCCTCAGTCCTGCAGCCTCGAAGGAATGAGTTTTGCCAAATAACCTGATGAAGTACAGGTGCAGCCTGGTGAGAGCTCGAAGGAGAGAATGCCGCTAAGTCATGCCCAGATCTCTGACCTACAGCAACTGTGAGACAATAAACATATGTTGTTTTTAGTCACTAAATTTGTATTGTTATACACCATAGAAAGTTATTATAATCTTTTCCCGTCCTCTACCTGTATGACTGTATTTGAAGTGAGTTTCTCAGAGACAGAATATAATCAGTGTGTTCGGACATAGTTACCGATAAGTTTGGGTTTAGGTCTATTTCATTGTTTTCTGTTTGTTCTATTTTTTGTTTCTCTGTTGTTCTTGTCTGTGTGTGTGTTTATTTATCGTGACAATCTCTGCCTTTGATTAGCATAGCTGGAGTTAGTTCCCTTTTCTCTGCCATCTTTTGGAATTATTTGAACATTTTTTAGTATTCCATTTAAATTTATTTATGCATTTTCTCACCATAAATGTATAGTTTTTTCAGTGGTTGCTGAAGTGATTACAACTTAACCAGCATTCCACTTGAAGAAACACAGTGGACTATGAAGCATCATAGAGTCAGTGTTACGAAATGGAAAAAGATGTGGTGGAATGGGATGGAATGAATGGCATGGAATGTAATGAAAGAGAGCCTGTGGTCCACCCTTTCAACTCAATCCAGAATGCCAACATCAAAATGCTCAAAAACAAATTCTCTTTTACGTACCAGACCATCAAATAGAATTCTTTCCTAAACCATTTATCTCAAGTGTGAGATGGGTGTTACGTTCTTTGGCAAGATTTGATAGAATCTGGAAGTTAAATTTTTTAGTGTTCACTCTGTAGAACTACCTACCCTGCCTAGAGGCGGCTCTTGTGGGACCTGTGGCACTGTTTTTAAAAAGTGATCACAATTCACAGCTGGGAGCCCCAGCCAAAGCATCATTCATCACTGGTCAGTCCTCACTGTGTCTAGCAGACCATACACATTCACCACTGGAAGCCAACTCTGTGAGAAAAAGTCAGGTTAAGACAGTAGTTCAGACCCTCAGTTTGGTGAGTACATTGGGGGAGGCCCAAAAGCAGACACCAACCCATTTCCCATCATTTTAAGTTGCACCAGTTGACCTCTCTGTGCATGCTTTCCCCTTCCCCTGGGTGAGGTAGGAGAGTGACCATGATTTCCAGCCTTCTCTCTCCTCCTTGCACGAATTGTGTTCAGCACCGTGCCAAGGATCTCTCAGTCCCTGGGCCCTTAGCACTGTCCTCAATGGTAGAGATGCCAAGATCTCTTGAGAGTCCAACATAGAACAGCCCCACACAGTCACCAAAATGGCAGAAGGTAGAGAAAGGTGACTGAGCAGAGAAGTGCCATATGTGCAACCAGAGAGAACTACTCAGAGGCCTCACCCTCAGCCAGACACAGACTGCACCTGGAGAGTGCCATCTGGGTTACTTCAAGGTCTTGAGGTGAAGGTGGCCTTAATAAAGTCCACTTAGATATACTTTAAAGGTGCAAGGGAGAAGACACGGGCACACTCTTACTGTTCTATGAACCCCTGATGACTCTGACCCTAGATGCCTAAGGAGGTTGTGTTCCAGTTTTGCTTATATTGCTTCTTCCTCATTCCCTCCCATTGACTTACACTTAGGTGACAAGGTGACAGAGTTAATTACTTAAATTAAATGCATAATGTTTAATTCTCTTTCCCCTAGATTTATAAAAGTCAAAGAGGACATGTATACAGTTGTGGGTATATCATTTACAGATTTCAAGGGGCACAAATGATTACTCGGTAGTGAAAAGAATAAACCATGATGCCAAATGGGGAAGCACATTATAGCTAGTCCTATCTGTCTGTAAATGGGCAGCTGTATACATGGACAGGAGTTTCCCTTTCCCCTCCCTCTCTCCCTCCCTCCCTCCTTCCCTTCCTTCCTTCCATAAATATTTACCAAATATTCCCTCCATACTGGGCACTGTGTTAGGCACTGGGGTATGTATAGTCTAAGAATCATTCTGTAAGAGTTTAAGAACACTACTGTACATCCAAAGCTGATCTTTCTTTCATAGTAATGTGATTGCAGCGGGGGATGTGGTTAGACTGATTTCCTAGCCTCGATTGCAGTTATGTGTGGCTATGTATCTACATTATCCCCAATGGAAAATGAGAAGTAATATGTGCTATTTATGACCAAAACCTTTAAGAAATAGGTATTTTTTTCTCCATGCTCTTTCTTCTTTTATCTAGTAGGTGCAGGTCAAAATGAGAGGGTGGCAAGACCCCAAGAGGGAAAGGAAGTAGATTCACAGTCTTAAATCTCCCTGTGAAGGAGAGATACTCTTTGATCAGGAATACTTGCCTTAACTGCTATATACCTACTTTCCTATTAGGTCTGTGCTATTACACATCTTGGGGTTTGGGATGGGGGTGGGTGTTAGCAGTTAAACTCACTGACACAGAAATTGGTATCTCAAAGTGGGGAGCTGCTGCATGAAAAATGTGTATGTGAGAATTGATTTATTGGTTTGGTACCAGATAGCAGGCTGGAAAGGTGGAAATTCCTCTTGTCCTGTGGCCAAAACATTTAATAAAAGTATCTTCTATGTTAACATAGGAGGTTAACCCAATATCTATCAGGCCTGTAGCTTTAGGGCAAGGGCTAGAAAACTATGACTCATGGGCCAAATTTGACCTGCTGTCTATTTTGGTAAATAAAGTTTTATTGGAATATAAGCATGCTCATTTCTTTACATATTGTCTATGGCTTATTTTGTACTGTAAGGGAAGCATTGAGTAGTGGCAAGAGAGATCATATGACCCCCAAATCCTAAAATATTCACTACCCGGCCCTTTAGGAAGAAGTGTGTCAACTCCTGGGGTTGACAGTGACAATGATGGGACCTAGATGATGATGCAGCTAGACAATGGAGGGTCCCTGGGTTCCTGGATCACTGTGTCAGAAGAGCCACCCCGTAACCAGGACTTGTACTGTTAAAGAGAAATGAAACTCTATGTATTTGAGCCACTAAATGTCTTGGGAATGTATTTGTTTCAGGAGTGTGGCTTCCCCTACCTATGGCAGAATGAGAGCAAAAATGGCTCCAAATCCTCTTTACTTCCTGGATCTCTTTTTTATATGACTTTGCAGTGCCTTCCCATTGTGTGTGTGGTGTCCCAACCCTTGGCTCTGGGTTCAGCCATGAGACTTCCTGTGATCAATGGGACATTAATAAACGTAACACAAATACTTGAAAAAGCACTTACACATTCACTTTCTCCCTCTTGTTGCTCTGACATTGTCATGAGAACAAGCCCAGGCTAGACTGCTGCAGGATGAGACACACGGACCAGGGCTGAATTGGCACAGATGTCTCAGCAAGGGCCCCCAGACACACGGGAGAGCCCAACCAAAATCAGCAGAGCCACCCATCCAACTTATAAACTCACAAGTAAAAATAGTGTGTATTGCTGTAGGCCACAGAGATTTTTGTGTTGTTTGTAACACAATGCTTCCCTGGGGTAATAGATACCCATATACCTACTACTATATACATCCATAAGTGTGTTGCTCATTCTTATTTATAAACTGAGGTCTTGGGGCACCTGGGTGGCTCAGTCGGTTAAACGTCCGACTTGGGCTCAGGTCATGATCTCACGTTTCATGGGTTCGAGCCCCGCATCTGGAGCCTGCTTCAGATTCTGTGTCTCTCCTCTCTGCCCCTCCCCTGCTCACGTTCTCTCTCTCTCTCTCTCTTTCTCTCAAAAATAAACAAACATTAAAAAAAATTTTTTAAAAACCTGAGGTCTTTACCTTATATAAAGCCTTTACAAAACCTTATGAGGCAGTTACCAATTTCTATTTTGCATATAAATAAAAAGACTCAAAAAGGTAAAGTGATCTGTCCAAGTTGGCCCAGCTGAAAAATGCCAGAGCTGTGGCTCCAGCTCTGATCTTCACACTCCAAATCCAATGTGTTCTTTTTAATGTTTACTTATTTGTTTTTGAGGGTGGGGAGGAGAAGAGAGAGGGAGACAGAGAATCCCAAGCAGGTTCCGTGTTATCCTTGCAAGGCCCAACATGGGGCTCAAACTCACGAAGCACGAGATCATGACCTGAGCCGAGGTCAAGAGTCAGAGGCTTAACCAACTGAGCCACCCAGGCATCCCCCAAATTCAACGGTTTTTACCACGAAGTCAAAGCAGCCTGTCCAACATCTTCCTCAAGCGTCACGAACTCTAGCGCACTGGAGCCAGGCAGGCACACAAACAGCAAAAGGAGCCGCTCGCATTGTCAGGGAAGGCAGGGATCGAGGGAACTGGAAACCCTGCGGCCCACCTAAACTCAGGCCAACTGTTGCCACATAGAAATGGGGCCTATGTATGCCACAGGGCTTGCTTTTTCAAGAGAAGCCAGAAACCCAAAATGTTATGTAGCTCATTCCATTTTTAAACGTTAGGTTTATTTTTAAAAATAGAGTGCAGGCCAAATACAATGCACGCGCAGTGTTTGGCTCAGAAGGTGTCAGCATGTGGCTGCAGCCTCATATCTGCACCACACTCTACAGTTTGACAAGTAAGTCGTTTGACATCCTTTATGCCATTTCTCCTGTATAAAGCTGCTATAATGACTGGGAAAATAGACACTATTCTTGATACGCTTATAGATGTAGAAACTGAGGCTTTAGAGAAAGCGAATAATTTGTCCAAGTTCACATGGCCAATTAATATCCATCAAGACTAACATCCCCAGGCCTTCAGGTTTCTGTACCATTTTCCTTCTATTTCATATCAAACGGATGTGAGGGTTCAGGCCTGGGGTGTCTCATGTCTACAGCACAGTGGGCAGGTTGCTGAAGGCTCCATTATTTCAGAAGCCATGGTCTCACCAGGTCTGCAAAGCTCTGTTCTGTGGGCAGATCTTCGTTTAAATTAGGAAACTGATTATAGTCACTCCCCCACATAGTTTACTTTCTCTGATTATTTTCTTCTTTTTCTCTGTAAGTGAACCATATCTACTTATTTATAAAACGCTGCCTGCCCATCAAATAGCCTAGGGCTACAAAAACAAAGAAAATTCATAATCAAAGTATTAATAGAGTTCTACAAGCTAGCAGAAATAACGATAAAAACATAGGCATCAAATCTATAAATTAAGCACAAAATTACATTCAGAAATAATTTCCTCCCAGTAATTTCCTTCCAATAATTTCCTCCCAATCGAGGTGGCTCAGCAGACTGCGAAGATAATATAACACGCAGCAAAGCATCTAATAAATAAATGGCCCTCATCAAAACAAGCATGTAATTTCTATACAGGAAGCCGTACTGTTTTTACTTACTCACTCTTTAACCATTTTAGAAAACTTATATTTGAATAAGGAGAGACAGGGGAGAATGTGGGAGGCAGGGAAGATGAATAGACAGTTTTTCACAGTTCCCAGCTGGTTGGGAGTGGCCACAAAGGCTTTAGAAGGTCGGGGTCTTCCTAAACTCAATTTGTCTCCATTCTGAGGGCTCTGGGTTTTCAAATGGGCTGAAAGCTAAAGAGAAGTTTACAGTAAGCACAGTGGGATGGCAGCAGGGACACACAAGGGCACCCATTCTTCCAGGAAGGCACCCATCTTCAGGAGAAAGACCATTCACAAGCAGTCATGTTTCCGTGAGCGCTCATGAGATATTAGGCACACCAGCTTGTAGACTGACAGCAAACCACAGATTGCCCACATACAAAGAAACACAGCTGAGTTAATGCTGGGCATAAAATGTGCTTGAGGAATCCCCTTTGTCGAAATTTCCGTCTTTTTTATTGTTATTTTGACATTAAAAATATACTTCCTTTGGACTCACTGTGGGGGAAAAGAACTCCAGGTCTTTTTATAAGACCAAAATAAATCAAAATCACTTGCTCACAAAACCGTTCTCATCCTGCCAAGTAAGTAAAGTGACCACTTGATGAGCAGGAATTGCACACAAGTCCTTAGACAATTATCCATCAATACAAGCTCTGTGAGTTCTTCCTGATCGCTTCTTTTTGTCCTAAGCAACTCAGCAAAAATATTCTGAAAACATCAGAGCGACAGAAGTGAGTTCTATGGAAACGGGACACCTAGATAAGTGGTTTGAGGAGAAAGGCTATGAACAGAGATTCTCCACCATTACAGCCTCAGAGTGTTCTTCTTTAGAACTGGAGTTTCTGGAAAGATTCCTTTGGCAGAGCTTTAACTGCCTGTCAACGTTATAGCTGGGGTGAATCTCCCATTTGAAGCAGGTTAACATTTCCTAACTGGCTAAACTTTTGTAGTCTTCAGACCAGATACTTGTAGGCATTTGCTTCCAGAGAGTTTGGAAACTACCTGCCAGGGCACTTTGCTGAGCCAGGCAGACACCTCAAGTCCCGGCTGGCTGAACACCCAGATTATGTGGAATGGGGAGACTGTAAGGTCAGGTTCCTTCCTCTACAAGCAGGTTTGGCACTGGATAAATCCATTATTTCCCCTTGAAAGAAACAGGCTTGTCAAACTCAGAGAGGATGGAGCTTCCCCTACATCCCACAATTGCTGCTACAGATATTTTTAGCATGGAACCAAATACTGGTATTTGGGATTCCAACAAAGGACACTCTTGGTTAAAAACTATATGCCAGATTTACTCTTCCACTGAGGCAACCACTTCTGGACCCCATCTATAATATTCTCTCTAATAAAAAACTACTGGGGGGGGCACCTGGGTGGCTCAGTCGGTTAAGCGGCGGACTTCAGCTCAGGTCATGATCTCACGGTCCGTGAGTTTGAGCCCCGCGTCGGGCTCTGTCCTGATAGCTCAGAGCCTGGAGCCTGTTTCAGATTCTGCGTCTCCCTTTCTCTGACCCTCCCCCGTTCATGGTCTGTCTCTCTCTGTCTCAAAAATAAATAAACGTTAAAAAAAAAATTAAAAAAAAAAAAGACTACTGGGGCTTAAAATGAGAGTTTTATTAGATCCTTCCCAAGTTATATCCAATTAGAGTATTTTCGTTTCAATCCATTGATTGTCCTTTTGACGTCAAGTAGACTGAATCTCTGGCAGCACCGCTAGTCGCCTCCTCCAAAATCACCTTCTTTGCACCATAGATCCTTCTCTAATTATTCATTCCACAAACACGTGTCCAAGCCCACACTGTGAAAGCTGCTCTGCCAGGCCTGGGGAGAGGCCAGCAAACAAAATGCTGTCCCTGCCCCGAACACAAGAATCTTGTGCAACCTGCTTTTTCACATCCCAAGGAAAGTTTCCTTCTACCTTCATCTTATATGAGACTATTACTCAGTATCCTACTTCTCGGTTTTATCAAAAATTTCTGATGAGAAAAGATATACATACTCACTGAAAAAACTGAAACACATAGACCTGTATGAAGGAAAAAGTAAAATATTATGTAATGCTCTCATTCAGAGATAACTGTTAAAACATCAGGGGGGTTTATATTTCCAGACCTTTTTCAATGTGTGTGTGTGTGTGTGTGTGTGTGTGTGTGTGTGTGTGTTCATGCACGTGCAATTATATATACTATTTTTAATTTTTTATATGTTTATTTATTTTTGAGAGAGAGACAGAGTACAAGCAGGGGAGGGGCAGAGAGAGAGGGAGACACAGAATCCGAAGCAAGGCTCCAGGCTCCGAGCTGTCAGCACAGAGCCCAACAAGGGGCCTGAACTCAGGAACCGTGAGATCATGACCTGAGCCAAAGTCAGATGCACAACTGAATGAGCCACCCAGGTGCCCCTATACACACTATTTTGTAAAATTTACTGACAGAATAAATGGTATGAGAGAAAACAAAGAAGAGAGACACAGAAACAGAAAGAAACAGAGTGGCTAAAGCAAAGAACCAGAGACAGAGAGAGACAGAGAGAGAGAAAGAGAAAGAGAGAGAGAGAGAAAGAGAGAGAGAGAGAGAGAGATGGCAGGCTGGCAGTTTCCCTGAAACCAATTTAAGGCTCCTTCTGTTCCAGGAAGAACAGCCAGTCTCAGGGGCCTGGGCCAGCCAGTTAATGAGCCAAAAGCCATTCTCCTACTTGTCTTTCCAAGCACACTGTATCTATAAACTGACCCAATCCTGCAAGAACCTGGCCACAAGCTCAAGGCCACTAAAAATTTACACGGGGACTATTAATAGTAAAAAGCCTCACTGCCTCCTGACTGGTTTAAGAAAACATTTATTTAAAAAATTTTCTAAAGGAATTATGAGTTTAACAGTGCATAGAAAATTAAGAAAATGTCAATAATTTCTATCATGAATTTTTGACAGCACATTTTTTTTGTTTTCTTTATGCTTATATTTCAGTATCTGTTTAACTTGTCACATCACCTCCTATTTTGACATGAAATGGGTTTATTTGGCAAAAAAGAAAAAAAATGCCTAGTCACAATCCAGCCAGATTCTGCCTGAGCTCAAGGTCATCACTGAAGAAAAAGCAGATTGATGGCATTCAAATGTACTAGAGCAAATGTTTTTTGGTTAAAAATACACCCAAGTCATGTGTCAGAGCCAAGATACCAAAATACATCATCTTTTTAGGCAAAAGATCCTTATGATACAAAAAATACCTTATGATAAGGTATTTCTTACTCATCAGTGAGGGTTTTGATGTCATATGGAGAATGACTGATTTCATTCTGGTTAGAAACGGAAAGCAAAGTCTCTGACGATCCCCACTAGGGGGTCTCCCATCTGCGGGGTATCCTCCAGGAAAACATTCTTCATGTTTCCAACTCAGGGCTTGACAAGCAGTTACTCCCAAAGTAGAAGAAGCCGCCCCTGAGGGTCTGGAGGTGGGCTAGGGTCGTGGGGACGAGAAGACAAAAGCATTCAGTTCTTCAGCAGGAGAAGGAGCAAATGCTTGGAAACGGCTGCTCCCAACAAACTGCACCGAGCATGGCCCTCACCTGGTTCTCACAGAGCCCAGTGTCTTGGAAGAAAATGTGCTCACTCAATCCACTGCTGCCTCATTACGAGAAGGGAGATGGGTCCAATCACCAGCTTTGCTGTTAAGCATTACCAAAGGTGAACACACTGAGCTCTTGATGTGTCTGTGATCACAGAGCACACTCTGCAGTCACTTCAAAATCATAATAAACTCTCAAAAAAGGCTGTGTCTTTTTTGAGTGGGCTATGTAAGCATTAAAAGATCACCCTTGGGGGGCGCCTAGGTGGCTAGCTTGTTTAAGCGTCAGACTCTCTCGACTCAGGTCATGATCTCATGGTTTCATGAGTTTGAGCCCCATGTCAGGCTCTGCGCTAAAGATGCCGAGCCTACTTGGGATTCTCTCTCTCCCCCTCTATCTCTGCCCCTCCCCTGCCCATGCTGTCTCTGTCTCTCTCAAAAAAATAATTAAACTTTGGACTTCATGCTGTATTACAAAGTTGTAATCATCAAGATAGTATGGTACCGGCACAAAAACAGATACTCAGATCAATGGAACAGAATAGAGAACCCTGAAATAGACCCACAAACGTATGGCCAACTAATCTTTGACAAGGCAGGAAAGAATATCCAATGGAATAATGACAGTCTCTTCAGCAAGGGAGTGGTGCTGGGAAAACTGGACAGCAACAAGCATAAAAATGAATCTGGACCACTTTATTACACCATACACAAAAATAAATTCAAAATGGATGAAAGACCTAAATGTAAGGCAGGAAGCCATAAAAATCCTCGAGGAGAAAGCAGGCAAAAACCTCTTTGTCCTTGGCCTCAGCAACTTCTTACTCAACACATCTCCAGAGGCAAGGGAAACAAAAGCAAAAATGAACTACTGGGACCTCACCAAAATAAAAAGCTTCTGCACAGCGAAGGAAACAATCAGCAAAACTAAAAGACAACCGATGGAATGGGAGAAGATATTTGCAAATGACATATCAGATAAAGGGTTAGTATCCAAAATCTATAAAGAACTTATCAAACTCAACACTCAAAAAAACCAATAATCCAGTGAAGAAATGAGACAAAAGACATGAATAGACACTTCTCCATCCAAATGGCCAACCGACACATGAAAAAATGCTCAACATCACTCATTATCAGGGAAATACAAATCAAAACCACAATGAGATACCACCTCACACCAGTCAGAATGGCTAAAATTAACCACTCAGGCAACAGCAGATGTTGACAAGCATGCAGAGAAAGGGGATCTCTTTTGCACTGCTGGTGGGAATGCAAACTGGTGCAGCCACTCTGGAAAACAGTTTGGAAGTTCCTCAAAATTTAAAAATAGAACTACCATATGACCCAGCAATTGCCCTACTAGGTATTTATCCAAGGGGTACAGGTATGCTGTTTCGAAAGGACACATGCACCCCAATGTTTATAGCAGCACTATCAACAATAGCCAAAGTATGGAAAGAGCCCAAATGTCCATCGATGGATGAATGGATAAAGAAGATGTGGTATATATATACAATGGAGTATTATTCGACAATCAAAAAGAATGAAATCTTGCCATTTGCAATCACATGGATGGAACTGGAGGGTATTATCCTAAGTGAAATTAGTCAGTCAGAGAAAGACAAAAATCATATGACTTCACTCATATGAGGACTTTAAGATACAAAACGGATGAACATAAGGGAAGTGAAGCAAAAATAATATAAAAACAGGGAGGTGCACAAAACATAAGAGACTCTTAAATATGGAGAACAGAGAGTAACTGGAGGGGTGGTGGGAGGGGGAATGGGCTAAATGGGTAAGGGGCATTAAGGAATCTATTCCTGAAATCATTGTGGTACTATATGCTGACTAACTTAAATGCAAATTAAAAATAAATAAATTAGATAGATAAACTGAAGAAAAAAAAATCACCCTTGGAGGGCAGGCGGTTTTCTGCGGCTACTTCTTGGTTACCAGCCCTCTGGTCTCCCTGTTTCCCCTTGTCTGCAGACAGGCTGCCCGCAGGATGCTCCCACCCTGGCTTTGCAGCCCCTCAAAGGGTCCACATAGATTTGGGAGCAGGGATTGTGATGAGAGGAAGGAATGCCACCTGCCTCTCTGGTGTCTCTCTACCATCCTGAACCTTGTCATCTCACACTCCTCTCCTGATGACACAACATGGCCTTCCATCAGCCACCTGCCCCTGTGCCCAGCAGATGCCTGCCTTGGGAGATAGGGAAGAAGGGAGGGTGCAGAGAAGGGGACAAGGCCTCCTTCCTTCCACCACCTACCCAGGCTGGCAACCCTGGAGCCCTCCCAAAATGTGGTGAGAACTCACTGCAAGCTACAACATGGGGACTCTAGAGGAAAAACAGGTAGATGATTTCCTCTAAGCCCTGAGAAAGAGCAAGGTCTGAGCAATTCAGCAGCCTGCCTGCTTCCAAAGTTCCTGCTCGGTAGGGACAAACCTGTGGCCTCCATCTGCACGGACCCCCCCTCTTGCACCACTACTCAGGGCTCCTCTGCAAAGGGGAAGGTCTCACACAGCCCGCAGAAGGGAAGGCTGGACAGCAGGACCCCCACACAAGGAGAGCAGGGGGCACAGAGAGCACAGCAAACGTTGTTTCACCAAAGGACCTCATGAGAAGGCAGAAAGTGCATATTCACTATGCATACCTAGTTGCACTAAAATTCACAGCTGCTGCTTAACATATTTCTGACAAGAACATGTTAAAAATATACGTGGAGGGTTGCACAGGGAGTAGTTTGCAATCGTACTATAAATCACATTTACTTAAACCTCCCTAATTTTAATTCCCCTTACGCTGCAGCTGACATAATCATGATCACATGATTAGCAGATGTAGACTTACTCGTTTTAAAAAGGGAAATTCTTCTTTGGGATGAAAAGCAGCACACGCCAGAAAGATCAAGCCCAACTTGGGCACATCAGCTAGGCCTACATACAGTCCGGTTCTCCAAGTTGTAAGACATGGCTTTGGGACTTCTTTCCCTTACCCTGTTTTGTTTCCTTCGGGGCTTTCACTGCTCACCTCCGAGGCCACTGAAACAAACAAGCAAAAAAGGAGACTTAAGACAGCCACCCAGCACCTGCGGGCCTCAGCCTGTGCCAGCCTGCTGTGGCCACCTGGATGCCAGGGTCCAGGCAGTACTTTTCACTCACTCAGCTCCTGGCCAGAGGAGGAAGAACCTTACCTGCCATTGTTCTACTCGACCCGGTGAGACTAACCCGGAGAAGTCCGGCTCCCAAGATAAAGGACTAGGAGGGATGAATAATTAATCATTCACTGGAACTTGAAGCAGACGGTAAGTGTGAGGCCAGGGTGAATAAAAGAAAGAAACACTAAGCAAAAAGGCCAAGTTTTATTCCATAAGGAAGCTCAGACCAGACAGGGAGGTGGTGGGGAGGTGGGGGCAGGGGGGTATGTTGAGCTTCTGGGAGCTGGAGTCTTTTTTTTCCAAACACTAGTTTTGGACTGAGAGAAATCAGACCTTGGTTTCCAAACAACTCCAAGAGGATACTTGCTGTTAAAGGAAAATGCCATCTTTGGAGCCGGTCACCTGGTTTCTGCACCTGCAAGTGGGTGACGAAGAGTTCATCATGTTCCTCGTGCCCAAGTAGTCCCCATTCCTAGGAAACTTCCTTTTCATTCCGAAAGCAGTTGACTATTGCAGGCACAACAACTCAACTAAGCCATTTGCTGATTCTTTTAACCATGTGTCCTTCATTCAACAAATCTTTAGGAAGCCTTTTCTCTGTGCCAAGATCTGTGCTGAGACACTTGGGATCAAAAAGAAAAATAGGACCAAAGCATCTCCAGACAGACTTGCGGGCTTGTGGCATTAAACACCTGCCTGTGTTGGTGACTTCCACATCACTGTCTCCAGCCCAACGTCTCCCCTGCTCAAAAATCAGAGCCAACATCTCTCCTGGATATCTCATGCTATCTAATAGGCATCTAAATGGAAGTTGTCCAAACCCAGACTCCAAACCTGCTGCTCCCACAGCCTCTTTGTACACATGTTTCTAGGAGTCATCCATGCTTTCAGCATTGGTCAGTCTTTTGGGGAACTTGAAAACACAACAGTTTTTTTTTAAATTATTTTGATGTTTATTTTTGAGAGGGAGAGAGAGAGAGAGAGAGAGAGAGAGCAAGTATGAGCAGGGGAGGGGCAGAAAGAAAAGGAGACAGAGAATCCAAAGCAGGCTCCAGGCTCTGAGCTGTCAGCACAAGAGCCCAAGCAGGTCTTGAACCCACAAACGGTGAGATCATGACCTGAGTCAAAGTCAGAGGCTTAACAGACTGAGTCACCCAAGAGCTGACTAAAAATCATTGTTAACTGGGCTCCTGGGTGGCTCAGTCATTAAGTATCTGACTTCAGCTCAGATCATGATTTCACAGTTCCTGAGTTTGAGTCCCACATCGGGTGAGCTGGAGCCCCACTTCAGGTGAGCCCTGCTTCTTTCTTTTCTTTTCTTTTCTTTCTTTCTTTCTTTCTTTCTTTCTTTCTTTCTTTCTTTCTTTCTTCCTCCTTCTCTTTCCCTTTCTCTTTCTCTTTGTCTCCCCCCCATCCCTCATGGGATTCTCTCTCTCCCTCTCTACTACCCCTCACTCACTTGCGCTCTCTTCTCTCAAAAAAATAAATAAATTTAAACTAAAATTAAAAATCTTAAAAAAAATAGTTTTAACAAGGTAATAGAGAACTGAAAAGACAAAAGAGGACCTCTGAGGTAGCACAGAGGTGGTCAGTGCTCAAAGAAGCCACTACCCCAAGAGCTAGGGGAACAGAAAGGAGGGTTGGGGTTATCTGAACCTACAGTCTGTGAGGAGGGGCCCACAGAGCTAGACTTCTGAGGAGGGAACCAAAGTCAGAAGGTGCCAGTACCTCTGAGGGGGCCCGGTGAGGCTGGTTCTGGGAGTGTGAAGAAATTGGAACCATCTACTGTTGCAGTGTCACTGACAGGAACAGGAAGTCAACATGATGGAACAGCGCCCCCTTCCACCCCAGGCTTGGTGTGAGGAATCGCCTCTAGCATCTCCTTTCAGCAGAACTGAAAGTGGACCAAGCTAGAATAGCTGAAGGGTGGTCTGCAGAGAGACATGAGCCTAGAAACAAGAACGTAAGAACCAGCACAGTCCACCTCTTTAGCTACTCAGCATCCACACACCTTTCTACCAAACTTCTTTCTCTCAAACGCCACCTCCAACTTGCCAACGGATCCTCTCGGCTCTACCTCTAAAATATCTCCAAGACTTGACTGTTTCTTACCCCCACACTGCACCAACTGTGTTCCAAGGACCAGTCTCACCTGGATTGCACAGTAACCTCCTGACAGGCTTCCTTTACTTGACCTACTGTCAACTCTCCACACAGAAGCCAACATCACTATATTCATGAGCTAGGGCTGCCCTCACAAATTATCACCAATTTGGTAGATTAAAACAGAAATTGACTCTCTCAGACTTTTGGAGGCCAAAGGTCTGAGATCAAGGTCTCAGCAGAGTTGCTTACTTCCGCATGCGTTGGAGGGAGAACTTAGGTGTTCCCTACCTCTCTCCCAGCTTCTGGTGGTTGCAGGCAATCCTTGGTGTCCCTTGGTCTTGTAGACAGATCACTCCAATCTCTGCTTCTGTCTTCACATTGTCTTCTTCTCTGTGTCTCTAGGTGTTTCTGTGGCCATTTTTCTCCTTATAAGGATGATAGTCATTGAGTTTAGGGCCCATCCTAAATCCAGTCTGATATTATTTTGAGATCCTTAACTTGATCATATCTGCAAAGAATCTATTTTCAAATAAGTTCTCATTCACGGGTACTGGGGATTAAGACTTGAAAATCTTTTAGGGGCCACTGTTCAACCCAATACAGTGATAGTGGTAAAACACAAATCAAATCATGTCACCCCTCTGCTCAAAATCCTGCAATGGCTCCCATCGTACCCTGGGTAAAAATTGCACTTCTATACAATTCTGGATGTTACACCTCTCTGATTTCCTCTCTGACTTCTCTTGCCTTTTTCACCCTGCAGGAACTATGTCATTCCTCACCACTTCCTACACATGCCAGCCTCAAGTCTCTGCACACGCTGTCCTTCTACAGGGAACATTCTCCCTCCAGATATCCCCATGGCTTTCTCCCTCAGATTCTTCAGATCTTCTCTCAAAAGTCACCTTCTCAGCAGGGCTTCCCCTAACCTCACTGTATAAAATTCCACCTCATTTCCTTCTTTATTTTTTGTCATAGAATTTAATAATACATCATCTTATAAATGTTGAGTTCTATTACTTTATGTCTCCTGCCATTAAAATATAAGCTTCACTTGGGGCACCTGGGTGGCTCAGTTGGTTGAGCATCTGACTTCAGCTCAGGTCATGATCTCACAGCTCGTGAGTTCGAGCCCCGCATTGGGCTCTGTGCTGACAGCTCAGAGTCTGGAGCCTACTTCAGATTCTGTGTCTCCCTCTCTCTGCCCCAACCTACTCGCATTCTGTCTCTCTCTCAAAAATAAATAATACATATATATATATAAGCTCCACAAAGACAAAGAATTTTTTTGCCAATTTCATTCCCTGCTATACCTGAAGCACCTAGAATGTTGCCTGGTGCCTATAGGCACTCAGTAATTATACTTTAAAAGGCAGTTTATTCAACTAGAACTGCACAAAAGAAAAAGTATCAAAGTTCCTGTGTTAACGGGGCCCAATCCTAGAGCAGCACTAAAGCTAGCAAGTACGTCGTAAATCACAACACACGCAAATCTCGTTTTGGTGTATCTGATTCACCTTATACTGGTGATGTCTAATGATACCATAATTGTCACCAGCGGAGTAAAATAGTTGAAACTTTTCTCAAATATAAAAAATAAAAAAAACAATTTCAATTAACAATGATAGAGGAAAGACTGAATTCTTTCTATTTTTGTTGTAGAACATAATGCTACAAAACCTTTGCCATGTTGAAAGGCAATTAAAGAGTATTCAGCAAAAATCCCTAGAAAAAAAAATTCCTTTAAAGATGTGTCAGAAGGTTAATTAATGAAAATATGTTATTTTCTGGTTTATTTTACATTTGCAGCATCTATAAGCTTTTTAAAAGACTTTTTAAACAACTTTACTGAAATATAATTGACATAAAATAAACTGCACATATTTAGAATATACAATTTGGTAAGTTTTGACATTTCTATAAACCCATGAAATTATCCCCCTCAAGAGAGTGAATCACATCATAAATAAGACAGTGAATATAACCATTACCCTCAAAACTTTCCTTGGGACGCTTTACAACCCCTTCTAACCTGCCCTAACCTGCTCTTTGACAGTCTGTGGTTTTATTTGCATTCAGTTTAAAATACTTCCTAATTTTTCTTTTGATTTCTTCTTTGACCCATTTAGAGATATATTCTTGAGCTTCTAAAGGTTTGGAAACTTTCCAGAGATCTTTCTCTTGTTGGTTTCTTATTTAATTCCATTATGATTACAGAGCATGTTTTGAGTGATTTAATTCCATTATGAAAACAGAGCATGTTTAAAAGGTGAATCCTTTTAAATGTATTGAGACTCTTTTTGCAGCAGAATATGGTCTGTCTTAGTAAATGGACCATAATATAAAAAGAATATGTATTCCACTCTTATTAGATGGCATGTTCTCTAAATGTCAATTATGTCTACTTGGTTGATAGTGTTGATTTGATTTTCTATTTCCTCACTGATTTTATTTTTTTTTAAATAACTTTTTAAGTTTATTTATTTTTAGAGATAGAGAGCAAGTAGAGGGGGTGCAGAGAGAGAGAGAGAATCCCAAGCAGTCTCCACACTGTCAGTGCAGAGCCTGATGCTAGGCTCAAACTCACAAACCACAAGATCATGACCTGAGCTGAAGAAGGACATTTAACTGGCTGAGCCACCCAGGTGCCCCTTCTTATTGATTTTCTAATTTTCTCTACTTATCCTATTGATTATTGAAGGAGGGGCATTGAAATCTCTAGCTATAATTGAAGACTTGTCTACTTTGCATTTGTTAGTTTTCACTCATGTATTTTATTCTATTTTTAAAAATTTATTTATTTATTTATTTATTTTGAAAAAAAGACAGAGAGTCAGGGAGAGCAGAGAGAGAGGGAGAGAAAGAGAATCCCAAGCAGGCTCTGCACTGTCAGCACAGAGCTGACACGACTCAAACTCACTAACCAGTAGGTTATGTCCTGAGCTGAAATCAGGAGTTGGATGCCTCTTCACTTCATGTATTTTTGTTAGTAGGGGCATAATACTTAGGATTTTTATGCCCTCTTAATGAACAGGCTCTTTCACCACTAGAAAAGGACATTTTGTATCCCTGGTAATAGTCTTAACTCTAAAATCTACTTTGTCTGATATAAACATAGCCACTTCAGCTTTGATTGGTATTAACATGGTAAACTTTTCCCATTTTTTAGAAAATTTTTATTCATTTTTGAGAGAGAGAGAGAGAAAACAAGAGTGTGAGTGAGGGAGGGCCAGTGAGAGAAGGGGACAGAGGATCTGAAGCAGGCTCTGTGCTGATAGTAGCAAGCCCAATGCAAAGCTCTAATCCACGAACCATGAGATCATGACCTGAGCTGCAGTCAGACACTTAACTGACTGAGCCACTCAGGCACCCCTACAATCTATGTCTTTCAATTGAAGTGTTTAGACTATTTACATGTAATATAAAGCTAGCTTTAAGCCTATCATCTTGTTTTTTTATTTTCTATTTGTCTCATCTGTTCTTTATTCTTTTCCCTCTACTTTTCTTCCTTTTCTATTGAGTACTTTTTACAATTTCATTTTATCTCCTTACATGGTTTATTGACTCTTCATTTTCTTATTTTAGTGTTTGCTTTTGGGGGTTGTACTATACGTCATTAATATAGCATGATATGCTTTCAAGTAAAATATCACTTTACATAGAGAACCTTATAATAGTGTATTTCCAATTCTTCCCATTAGGCCTTTATACTATGTTTCATGCATCCTACTTATACATATGTTATACTATAAAACTCACAATTAATTGTTATTTTTGTTTAAACAATTATCATTTTTGTACCAGCTTTATTGAGATATAATTCACATACTATATAATTCACCCTTTGAAAGTGTACAATTCAGTGGTTTTTAGTATATTCACAAGATTGTGCAACCATTACCACTATATAATGCCAGAATATTTTAATCATCCCAAAAGGAAACCCCTTTTAACCTATATCTCCCAAATCTCCCATTCTTCTAGCTATTTCTTTTCTGTCTCTATAGATTTGCCTTTTCTGGACATTTCATATAAATGGAATCATACAATATGTCATTTTTTATGATTGGCTTCTTTCACCTAGCATACTTTCAAGGTTCATTCATGTTGTCATATGTATCAATATTTTATTCCTTATAATTGCTGAATAATATTCCATTATGTAAATATATTACTTTTTAAATCCTTTCATCAGTTGATGGACGTTTAGGTTATTTCCACTTTGGAACTGTTAATGAATAATGTTGGTATGAACGCTCTGAAAATAAATAAAGAAACCTTATTTATTTATTTATTTATTTATTTATTTAGGAGGAGGGGCAGAGGGAGAAGGAAAGAGAGAATCTTAAGCAGGCTCCATGTCTAGCACAGAGCCTGACATGGGGCCTCAATCTCATAACCATGAGATCATGACCTGAGCCAAAATCAAGAGTTGGACTCTAAAATGACTAAACCACCCAGGTGCCCCAAGGAAACCTTATTTAAACTGGAGTCAGGAGCTCTCATGCACTACCTCTCAAGCACTATCACTCACTGTTAGAAGCATATCTCATATTCCCCGACAGGAAGAAGCTTACTCTACATACTCTATCAAGAAGAAGGAAGAATTTCTCCTTGCCTAGCAACAGCCCAACCAATGAGAAACCACCACATTCAGCCAATGAGAAGCTGTCACAGTCCCTCACAGCTTCTTTTTCCCTTGTAAAAGCAAGCCCCTCTTCTCTGTTCTCTGAACTTGCCCATGGTTCACCATAGTTGACTTGTCCCAAATTGCAATTCTTTTCTATTCCCAAATAAACTAATTTTACTGGTAAAATATCTGGCTCTTTTATTATTTATTATTTATTATTTTTTTTTGAGAGAGAGAGAGAGAGAGTATGAGCAGGGGAGGAGCAGAGAGAGAGGGAGACACAGAATCTAAAGCAGGCTCCAGGCTCTGAGCTGTCAGCACAGGTTGCCTTTTTTTTAAGGTTAACCATACTCATGTACATGTTTTTGTGTGGACATGTGTTTTCATTTCATTTGGGTGTGTACCTATGAGTAGAATTACTGAGTCATAGGGTAACTTTATGTTTAACCCTTTATGGAACTGCCAGACTATTTTCCAGAGCAGCTGCACCATTTTACATTCCCATCAGCAGTTATAAGGGTTACAATTTCTCCACATCCTCATCAATACATGTGACTATTTGTCTTTTTGACTATAGCCTTCCTGGTGGTATTTCATCATGGTTTTGATTTCCATTTCCCTGATGACTAATGACCAATCAATTATCTTTTATAGAGCTATTTTAAATATAGATTCAAATCATATATATTTACCCATGTAGTTATTACTTTCAATATTCTTCAGTCTTTTTTGTAGATCTCTATTTCCATCTAGTATAATTTGCTTCTGCCTGATGGACTTTCTTTACTGCTGCTTGTACTTTGAATTTCTAGGTGATAAATTCATTCAGCATTTGTATGTCTGTAAAGTCTTTATTTTCCCTTCATTTTCTGAATGGCATTTTTTGGGGTATAAAATCTTGTATTGACTGTTTTCTCCAGTCCTTTTAAGATGTTGCTCCACTGTTTGTGCTTTGCTTCTGTGTGTGTTTTCTGACGAGAAACTTGCTGTCATTATCTTTGCTCCTCTGAGTGTAACCTGACCTTTTTCTGCTAAGCTGGTTTTAAGATTTTCCCAGAAATCTTACTAGGCTGTGCCTTGGTGTAGTTTTCTTCCTCTTCCTCCTCCTCCTCCCTCCTCCTCCTCCCTCTGCCCTTTTCCTCCTTCTTTTTTGGTTAGGGTCATTATGCTTCACGTAGTTTTAATGAGATTTGAAAAATTGGGGACCATTTTTATTCAAATAATTTTTTTTAATGTTTATTTATTTTTGAGACAGAGAGAGACAGAGCATGAACGGGGGAGGGTCAGGAGAGAGGGAGACACAGAATCTGAAGCAGGCTCCAGGCTCTGAGCTGTCAGCACAGAGCCCGATGCGGGGCTTGAACTCACGGACCGTGAGAACATGACCCGAGCCAAAGTCGGACACTTAACCGGCTGAGCCACCCAGGCGCCCCTCAAATAATTTTTCTTTGCCCACTTCCTTTTCACAACGCTAATTCCTCCTATATTAGGTAGGCCACTTGAAGATGCCCCTTAGTATATAGATGCTCTGTTCAATTTTTAAAAATTATTTTTCCTTTCTTTGCTTCATTTCAGAACTGATAAATGTCTCTTTGTCTTCAAGTTTACTACTCTTTTCTTCTGTAATTATCCTGCCATTAATTCTAATATATTTTTCACTTCAGTCATTACAGTTTTTATCTTTAGAGATTTAACTTGAATCTTTTAATAACTCTCATGTCTCACTTTTTTCTAAGTCTTATTTATTTATTTTGAGAGATTCTCTTTGGGGAGAGAGAATCCGAAGCAGACCCTGTGCTGCCAGCACATAGCCCAATGTGGGGCTTGAATCCACAAAGCCATGAGATTGTAACCTGAGCTGAAACCAAGAGTTGGACACTTAACCATCTGAGCCACCCAGGTGCCCCTCTACTTACTTTATTAAACATATGTCATGCAGTTATAATAAATGCCCTATACTCCTGTCTACCAATTCTAACAGTTGTATAAGCTCAAGGTTGACTTTTATTGATTCTTCCCCTTAATACAGATAATATTTTCCTGCTTCTATTCATACCTGGTAATTTTTTATTGGATACTAGTTATTATGAATTTTTCTTGTTGGCTGCTGGATATTTTTGTATTGCCATGAATACCATTGGCTGTGTTCTGAGATGCAGTTAAATTACTAAGAAACAGTTTGATTCTTTTTCATCTTGTTTTTAAGATTTTTTTAGATGACAGCAAACCAGTCTTCAGTCTAGAGTTAATTATTTCCCACTACTTAGGCAATGTGCTTCTGAGTATTTTATCTAATGTTTTGAAAATTATGAGGATTTCCAGTCTGTGTGGTGGGAATAGGTACTAATCTTGGGCTTGTACAAACTCTAGGTATTGTTCATTTTAATCCTTTTGGTGGTTCGTTGGCCTTGTGTAGTTTTCTCACTCACACACACTGCTGAGTGCTCTGCCAGATTCTTAAAGGGAACCATCTGCTCTTTGGGATTCTCTCTGCACAGCTCTGTCCTCTCCAGTACTCTGTGAACATTAGCTGTCTTGTCCCAGGCCCTCAACTCAGCCTCTTTAACCAGGCGATCAACCAGGTTCTTCCTGGATTCCCTTTCTTTGCACTACAGCCTAGAAACACTCAAAGAAGTAGGTTAGGGCAACTGTAAGGTTTATTGGATTTTTTTCCCATTTCTTAGGGAATAGTGTCCTTTGCTGCTTGATATCCAGGCTCTTGAAAAATTGTCTCATTTATTTTGTCCACTTTTTTTGCAGTGTTGTTGGTTGTATATGGTAGGAAGCAAATGTGGTGTCTGTTACTCCATCTTAGCCAAAAGTGGAAGCCTCTGTCAGCCCTTTACATTTTCAATTTATTATGATTTCTTTTCTCATTCTAAATAAATGTTCACTTTTCTATTTAATCCTATCTGTAATTTTGCATTATTTTTCTTTTTTTTAATATTTATTTTTTTAGTTTGAGAGAGACAGAGAGAAAGCAGGGGAGGGGTGGAGAGAGAAGGGGACAGAGGATCCAAAGTGGGCTCTGTGCTGAGAACAGAAAGCCCGACGCAGGGCTCAAATTCACAAATCACAAGATCAGGACCTGAGCCGAAGTCAGATGCTTAACCCACTAAGCTCTCCAGGCGTGCCTGTATTAAAGAGGGTGTCCACTGTTGTATAATCTCCAGCCCCATACTCAGGCTCTTGAGTTGAACCACGTGGGTTGGAATTCTGGCTCTACCTCCTATTAGCATTGTGACCCTGAGCAGCCTCTCCTTCTCCATTTCTTCATCTATAAAACCAGGATGATAATAGGACCTACTTCATGATGTTGAGCATTAAATGAGTTATTACATGTGAAACACTTAGAAGACAGCCTGAAACCTAGAAACCCCTCAATAAACTGTTATTATTTGAGCTTCTTCAATGTATAGGTGGTATTATGAATTATGGAATTACCTATACAGAGTGTTAAGAGTCTGGATAGAGGACACCACCCTCCATAACTGATGAGAGCAGAGGAAGTACAGACCACGAAAGAAACAACATGGCCAGGAAATGGGATAACCAAAAGAATATAATGTCCTAAGAGAACAAAATAGGTAATTTCCCAAAGAAGGGAGAGATTAATATAGTCTATGCCACTCAAGATCAAAATGAGAACTTAAGAATGATCTCTGGATTTGTCATGATTTCTTAGAGACTCCAGGTTATTTATAAAAGTATCAATAAGAGAATTGCACATAGTTAGTGTAAATGGATTCTGAATGGGGCCATGACAGACTTTACAAGTAGACAATCTAAAGTTGCTCTAATGCTATTTTTGAAAATATGTAGGGCGTAAAAAAATAAAACCAATGGAACATCTTGCAATATCAGTTCTGGCTTCTCAGTTGTTTTGTTGGTTTATTTTGCTTTTCTTGCTTTGTGATTCTTGGCCTTATCCTGTACGGGTAAAGATGACGAATGACAGGTTTCCCACAACAGAGACTAGGCTCCAGGTGCTTCATTCTCTCCATAGCATCATGAGCATCATCTTGGTTGAAAATATAGCCAGAATTGGGGCGCCTGGGTGGCGCAGTCGGTTAAGCGTCCGACTTCAGCCAGGTCACGATCTCACGGTCCGTGAGTTCGAGCCCCGCGTCAGGCTCTGAGCCCCGCGTCAGGCGCTGGGCTGATGGCTCGGAGCCTGGAGCCTGTTTCCGATTCTGTGTCTCCCTCTCTCTCTCTGCCCCTCCCCCGTTCATGCTCTGTCTCTCTCTGTCCCAAAAATAAATAAAAAAAAAAAAAAAAAAAAAATATATAGCCAGAATTGCTAAAAGCATGAACTCTTGTCCCAGGCCTTATTGGAAGAAGAAACTTTGTTCCATAGCTTTGGATATGAGTGGGCTGATTCCCCATGAGGAGAAATCAGGCTGTTAGACACCACACTCCCATCCTGTAGAAATGGCTCCCAAGCAGGGCTTTTTCTCTTGAAGTGCACCATCCGGCCCCAGAATTTCTCTCTACCAGGAAAAACCCCTGCCCAACATTTCAGTATCATCCTGGGGAGCATTTTCAATGGATGAGTGAGCTTCCAACCATTTAATTCCTTAAACAGCAAAACTTCGGCTGTTCCCGGGAGTCTGTGCATTGGTTCAGAAAAAGCCATGCTGCTTCCATTCCCTAAAAATCCACTGGCACAGGACCTCTGAAGCATCCATCATCTGTTAGCACCATGGCTGTGTGTGTAGGGGGGTGGTCCCCTGGAAAGGCAGGGGCTCTTGTCCTGGAGTCTGCATCTCACGGCTCCACTCTCTGCTCTCCAGACAGGCTGGCCTGTGAGATTTTCAGCCTTTTCCCTCTGGGCAGCTTCAGGCTTACTTGACCTATTTTCCACAAGCTCAAGACAGAGGGCATAGGAAAGCGCCAAATCACTCCAGGGTCTGCATTGTGTCCAGTTACAAAGCCCAATGTCAAAGTGAAATACCGCCCTTTTAACAGCCCCATATCTCACAGATTTAATGGTCAATTCTAATTAAAGATAAGCTTATGTTTCTTTATTTCCTTTCCCTAGAGTAAAAGAAAAAAATTTCTTTTCTTCTGGGAGACTCTAGATTCCGTATTTATAAACATCATTAGACGCTATATGTTTTCTTAACAATTGGAAAAGTAAAGATTTCATCTATTCGCCCAATCAGGATAGAATTATTTCTCCTTCTATTGTTAGGAATTTTTCCCCCTCCCCAAGTCCAGCTTAGTGTCCTGGGTCTCTAGGTACATAATAGTCACTCAAAAAATATTCACTGGTTGAAAAAATGAATGGAAGGATGGTTGGATAGAAAAGTATCTGTGCACTGTTGTCTCCTAGGACATCCTCCCAACTAGGCAGAGAACCCTCACAGTGCTTCTTGGCAGTTCTTCTTCAGGGACTATAGAAACAAACCAAAATGGAATATCTTGCATCAGGGACAAGACAGAAACGGTCATAAAGGAAATCTAACCTAACCTTACAGGGATTTACAGCTCTTAGAAATCAGCAGAGGGCATCAGCCAATTCTCAAATACCAAGTCTGTGACATCTCAGAACTTCCTTATGCCCCTGACTGATCTATCTTGATCCAAATAAGAAAGAAGACCACTAGGCCACCAATCAGCTGAAAAAGCCAAATAACTTCTGCATTTACCCTGTAAAATATCCCTTAGTCAGTGAAAAACTTTGCACTCATTTCTCCCATAGCCTTGAGCTTCCTGAGTTAAAAGCCTCGCGATAAGCTCATCTTTCCGTTTTGTTTTATTCATTGTAGAGTTTGGTTTTTGATAGGACCCACCACTCAAAGGTGGGTCCCGTCAAAGGCCCATTTGGGGTTCATACAACAGAATTTAATAATGAAGATACTTTTATTTACTTCTTTGCTCTGTTTTGCAGAAGAGCTGGGTGAAAACCTGGTCCCCTGAGTCCTGGGCAGAATTTCTCAGTGAATGGTTGGAGAATTGTGTGTTTCCAGCACAGCTCAGCTCAGCTCTGTCAGGCACCTTGGCATCCACTCGGTCCTGGAATGGCTGTGCCTCGCCGGGGTCTGAACAGGAGCTCAAGTGGCTCTTCTGGGGCTCTGAAGCAATTAAAGTTGGGATTTGTTCTTCTTTGTCATGAGGCTGTTGGATTTTATGGTCTTTTTAGAAGCCTTGGTGACTGCTGGCCCCACTCCAGAGGGCATCCTTCCTCAGATGTTCCAGGATGCTGCAGCCCACTGAGAATTTTGCAGACAAGGTCCCGGGCCCACAGAGTCAGAGGCCAGGGGCTCAGTTTAACAGAAGCAGGCCAGACTTTACCAGTGCAGCTCAGTGACTATGACTCCTTTACTCCATCCCCTCCAGTCTGTTTCTCCCTTTCCTGGAGCTGAGCCAGGCTTCTGGAGGCGGTCTCCCCCTCTCAACAGGACCCTGTAATTAACATTTCTTCTCTCCTCTTTTTCTCTGCTCCAGTTCCATCTGCAGTTGCCTAATCACAGCATTAGCAACTGCAGATCTGATCCCACTCCTGATACGGTCTCCACAAGGGAGGGCTTTGAGCCAAGAGAAGACAGGCTTGTGGTCATGAGAAACGAAAGGAGCCTCCCCAGGATGAAAAGAGGCCATGTCTGTAACCCACAGTACTCGGCACGGGAAAAGTGCTCTTACAAGGGTTGCTGGTCTGATGTTAGTTGTGTAGTCTTTTTTTTTTTTTTTTCAAGTTTATTTGCTTATTTTGAGAGAGAGGGAGAGGGTGGAAGGGGGCAGAGAGAGAGAGAGAGAGAGAAAGAGAATCCCAAGCAGGCTCTGCAATGTTGATAGTGGGGAAAGCAATGAATGTATGGGGGCAAGGGATGGGCCTTCTCTGTACATTCTGCTCAATTTTTCTGTGAATCTAAAAGTGCTCTAAAAAATAAGACTTATTTTGGGGCGCCTGGGTGGCTCAGTCGGTTGAGTGTCCGATTTCAGCTCAGGTCATGATCTCACTGTCAGGGAGTTCAAGCCCCACGTTGGACTCTGTGCTGACAGCTCGGAGCCTGAAGCCTGTTTCAGATTCTATGTCTCCCTCTCTCTCTGCCCCTCCCCCACTCATGCTCTCTCTCTCTCTCTCTCTCTCTCTCTCTCTGTCAAAAATTAACGAACATTAAAAAATAAAACCTATTTTGTTAAACTCCATATACTCACTGCCAACTCCCAAATTTCTTTCTCTCTTTTTTTTTTTTGAAAGAGAGGGGGAGAGCATGAGTGAGTGAGCGGCAGAGAAAGAGAGAGAAAGAAAATCCCATAAGGGGCAGAGAGAGAGAGAGAGAGGGAGAGAGATAATCCTGAAGCAGGACTTGACCTCACCTGACATGGGGATTGAACTCATGAACCGTGAGACCATGACCTGAACCGAAGTCAGATGCTTAACCGACTGAGCCACCCAGGTGCCCTCAACTCCCAAATTTCTATCTCTAACCCAGAGCTCACACCTAAATACTTGACTCAGTTATTCAATGATTTGCTCAACATCTCCATTTGGTTATCTAAAAGGAATGGCACATTTAACATGTCCGAAAACAAATTGTTGATTTTCCTCATTTCAACAAATAGTAATTCTATTAGTACTTAGATCAAATACCCTTGGAGTCACCCTTGACAGGATGGAGACCGACATGGGGCTTGAATTCATGAACTGTGAGATCATGACCTGAGCCAAAATCAAGAGTTGGATGCTTAACCACCTGAGCCTCCCAGGTGCCCCTTAGTTGTGTAGTCTTAAAGTGACTCCCCATATATTGTCTATTAGTGTCAAGTAAGGGGAAAAAAACAACAAGCAATGGAGAAATTGTACAACACCTTGACCAGGTGGTCCAAATTATCGTCCGCATGGGACAGATGACATCATGTGGCTCCAGATGTGGTACCTTGGACAGGACACACCTCACCTGGGCAGCATTCTGGCTGAGATTATATAACCAATGTAAACATGAGGAAACACCAAACACATAATGAGGGATGTGCTATAAAACAAAATGGCATGTGATACAGATATTTAAAGTTGGAATAATACTGGAAAGATTACCATTACCCCTGCACAAAGATGATATACAAATTTGTGAAGAAACAGAAATGGTGTGGGGCAGACAGGAGATCAACATCATAAAAGACAGATTAAAGGAGGCTAAAGGAACACGACAGTCAACGGTGGTACCTGACTTTAGACTGGAGCCTGTACTGAAGGGAAATGCTATAAAGGACATTGACAGGTCAGCTAACAAAACTTACATATGGAGGGTAGATTAGATAAAAGCACTTCATCAGGCATTATGGTTATGTAATAGAATACTCCTACTAGAAAATATACACTGAAATATTTAGGAGTAAAGGGCCATGAAGTATACAACTTACTTTTACCCTGTTCAGAAAAGAATTACATTATGTGTGTGTGTATGTGTGTGTGTGTGTGTGTGTGTGTGTGTGTATACACACAGATAGATATATAAATAACTGTAGATGTAGATTATATATATAACAATTTTCTCTGAACGATTTAAAATTGTTTTAATGTTTACTTATTTATTTTGAGAGAGAAAAAAAGAACTTGAGCAGGGGAGGGGCAGACAGAGAGGGAGACAGAGACTCCCAAGCAGGCTCCATGCTGCCAGTGCACAGTCCCGATGAGGGGCTTGAACTCAAAATGTGAGATCATGACCTGAACCGAAATCAAGAGTTGGATGCTTAACCAACTGAGCCACCCAGGTGCCTCTCTCTGAACTATTTTATATACATGTATATAGAGAGAGTTGGGAAGAAACATGCAAATGTTAAAGTAAGTGGAGTAGAATGAAGAAATATAGAAATGTACCTTTTCTATTTTTGCAACAAACACATACTGATTTTAAACTCCATTGTTTAAGGGACAACTGGGTGGCTCAGTCAGTTAAGCACCGACTTTGGCTCAGGTCACATCTCATGGTTTGTGAGTTTGAGCCCTGCATTGGGCTCTATGCTGACAGCTCAGAGCCTAGAGCCTGCTTTGGATTCTGTGTCTCCTTCTCTTTCTGCCTCTCTCTCTCTCTCTCTCAAAAATAAATAAACATTGAATTCCCTTGTTTGAGCAAAAAAGTAGAGATGCAGCATAACATAGAAATTGAGTGTAGTATGGGGGTCCAGTGGACCTGGGTCTAAATCCTGGCTCTGCCACTACCAGCCGTGACCCCTAGGGCAAGTTACTCTGCCCCTGAGTCTCAGTTTCCTTCTCTGTGGAGGAACAGTCTGCAAAGTTCTGTTACAAAGATGAAGTGAGGCAGCACCTAGCAAGTGCTCAGTGGAGGGCATGACGTTCAGGTCATGGACCAGGGCATGGTAAGAGCTCTCCAACCATTAAGTGTTATGATTATGAAGATGCTGTACCTCCCCCACTCGGTGATGCTGCCAGATGCAGTTTCACAGAAGTATAAAGGCTCTGGGGGGTCAGAGGACAGGGGCATCCAAGGGATGCAGTATTGGGGTCATGGCTTGTGCTGGGAAAAGAAAGGTTCCTTGGTGGGAGAAAGCCTAATCAAGAAAGCCACGTAAAGCACACTGTATGTGTTCCAAGGAGCTTCCCCAGACTAACATCATGGTCTGCTCAAACCGTCCTCCGCTGTTTAATAAGGACAGGTGCATGTGTGTGTGTGTGTGCGCGCACACACACACACACACACACACACACACACATGCTTTATTTGATCCAAGGGCTGTGTGTCTTGGACAATTTTACCACAAAAGCCTAATCTCTGCTATAAGAATTATCAATCCCTTCACTTAGGTCAAACTTTCTGGCCTCCAACAAATACTTGTAAAAAAATCAAAATGCCTTTAAATAGGGGCACCCGGTGGCTCAGTCAGTTAAGCATGGCTCAGGTCATGATCTCGCAGTTCCTGAGTTCAAGCCCCGTGTCAGGCTCTGGGCTGATAGCTCAGAGCCTGGAGCCTGCTTTGGATTCTGTGTCCCCCTCCCTCTCTGCCTCTCCCCTGCTGACTTGTTCTCTCTCTCTCTCCCAAAAATAAACATTAAAAAAATTTTTTTAAATAATTAAAAAATAAAATGTCTTTAAGTAATTAATTCCCCTCTAAGAAATCCTGAAGGCATGAAGAAACCAGAGTCTGGGGGGGGGGGGGGGCGGGGAAGGGAGAAGGAGGGTAATACCCCTCTTTCTGCAGCATTAGACCCAGGTGGCTCACCTACACTGGCTTCAACGTTGGCCTTACTTATCATATATACCCGGTTAGTGGATTCTGTCCCGGAGAGATCATGTGGTGACAACTAGCCCATCCTGCAAATCTGTTGATAGCCAGCCAATCAGCCAGCTTCCGACACTCCTAACTCAGCACTGCTTTGTTCCTGACCTCTATGGTGGGTTGTGGAAACCACACTCGCTTTAATTCATTGAATCCTGGCTCTGCAGTGAACTCATCATGTGACTTTGGGAAAGTTATTTACCTTCTCCGAGCATCGGTTCCCTCTTCTATTAAACTTGGGCAATAGTATGTACCTCCTAGTATTGCTTAATAAATACCAGCCCCTTTTCATCCTCTATAGTTGAGTGTCATAACAGGCCCATGAGTTGCTATTTGAAAGGGCACGTTTATAATCAGTCATTTTGTTCATATTTTCATATATTGATCTCAGTGTGAACATTTAGTTAATAAGAAAAGACTTTTGACGCAGCAGGAAATTCTCCAAAGATATTCTTCAATGGGTGGTAGGTTTTAAAGTGTCTCTAGGCCTCTGGAATGGATAGCGGTCAATTAGCCTGCCTCTTGCCTGAGAAATCAGACTAATTACTGGTGAGGCTTGGCTAATGGGGTCTTTTGTGAACTCCCTCCCTAAATGAGAAATCTTTAACTTTTCACAAAACCTCAATCTCATTTGTGCTGCTGATTCCTAATATTTCTAAATAAATGCTTGGCCTCTGGGCTTTTGTAGTCAAATAACCCAAATCAAACCAAGCTGCTCTGCCAAGGGAAAATTTTACTTTGCGTAAATCTACTGGAAGAAACTTTTAGAATCAATTTGAAATCACCAAAGGCAAAGACTAGCTGCAGTCCACTCTGGGGCCAGTTTTGTGGATGTGGGCTAAAAGGTGAGTTTACTCCGTTTGGGTTTAAATGACTTGTTGAGATGCCCAAACAGTAAACAGTGGCTGGTTTCAGAGCTCAGAGTATGCAAGAAGCAGGCTTGTCCCCCAACCCCAAGTCGACTGCCACATATAGACAAGCTCAGGGTTCTGTACCTAAGGCAGAGGACGCAAAATCCAGGGAAGCCATTATCTGTCCCACATCAACCTAGAAAGGAGGTGAAAGAGTCTGGAAAGGCAAGAGGAGTTTGAGGCAGGAAGTCACTTGAAGACAGCCAAACTTGAAACAGAAATACACGCAAATGCCAAGAGAACGAGAGGGGTAAGCAATTCAGAGCTTGGCAGGAATCTGGAAAAGATTCCAAAAGTGAAAACGGAGCTGAGGTGTAGCCTACATGGTTGGCTAGAGGGACCTGCTCCAATAGAATCTCCAGTGACCATGGAGGGGATATCTGGAATGGCCTACATGAGTCTTTCCTTCCCACTTCTTCCTCATCAAGGACTTCCACAACAACTCTTGAAATGCAGGATCAAAGTAGAACTTGGGAATGCTGGGTGCCTTGGATTCCTGTTATTGTATTAAATTACATTGAATTGCCTCCTAGAAGACCTGAGGTCTTCTTCTATTGGATTTTTACCAGCTCCATTTGTTCTTCCCCAAAAAATTTGAGAAGACACGGTTGTCCATCGCATAGCTGCTTGGGATATTCTGGGTCCTCAATCTATTCTGACTACGTAATGGGGGAACAAAATCCTTCTTTTGGGTAAAAAATTTCAAGAAGATAAAACAAAGAGGCACAAACATGTTTTCAAGACATAGTTTTTTATTGTAATGGGAATTCCTGTCAAAAGTTAGGATGCAGCGAACCCGTTTCATTCCCTCTCCTATACTTCTCCACTTGGCCTGGGATATCCTAACCAAAATCCTCTTTAAAGCCTTCAGCATCTCCATTCTCTAGTCCCATTCTTAGCACATGTATCTCCCCTCTAGGAACAAGCTTAGGCAGGGGTCTCAGTCAGCACATGCAAAACTACATATGTCTCAAAGGCCCATCTGTAGGCAGAACAAGAAAGCCTCTCATTTCTCAATGACTATGGCTGTCAAGCTGCAGTATACATATGGACTAGTTAGAGAACTTGTTAAAATGCATATTTTGGGTAACTTCTTCTAGAGTCACTAAGTCTGGGTGCATTTTTGAACAGTCATTCTAGGTAATTCTGATTCAGGTATAAAAAGGACACGTTTGAAAGACTGTTTGAGGGCTACATTAGTATCATAAGTCCTAGAGAACCAGCATCAACTCCAAAGAGGAATAAAGGGTCATTTCCCTCCACTTCTCTTGACCAAAAAGGAATCATCCCCAGGATCTAGATCTCAAGAAAGCCACGTGGTTCAACTGTCCCACTCCAAGATGGTGCTTTGGGAGTCTATGTTACCCATAACAGCGGCTGCCTTCTCCTAAAGATCTTGAGGGGGCAGGATTCCATAGCCTTCCCATGCAAAGCCATTCCAGTGTCTAATTGCCCTTCAGTTAAGAAGTTCTTCCTTACATTTAATCAATTCTTTGCAAGTCCTTGCAAGACTCATCAACTCTTGCTCTATTCTCTGTGTAGATGGAAAAAAACAAGTTATTGTGCAATTTCTATCCATTCATTGAATCACAGAGTATTGGAGACAAAAGGGATTTCAGATATAAACTGGCACTGTGGTTTTATTTGACCTATGAAGGTGCTTGTCCAAAGACACACATAGATTCAGTAGATTATTTAGTTTCCAGTGCCTGCAAAACATCTGAGGGAAGCTGTCCAGGAGGTGGTTAACTATACTAGTCTTCCATTCTGTGCACTTTCTATTCTACTGTGTTGCCTTAATTTGGGGATAGGGATGGGAGCAATCCTTTAGCCTTCTCCATTTCAGAATATACATATGAACCTCTTCATCATTCCTCCAAAGAGATGTGTTTTCCATCATCGTAATCATTTTAGCTGCTTGTCTTCAGATTTTCCTTTGCTCCAAATAGGGTTGTCAGATATAGCAAATAAAAATTCAGGATGCCTAGTTAAATTTGAATTTCAGATAAACAACTAATATTTGTTAGTAAGTGTCTCCATGCAATATTTGGGACATGCTTATACTAACAACAAAAATTATTATTTATCTGAACTTCAAATTTAACAGGGATTTGTATATTTAATCTGGCAACTGTCATTCCAAACATTCTAGAAGTGTAGCAATTAAAACTAGAGACAGAACTTTCACATCTTCAGCAATTCCTCATACTCACTATGAACACCCCCAGTCTCATGGTCTTTATGTTTGAAGCTCCCTCTGCTAGAATGTTCTGCCCCAAAATATCTGTGTAGCTTGATCCCTTACTTCAGGTCACTTCCAGATTTCTATTTATCAAAGAGGTGTTCCTGATCATCTTACAGAAATCTCACCATTAATTCCAACCTTCTCACTCTGATTTATTTTTCTGTCATCACTTATTAACACCTGGCAAAGTATATGTTCACCTACTTATATAATTTCCATCTCTTGCCTTAAAGTAGAACATAAACTCCATGACAGAAGGCACTTGGCTCTATTCATTGCTATATTCCTATCATGTAGAACAGGGCCTAGCATACAATAGGCCATATATTAGTTACTTAATGCTGCATTAAATGACCCAAAAGTGAGTGACTTAAACAATAATCATTTATATCTCTTACTGTTCCCGTGCTCAGGAATTCAGGAGACTGGGCTAAATGGTTATAGCCAAGAGTTTCTCATGAGGTGGTGATCAGATGTCAGCCAGAGCTACAGACATCTGAGGACTTGTTTGGGGTTAGAGGATCCACTTCCAAGGTGGCTCACTCATGTAGCTAGACAATGATCCTGGCTGTTGGCAGGAGAGCTTTGTTCTCTTCATTCCTCTTCACAGAGCTGTTATGAGGTTGACTTCAAAGTCATATGCTGTCACTTCCTCCGTATTCTATTGGTCACATAGGCCAGTACTGACTCCATGTGGGAGGAGACCTATATTAGTTTTCCATTGGTGCATAGCAGATTATCACAAAATCAGCAGCTTAAAATCACACAAATTTATTATCTCATGGTTCTGTAAGTTAAAAGCTTGGGAAGGAATTTCTAGGCTTTCTGCTCAGGATCTCACAAGGCTGAAACCAGAAACATAGACTCACAAACAGAAGGCAAGTACTAAAATTATAAACCTAAATCTCAACACCTTAATAATTACCTTAAATGTAAGTGGTCTAAATACGTATATCAGAATGATTTTTTAAGTGCCCCAATTATACGCTATACCCAAGAAACTTACTTCAAATGTAATGATATAGACAAATTGGAGGCAAAAAGATGGAACAAAATATACTGTGTACACATTTTCAAAACAGAAAAAAACCCAAGTGGCATTATTAATTATATTATTACAAAGTAGACTTCAGAACAAAGAAAGTGATTAGGCATAAAGAGGGTCATTCTATTATAATATAGTGAGCATTTCACCAAAGAAGACATAACAATTCTAAATGTGTATGCACCAAATAGCAGAGCTTCAAACATGAAGAAAAAACTAACAGAACTGAAAGGAGAAATATATGAATCCACAGTTATAGCTGGAGACTTCACACTCCTCACTCAGCTATTGACTGAAACAGTACACAGAAAATCAGCAAGATTATAAAATTGCTGATTTGAATAGTCACCATCAGCCAAATTATCTAATTGGCATTCATAAAATACTTCATCCAACAATAGCAGAATAGGTATTCAAGTGTCCATAGAACATTCACTAAGGTAGACCATATCCTTGGTCATAAAATAAACTTTAACAAATATAAAAGAATTTAAGTCATATAATGTATGTTCTTTGACCATAATGGAATTAAACTGGAAGTCAATAACTGGAAGAAAAACCCAGAAAATCTCCAAACATTAAATGCCTATATTAGAAAGGAAAAAGATCTCAAACCAATTATCTAAGCTTCCACCTTAATAAACTAAACATAAATAAATAAAATCAAATAAACCTAAATAAAGCAGAAGGAAGGAAATAATAAAGATCACAGCAGGAATTAATGAAATTGAAAGCAGGAAAAAAGAATAGGGAAAATCGACATAACCAAAAGCTAGTTCTTTGGAAATAACGATAAAATTGATAAGCATCTTGTAAGACTGAAAAGAAAAACGATGAAAGACACAAATTCCCAATACTGGGAATGAAAGAGAGGACACCACTGTAGATTCAAAATGCATTAATAGGATAAGTAAACGCTATGAACATCTCAATGCTTATAAATGCAAAAATTACATAAAATGAAGTAATTCTCTAAAAACCTCAAACTACCAAAACTCCCCCTAAATGAGATAAGCAACCTAAGTAGTCTTACAACAATTAAACAAATTAAATCCATGGTTAAGGCTATGTGAAAAAGGAATTTCCAGGCCCAGATTGTTTCACTGCTAAATTCCATCTAACATTTAAAGAAGAAATAATACAAGTTCTACATGCCTTTCCAGAAAACAGAAGAGGAGGGAACACCTCCCAACACTATCATGAGACCAAACCTTGACAAAGACAGCGCAAGAAAACTAAAAATATCTCTCATAAACATAGGTACAAGTCTTCAATGACATATTAGCTAATCCAATCCAGCATAGATATTAAAAAACAGTACACCCCCACCAAGCGGGGTTTATCCTAGAAACGCAAGGCTGGCTTCAATGATCAAAAATCAGTCAATGTAATCCATCTTATCAACAATCTGAAGATAGTATCAACTGATGGAGAAAAAGAATTTGACAAAATTTAACATCTATTTATAATTAAAGCTTTCAGCAAACCAGAAAGAAAAAGAAACTTCTATTAAAGGAAATCTACAAAAAACCTAGGACTAGCATCAAACTTACTTAGTAGGTGAAAGACTTAATACCCTCTCCCTCAGATTGAGAACAAGGGAAGGACGTCTGCTGTCACAATTCCTATTCAGTACCATACTCCACATCCTAGCTACTGCAATGAGGCAATAAAAAGTAATGAAAGGTATACAAATTAGAAAGGAAAAAACTGCGCCCATTCACAGATGACATGATTGTCCTCAGGGAAGATCCCTAGAAAGCTATAAAAAGCTCCTAGAACTAATAAATGAATTTGATAAGATCATAAGATACAAAGCCAACACGCAAAAGTGGTTTCTTTATAGTAGTAATGACGTTGGAAACTAAAATTTTTTAAAAACACCACTTACAGGGGCGCCTGGGTGGCTCAGTCCGTTAAGCGTCCGACTTCGGCTCAGGTCATGATCTCACAGTCTGTGAGTTCGAGCCCCGCTTCGGGCTCTGTGCTGACAGCTCAGAGCCTGGAGCCCATTTCAGATTCTGTGTCTCCCTCTCTCTCTGCCCCTCCCCTGTTCATGCTCTGTCTCTGTCTCAAAAATAAATAAACATTAAAAAAAAATTTTTTTAATAAAATAAAATAAAATAAAAACACCACTTACAAAATGAAGTCTCAGGTATAAATCTCATCTTCAGCCTTAGATTGTTTTTCAAAATCCTACTGTACTAGGGCATTTAAAAGTGCTAAACTGAAGTTCAAAAACAGACAAAAGCTATGGAACCAGAAGACAGAAACGTCATGGGGAGGAGATAGGATGTAGGATTTGGGGTAGAGCATAGGGGGACTTCTGATTTCTCTGGTACTATTCCATGTCTTGCCTTGGGTGATGATATGTTTCTTTTGTGATCATTCACTAGAGTAGACAGCTATGAATTGTGTACTTTTCTGTTTTCTGACTGTATGTTCTCCATCAAAATTTTTAAAAATAATAGTGACAAGCATAAAAGGAAAATATAGAGTGCTATCATGTCTTGAAACATTGTAAAACTGCATTTTGAAACTGCATTTGGCATTAGCCAACTAAATGTTAGCAGAATGATTTGAGAAATGTTTATTTAACTTCATATAAAATATTTTTGTTTCATAAAATTTGTATCATCCTCATCCATATTTTCCTCACATTATTACATATCAATGCCAGTAACTGTTGTTACAATGGCTAACACCAATCATCCTTACAAAACTCAAGGATGCTTTCCTTTGTGGGATAGGTGGTCTTAAGGTCATAGAGTTGGGATAATCCCCCAACTACATAAGGCCCATCTTTCATTTGTTTCCAGCATCCCAATTCCTCTATTTCCCTCTCTGTCCTCCCCTTATCCCCAGATATAGGTAAGTAGAGAATGCCCTTGTGATTATCCTTGGATGTTACTTTATTCTTTAAAATTATAAATCATAGAAAGTTTTAGTTATTAGGATGAATAAACTCTAGAACTCTGATGTATAGCATGGTGACTATAGCTAATAATACTGTATTATATACTTAAACTTTGTTAAGAGAGTAGAGCTGAAATGTTCTCACCACACACACACATACACACATACACACACACACAAATGATAACTACGTGAGATGAGGAATAGTTAATTAGCTTAATTGTGGTAATCATTTCACAACGTATACATGTATCAAAATATCACATTGTGCACCATAAATATATACAATTTTGTTAACTGTATTTCAATAAAACTGGAAGGATTATAGTTTTCTATGTGTGTAAAATTTTAATTTATATAAATGGCTTATGCCATAGATATTTACTCGTTTTTTCCACCTGACACCATGGTTTTGAACAATTATCTCTCATGCTATGTGCACATCTAGCTCATTATTTCTGACTGCTGCAGCATCCATTCAGTGTGTATCTTCTACTTTTCTATCCATCTTTTTCTTCCGTGATGAACAACAGAAAGTACTGCGCACCTCCTATCCATCTCCTGCACAAATGTTTCTCTGGAATATATATTGAGGGTTGGGATAGCTGGGTCACCAAGTATGTACATTAATCTTTGCTTGGTACCACCAAAATGCAGCCCTAAATAGTATCTCTTTATGCTTTCAGTTTGTATTTCCCTGTTAGTGAGGTAGAGCATTTCTTTCACAGATATTAGTCATTTAGATTACTGGTTCTGTGAACTGCCTATTCATACCCTGTGCCCATTTTTCTACTAGGTTTCCAAGTACTCTTTACTGATTTAAACAAGTCCTCCCAAAAGTGTAAAGTACAAAGTAAATAATTTGATGTCAAACATTAAACATTTTTCTTCCATGAATAACATTATGGGCAGAATGCAAAGTATACACAGATAACCAAATGTGGGAAGATATTTGCAGGATCTAAAGTATCATGGGGGTCTCCATTTTAACTTATTTAAGCCCCCCAATGATCATAGAAGTCAGTGCCCTTATAACTCCATTTTAGAGATGAGAAAACTGAGGCCAGAGAGGCTAAATAACTCACCTACAATCCAATAGCTAATTAGAAGATTATCGGATTTTCAAGTCTATCCTCTGGGACGTCTGCTTTTCCTTTCCACAAGTAAGAAGCTTGAAAGTCATCACTCGAACTGAACAAGTAAAAAGCTGAACTGACTGAAAAACAAGTCTTCCTGGATAAGAGAGGGGAGGATACAGGGCAAACCACTGCCCCCCAACACTTGAGAGGAAAATACAGGAAGGCGCAACTGACTAAAGCAGAGACTCAGGAGGAGAAAAGCCTGTGGGAACCCTTGAGGGGATAGAAAAGCTGAATTGGAATTGACAAATTGCTGGAGGCTCAGTGTGGACAAGTCTGAGAGTTAAAAACTCCAGGGGGATCTGGTCACGAGGGGCGCCCACAATATTATGAGATTTACCTCCAGCAGCTTGATCGCGTTCCCAAAGTAAGTATCAGAGAAAAATCCCTCCTATTTCTGGCAGGAGGAGCAGAAAAGAAACCTTTTGAAATGCATCAGAACACAGTGTTCTTAACAAGGCCTGCCCTAGGGTGACATTAGTTAAGCCAAGCCTAACCAGCTGGGGTTATCAGAGCCTAATTGACCTGAGGAAGAGAAATACCAGCTGTAGCCATTTGTTCCACAAGAGAGAGAAAAAGACTGAGAAAACCTCTGAAGTTCAGTCCAGAGGCACAGGCTCACTAAAAGACTGAGACCTAATCATAAGACTGTAGAACACTTCCCCTCCCCCAACACTTTACCACCATGTTACTAAAGGCCTACTTACAACAGTTTCTTTTTCCCAGTACATCATGTCTGGCTATCAAGAAAAAATTAAAAGACATACCAAAAGGTAATAAACACAACTTGGAAAGACAGGACAAGCATTGGAACCAGATATGGCAGGGATGTTGGAATTATTAGACTGAGAATTTAAAACAACTATGATTAATACGCTAAGAGCTCTAATGGGTAAAGTAGACAGTATGGAAAATCGGAGGGGCAATGCAAGAGATTGGAATTCTAAGAAATGGAATTCTAAAGAGATGGAAATTCTACGAAAGCACCAAAAAGAAATGCTAGAGATCAAAAACTCTAACAGAAATGAAGAATACCTTTGATGGGCTTGTTAGTAGACTGGACACAGTTGAAGAAAGAATCTCTGAGCTAGAGAAGATCTCAATAGACCCCTGAAACACTGAAAAGCAAAGAGAACAAAGACTGGGAAAAAAATGCAGAACAAAATACTCAAGGGGGCTCCTGGGTGGCTCAGTCCGTTGAGTGTCCAACTCTTGATTTCAACTCAGGTCGTGGGATCGAGCCCTGCATGGGGCTCTCCCTGAATGTGAAGCCTACTTGGGATTCTCTCACTCTCTCTGCCTCTCCCTCTGCCTCCCACCCCTCTTGTGTGCTCTCACTCTCTCTCCTTCTCTCTCTCAATTTAAAAAAGATGTTTAAGCAGGGTGCCTGTGTGGCTCAGTTGAACAACAGACTTTGTTCAGCTCAGGTCATGATCTCACAGTTTGTGAGTTTGAGCCTCGCATTGGCTCTGTGCTGACAGCTCAGAACCTGGAGCCTACTTTGGATTTTGTGTCTCTGTCTCTCTGCTACCCGCCCCCCACCCCCACCCCGCTCATGCTCTGTCTCTGTCTCTCTCTCTCAAAAGCAAATAAACATTTTTAAAAATTTTTAAATATCCAAGAAATGTAGGAGAACTACAAAATGGGAATACAAGAAGGTGAAGAGAGAGAGAAAGGAACAGAAGAAATATTTGAATCAATAATGACTGAGAATTTTTCCAAATTAGTGTCAGACACCAAACCATAGATCCAGTAAGCTTAAGAACAGCACACAGGATAACTAACAACAACTAACCTAGGCACATCATCTTCAAACTACAGAAAATCAAAGATAAAGAAAAAACCCAGGGTGGGGGGGTGGGAAACACCTAAAGAGGAACAAAGATAAGAATTACATCTGACTTCTCCTCAGAAACCATTCAAGGCAAGAAGAGAGTGAAATGAAATATTTAAATTTGAAAGAAAAATCCCCACTGGCTTAGAATTCTGTACCATGTGAAATTATTCTTCAAAAGTGAAGGAAGATAAAGACATTCTCAAACAGAAATGGAGAGAATTTGTTGTCCAAAAGAACTGCCTTGCAAGAAATGTTGAAAGAAGTTCTGTAGAGAGAAGGAGAATCATATAGGTCAGAAACCTGGATATACAAGAGCACTGTGGCATAGCAATTTGTAAATGTGTATGTGCCTAACAACAGAGTATCAAATTATGTGAGATAAAACTGATAGAACTTCAAGGAAAAACAGATGAATCTACGATCACAGTTAGAGGCTTCACCACCCCTCTCTCAGAAGTTGACAGATCCAGCAGGCAAATAATCAGTAAGAACACAGCTGAACTGAACAGCACCAATCAACCAGACAATATAATCGACATATACAGTCTACGTCATCCAACAACAGCAGAATATGCATTTTTCACAAGCTCCCATGTAATATTCACCAAGATAGAGACATTGTGGGCCATAAAACACAGAAACACCTTAACAAATTTAAAAGAACAGAAAGCAGACAATGTTTGCTCTTAGGCCACAGGGAATTAGAAATCAGTAACACAAAGATAACTGGAAAATTCCCAAATAATTAAACAACAAACTTCTTTTTTTTTTTTAATTTGAGAGAAGAGACAAAGGGGGGGGCAAAGGGAGAGAAAGAGACAGAGAGAAGAAGAAGAAGAAGAAGAAGAAGAAGAAGAAGAAGAAGAAGAAGAAGAAGGAAAAGAAGGAGAAGAGGAGGAGGAGGAGAGGAGAGAATCTTAAGCAGGCTCTGTGCTGAGCACAGAGCCTGGAGTGGGGCTCCATCCCATGACACTGGGATCATGACCTGAGCCAAAATCAAGAGTTAGACACTCAACCGACTGAGCCACCCAGGCGCCTAAATAGCACATTTCTAAATCACACACAGGTCAAAAAAATCTGAAGAGAAATTTTAAAATATTTTGAACTAAATGAAAATAAAAACGCACCTTATCAAAATTTGTTAGATGCAGTGAAAGTAGTGCTTTAGAGGGAAATTTATAGCGTTGGATGAATCTATTAGAAAAGAAGAAAGATCTAAAATTAAAAATCTGTTTCCATCTTGAGAAACTGGAAAAAGAAGAGCAAATTAAACCCAAAGTAAGCAGAAGAAAGGTCTATGTTTTAACTAGTTTCCTTCTATTCCTTCTAGCACCAGTCTTCCAAATGCCTACCTTCTCTCATATCTTTTCTTCCCTTTCCCCTTCATCAAGGTCCATACTCCTCAATAATATCAGTGATCAGGGGCGCCTGGGTGGCTCAGTCAGTTAACCATCCATCTCTTGGTTTTGGCTCAGGTCATGACCTCATTGTTCATGGATTCGAGCCCCACATCAGGCTCCACACTAACAGACCAGAGCGAGTCAGGTAAGCCTCTGACTTCGGCTCAGGTCACGATCTCACAGCTTATGGGCCCGAGCCCCTCATCGGGCTCAGTGCTGACAGCTCAGAGCCTGGAGCCTGCTTCAGATTCTGTGTCTCCCTCTCACTTCTGCTCCTCCCCCACTTGTGCTCCTTCTCTCTCTCAAAAATAAACATTAAAATTTTTAAAAATAATAATATCAATGTCTCCAATCCTAGGAAGATTTTTTAGTTTTTTTTCACTATATGACATTTATAATTTTCTTTTTATTGTACTAGCCAATTGTGCTTTATACTATAATTGCAGTGCTAATTACTTTTTTAAAAATTTTTTTAAATGTTTATTTTTGAAGGAGAGAGAGAGACAGAGTGCTAGCACGGGAGGGGCAGAGAGAGAGGGAGACACAGAACCCAAAGCAGACTCCAGGCACCGAGCTGTCAGCAGAGAGCCCGCTGCGGGGCTCGAACCCACAAACGGTGAGATCATGACCTGAGCTGAAGTCAGATGCTTAAGTGACTGAGCCACCCAGGTGCCCCTTTTTTTGTTTTGTTTTGTTTTTTTGAGAGAGAGAGAGAGAGAGAGAGGGAGAGATTGAGGGCACAAGTGATCAGGGGGCAGAGAGAGAGAGAGAGAGAGAGAGAGAGAGAGAGAGAGAGAGAGAGAGAAGCAGGGTTCCCCTGAAGCAGGGCTCATTTTTACCTGATGTGTGGCTTGTGCTCACCCAAAGTGGGGCTCGTGCTCACTCACCTGAAGTGGGCCTCGAGTTCACCTGATGTGGGACTCGAACTCACAAACGGTGAGATCATGTCCTGAGCTGAAGTCAGATGCTTAATGACTGAGTCACACAGGCGCCCGATCATTCATTTGCTTGTTAAATCATCTTAGGGCAATCATTACAGGTACTGTTTTAGTTTTTTTATTGTAAAGATGTGCAAGATTATATGCTTCCGGGTCTTTGGATAGAAAAATACAAGAATATAGAGCCTACATAAACATGTGGATAGTGAGTTAAAAAAAAAAAAAAAAAGCCCATCCAGTCATTATTAAACCTCTTGACTGATGAAGCTGTATACTATAAACCTATATATATGTGTGAACATATGCAATTATATCTTATTTATAGTATATCTTTCTATCCTTTCCAAAATAGTAAAATATATATAATGGTGGCAACAGAGTGTTATTGGAATTGCAAGCCAACCAGATCAAAAAGCAAGTAGAACTGAAACCAAGGTGAAAAGCACAACCTTCGCACAATTAAAGGGGTATTGAGAAAGGCCCCAAATTTGCTGTCAGTCAACAGGTCAAAATCAAAGATATCACAGAGAGATTGACCATACAGAATCACCTGCCTTTTCTTTTTAATTTTTTTAATGTGTATTTATTTATTTTGAGAGAGAGAGGGAGAGCACGAGCAAGCAGGTATGAACAGGGGAGGGGCAGAGAGAGAAGGAGAGAGAGAATCTTAAGCAGGCTCCATGATGTCAGTGTAGAGCCCCACAAGGGGCTCAATCTCACGAACCATGAGATCATGACCTATGCCAATATCAAGAATCAGAGGCTTAACCAACTGAGCCACCCAGTCGCCTCTCACCTACCTTTTTAAAAAAAAAGCTTTTAGGGGCACCTGGGTGGCTCAGTCCATTAAGCGTCCAACTTTGGCTCTTGTCATGACCTCACCATTCATGGGTTTGAGCCCTGCACTGGGCTCTGTGCTGACAGCTCAGAGCCTGGGGCCTGCTTTGGATTCTGTGTCTCCCTCTCTCTGCTCCTCCCCCACTTGCACTCTGTCTCTCTCTCAAAAATAAATAAACATTAAAGAAATTTAAAAACAAAACTTTTTATTTTGAAATCATTACAGATTTACAGGAAGCTGTAGAGATAATACAGAGACAACCCCATTTCCTTCCCCCAATGTTTACATTTTATAACCCCATAGTCTGATATCAAAACTAAGACTCTAATATTGGTAAAATATGGGTGTGGTTCTTTCATCTTATCATGTGTGAGTATGTATAAACACTACTGCAATCAAATACAGAACCATCCCATCCCATCCCATCAAAATCTCCCTCCTGCGGGGCGCCAGGGTGGCTCAGTTGGTTGAGTGTCTGACTTCGGCTCAGGTCTTGATCTCACAGTCCGTGAGTTCGAGCCCCTCGTCGGGCTCTGTGCTGACAGCTCAGAGCCTGGAGCCTGTTTCAGATTCTGTGTCTCCCTCTCTCTGACCCTCCCTGTTCATGCTCTGTCTCTCTCTGTCTCAAAAATAAATAAAATGTTAAAAAAAAATTTTTTTTTTTAATTCTGCCTCTTGCTACCCTTTATAGTTCAGTTTGCTTGTAAGGAAGGTAACAATAAGAAAGAGAATGAATTAAGAGCCCAGTCTGGGAGCACATTCATGGAGGTGAATGTGGAAGCAGTAAATGGAAGAAGACTATCAAGGAACTGTCACTAAGCCAGACTTTCTACTGCGTTAGGGATTCTTGGTTGGGGACCTGCAACCATTGCTCATGGCTCCTCTGAGAAGACAAAACCCTTAAGTAGAAAGAGAGTAACATTGCTTCTGCTACACTGCCCCCAGATTGTCAGCTTAACCTTCATCTCCTGCCCTGCATCTCCCCAGCTGGCCAATTCACTCACTCTCTGACTTCTTATTCACCAAGAGCTACACCGAATCCTCAAATCCCTCAGTGACGTTGGCCTGCCTAATCTAACAACCCCAGGTAACCATACCCCGCATTTACTGAGCCACCCAGGCACCCTTTCTCATTAACTTTTAATAACCTCACTTTCCTCACCTCCGGTATCCAACAGACTGGGCTTTTGAGCACCTTTTCGTGGTCCCCTAGTTTTTCCTCCATTTCTCTCCGACCCTGATTATTTCTCATGTGCACCATTAAAATAATAATTTCATTCTCCTTCACAGTGATGCAGGGCTCTTTCCCTCAAAACTCAGCATGGAGAACATCACTTCCCTGCTCAAACTCCTGTGATGGCTCATTGTCTATGAAGGTAAACTTTTGGCGTTTAAAGGCATCCATTCCCTAGATAAGTGTGCTCTATAGCCAATCACCCCTTTCTTCTGCTGCTCCTTCACTATCTTTTTTACCTGTTTAATGAAATTCTATGCATCCATAAAGGCCACTTTCAACGCCATCTTCTCTGTTAAGCTTCTTTGACCTCCTAGATGGAATTAATCCTCCGTGGCATTCCTGTTACTTCATTCTTTTTTAAAAAAAAGATTTTATTTTATTTTTAAATGTTTATTTATTTTGAGGGAGAGAGAGAGAATCCCAAGCAGCCCCAATGTGGGGCTCTATCCCACAAACTGTGAGATCATGACCTGAGCCAAAATCAAGAGTTGGACGCTTAACCGACTGAGACACCCAGGCGCCTTCATTCTAACAATTATTTAAGTCTGCCTAGAAATATGGTTCATGAACATTTACAACATTGCAGTTGCCTCAGTCATTTTCGATACAGCAGAATACTAAAGACAGATCATGGCTTTTATATTTAAAGTAGGGTTTAAATCCCAATTCCTTTGCTGACTATGTGACATTGCACCAATTAACCTCTGTGAGCCTCATTTCTTCATCAGTAAAATGGGGAAATAGTATCTGTCCAATAAGGTTCCTGTAAGAATTAAACAGGATAATGTGGATAAAATGCCAAGCACAATATCTTCTTATTCATAGTAGGAACTAAAAATATTAGCTCAATTCTCCACTTTGTATCATACCTAGTACCTAAGGCAAGGCTTTAGGAACAGCAGGCTGTTTAAAAATGTTTCTTGGATAAAAAGTTGATAATATTGAGATTGTATTAAAAGAGTCTAAGGATTTATAGCTAAATTCACAAAATAGCTGAAAACTGAGAAGAGATCGGGAGGAAAACATTTTTTTAATGTTTTTATTTTTGAGAGAGAGAGAGAGAGAAAGAAAGAAAGAAAGAAAGAAAGACCATGAGCAGGGGAGAGGCAGAGAGAGGGAGACAGAGAATCCAAAGTGGGCTCCATGCTGACAGCAGAGATTCCCGCATGGGGCCTGAACTCACAAACCTCGAGATCATGACTTGAGCTGAAGTTGGACACTTAAGCGACTGAGCCACCCAGGAGCCCCAGGAAACAACATTTTTAAAGAGAGAGAAAAGGGAAGGATGAGCTTTAGGAAATAGACCAATAAACAGGGATTCCTGGGGTCAGGGGCCAGGAGGAGGGCAGTGTGTGTGTGTGTGTGTGTGTGTGTGTGTGTGTGTGTGTTTAACTTCTTAATGAATACCAATAGTAATAATATAATCAACTTCACCTTTGAGGCATCTATTCAAATTGTGTCCATATTCTCAAATGTTCTCTCATCTTTCTATCTTATCAGAAATGCCGGGCAATGGACATTTCACTCAATTCTCTGTATTTATCTGTTTCAGATTATTTGCAACAAGAACAAGTACTTTTACAAATGTTTTTCTCAATCACAAGAGTAATTAGTTGACAGGCTTACCCTTCCTTGTCCACCAATTCAGGGTCTTAATCTGACGTGCTGACTCTATTGCACCCTGTAGGTGGAATTGGTAAGACGAATTATGGGATAGGTGAGGTATGGGAAGGGCACTTCAATATTAGGGTAAATTGAAAAAATCCCCTAACCTACCAGACTAAATAAGAGTGAGTTTACAAAACAGGTATGGGAAATGCCTGATGACATATATGAGAGGAGACCCACCTGCTAGCTACCATGCAGCATTTGTCTTATTTTCCTCTATAAAACCAAATTGATATCCTGAAGCATCAAAGAGAAGAAAAGACATAGAAGAACCAAGAGAATAATTTCCCTAACAGATTTGAAAGAGCCTGTTTATATCATCCTTTAGAGAAATAAAATTATGCATGACAAATTTTATCAGTAGCAGAGTTACTGCACAGTAATAATAACATAGATGAGAACCATAGGTTCTTATTTTATAAATAATTGTGGAAAATTACAGAGAAGTAATTTTTTGAAGCGACTCTTCAAATAAACAAGAACATTTAGGAGAAATTGCTTGCCTATAATGTCCATTCCAGGCAAGCAACCAATCTGTGTATATCTGGGTCTCCAAGGTGATGGAATTATCTGTACATGATCATTCATCATGGATATCCCCTTAGGAAAAATTAAAGTGAAGAGTATTGATCTGAAGAAATGTAAAGGTCATTGAAAAAAATAAATAAGCTTAAAACAACCCAAATGTTATATAAGGAAAGAAAACCCTGAGGATAAAGTTACATAATTATGATTCTTTTAAAGAATCCAGATGATACAACTAGTTTGGAAACTTAGAAAATGTACTAGCAAATGGATGCCAAAAGAAATATAATCTATTTTTTGAAGGCAACAGAGTATCTGAGTCAATATATGGGTCAATATAAACAACTAACATTGAAATAAAATATTTGATCTCAGATAGAAATTCTCAAACATTTTAGGCCAAAAGCATTTAGTTTTATTTCATCCAAATTTTCTCATTGACCTTTATTACTTGCTTATGTATATTTTACTTACCATAGTTATAATCCTTTCAGGTAAATATTTTACTTAACTTTGACATCTTCTGCTTTACATCTAAAGTCGGTAATCTCTGGGGGTTTTATTTTAATGATTACTTCTCTTTAGAACACTCAAATAACAGAAATATAAAGTGATTTTGTAAACATTTTAAGAATTAATATTTATTTTTTAAAAACCTGTTACAGAGGAAAATGCTAACTTTAGTTAAAATGTCTACATAGAAAAACATAAAATATGAATATCTAAGTGACTATAATAAACACTTCCATTTGGAAAATAGAAAAATTAAAGAAATACAACAGTTATTGATTCACAGCAATTCTGAAATGTGCCTGGCAAGATATTTGAAGGCTCCATGCTCTGGGAAGATGTTCCTTTTCCATTATACTACTTGTCTCCTTGGGAGCCGCACAGCTCTCTGACAGCCTACTTTTTTTTTTCAATATATGCTTACCGAGTCATTTCAAGTTCTGAAGAGTCACAGACTTCTAATATCCTGATTCATAGTTTCTTTACTATAACTCTCTTGAAAATATAGTAAGACTTCTTTTTTCTATTGGTGTTCAGTCAGTTCCATGTTTCAAAAGCTCTAACAACAGCTCTTTTCTAGACATTCTTCTTAAATTTTCTCTGTATCATTGCTTTCTAGCTTCCAGGACTCTCTTTCCACTTATTTGCAGGTAAATTAAGCTTATCAGACCTCAGTGTGAGAGCCACAATTTTAGTCTCTTTTCCACAACCATTTTGTCCAACTGAAGGGATATACTGCACGCCACACCCTTAGTTTGATCTTTACTCTGAAACAAGTACTTTCACAAAGTCTTTTCAGAGGTTTTAACAATGACATCAAGACGGTAATCTCATTTCATCTTTCAGAAGGCTGAGTTTAATGTTACTCAAAGCTTGTTCAGTTTTATCTTTTAGTAATTGTGGTTGAGAGAAGTTGCGCTTTCCAACTCTTCAACTCCCCAAATTTCTAGACCGTGTTGTTGTTTATTCCTGCTACAAAATGGTCAGTTCTTCTCTGAGTTCATCTTCTCTTGTAATACCTTGTGTAATGCAGCCAACAGCGGGCAACACATTCTGTTTTCCAACTCTCTCATTAGGTATCTTATCATCTTATAAATTATTGCAGACAACAGCTTAACAAATATTTTGTCCTTAGATAACATAGATCTCCCTTTCATCCTTCAATATCAGCTTTCTTGCTATTTGCTATTACCTTCAACTCTTAAACCATTGACATATATTTTATTTTTTTGTTACAAAAAATCCCATTCCTCATAGCAATTTCTCTTTCAGTAAGGATAATCCAGGTTATATTGCAATAACAAGCAACTACAAGAATCTCATCATATGAAAACATTAGGCTTATTTTAGTGCATGTTTGTTTTGCTTATCCAGCACAGAGTTGGCTTGTTTTCAAACTGGGACCCAGTAGCACTCTGGGACAGAGTAGCCACCACCCAGAGCATCGCCAGTTGCCGTGACAGTGGGATAAACAACAGGATGAATCATTCACTGGCTTTTCAAGATTATAAAGGAAGCACACATCACTTCTAATCACATTACATTGGCCAAAGCAAATTATATGGCTATATCTAGTTCAAGGGGGTAGGAATTACAATCCTAACTAACATGAACCTGAAAGTAAACTAGAAAATACTAGGTGGACAGCATTAATGACTCCAATATATTTATTATTTTGCTTTTCACATTTAGGGGTAGCATCTATCTGGTACAGATTTTGGTATGGTGTGATGGGATCCAATGTAGATACCAATATCATTTATTGAAAAGCCCATTCTCTCCCCCACTGTTAGGCAGTGCTACTTTTGTTATAAATCAAGTGTTCATATATGCACAACTCTGTTTCTGGGCTCTGTACTCTGTTCCTTTTGTTTATTTATCTATCCTTACCCCAACTGCACATTATCTTTTTTTGAGAGAGAGAAAGCACGCATGCATAAGCTGGGGAGGGGCAAAGGGAGAAGAAGAGAGAGAATCTTAAAGATTTTTTAAAATGTTTTTTATTTATTTTGAGAGAAGGGGGTGCAGAGAAGAGAGGGAGAGAATCCCAAGCAGGCTCTGCACTGTCAGCAGAGCAGCAGCCTTATGTGAGGTTTGAACTCACAACTTTAAGATCATGACCTGAGCCAAAATCAAGAGTTGGATGCTTAACCAACTGAGCCACCCAGGTGCCCCTCAATTACATATTATCTTAATTCTTTATTGAACTACTGTTAAGTCTTGATAACAAATAGAACAAGTCTTGTCCAGAACCTTGTTCTTCTGTAAGAATATCTTGGCTTAACTTGGACCTCTGAATTTCCATATAAAATTTAGAATCAGCATATCTTTGAGTTTTGGTTGCCTGGCAATGTAAGGAAAAAGAACATCTTGGAGTGCCTGGGTGGCTCAGTTGGTTGAACCTCTGACTTTGTCTCAGGTCATGATCTCCCGGTTTGTGAGTTCAAGCCCCACATCGGGCTCACTGCTGTCAGTGCAGAGCCTGCTTTGAATCCTCTGTCCCCTTCTCTCTCTGCCCCTCCCCTGCTTGTGCTGTCTCTCTCAAAAATAAATAAAACATTAAAAAAGATAACATCTTAATAATGAGTCTACTAATTTATAACATGTAAGTCTGTTCAGATTTTTATTACCTTTGATTTTTCACATTAATATAATTTTATCTAAAGAAGTCTTGCAAATCTCTTATTAGATTACCTTATAGGTATTTGATACTTGTATGCTTTTGTAGATAGTATGTTCTAAAATTTTATTTTTTGGTAAATAGAAATAATTGATTTTTGTATGTTGATTTTATTTCTAGTAACTATCTAAACTCTAACTGGAATAATTTATCTATAGATTCTTTTGGATTTTCTGTGTACACAATCACATCATTGTTGAATACTGACTTTATTTTTTTCCTCTTCAATCATTATTAGGATATTAGTACAATCTTGAACTAAATAGTAGTTCAGGACATCTGCTCTTGTTGCCAATCTCAAAGGGAAACATTTCAATGTTTCACCATAAATACGATCTTTGCAGGTTTTTTCTTGGTATGTAACCTTTATCAGATTAAGGAAACTATCTTCTATTCCTAATTTATTAATAATTTTAACTGTGAATGCATGTTAGATTTTTGTCACATGATTTTTTTTTGTATCTACTGATGTTAACATTTTCTCCTTTATATGTTAATGTGGCCGATTACATTGATTGGTATTTTAATGTTAAACAATCCTCCTATTATTTGAGAGATAAACTCAACTTGGTCATAATTTGTCATGGAAAATTTCAAACCATGTAAAAGTTGAGAGAATAACATAAAAATTCCCATGTACCCATCCTCCAGCCTCAATAATTACTAGTACATAAGCAACTTTCTTTCATCTCTATTCCCATATTCCCATTTCCCCACCCTCACCTCAGATTATTTTAAGGCAAACCCTAGACATTATGTCATTATTATCATATATACATCAGTGTATATCTCTAGAACTCTTTTTCAAAATATAGCCATAGTTTTTTCAGTGGGTCTCTTGTAAACATCATATGTTGGTTTTCTATTTAATCTGGGCTCACACCTTTTTCTTAACCAGGAATTCAGACTATTTCCACTTAATGTAATTTCTGTAAGTATGGATTCAAATGACTACCTTCTTATGTAATTATATTTCTCTCTACTGACTACATTTCTTTTTCACTCCTTTCATGTTATTTTTGATTGTTTTTTATTATTCCACTCTCCCACATTATTTTGGAAGTTTTACCCTCTTTCTATTCTATACTAAAGATTTTAAAAATTACCCTAGAAATTTACTTTCCAAGGTATAATGTTAATCTTATTTCTTTTACCAGAAAGTATTGAGTATGTCCCTATATCAGGTGAAATAAAAAGCCACAGAGGTAAGATGATTAAGCAGTCTGTTCCTTGAGGAACTTTAGTTTAAGTCAGGCCCTTTATTTTTCTTTTAAAGAATCTCTAGATTTCCCAAGTTTAGACTACTACTTTTTTTCATTATGTAAACACCATATGTTTATAAAAAGAACTAAATATTTTATAAGCTTATTGTAGAGATTATCAACAGTCTATGACATCTTTTTCACATATTAATTTTTTGGTTTCAGATCGCTATTTCAGAGAATCCAGCTGCTCTGGATCTTGACAAATATCTTTCTACACATTATATCTATCCTCATAACAACCTTATAGTGAAGCATTATCATCCAATCAGGAATGTGATTTCAGTGAGATTAATTTTCCCAGGATCACATGGCTAGCGAGTGGTAGGCTGGATTTGAATCTAGATCTGCTTGTCTCTAATGCTTATACTTTTTTCCACCATATTACATGGCAGGATTTATCAAAATGAGGGCTAGAGAAATTGTAATGTGTATTAATACTTTAAGAGTACATGATTGTCACTTGATTTTATCGAGATGTAATTCACATACCATAAAATTCATTTTCTTAAAGCGTATTGTTCAGTGGTTCTTATTATATTCACAAAGTTGTACAACCATCACCATGATCTAATTCCAGAATATTGTTATCTCCCCCAAAAGAAACCCTTTTTGTATTAGCAGTCATTCCCTATTTTCTCCTCCCCCAGGACCTTGGCAATCTTTAATCTACTGTCTGTCCCTAAGGATTTGCCTATCCTGGATATCCTAGCTTTTTTCTGTAGACTTTGTGTCTGGCTTCTTTGACTTAGCATGTTTTCAAGCTTCATCCATGTTATAACATGGATTAATGCTCCACTTCTTTTGGGGTTGAAAAACATTCTATTGTATGGATATACTACCTTTTGTTTATCCATTCATTGGTTTATTGTGGAGAATGTTGCTGTAAACATTTGTGTGCAAGGTTTTATAGGACCATGTATTTTTTGTTCTCTTAGGTATATACCTAGGAGTGTAATTGCTGGGTCGTGTGGTAACTCTACGTTCAATTTTTTGAGGAACTGTCAAATACAGCAACATTATTTTACATTCCCGTCAGCAAAGCATGAGAGTTCCAATCTCTCCACAGTGTCAGCACTTGTTATTGTCCATCCTTTTGACTACAGCCATCCTAGTGGGCATGAAATAGTATCATACTGTGGCTTTGATGTGTATTTCCCTAATGGCTAAGGACGTTGAGCATCTTCTTACATGCTTATATGCCGTTTGTGTTATCTTCCTTGGAAAAAGTTTATTCAAATCCTTTGTCCATTTTTTAATTGGGTTGTCTTTTGGTCATTGTAGTTCTTTATATATTCTGCATATTAAGCATTATCTATATATGATTAATGAATATTTCTCTCCCATTCTGTGGGTTTCCACTTTCTTGATAGTGTTCTTTGATAAAGAAGTTTTTAATATGGATAGAGCCCAATTTATCTTTTTTTTTTTTTTTTTTTTGGAGGAGCTTTTTTTTTTAAGTTTGTGCTTTAGGTGTCATATCTAAGAAACTATTGCCCAATCCAAGGTCACAAAGACTTATAACTGTTTTCTTCTAATATCACCTTTACCCTTTTCTGAGACCATGTAAGAAATTTGAAACATTTCATCTATCCCTGCAGCTTATATTCTATCATTGTCAAACACTCACATACATACATATTGAAATCCCATATAATACATTATATTTTGTGCAACATGTTCATTTAGTTATACTCACATATTTACCACAAATTTTGTTATTTCTTACTGAAATTTAATCTTCCACCAGGGTTATTTTCTCTTTGTCTGAAAACCTTTTTTTTTTGGGGGGGGGGGGATTTCCCTTCTTTCCTTAAGGATCTGTTGCTATTAAATTCTTTCAATTTTTATTTTAATGTCTTTATTTTGCCTTCATTCTTGAAGAATATTTCTGTTGTATAGAGAATCTTTGAGTCATTTTCTTTCAACACTTTGAAGATATTTTTCTACTGTCTACTTGTTTCCAATGTACTATTCAGAAATCAGAAATCTGCAGAGTAGTTCATTCTTTTTCCAGTGAGAGGCTGTTAATATTTCTCTCTTCCCTTTTTTATTTTTATTTTTTGGCAGTTTCACTATGATGTGTCTAGGTATGGGTTCCTTTCTATTAATTCTACTTGGGTTCTACTGACTTCTTGAATTTATGGCTCAATGTCTTTCATCACTTGCAGAAAATCCTGTCATCTCTTTCAATATTGTCTCTGACACATTCTGTCTCTCCTATCTTTCTGGAACTTCAAGTATGTTTGACATTTTCATGATGTCCTCTAGGACGTTTACCTCTCTTACCTATTTTCCATCTTTTAGACTCTTCTGACCTATAATCCAGTCTACCAAGTCTTTCCTTAGCTGTGTCTCCAATGATTACACAGCTCCCTTGAGTTTTTTTCAGTACCAGAATTTCTAATTGGCTCTTTTTCTAATTAAAAAAAAAAAATCACAATTTTAATATCTAGAATCCCAGTGGCCTGTTACTATTCTTTTTCTATTGATTCTGGTTTATGTGTATCATCTCATCATGTTCCTTTACTTTATTTGAAATATTTCTAGAAATAACTTTAGAATTTGGATGGTGTCTTCCAGAGAGGAAGTTCTTTCTTTCTGCTAGTCACTGGAAAGCATTAGCAGTCTATAACCAAGACTTTTTCTAGAGCTGGAATTGCTACCTTCACTCCATCAGTTCTTCTGCTGAAGTTTTCCCAACTTGCGGTTGGATGAAGCCAATCTTTTAGTAGATTTGCTCAGAAACACTCACATTTGAGTGCTTATAATGGTTTCTTTACAGTGTTGGTACTTGAAAGGACAGCCTGACCTTAAAGAAAATGATTGGGTGACTTTCTTTCTTGGGGTTTTTGAAAGTTCTGCTTTGCATGTTGCCTTGCTTTACATGTTGCATGTGAAGTCTGACACAGCATACTTACCTTGTCCTTCTCAGGCATTTTCTCTTTTTGCGTCTGTAGGGCCTGAGAACTTCTATCTGTATAGTCTACTAGTGTTGTTCTAGGGTGTGTCTTGGATTTGATTAAGGGTCAATTTTTCTGGTACTCTGTGGGCTCTTTCAATATGAACTTGAGTCTTCTTTTATTTGAGGAAAGTTCTCTTAGTCTATGTCTTTTTAAAAACTTTACATTTTGAACAAATTTTAGACTTCCAGAAGTTACATGAATAGTGCAGATTTCCTATATATTCCTGTTTCCTCTAATGTTAACAACTCATATAACTATAGACAAATTATGAAAATCAGAAATTAGTATTAACTATTAACTAAACTCCAGATCCAATTTGAATTTCACCAGTTTTTTCATTAATGTGTTTTTAGTGTCAAGATCTTGTCCAAGATCCCACATATTACAGTTAGTTATTCCTCCTTTGGCCCTTATAGTCTGTAACAATTCTTCAGTCTTTCCTTGTCTTTTACCTTGACACTCTGAAGAGTACTGCTAAGTTATTTTCTAGAATGTCCTTTAGTTCGGTTTGTCTGATGCTTTCACATGATTAAAGTTATGTACTTTTTGCAATTTTATTACAGAAATAATATATATTTCTCAGTAAATCATATTAAGGGGTTCATCAAGTCAATAAGCTTTATTCCTGGTGATAGTAACTTTAATTACTGCATTAAAGTGGAGTCTACCATTCTCTACTATAAAGTTACTACCTTACCCTTTGTGGTTAATGAACATCTTGGGAGGCCTACTTTGAGACAGCACACATACTGTTGCTTCTTCAACTTCTGTCCACTTATTTGGCTTTTAAAGTTTTCTTCAGTAAGATGGGCCCCTAATAATCTCCACCTCCTGATACTTAAACACCCTTACATAAATCCCTCCCACATTGCACCAGCGTTGGTATATGTGGCAGAAGTGATCATATGCCACTTCCAAGATTAGGTTGTAAGACACTGAGGCTTTCATCTTGGGCTTTTTTATGTTCTCAGTCTCTCCTTCTCCTTCTTTTGGATCACTTGTTCTAGAGAAAGTCGGCTGCTGTGCTGTTATCAGCCATGGGGAGAGTTCCACATGTCAAGAAACTTAAGTCTCTAGTCAACAGCCACAGGAGCGAGTCTGGAAGCAGATCCTCCAGCCCCGGCCAAGCTGCCCTGGCTGATGCCTTAATCTTATGAGGGACTCTGAGGCAGAAACACCCAGCTAAGCTACTCTTGGATTCCTAAACCTCAGAATCTATGAAGTAATGAATACTGTTTCACTGCATTAATTTTATGGTAATTTGTTATACAGCAATTGATAACTAATGTAGTCTGAATAATTTAATCTGAACTTAAGAGAAGCCAGAAGTGTCTATGTTTTTTAATCATATTAGCTATTGTTTCTATTGTCCAAATGAGAAACCCAAGTGTGGGAGGCATTGAATTCGCGATCTAAAAGTCATTCACAACCCCTTTTTTCCTCCCTGTATTCCTCTAGCATAGAGGCTCAAAAGCTAAAACACTTACCTTCCCAGATTTCTTTGCATTTAATAGTAGCCATCTGATAGTACTAATGAGATGTTATGTAAAAGTGTGCTGGGAAAGGGCTTCTCTTGCTGAACACTGGACAAAGCCTTAGGAAGAAGCCTTTGACCTTTTTTCCTGTCTAGAAAACAAAGTTAGCAGCCATCTTGGTTTTGTTTTTACAGCAGCCTGGAGACTGACAGCTGTTTTGTAGTCATGAGGATGAAAGCTGTAATCTAACAATGTAGAAAAGGAAAAAGGTAGGGGTCTAGATCCATAATTATTTCTTTGTGCAGCTTCCCCTTACTGGTCTGCCTACTTTGACTTCCTTTTCCTTGAAACTAGTAAACCCCTTACTTCTTCAAGCCATTGTTTTAGTCAGGTTTTTTGTTTAAAAACAGGGCACATTCCTAACTAATATAATGAGGTGCAGTGAGGTCATTCAAATGCAGGTCTGCTGACTTCAAGCCCTAGATTCAGATGGTAAACCATCCCATCTGAATACAAGCAAAAACTAACTGAAAGTAGGTTTTGATGCAGACATGGTCAGATGTCCTGCAGACAGGAGTATGACCTGGCCATTCTAGGGAGAGTCAGAAAATTGCGTTCTTCTCCTCTACTTCCTTGTCACTTTTCTGCTTTCTCACCTCCAGAAGCTATACTTTGGCTTCTACCTCTACCACTTCACCAGAACTAATCCTGGCAAACTGTGGCTGGCACCCTGTTTTTATAAGTGAAGTTTTGTTGGAACACAGCTATGCCCATTCACTTATGCATGTCAATGGATGCTGTTTGCATTGCAATGGCAGAACTGAATAGTTGAGACAGAAACCATCTGGCCCTTTATACAAAATGTTTGCTGACCTCTGCTCTAAACTAAGGCCATAGTGCTCTTTTTTAATATCACAATCTGCCCTAAAGTCTTACAATGACATCTATCCTTTTTTTTTTTTTTTTTCTTTTTTTGGTCTCGGCTTAAACATCACTTCCTCCATGTGGTCTCCTTTGAACTCCCCAAGATACACGAGTCCACTGGTTCCCACAGCCTTCTGCCTAATGTGCTGATAACATCTATTTACTTGTAATTACATACTTAGTATTGTTTTCCACTAGATAGTAAGCAAACACCCCTTCTGCCTTGTTCAGTGTGGTATCCCCAGCATTTAGCTCAGTATCTGACACATAGTAGCCACTTAATAAATATCCCTTGCTCTCCCTTACTTTACTGAATTCTGTCAAGTCTCTTCTGATACTATCCACTTCTGTCTCTACCACAGCTCACCTAGCTGAGCCAACCATCATGTCTTCGCTCTTTGAATGGGTATCTAACAGGTCTTCCCACTCTGGATCTCTCTCCACAGTGCAGCCAGATTGATTTTTCTAAGACACAAATCTGAAGGCTTATAAAAACAGTTTGTAATTTAGATTTTATTCATCTCTCAAAAGTACCTATGTTCGAGTCACAACGATTCCCTTTCAGGTCTGTAAGTACAAGTTCCCTTTCAACCTTGGATCTTTGCCAATGGCATCCCCTTCAACTGACTGAAACACTACTCCCCACACCTCCACTTTCACCCAGGTATCTCCTACACAGTATTTGGGATCATCACAGACATCTGTATCCCCTGGAAGCCTCTTCATACTCCCAAGTCTGGTTTAGAGGTCCCTACAATAGTACCTTATACTCCACTTTCCTCCCTGCCAGCCTCCCCACCCCCAACACACAGCATTTGTAGCATTAATCACACAGAAAGCTATATGAGAAAAGCTTATAGGTTATCTGGCTTCTTTTCCATTGTATTTCCAGTATGCATCACTGCCTGTCACATAAGAGGAGCTCAATAAATATTTACTGAATAGATTCAAATGTTTCAACAGTAATTTGTCCTGATTCCAAATGAAAACTTTGAAAACTTGCATTAAATCTGCTCATTAAATCTTATCATGAATTCCAATCCTATACCCCTCAATTTACTTAGCATGGGCCCCACACTCATTCCAACCAGCACTCCTAATTCTCTTACCATCTGATACTGCACCCACCTAATTCCCAGTCTAACTTGTACCTTTAAGGTCCTGGACTGCTGATCTCAGGAGCTCTAAAAAGTCATAGAACCTTTCTAATTGGGTCCATTCAAATGTTATGGCCTCTAACCCTATTGGGCTCTCAATATGACTTTGTGGTGCTTCTCCTTATTTCTAGCCTATTCTCTCCTAGCATATGCATGAATCACTTACCACTTAATCAAGCCCCCAGATACACTAGGCCTGCTCACTGTCAACAGATGATCCTGCTCCTCTGTCATAACTTAAGAGGGAATCAGATATGAATCCTCTTAGTCTGCTCCAGACTTTCTTCCCTTTCCCTTTGTCTCTTTTCCTTTCTCTTAACCTGAAGCCTTTATCTGTGCTCTTGACCCTACTTCTCTGGCTTGCTTTTGGGTTCTGCCGCATCAGGCTTGGCATTGCCACATTTTACATGGTAACTCTACATAAGGTCCCATTATGCCTTTTCATTGTGTTGCCTCAGCTGGAGTCACATTCACTCCACTGCTACTTGATTATGGCACAGCAGAATGGTAGATAATAGCTCTTCTGTATTTCATATGCCTCATTATCAAGGGAGCTTGAAGGGTCACAACTTAAGAAGTGATCCTGTTGCCATCCTTCTGCCCACTCCAGCTCATCCAGCCAGATCATAAAGGAAAAGAACGATGTGCTATAAATGGGACTGAGACAGTCACAAGTCTTCTGCTCTCCCACCAACCATCACATGTCATACATAACCCCCAGTAAATGTATCTCATCTTGGTGATTTGATTCTAGAGCTTAAAACCCTGTTGTGTTTTGTTTTGTTGTTGTTCAACATGCCCTTAAAGATAAGCCAACAACAGGAACTTCAGAGTCAGCCATTACAATTCCGGAGATGGGATAGACTCTTGTGTTGTATATCCTCTTATGCTGCTGTCACCTCTAAGTCTTCAAGTGTTTTCAAATCAGCATCTTTTCCAAGTCACAGAAATCAAATCAGTAAATATCCAAATACATAAAACAGAAAAAAAGATGTGTGAATACAAATGGATTCCTAGTTGATAACTGCCTGGTAAACTGCAGGGTGGGAGGGGTAGGGGTGAACACCGTCAATTCCAGCACAACCACAGATCACTCAAAATAAACAGACTCATAAAGCACTTCAGATTTCTGAAGTGTAGCTGGAATTTTCAGAAAGCAGCAAGGACCACACAGTGTTCCTCAGATTTGCATATCCACTTCCTTCTCTCCTACTTCCAAAAACACACACACTTATACCAAGAGCTTTGTATTCATTTTAAGACAAGGACAGAAGAAACAGGAACTACTATGTAAACAAAAGGTATTAAGGGAAAGCAAACCCTTTATATTTAACCCTACCTTAAAGCAACTATTAGTTATGTTATGCTTTGATCTTTTCCACTATGCTCACTTATATATATTATTGTCAATACCTTTGAAAAAAAGAAAAACATGTAAGAATTAAACATTTTAAGGACCTTTCACAAACCAAATGACAGTAGGTTTTTATTAACATATCTTACAATGTTGATTATTCCTAGTTTTGTAATCTCTGCTTAATTATAAAGATTGATTTAGCCTCTACAGTAATGTACTGTATTTAAATGATCATTCATACAAGATATCACATCAGTACATTTTTTTTTTTTTTTTTGAATAATATACACACATCACTCTAGCTTGGACCTGTTATTTTTAAAAGTGGGTTTATAAATGGGACTTATAAAAGTTATGGGGGAAAAAATTAAAGTTCTAGTTTAGCAGCATGCATGTATGTAATTCAAGTACAATTTTCAACCAAGTGCTTTTTAAAAATTTACTGGTGACTAATTCACCAATATCAAAATAAACACTATCAAATACCCAAATTTTAATGTTAAGGCTAATATTTTCACTTCACATCCATATGCACAACCATAAAACATTCCATTTTAAATATGTAGTAATCAAAGTCGGAATACATTATACCATGTATATATAGCATCAGAGTTTCAAACTGTAGAATTATTCAAGTTCATGAATCCTGTAACAGTATTTACTAGAGATTTAAATTAGCATTTTGCTCTTCAACCACACTTACAAATGGTCTGGTATTCATAATGACCGATGCAAAAAATATGACAGGCTGAACTTATGATACAGTATTTAAAAAAGTAGCAATGTGTTGGAAAGGACAACTATTTAGTTAAACAGAATCAGTCTCATCTTTCAGAAAGTTATCTTAATATTTTGGAAATGTATATAAAAATAGCAAGCTATTTCCATGTATTTTATTGTAGAGCTATAGGTCATTTTTTGACATTTTGAACACATTTGAACATGTACTGTTCTGCTCTATTGTAATGCAAGACCATCATTTAATGTCCATTTTCACATTCTGTAATGTCATGTCATTTGATAATTTTTAGAACATAGATCTGACTTTATTTTTGTATTTTATCATTAGATGCTTTTTAGTTTTTTACATGTAAAAATGTAATTTTATATAACAAGCCATGGAAGTCCGAAGTACCAGGAACTGCTTGATAGCACTATATATTAAATAGTCATCAAATTACTAAATAATTTGGAAGAAAAATCTTGTTAGCAATATATAACATGCTTTTCTGTAATCTTCCTTCTCTATTTATAGAGTGGGTTTTAGCTCAATCATTCCCATTCTTACTGATTAAAACCCCGACAAACATAAATTGCTTTTCGCAGCAGCTTCTAAGAAGAATGCAGATGCGGCTCATTCATGAGGGTCATCACCACTGAGCCTCTTCTTTTCCTTTTGGGAAACCAAGCAGAAATAGCAGTGATTACGCTGCACAAATACAATATAGATGAACCTCTCGAGATGATAGGGAAGTTCCAAAACTAAGCTTCATTTGTGGGTAAGTCTGAGCATTTCCAATTCAATCATTTAAACAAAAACTTGGTTGGTAATAAAAGGGGGGCATGCACAAAACCAAAATCTGCCATGTGTATGCTCTTAAAACTTTCGATTTTACACCAAAATCTATTTGTTAATACCTCAGGTAATTCATCCAACTGAAATGGCAAATTTTGATTTTTAACGACTCCCTCCCCCAACCACACATATGTCCCCCAAAATGTACTGTATTATATTAACAGCAGCTATCTACTTATTTTACAACTATTTCAATTATTTACCTGGGGAGAATATTTATGAAATTCCTGAGAATGAATTAAGTTTTCAGCAAAGCCTTAAACTTTTAACAGATTCCTCACAATAAGAAAAAATTTTAAAGTCCTACTATTAGACCAACTTTTACTATACAGTATTTCACATAAATCATGTTTTACATTTTTTTTTCTAGTTACATACAGCAAAAATCTCAAATCAACACAAGAATGGCAGAGGGAAAAGATGCACTGTGTTTAGCAGATGCAAAATAAAACACACAGATATAAAGAAGCAGTAAAACTTTAAATAAATCACACCCACTCTAAGTATCAATGAATAGCTGATATGCATTGCTGGGAGAATAATTTTTAAATGATTTTGTCAACAAGTTGTGCTTATTATTAATTGTGGACTTAAAAAAAAAAGGACCATTAAAGAATGATTTAACTTGTTATTTGTTATGTTCTCCAGATACTTAAAAAAAAGTTTATTATACCATTAATGTCATTACCAAGCACCTAATTTTGGAAAGGCTTCATAATATATGTTTTCTTTTTCTCTCTCAGCAAAAGCGTTAATCCCCAAAACTAAGGTAAAGCTTATTGTTGATAAATTCTTAATGAAAATGATACAATGCAATGCTGAGGTGGTGAATCACAGCCCATTGTAATGTGGACCCCATCTTTTATTGATGTGATCAAAAGTATGAGAAATCCACTGCTGCTCAAGAACTTTGTATCTTTCTTTACAAATGTAGAGAGGCTTGCCTCGCCTAGAATAAAAAGGGAAAAAAAGGCATTAAAAGTAATACAATACAGTGAAGATTTCACACACATTAAAAAATAGATTCTTTATGGTAAAAATCTCATATAGTAATCTGGTTTATTTCCTATTTCCTGAGCATATGGACGTGGAAAGTATCTCAAAAACTAGAAATAGCTCTAAAGTAATGACTGTCAGAATTTCTTGATAGAAAACATATTTGTTATTACAATTACAAAGCCAGGAATGGTACATTGTTCTTACTGATCAAACCTCAATAAAACATTTAAATATATCCATGTGCATCTAACCTAAGATCCCGATCTTCTTCTCCGTGAGCATCCAAATACACAGAACCCCACAGGCAGAAGCGGTGGCCTCGAATGATGATAATCACTGATGCATTGATTAAAAGGAAAATCCCTGTTCCAGCACCACAGTTCTGAGAATGCTAAAAAATTAAAAATATATCAATGATCTTCATGATCAAATGGACCTTATAAGAAAATAAAGAATGCCTTAATCTTCTAAATAATACTGAAATATTTCTTAATTTTTTTTAAAGTTCACTGATCCATTTTGAGAGAGAGAGAGAGAGAGAGAGAGAGAGAGCGAGCACGAGCATACAGGGGAGGGGCAGAGAGAAAGGGAGAGAGAATCCCAAGCAGGTTCTGCACTGTCAGCATAGGAGCCGGAGGCAGGGCTCACGAATGGTGACACCATGACCTGAACTGAAGTCAGATGCATAATCTACTAAGCCACCAGGTGCCCCTACTTAAATTTTTAATAAGATTTCATCTAAGTTAAACTTATAATTTCATTCTTAACACTTGATTAATAATACATTAGGAGGAATTTGGGTAAGGATTACATGGGAAAACAATTAAGAGCCAACTTATATCTAACTCTGAGGCTAGCATCCACAACAGCAGGCAGGACTGTTGTTTCATTGTCCATCATTTAAGAGCATGAGCCATTAAAGGGCAATGGGAGTAGGGAGAGGAACTGGAATTGTACTTAAGAACAGTATTACTCACTTGAATTTTGTTTAACCTTTCTACCAGATTAAAAAGAACAAACAAAGGAACAAAAATGAAATCCTTGCGTACTGTGCATTTAATTCAAAGAGTAGTTAAATATGAAGAGTTGGCTTCACCACATATACCACATTTCCATGTGAGAGATTTTAGTTTTCATAAATTGTATATTATTTACTATTACTTACCAATACACATTCACAGTAACTCTGTTGCTTGCAGCAAAGTCCTTTCAGGCATACAAAAGTACCACAAACAAGGCAAACAGCAGGATCTTTAGGAACTTTGGTGCAGACACTACAGGTCTTTCTGTGGTAGTACTGAAAAATGGTGTTATAATTCTCAGGCAACTGGAGCAGGTGTGGTAATTTCCATCTTGACTCTTGGATAAGCAAGGCCTAAAATATCCAAAAATACTCATTAGTCCTTTGTATTTAAGTCACTAACAAAAAAAATTTTTTTTCAAAATACTGTACTTATTTTTTAAAGGCTTGTTTTGTTTTTTGTTTCAAGTTTTTACTTAAATTCTAATTAGTTAATATATAGGGTAATATTGGTTTCAGGAGAATTTAGTGATTCATCACTTACATATAAAATACAGTGATCATCACAACAAGTGCCCTTCTTAATACCCATCACCCATTTAGCCCATCCCCCACCCACTTCTCTCCATCAAGCCTCAGTTTGTTCTCTATAGTCAAGGGTCTCTCATTGTTTGCTTCCCTCTCTCTCTCTCTTCTTTTTCCTCTTCCCCTATGTTCATCTGTTTTGCTTCTCAATTTCCACATATGAGTGAAATCATATGGTATTTGTCTTTCTGACTTAAAGGCTTTTTTTTTAAAGAAAAAGCCTCTGTATGCATGTGGTATATCTTCTTTGTTAAAACTCTTCTCATTTTCATTTTACAAATGACTAAAACAGTGCTTCAACAATTACCAATCTCTACTTTCATATGTAGTTTCCAATTACAATATGATGTCAGTTTTTAGATTAAGCACATTGAAACCTGTTAATACTTTACAAGAAAAATATTCAACATAACTGAGAAAGCATGGAAAATATATCTAGATGTACTTGTTTTTAAATAGGCTTAATGCAACATTTTAAAAAGTTAAACATTTTTAAAACCCAAGTTTTGATCTTTCTCAGATAAACAATTTATTGGCTTTTTTTTTTTTTTTAAAGGTAAGGTCATAGTTGTAACTTATTATTTCTACCTCGATACTGTATAATCTAGAATCTCCTTCTTAGAAGATGTAAAATCTACTCACACCACAAGCTGTTAAGGCCTTTTGTATCCATAAGTGCTGGGGCTTACAACTGTTTTCAAAAATTTTCTGCTCTAAGTACGAAAAAACCTGCCAAATTAAATTTCCCTGCATACTATACTTTATTCGTTATTCGCAGTTGTACAAAAATACTGGTAATAGCACTAATCTTCTTCTAGATGCCTCTCCATTAACACTTAAAATGGATAAAATGTAGTATGAATCTATTATCTCAAGAAACTGTATAGAAGGCAGGCAATTCATATGGTGATCACTTCACATTACCTACAGCCATAATCCATCTAAATCAAAGCAGTACTTAAGCAGCCAGCTTGGCACTTATCAATAAGGTCATGGATAAAGTAGCCATGGAGGCAAGAGTAAGGACAGCATATGGCTTACAATATGCTACTTGCCTGTATTCAGTGTCCAATCCCACACTGCAAAGATTGCATATTTTGTAATGGGTTGATTATATTATACTCTTCCATCAGTGGAAGGAATAGCCATTTGTCCTCACTGAACTTGATACTTATCTAGATTAGGTTGTAAATTACCCAGTAGCTCACACCACATGGTCTTAAAGAATTCTCTTCAAACAAAGAGATATAAGGCCAATAGGTAGATGTCTATGGAATTAACTGATTCTAACATATATTCAAAAATCTGAAAAAATTGCTGATCTTTAAATGATGAACTTACTTTGCTGATCAATTTTTAGATGGCACCAGCTGGAAGATAATAACTATCAAATGGGGCATACGCTCCTACAGAATGAGGTATACAGCCTAAACCAGCAACCAGTATATATGGGTGATCATTTTCTCACAGATGAAATGCACCAATCTGGAAACCAGGGAGTGCAAAGTGGTTTTGGCATCTCTCAAGATTACACCTAAGAATTCAGTTTTTTATTTCTGTTTCCCTGCTATTCTGAATTCCTGTGTGATTTTAGGACCATCCTAAGGAAGCTGTGTACTATCCTCCATCAGAGGATATAATAATATTTCTACCAAATTAGAAACTAAATGTCATCTGGCCATTTTAGGTTCCCCACATTACGAGGAGAAGAAAGGAATGGCTTACAGCATTATCTGGAGGGACTGACCTTGACTATCAGGAGGAACTGAAATATTGCTATACAATTAGCAGCAGTATGTTTCGAAGTTAGAGATCTTCCACCACCACCCCCCCCCCACCTGCCATGTCCCAAAACTGTTGCAATCAAACTGTCTGCCTATAACCAAAGAATCTTAGCTGGTATAAAAAAATTAGAAGTAGTAATTCAGGCTATCTTTCAAGGGTAGTTTTGTTAGACTATTCAGCTCCAATCACTGTTTATCTTGTTCAAACTTAAAATTCCAGGTAAAGAAAATCTGGTTGATCTGGGTCAGGGTAAGGATTAGAGACAGAACAGAATGGAATAGGAACAAGCACAGGGATGCAGGTCAGATATAAGTACATTCAAATAACTGGTAAAAATTCAATGTAAGTAGAAATAAATAAATGACTACTATTCTGGCTCTAAAACAAATCATTATCACTCAATTTTACAAAAAAGATTAATTATTTTTAAATGATGCTTTTTTTTTTTTTTTTTTTTTTTTTAAGTAGGCTCCATGCCCAGCATGGAGCCCAACACAGGGCTCAAACTCACGACCCTGAGATCAAAACCTGAGCTGAGATCAAGAACTGGATGCCTAACTGACTGAGCCACCCAGGTGGCCCTAGATGATAAATTCTTATTATCCATCAATATCCATACCAATAATCATATATCGAACATGTAAGCTTGCTATTATGCAAATGAGTGAATTTTTATCTATTGCTTAACTCATGACTCCTATGAAGACAAAAAATTTTAAGTACACTTATCACTTTCTCCTGTCCTGGTTCTACAATTATACCCATCTCTTACCCCTAGTCATTCCTTATAGGTTTTGAGACATCAATATGTAACTTCAGATTCTAGCTATAATCTATAAATAAACTACTACATAGGACAAAATTTTTACACATAATATACAAGGTTCAATGTCTTGAAATTCTCTTTCCTTTTAAAAAAAGAGCATGAGATATTATCTCCTTGAGGATTTCAACAAAAAACAAAATGAACAAAAGCAGAGATATTTTTTATTTATGCTTACCTTGCCTTTATTATTCACCCAGTGTTTTAAAAATTAAGTCTAGTCTGACACCTCCCTCTAAAATACTCATTTTCTGTCCCTTGATGTTAAAATTCTCATTTTCCCTGAAACATAGCCCTTCTTTCATCAGTTCTATTTCTACCAATGATATCATCCTACAAGTTAACTGTTCCACAAATATTTATTAGGTGACTAGTCTGTATCAGGTACTTTCTAAGAGCTAGGAATTCAAGGATAAATAAGAAACAATTTTTGCTTTTGGAGCCCCCATTCAGACATATTAAACAAACATAAGTGATAAATATGGCAACTGTTAGTGACCATGGCAAAAGTACTGTCATACAGCACAACAGAGAGAGGGGATTAGAACTGAAGAGGAAGATGGGTTATCAGAAAAAGCTTTATAGAAGAGGTATGTGTATCTTAGCAAAACCTTAATGGGTGATTAATTCAACATGAGAAGGGTAGGAAAACTGCTTTAGATAAGAGCAACAGCAATAAGCAGTAACACAGATGTTTAAAAATATACAGCCCACTTAAGAAACATTCTTCTGTGGTCTGAGCAAGGTGGTAGCAGGGGAGTGACATAGAATGAGGTTAGAAAGGCAAGCAAGATGGTGAAAATTCTTGAATGTCATGCAAAGACTTCCTATCTTCCTCTGGCCAATGGGGTACCATCAATGGTGTTTTAAGCAAGACCACGTTTCTATCAGATCTATGTCTCCTAGCTACTACTCTTCCGATGATTTGAGTTCCAAGGTCTTAAAGTCAAGTACATCTGGTCATCAAGCCCTATGCATTTTTTCTAAAATGTTGCATTGGTTACATTCTAATTTCTACTATGCCAGATTTTCTACTATCTAATTTCTACTATAAGACCAGATTTTCTTCACCACCTAAACAATCCCTGACTTTCCTGTCTCCTTCAATTTACCTACTAAAAAAACCTCCCAAATTACCTCCCTAATACACTAATTCCAGTTCTCAAAAACTGTAGTTCTACCTATAGAAGAAAGTCTGAGCACCAAACCATGGCATTCACAGCCACCTCCCACTGCCCCCACTCTATCTTTCCAATTACCTCATCTCCAAAACAAATTTTTTTACCAGCCAAGCTGGCAGCATAGGCAAATTGTAAAGTTAAAACAAGGCCTCTTAAATCTGCTAGTCCAGACCTTTGACTTTTAGGTGACAGTTCTCTTTCCAGTAAGCTTACAAGTTCCTTGCCCATCTTAAAATTGCTTTGTATCTTCCAAGTCTAGTACTATCATAATTTAATGCATTCAATAAAAATTTGATGACCTAAAACAAACTAAAAGTAATATATTAATAACTTAGGTTTGTTCACTGAAATATTTCTGCTTTTATACTCATTATATAAGCAAAACCATTTTTTCAACATCAGTTTATTAACAAATGCTGCCAAGAACAGATGACCAGAAATTTTTAATTATTATTGTTTTTACATACCTTTCCTTGTTCCGCATGTCTTTCGGTAAATGAATTTATCTCAAAACACCACTGAGATATAATATCAAATGCTGGAACTGGCCAATCCAGACAGGAGGCACTGATGAATGGATGTTCTGTTTGGTAAAACGTTGGCAGAAGTCCCAGGCAGCTGGAAAGAACTGAAAATTCTTCTTCTTCCTTTTAGACATGAAACAGGAAATTCTCAAGACATTTCATCAAGAACATTCATTTCTCATTAAAGATATTTTAAGTGTCATCCTTATCAACTGCTTTCGGACAGTAAGAAAATTTTCTTAACATTCAACTAAAGAAAAATGAAGGGAGTAGGAGGAGCAAAGGAGAGAGAATAGGTTTCTAGCTTTTATATTCAAATATCCCCGGTATTTCTCTTTGAAATTCAAATCTTAAACTGCCATACCATCTGTGTCTTCTATGTATTTATTTTTTAAATAGTGTTGTCACATTTCTGATGAATACAGTCTATAGAACCTAGCTACTCTGTGAGAGCAAATGTTTTTGGGGCAAAGGGAAAGTGGCTTTTGATTAAAAACACACAGGCTGTCAGTGTGGATGAACAGTAAAAACATGGAATGCACGAGACATAGTGCAAAATAATTTGCCTGGACCCTGAATGAGTGTAAAACAGTTTTTTATTTACTCTTTTATTTAAAAAGTTTTTAAATGTTGATTTATCTTTGAGAGAGAGAGAGAGAGAGAGAGAGAGAGAGGGAGGGAGGGAGGGAGGGAGGGAGGGAGGGAGGGAGGGAGGGAGAGTGGAGGAGGGACAGAGGGGGAGAGGGAGACACAGAATCTGAGCTGTCAGCACAGAAGCCGATGCAGGGCTCAAACTCACAAGCCAGGAGATCATGACCTGAGCTGAAGTTGAACGCTCAACCAAATGAGCCACCCAGGCACCCCAACAAGGTCAGTTTTTAAAAGAGGGTGGAGTTTTTAAAAGCTTGAGAGATCTAAGTGCCAGCTAAGCTGAAGCTCTACTCTGTAATAAAAGAACCAAAGAATTCAGTGAGCCAAGGACACATATCCTGATTTTGAAAAGAATTTGTTAGTCTTATAAACACCAAAATACACCCTCCAATCCTTCTCTAACTAAAAGACCGTTTAGGAGACTCATACGTTTACTTTCCCCTGTCCACTGGATCAGTTCCTATCATCCTCCAAATTCCAGGTCACCTGGGAATCCTTTCCCGACCAAACTTAATGACAACTTAGGTTACTCAGCTCCATTCAGATGAAGTTAATCCTTCCATACCTTGTAAACACTTCTCATGTTTATATTTTCTATTAATTAATTAATTTAAAAATAAATCAGCATTTCCTATAAGACTGTGGGAGTAGTCCCTGGGGATAGGGGCTGTGTACCTCCAGCGCTTGGCACATAGTAGACATTCAACACACATCTGTTTGTAAAACTGAACTCATTATGTAGATTAAGCACAAAATTCTAAAATGTACAACAAAGAAAAATAAAGATAAAAAAGCAAAATGATACACAGGCTGAAAAAGATGTTAATGTTTAAAATCTCTAGAAATGAGGCTGCAAATCCCCCATTTACATAGCTACACAAGGCATCTTAAAAAACTTTATTGAGGTGTAGTTTATATACCATAAAATTCATCCACTTTAAGTGTATTTGGATGAATTCTGGCAAGTGTAGCCAAGTAACCACTACTACAATAAAACTTTGGAACAATTCCATCCCCTCCAAGTTTCCTTGTGCCTGTATGCCTTCAATTCCAGCCATTACTCCTGGCCCCAAGAAACCACTAATCCTGCTTGCTGTCATTATAGTTTTGGCTTTAAAAAATTTTTCATATAGATAGGCTCAAACAGTGTGTGTATATATGTATATGTGTGTGTGTGTGTGTGTATGTGTGTGTGTGTGTGTGTGTGTGTGTGTGTGTGTGTGTAGATAGATAGAGAAAATCTTTTGTGCCTGGCCTCTTTCAGTTAGCAAAATATTTTGAGATTCATTCATGTTATTCTATCAGCAGCCCATTCCTTTTTACTGCTGAGTAGTATTCCACTGCATGGATATTACCACATTTTGTTGATGTATTCACTAGCTGATGAATTCTGGCTTGTTTCAGTTTTTGACTACACAAATCAAGCTGTTATAAACATTTACGTAAAAGTCTTTATGTGAATATATGTTCTCATTTCTTTTGGTAGATACTCAGGATAGGAGAATTGTTTGGTTGCCCAAACATAGTAAGTCCATGCTCAGCTTTTTAAAGAAACTGCCACATTTTTTTCAAATTTGATTATAACATTTTGTATTCCCACCAGCAATGAGTGAGAGCTGCAGATACTCCAAATCCTTACCAACACTTGTAACATTAATTTGTACTCTTCTCATCAACAATGATGGTGAACACCTTTTTACTTACTTGTAGGTCTTTTATATATATTAAAAAATTTTTAATGTTTACTTATTTTTGGGAGGGGGGAGGAGAGAGAGAGAAAGAGAAAGGAATGGAGGGAGGGTGGGAGGGAGAGGCAGAAGAGAGAGAGACAAAGAACTCAAAGTGGGCTCCAGGATCCATGCTGTCAGCACAGAGCCTGAAGCAGGGCTTGAACTGTGAGATCATGACCTGAGCCGATGTTGGATGCTTAACCAACTGAACCACCCAGGCGCCTCTCTTTCACACATATCATTCCTATGAAAAGTGCCTATACAAATTTTATGCCCACTTTGTGGTTTTTGTTTTAATTATTGACTTACAAGAGTTCTTAACATATTCTGGATACAAGTCCTTCCTCCATATATTTTTTTAATTGAGATGTAATTTGTATTCCATAAAATTCACCCTCTTAACATGCACAGTTTAGTACATTCACAGAATTGTGCAACCATCACAAACTAATTCCAGAATATTTTCATCGCCCTATTGTAAATGGAATTATTTCTTTAAAAAAAAAATTTTTTTTTAACATTTATTTATTTTTGAGACAGAGAGAGACAGAGCATGAATGGGAAGGGTCAGAGAGAGAGGGAGACACAGAATCTGAAACAGACTCCAGGCCCTGAGCTGTCAGCACAGAGCCCAATGCGGAGCTTGAACTCACGGACCACGAGATCATGACCTGAGCTGATTAACCAACTGAGCCACTCAGGCACCCTGGAATTATTTCTTAAATTTCATTTTTGGATTGCTCACTGCCAGTGCAAATAAATTAGATGTTTTTTTTGTTTTGTTTTGTTTTTTTATGGTACATAGATCATGTATCCTATAACTCTGCTGAACACAGTGATTTGCTTTAATAGTTTTTTGGAGATTCCTTATAATTTGCCCACATAAAAGATTATCTAATTTGAAAACAGATGTTATTTTACCTCTTCCTTTCCAATCCAGATGCCTTTTATTTCTTTTTCTTGCCTAACTGCTCTTCCCAGAACCTCTAATTCAATACTAAAAAGAAGTGATGAGGGCAGCCATCCTGGTCTTGTTCCTGATCTTCAGGAGAAAGTTTCCTATCTTTCACTATTAATTATGATGTTAGCTATGCATTTTTCATACATTTCTTTTATTAGGCTGAAAAAAATTGCTTTCTGTTGTTTTTTTAGTGTTTTTACCATGAACAGGAATTGAATTTCGTCCAAAAAAATTTTTGACTACTGAGATGATAATATGCTTTTTAAAAATCTCTTTTATTGATATGGTGAATTAAATTAAATTAAATGATTTTTGTTGTTGAACCAACTATGCATTCCTAGAATAAACCCACTTGGCCATGATGTATTATCCTCTTCTACTGCTAATATTTTGTCAAGGCTTTTGCTTTATGTTCATGAAAGATGTGGGTTTGTAGTTTTCTCACGATGCCTGATTTGGGTGTCAGGGTAAAATTGGCCAATTAAAATGAATTTGGACTGTTTCTTCTTCCTCTGTTTTCTGAAAGAGTTTATATGTATCAATGGAATTTCTTCCTTAAATGTTTGATAGGATTCACCATGATGTTATCTTTGTTGGTATAAAGTTGTTGATTTTTCTTTTTTGGAAGGATAATAATGATAGAGGTTTAATAGCTAAATCAACTTTCTTACTTTATACAGATCTAGTTAAGACTTTCTATTTCTTCTTGAGTCAGTTTTAGTAAGTTTTATTTTTCAAGGAATTTGTCCATTTAATCTACATTATCAAATTTATTGGCAAATGTTATTCATAATATTCTCTTACAGTTTTGTAGGGATGTTTCCTCCTTCATTCCTGATATTGGTAATTTGTACCTTCTTTTCTTTTTCTTATCGATCTGGTGAGGAGTCTGGCTCCTGGTTAAAATTCTACGTGTGATTTTTCAGACCTAACTATAGGCAATTCATAAAGGTTTTACTTCGCAGGCTTCGTGGATGAAAACCGCCCTCCCTACCTCAGATCCAGTACACAGACAAAATGCACTGCAGTCTCTGAAGGAATTTCTAGTCAAGTTCTCAGCCCCCTACCCCCATCCTGTCACACTCTTTCATATATTTACATTCCCAGCCCTGGTACCTTATTCCTAGGCTTCTTTATCTGAGGCCTTGAGAAGGAGTGTCTTCTACTCTTATCCTTGTCTCCCCAACCCCTTCTCTATCTCAGAGTCCATAACACTGCCAGAGCTTTTAGTTCGGGGCTTTTGGGGCTCCTTCAACAGATCCCCATATCTGTGCTGATACCCCTGATCCTCCACTGTTGTACCATTTCATTCCATAAGGGTAAATGGAACAGAAGGAACTGGCACTTCTTCTGGTCTTAGCCTCCTGCTTCACAGTAAGTGACTGAAGACCTAATTCTCTCACTTTTGGCTTGTGACTGACTTTAATCAGCTACTCTGACACCCAGCAGCTCAATTCTCTTTCTCCCAGTTCAGCTGAGCTCCTAACATTTTAGGTTTATCCATTTTACTGATCTTTACAAAAAAACAGACTTTCGACTCACTGAATTTCTCTACTGTCTCTTCATTACTCCTTCATTGATTTCTGCTCTAATTTTTGTAATTTCCTTTCTTTTAATTGCTCGGGGTCTAATTTGAAACTAGAAGCTTCATAAAGTAGAAATTTAGACAAATGACTTGAGAAGTTTCTTCAATTTTTTAAATGTTTATTTACTTACTTTTTTGTGTGGGGGCGGGGGCAGAGACAGAAGGAGAGAGAGGATCTCAAGCAGGCTTGGTGCTATCAGTGCAGAGCCCCATGCAGGGCTTGACCTCATGACCTGAGATCTGAGCTGAAATCAAGACTAGGACATTTAACTGACTGAGCTATCTAGGTGCCCTTAGAACTTTCTTCTTTTTAAATATAAGCATTTGAAGCTGTATCTCTCCAAGGACTACTTTAGTGGCATCCCACTTTTTTGCTATGCTGTGTTTTCATTTTCACTCAGTTTAAGTATTTTCTAATTTCCTTGGAATTTCTGATCTAATGTAAGTTATTTAAAAGTATGTTGCTTAATTCCCACACATTTGGGGATTTCCATATTTTTTGTTATTGATTTCTAATTTAATTCCTGTGTGGCAGAAATGTGTTGTATGATTTCAGTTCTTCTGAATGTATTGATACTTGCATTATGGCTTGGCATATGGTATATTCTGGTGAATATTTCATGTACACTAGTAAAAAATATGCGTTCTATTATTGTTTGGTGAAGTATTCTATAGATGTCATTACACCAAGTTGATTGATAGTATTATTCAGATACATTTATACTATTTGGTTATCTGTCTACTTGTTATTGACTAGTAAGAAAGAACCCTGAAATCTCTAGTTGTAATTGTGGATTTGTCTGTTTTTTCTTTCAATTCTGTCAATTTGTGCATACGTAATTTGGAGTTTTGTTGTTTTGTGCATATATATTTATAAATGATTTATCTTCCTGCTGTATTGAGAGAAGACAGTTATTTCTAATGTAAGGCAAAAAAATAACCTGAGAAAAAGGGAACTACCAATGGTAGAAAAATAGCAACATTTTCATCTTTGTGACAGGAAATCCAACGATCAATAAAAATTAACAAAGATTTACATAAATGTATTTCTTTTCTCCTGGGATTCCTAGGCTACTTCATGATTACTTGGCCTGTATTTTATGAAGCAGATACTGAGTCCAAATGCAGTTCACTAAAATGAAAGAATCATAGCTGAGGAAAAATTTATGAAAGAAATAAAAAATGAAAGAAAAGTTTCCCATTCAACTTAAACAAAACAGAGTGGCAGATTATTCTAAACAAAGAAAAGTCATGAGATACTTTTTTCAAGATCAGACAGTAAATTATCTTTTTAATTTTTTCATTCTCTAATTATTTCCAAAAGAAGTGCTATATAATAAGTAAATTGGAGTAAAAGAAAATGGCTCCTAAATATGGAACATGCTCAACCTTAGGAGGAATGCTAATAAAAACTACACGGAGATATATTTTACCTAGACAAAAGATCTAGAGGCAAAAATCAAACAGTGTGATAACACACTAAGTAGATACAAGTACAGTATAGGGAAACTCTCATACATTACTGCCAACATAATTGGTACAACTTCAATGAAGGGTAGTTTGGTAACAACCATCATAACTATAAGTGCGTGTAAGGGCTGCCACAGCAAATCACTTCAAAGAATTTATTCTACAAATACAATAAAAAAAAACATGCAAAATTACTTGCATATACTATTATTCATTGTTGTATCATTTACAAAGAGCAAAGGACTAGAAATAACCCAAATATTTATTAATGGAGGACTGATTAAATAAATCCTGGTACCTCATACAATGAAATATTCTGAATCTGTAAAACAAAATGAGGAAGATATTCATATATTGAATATGAAGTGATCTCTAAGGACCCTAAATAGCCAAAGCCCATCTTGAAAAGGAAAAGCAAAGCTGGAGGCATCACACTTCTGGACTTCAAGTTATATTACAAAGCTATAGTCACCAAAACAGTATGGTACTGGCACAAAAACAGACACAGAAATCAATGGAACAGAATAGAAAACCCAGAAATAAACCCACAACTATATGGTCATCTAATCTTCAACAAAGCAGGAAAGAATAACAAATGGAAAAAAAGTCTCCTCAACCAGTGGTGTTGGGAAAATTGGACAGCAACATGCAGAAAAATGAAACTGGATCACTTTCTTATACCATACACAAAAATAAATACAATGGATGAAAGATCTAAATGTGTGACAGGAAACCATCAAAATCCTACAGGAGAACACAGGCAGTAACCTCTTAGGCATCAGGTGTAGCAACTTCTAACTAGACACGTTTCCAGAGGCAAGGGAAACAAAAGCAAACATGAACTACTGAGACTTCATCAAGACAAAACACCTTCTGCACAGTGAAGGAAATAATCAACAAAACTAAAAAGTAATCTATGGAATGGGAGAAGATATTTACAAACAACATTATCTGATAAAGGGTTAGTATCCAAAATCTATAAAGAACTTATCAAACTCAACAGCCAAAAAACAAATAATCCAGTTAAGAAATGGGCAGAAGACATGGATAGACACTTTTTCAAAGAAGGCATACAGATAGTTAACAGACATATGAAACATCACTCATCATCAGAGAAATACAAATCAAAACCACAGTGAGATACCACCTCACACCTGTCAGAATGGCTTAAACTAACAACACAGGAAACAACAGATATTAGCAACGATGCGGAAAAAGGGGAGCCCCCTTACACTGTTGGTGGGAATGCAAACTGGTGCAGCCACTCTGGAAAACAGTATGGAGGCTCCTCAGAAAGTTAAAAATAGAACTACCCTATGACCCAGCAATTGCACTACTAGGTATTTACCCCAAAGGATACAAAAATGCTGACTTGAAGGGGCACATGCACCCCCAATGTTTAGAGCAGCATTATCAACAACAGCCAAATTATAAAAGCAGCTCAAGTGCCCAGTGATGGATGAATGGATAAAGATGTGGTATATATGTACAATGAAGTATTACTCAGCCATCAAAACGAATGAAACCTTGCCATTTGCAATGACATCTATGGAGCTAGAATGTATTATGCTAAGCGAAATAAGTTAAGCGGAGTAAGACAAATACCATATGCCATATGATTTCATTCACATGTGGATTTTAAGAAACAAACGAGCAAAGGGGAAAAAAACTGTCTGAGAGAACAAATTGATGGTTATCAGAGGGGAAGTGGGTGGGGAGATGGGTCAAATACGCGGTGGGGATTAAGGAGTGCACTTTCCGTGATGAACACCAGGTGTTGTATGATAGCGCTTAAATCACTGTATTGTACATCTGAAACTAGTTTTATACTGTATGGTAACTAACTGGAATTTAAATAAAAACTTTTTAAAAAAAGAAACTGTTTGTACTTTTGAATTTTGAAAACTATGAATACATTACCTGTTCAAAAAATATATATTTTTCTTTTCTGCAAACATAATTATTGCAGAGTATGTTTATAATATTTAAACACTAGGAAGTATGAAAAGATATCATCAAAAAACAAAACTTTCAACCATCTCTGTTCCCTTTCGATACAAATCTCAAACTCACAATCCCAACTCCTAGGTAAGAACTGACCATAATTTTTTTTTAAATGTTTTATTTATTTTTGAGACAGAGACAGAGCATGAGCAGGCGAGAGGCAGAGAGAGAGGGAGACACAGAATCTGAAGCAGGCTCCAGGCTCTGAGCTGTCAGCACAGAGCCCGATGTGGGGCTCAAACTCACAAACTGTGAGATCATGACCTGAGCCGAAGTCGGATGCTTAACCGACTGAGCCATCTAGGCGCCCTAGAACTGACTATAATTTTTTAATGTATTTTTCCAGAGTGTGTGTGTGTGTGTGTGTGTGTGTGTATAAACCACTATTTTTCCCCTACTGAATTTAATATAAGCATACCTTGCCTTTGTTTACTTAAAATATTTTTGAGATTTTTCCATATTAATACATAGAAAACTTTCTATTCTTTTCTTTAAAAAATTGTTTTTAATGTTTATTTATTTTTTGTGGGAGAGAGAGAGAGACAGAACATGAGTGCCAGAAGGGCAGAGAGAGAGAGGGAGACCAGGATCTCAAGCAGGCTCCAGGCTCTGAGCTGCCAGCACAGAGCCTAACATGGGGCTCAAACTCATGGACTGTGAGACCATGACCTGAGCCGAAGTCAGATGCTCAACCAACTGAGCCACCCAGGTGCCCTCTATTCTCTTCTGAAGAGTATTCCATTGTATGAAAAAAACACAATTTATTTAACAAGCTTCTCATTGATGGATACTTCAGATGTTTTCAATTTTTTTTGGCTACTTCCATGTCTATTCAGCTATCAATAAATTGATCATCCTATTATTGTACTAAAAGAGACACCTATAGATGAAGTATTCACAACTGTATTGAGATTCAAAGAGAGTACAACATGCAATATTTTAACAGTTTTTATAGACTGAATACTAGAAGAAAACTCAGTGCTTCAAAAAAAGTTTTGTGTAGCAAGCAGTAGCACAGTTCAGACGGTAATAGTTCAGATTTGGCATGCAGACTGACTGTGTTCAAATCCTGGCTGCTTTAAATACTAGCTGTGAGTCTTGAGCAGATTATTCAGCTCTGGGCCTGTTTACTTGTCTGTAAAGTGAGGACTATAACAGCCATCTCAGAATTGTTGTGGAACTTAAATGAATTCAAACGCAAAGCACTTAACAGTGCTTAGCATGTAGTCAGTATACAATAAATGCTAGCTATCAATATAAATATTCATGGCAAAACTATTGTTTGACAGAAGAGAGAAAAAAGAATTAAAGGAGATATATTAGAGCACTGATTTTCAAATGTTGGGATGGTGGTGATAATCAAGGTCCCCTAGAAGAGTCTGATAACCATTTTTTTCTAAGAAAAATACACATACACAAACATTTTACAGGTAATGCTATGGAATTCAAAAATTACCTGAAGTCCCTCTGTAAGAATTCCGGAGTTAGGGGATAAATAAGACAGGCTGCATTTAAGTAGGAGAAAATATAGGAGAACCATATAGTTTACTATAATTAGCCCGCTACTACCATAGTAGTAGAAATAGTGTTAGGTTAAGACATTTAACCAAATTAGGAAGTCTAAAGATTACTGTGGAGAGCAGAATGTTGTGCTGGAATACGTACTAGGTACCATTCTTGATGAATTCCCACGCTTACCAAAATGTTAAAAAAATTTTTTAAATGTCTTGTGAAACTCAAGAGTCTACTGTCTATTACAAATAATCATAGAATTTATTAGCAAGGTGGATAAATGTAGATGATTAATGTTCAAAAATCCAGTTGGATTTCTACATCTTAGCAACATACTAGAAAATATAATTTTAAATAATTCCATTTATAATAATAATAAAAAAGAAACAAAAAGAAATGCACAGGAAACTTTAAAAGAAGTCTCTTAGGATAGGGTACAAAAAAGGATGCTGCCTCCTTTCTTGATAAAAACCCTCAAGAAAGTAGGGATAGAAGGAGCATACCTCAAGATCATAAAAGTCATATATGAATGAACCAACACTAATATCATCCTCAGTGGGGAAAAACTAAGAGCTTTCCCCCTAAGGTCAGGGACAAGACAGGGATGTCCACTCTCACCACTGTTATTCAACATAGTATTGGAAGTCTTAGCCTCTGCAATCAGACAACACAAAGAAATAAAAGGCATCCAAATCAGCCAGAAGGAGGTCAAACTTTCACTCTTCGCAGATGACATGATACTCTATATAGAAAACCCAGAAGATTCCACCAAAAAATTGCTACCATTGATTCATGAATTCAGCAAAGTTGCAGGATATAAAATCAATGCACAGAAATCGGTTGCATTCCTATACATCAACAATGAAGCGACAGAAAGAGAAATCAAGGAATCGATCCCATTTACAGTTGCACCAAAAACCATAAAACACCTAGGAATAAATCTAACCAAAGAGGTGAAAAATCTATACACTGAAAACTACAGAAAGCTTATGAAAGAAACTGAAGAAGACACAAAAAAATGAAAAAAGATTCCATGCTCCTGGATAGGAAGAACAAATATCGTTAAAATGTTGATACTACCCAAAACAATCTACATATTCAATGCAATCCCTGTCAAAATAACACCAGCATTCTTCACAGAGCTAGAACAAATAATCCTAAACTTTGTATAGAACCAGAAAAGACCCCCGAATAGCCAAAGCGATCTTGAAAAAGAAAACCAAAGCAGGAGGCATCACACAATCCCGGACTTCAAGCTATACTACAAAGCTGTAATCATCAAGACAGTATGGTCCTGGCACAAGAACAGACACTCAGATCAATGGAACAGAATAGAGAACCCAGAAATGGACCCACAAACATATGGCCAACTACTCTTTGACAAAGCAGGAAAGAATATCCAATGGAATAAAGACAGTCTCTTCAGCAAGTGGTGCTGGGAAAACTGGACAGTGACATGCAGAAGAATGAACCTGGACCACTTTCTTACACCACACACAAAAATAAACTCAAAATGGGTGAAAGGCACAAATGTAAGACAGGAAGCCATCAAAATCCTCCAGGAGAAAGCAGGCAAAAACCTCTTTGTCCTTGGCCGCAGCAACTTCTTACTCAACACATCTCCAGAGGCAAGGGAAAGAAAAGCAAAAATGAAATACTGGGACCTCATCAAAATAAAAAGTTTCTGCACAGTGAAGGAAACAATCAGCAAAACTAAAAGGCAACCAACAGAATGGGAGAAGATATTTGCAAATGACACAGATAAAGGGTTAGTATCCAAAATCTATAAAGAACTTATCAAACTCAACACCCAAAAAACAAATAATCCAGGGAAGAAATGGGCAAAAGACATGAATAGACACTTCTCCAAAGAAGACATCCAGATGGCCAACTGACACATGAAAAAATGCTCAACATCACTCATCATCAGGGAAATACAAATCAAAACCACAATGAGATACCACCTCACACCTGTCAGAATGGCTAACATTAACAACTCAGGCAACAACAGATGTTGGCGAGGATGCGAAGAGGATCTCTTTTGCATTGTTGGTGAGAATGCAAGCTGATACAGCCACTCTGGACAAGAGTATGGAGGTTCCTCAAAAAACTAAAAACAGAACTACCCTATGACCAAGCAATTGCACTACTAGGCATTTATCCAAGGGATACATATGCACTGTTTCGAAGGGACACATGCACCCCCATGTTTATAGCAGCACTCTCAACAATAGCCAAAGTATGGAAAGAGCCCAAATGTCCATCGATGGATGAATGGATAAAGAAGATGTGGTATGTATATACAATGGAGTATTATTCGGCAATCAAAAAGAATGAAATCTTGCCATTTGAAACTACGTGGATGAAATGGAGGGTATTATGCTAAATGAAATTAGTCAGAGAAAGACAAAAATCATAGGACTTCACTCATATGAGGACTTTAAGAGACAAAACAGATGAACATAAGGGAAGGGAAACAAAAATAATATAAAAACAGGAAGGGGGACAAAACAGAAGAGACTCATAAATATGGAGAACAAACTGAGGGTTACTGGAGGGGTTGTGGGAAGGGGCATGGGCTAAATGGGTAAGGGGCACTAAGGAATCTACTCCTGAAATCATTGTTGCACTATTTGCTAATTTGGATGTAAATTAAAAAAAAAAATGACTTAAAAAAAAAAAGGATGCTGCCTGTTACATCCACTGTTCAAAATACTCACTAGACATGTATTAAGACAATAATAGAAAAATAAATATTTGAAGGAAAGAGACAACATTCTCATTATTTTCAGATGATATGATAATTACATAAAGCACCTAAAAGAATCAACAGGCAAACTATTCGAATTAGTAAGAGTTCAGCAAGTGACCAGTTACAAGAACACACCAAAATTAATAGTATTATTCTATATCAGCAAGAAGTAATCAGTGTCACAGAAATAACACATCATTTAGAAAGAAACTAAAACCATAAAGCCTTTTGGGTTCACTTTATGAAGAATGTTCCAGACTTTAAGATGACAATTTTAGGAGTGCCTGGGTAGCTCAGTTGGTTGAGCATCTGACTTCAGCTCAAGTCATGATCTTGCAGTTTATGAGTTCAAGCCTCACATCAGGCTCACTCCTTTCAGCACGGAGCCTGCTTCGGATCCTCTGTCCCCCTCTCTCTGCCCCTCCCCCACTTGTGCTCTCTCGCCTCTCTCTCTCAGAAATAAAGTAAACATAAAAAAGATGACAATTTAAAAATTCTATGAAAATTAAAAGAAGCCCTGAATGGACATATAAACTATGTTCAATGTCTTAAAACTACATGTTCAAAGCAATTCTCATCTAACATCTTGTAGGCTATTGGAAGAAAATTGACAAATTGATTATAAAAGTATTTGTGAGAATAAATATATCGCTAACCAAAAAAATTAAATGAAAGTGACACAAAGAAAAAAATGTGAAATCTACAAAAGTTAGATTACACAGATGACAGAAATCTAAACAAAAAGAGAACTTCTACCTAAAGTTGTAATCTAACTTCAGTTGAATATATCCATATCCAAACAACCCCTCAACTTGAATATATGCAAAATTCTTTCACTCAGGTCCCAGAGATTTGTTCCATACTTCCTCCTTCTATTAACTATACCAGAAAGGTTCAAGTCTCAGAGGCCCAAAACCCAAGTACAGTGTGACTCTCTCTTCTCCCTTGACTCCCACATGTTCAACTAGCTGTCAAATCCTGACTACTCCACCTCTGTAATCTTTAATTGCTCCCTATCCTCTTCTATTTCTATTATGTCCTTCCCCAACTAGCTTTTCTGTTCCCAGGCACCCCATTCCTCACAGTCTCAAATCTGTCTAATATTAGAATGAAATTTCATCCTGAAATAAAATTTGAATCATGTCACATTTTTGTCCCAAATCTTTCAATGGTCCAAATTTCTTCATGTGAAATTCAAGATTCACTACAACTTCCCCTTAATGTGTTTCTAACACTAAGTAGCACTGCTCCTTTCAGGCCTCCTAATTGATGCATTCCTTCCCTGTTCTAAGCATGTGCCTGGTGCTCTACTATAGGCATCACTGTACACCCAACCCCCAACCAACTTTCAATGCCCAGTTCAAGAGCTTCTGCTTCCAGATAATGTCCAACTTATGGGAGAAAAATAACTTCCAATAAAAACAAATGATAAAATAAACCATAAGGTAATAAGCATACAAAGAGCCATGGCCTATGGCCTTTAAATGTGAAGAAAGAAAAATTAATGAAGTAGCATATTTTTAAAAAATTAATATCCCGCATGCTTGAAGATGCTCAGACAGTAGTTCCCCCTTATCCCAGTTTTGTTTTCTGTGGTTTCAGTTACTGGTGGTCAACTGTGGTTCAGAAACAGATGATCCGTCTTCTGATATATAGTTAGAAGGTCAATAGTAACTTAACACTACATCACAATGCCTACACATCATTCACCTAACTTCGTCTCATCCTGTTGGTATTTTGTCATCTCACATTATCACAAGAAGGGTGAATACAGTTATTTTAAGAGAGAGACAGCATTCACATAACTTTTATTATAGTATACTCTTATAATTGTTTCATTATTAGTTGTTAATCTCTTACTATGCCTAATTTATAAATTAAACTTTATCATAGATATTTATGTACAGAGAAAAAATACATAATATATATAGGGTTCAGCACTATCCCCAGTTTCAGGCATACACTAGGAGCCTTACAACATATTCCCCATGGATAAGGCACAACTACTGTATGGCAGAAGAAAACACTTTTAAGTTGAAATTTAAAAATAAAACACCTATGAAAGAAAATCTAATGGATGAACAGTTTTAATTTATTCAGTGTCCATAAATTCTGAATGTTTCAAAGACAAATGTATAGAGTTTATCTTGAATCATTTGAAAAAACCAAACAATCCAAACTATTTAATGCAATGGTCAATTACTTAAGAGAGAAAGAACAATCAACTGCTTAATTCTGATATACTACAAGTTTCAAAGCCCATATATATGATAAATGTCTTAATTCCCATGGAATTAATATCAAATTCCCTGGAAACAGATGGGAGATAATGTCAGGATTATAACCCTATAAACATAGTGGTTCCCCATTCTGTCACTTTCTTGCCTACTCACATCAACCCACAGTTTTATGAAATAGGCTAAACCACTAATATATCCAAATTTTTAACTTAACTGGCTACAAACTGAGCATTTTCCTGTCCTAAAGTTATATAAATGCCATCATGTCTTCAGACAACGAGCTTTCTGATCAACATAACTTTTAAAAGGATAGAAAGGCAGATGATGATCAGTGATTAATTTATCAATATGATAAAAATAATGCTAAATATATCAATATGAATACTATGATCCTATACAAGTATTGGGCATTTATTATCACTGATCTCATCTAAAAGTGCTCTAATATCAAATATTAGTAATACCATAAAAATGAGTGGATGCTAGCAAATACAAAAAAATAACATTAATAGTAAATGTTCTAAATATTTATTCCTTTTGAGTTAGACTAACATACACTTGCATGACAGTCCTGCATATAAATACTATCCCAAATTATACCTGGCAGCTAGGTAAATCTTCCCCAAAAAGGTGGTGCTGAAGAAGGCTGGTGATTCTGAGGAAAGGTAAGCAGAAGTCCTGTAAGTATTTTTCCATGGATTCAGGAGACAAAGCAACAGGGCTAACCTAAAGTCAAAAAAGAGAATTTAAACAATTCATTCTCTAATAGATACAGCTTAAAAATTATATTCATAATGGCAACAAAATCTAAATTTTTAACAAATAATCTCTACACCTAGAGCATACCATTGCACATTCCTGAGTTCCTTCTTCATGGTATAACTTTCCTTTAGACAGTTCACTTATCACAAAGCTCAGTAACACTTCATAAGACTTTTCTGCATCACATGCATTCTGGAAGAAATGAAAAATTAGTTCCATCAGTCACTGAAAATTACAAAAAAAATTACATTGGAAAGAACATTTCTTAATAAGTAGGGGTATAGTTATGACTACATTATTTTTCACACATGTAAACTTCAAGTCCTCCAAATCTATGTACAACAGCACACCTCTGGATTCGCAAGGAAACTGGGCATGGGATTAAAACTATTGCAATACTTCTTTAAAAGACAGACATGAATTATATAATGAATGAGTAAACAAACATATGTAAATCATATATTTTGACTCAGTCATTTCCACTCCTGGAAATTCTTCCTAGGCAAATAATCTAAAATAAAAAAAATAACTAAACCCCCAAGACATTCACTGTAATACTACAATACTGAAAAACTAGAAATGACCAACAAAAGTAAAGCAGTTACCTAAATTATTCCATATCAACTCAATAGAACATTTTATAAGCAGTGAATATGACATGACAAATTTGAGCTGAATGAAAAAATGTTTATAATATGATGTGAAAAAGGCCAAAAGCAGCATATATACATACACTCATTATAATGTAAAATCATACATGCATGAAATAACATGGACCACAAACTTTTTCTTTTACAATTTCTGTCAAATTCCTTGAATGGGATTTCTTTAAAAAAATTAATGTAAAAATAAAATAGGACAATGTTGTTGTTGTTGTTTTTTAAGTTTATTTATTTATTTTGAGAGAGAGTGCGAGCAGGGCAGGGGCAGAGGGAAAGGGAGAGAGAGAATCCCAAGCAGGCTCCACTGAGTGCAGAGACCTGTGGGGCTCAATCCCACAACCGTGACGTCATGATCTGAGCTGAAATCAAGAGTCAGACACTCAACCACCCAGGCTGAGCCATCCAGGCACCACATGACAATATGTTTAATAAAGAAAATCCAGATACATTAAATAACAGCTTATAAATTAATTAAGCTTAATGATGCTGTATTTTTATAAGAAAGGAAAAATAATGGCTATTTATAAATTCAAATTTATATCAATAAGTTTTTATACAAATGTTTCTCTTTATATTCACTGAGATACTGGAGGTTGTTTCAAGATACAATAAAGTATAGGGTCGCCTGGGTGGCTCAGTCGGTTAGGCGGCCGACTTTGGCTCTGGTCATGATCTTGCAGTCCGTGAGTTCGAGCCCCGCGTCGGGCTCTGTGCTGACAGCTCGGAGCCTGGAGCCTGTTTCAGATTCTGTGTCTCCCTCTCTCTGACCCTCCCCCGTTCATGCTCTGTCTCTCTCTGTCTCAAAAATAAATAAAAACGTTAAAAAAACATTTCTTAAAAAAGATACAATAAAGTATAAAATGGGCTACAGTAATAAGTTTGCTATGATGCCATTTATTCTACTCATTAACTATACTTTTTACATAGTAAAATATAAGATTTGAGTACACACTATGGGATATATACGTTTATCCTGACCATCTGATAATCACTAACAGTCCGATCTTTAGAATTTGTTATTTGACGATCCTTAGTCTTCCCCTGTGTTATTATGCTCTCCTCATCTAGACAGTAAACTCCAAAATGTCAGGAACTATGCTTTGTACTTTATATATATCCATTTGCAGAACAAAAATTTGAGCAATAAACACCTGCTGCCTACTTAATAGAATTTCTTTTGGTACTGTTGGAATTTTTGACCTTGGAACTTGCCTAGATGTATCTCTTTTGGTAATAAGTTCTTTGCATTATCTTTAAGTTACTCCTCTGCTTCTTTTTCATATCATTCAGCCATGTAGTGTTATCATGTCCTGATTCTAAACTACAAAAACAGTTCTGATTCTACAACCGCACTCTTTAAATCATGTGACCTACCCCCAATGGGGGTTTAAATGGGTGATGGGTATTAAGGAGGGCACTTGTGATGAGCACTGGGTATTATATGTAAGTGATGAATCACTAAATCCTGAAGCCAATATTATCCTATATGTTAATTAACTAGAATTTAAATAAAAACTTGAAAAAAACACAAAAATTAATTTAATCAGAGTAGTTTTTAAACAGAGTTCACTTAAACTCAAAATGTAGAAGACTCAAAAGAAAATATTACCATGATTTTGCACATATTAAAGTTTCTGGAAATATACAATTCAGCCTAAAATCTTCCTAAATTCAATATATTCTTCAGTAAAAGATACACAGAATACATAGCAACAGAAGAGTATTTCAAGTCAAAATACTTTCTAACTTATGGAAAAAAATACCCTCCAATAATAAGAAATGATGTTCAGATCATCCAGGTGAGTTACTGAGTGATAATCAGCTTTTAAGTCATTATTATCAAATATATTTTAAGAACTTTTTTTTATACATGGCAAGTACTATATCAGATCAGAAAGTTAAATATAATATACTATTCACTCTTTTGGATTGAGAATTCTTCTGATCAGATTATTAGACAAGAAAATAGTTTTATTTCATACATATGTCTTAAGAAAGCATATTTTTATATACGTAATATATGAATTTACAAATAGGCTTGTAAAGCTTAAGAAGAGGACTTAGGAGACCATGGATGAAAGACCTAGAATCAGATCAAAAGAATCCAATGGGAAAGGTGGCAAAGGTATGCAGTTAATTAAAGAGAAAGATCAAGAGTTGAGAGATCCAACAGTTATGTGTTGGGCAGATGCTTTGTTTAAATTACAGTAGTTCTTCAAATTTTGGGGATGACAGACACTATGGATATATGCTGGATGCTATCATCCTACTCCCCAGCAAAACACCACAACACAACACAACACAACAGGACCTCAGATTATGAAATCCTGTTGTAAAGAGTCTTTTAAGAGAAATTTTAGTAACCAAAAGAACACAATTTATACTAACTATAATAATGATTATTCCAGCACAACTAAACCTTATTATCAAATTAACTCTAATATCCCTTTAAAAATACATACATAGTACCTATATTTTTATTGCCCTAGGCCAGATTACAGCTGGCAAAAATCTGTTTTCATTGGAATTATCAATACCTGAGGATAAGAAAATAGAGGGATAGAATGAATACATGAGACTCAATGAAGAAAGGAAATAAGTAAAGAAGTGGGGGTGAGAGAAGGAAGAAGGAAAGGAAGAAGGAAATGAATGAATGATGCAGAATAGTTGAAAATCACAATGATGTATTTCATTCCTTGTAATATTGTTTCTATTATTTACCAGCTGCTGTGTACCTAAATATTTAGATCTATTACAGAAAAAGCTAGTGACATGTGGCAAACTAACCAAGAGAACATCATATTGTTTTTATTTGCTAAAAGCAATTTATATGGCTATAAACTTCTAAATTTATGTTCTGATAAGAATATGCCTTACATTAAATGTTTCATTAACTGTTCTTTTACATAGCTAACAATTATTAAATTGAGAAAGAAAATTGATAGAACAGTTACCTAAGTTAGTTCTATCATAGATTTACAATTGCCTGATTTTCTGTCATTAGGTCTCATTTTAGTAAACAATCAGATGAATAGATTTAGACCCAAATTATATCAGAAAATGTTTCAAATGTGTACTGTTTCATGATTAGACAGCTTACTAAAGAAAACATATGTAAACAATGAAACAGCACAGAAACTTAATATACCTTATTTGAATACTAACAACCCAAATATCAGATTACAGTGCAGAGAAATTTTAAGAATATTAAAAAAAAAAAAAAAAAAAGAAAATTGCAGAAGGCAAAATTATCCAAGAACAAACTAGGAACAAGGAGGAAAAATCACTAAGGGAAAAGATATATCCATTTTGAGAATTTAGAATAAGAGAATTTTAGAAATAAAGGAGCTCTTATAAATCATATAGTCCAAATCTCTCAATTACCTTTGAGAAAACTAAAATTCGGGAAGTTTATGTCTTGACCAAAAAAATAATAGCTCTATTTAGTGGCAGGAGCTCAGCCTAGTATTCAGGTTCAGTGTCCAACCAATATCCCTAATTAAGACATTATGAGCTTGGTGGTGATACTATATTAATTTTTTTTTTTTTTTTTTTTTTTTACACCAAATCATGGTTTGGGAGTAAACTAGTGATAAAAGTAAAGATTACATTGAATACATTTCATGTATTTATCATGGATTTTCTTTCCTTTGACATAAGTAGATGTGATTTTTTTTTAATGTTTATTTTGAGAGAGGGAGAAAGAGCACAAGTGGGGGAGAGGCAGAGAGAGAGAGAGAGAGAGAGAGAGAGAGAGAGAGAGAGAATCCCAAGCAGGCTCCAGGCTGTCAGTGCAGAGCCCAATGTGGGGCTGGAACTCACGAACTGTGAGATCATGATCTGAGCCAAAATTGAGAGCTGGACACTTACCCAACCTATTGAGCCACCCAGGCGCCCCATGATTTAAGTAGATAATTGGAACCTTTCAAAGAGGTTTGAACCTATTGAAGAGTCTATAAACCAATCAAGAGGTTCAGTTAACACTACACTTACTATTTTCTCCTACCAACTTCCCCAAATACACCCTGAAGTAGTTTTCTTATTTTACCTACCTCTAAGCCAAACCACTCAGTCAGTTCTTCGGTTCTATAGTATCACATTTGTTCTCAAGTCACTGAAAACACTTACATTTAACTAAACTTGGACAATTTTTCAAAATTGTTTATGTAATTTTAACTTGAGAACTTTAAATTTGTAAGAACTTACACATTTTTTTAAGATAGAAAAATTAGTATTTAAAGAAGCATAATTAAGAAAAGGTTAAGATTTTTAAATTTATAGGTGACACATCAAAAGCCATCTTTGGACTGACTGCAAATAGGAGCAAGGAGAAGAAAAGATGACAAATAAGTAAAATAGGTAAGTCTGCAGACATTTTATTACTTACTCACTGTGTTGGTACAATTTTCATAACTTCTCTAAGTTTAAGGCTTACAAGCAAAAGCAAAACAAAACTGCCCAAATAAGAAGAGGAAAAGGCCAAGGTTTAGAGATAGATGAAGATGACTTCACCATCCAAGGAAACATTTTTAACTTTGTTTAACCTGAAGGTGCTCCATTTCCAGTGGAAATACTATTAATAACTCATTTTGCCTTTCAAACATCTAATCTCATTCATTCATATCTCCAACTTAAATGAGTTCACCAAACTATAAATGACAAATTCAGACAAGACACCAACCTTTTTGAGAGCTCCCGTGTGTTTCCAGGCTAACCTATCTTCCTCATTGCATTTAACTGAAAGTGCCACAAGAGCTTGTGTGTATAGTAGGGTGAAAAGCACCTTCACAATGCAGGTGAAGTGGTCTAGAAGAGAAAGAGAGGATCATTATTTCTTTGGAATCTAGACATTTTGTACTCAAGATCATTTCACAAATACATCTTTCCTTGAACATGTAATTGGTTTTTGTTCAACACTTCACCTAATAAAATGAAATTATAAGGTGATATTATATTTGCTACCCACCTGATCTGAAATTATGAAAACAAAATTCCTTTATTCATCCACAGAATATGTAAATGAGAGGCATTTAGCGCAGCGTAAAGTGTGCTCTGTTTTAGACGAACAGAGTGCTAATGCCACTCAAGCTGTGTAATGTTGGCAAATCCCCTTCCTGATCATTATGTACTTAACAATGATGTCTGAGAACAGTGTTAAACCAACACTTCATCCACTTCTAATATTATATAAACCTTATAAGGAATATCATATCATATCATATTATATATAATACAAAACTTCTAAAGTTAAAAAAAAAAAAGAAAAGAAATCCCAGTATTTTAGCCACTCTAATTGAGTTCTAAAACTCAATTTACAACTATAACAATGCAAAAACAATATTAACAATACATAAAATGCCTGGTAGCTTCTGGCACATATTAGGTACTTAATAAATGGTAGCTTAAAAATTACAAGTAATAGGGGCGCCTGGGTGGCGCAGTCGGTTAAGCCTCCGACTTCAGCCAGGTCACGATCTCGCGGTCCGTGAGTTCGAGCCCCGCGTCAGGCTCTGGGCTGATGGCTCGGAGCCTGGAGCCTGTTTCCGATTCTGTGTCTCCCTCTCTCTCTGCCCCTCCCCCGTTCATGCTCTGTCTCTCTCTGTCCCAAAAATAAATAAAAAACGTTGAAAAAAAAAAAATTACAAGTAATATTTACATACAGCTAATAACTTAGAAAATTTCCTCGAATGTCTCATTCAATCCTCGTAAGTCTCAGTTGGACATCTGAGTTTCAAAATGATGTGCCGCTGATAACAAAGCTAATAAACATCCAGGTCTGAACTTGAATCCATATAGATGATTTTACTGCAGATTCAGTATTCCTTCTATTATATTATGCGGTTCCCCTAATAAATGGATACTACCATTTAGTCAGTTGCTGGGGTCAGAAACTTGTAGATATCCTTGATACTTTCCTATTTCATTCTCCCCACATGAAAAAAAATCACCAAGTCCTGTCAATTCTACTTTAAAAATATCTCGAGTCAATTCTAAAATCCTAGACCAGGCTTCCATCCTTTCTTGCCTATGCCCAAAATTCCAGCCCTAAGTAGTTGTGTTCAGGGTGCCCCAAGACCACTTCCAGGCTTGATGATTCACAGGAAGGCTCACAAGACTCAATATACAGTCCTATGATTCATTATAGCAAGAGCTATAAAGTAAAATCAGCAAAGACAAAAGGCACATTGGGTGTAGTCCAGATGAAATCCAGAGTTCTTTACCAGTATTCTAGCACAGGGCATGCTTAACTCCTCCAGCAATAAGTTATAACAGACTGTGAGATACAGACACCAGGAGAGCCTGTTAAGAAATTGAGTGCCCAAGGTTTTTACTGGGGGAAGTTCACACAGGCACCCTTTGCCTAGCACAAACTAGGTTTTTAGACTCCCAGGAGGAAAGCAGGTGTGTTTGGCATAAACCACTGTTTGTACAGTTTAGGCATAGTGACCCACTCCCATCAGTTCTGTGGACGGTGGGGGTGGTAGAGACCCTTCCAAAATCAAAGTTCCCAGATGCCAGTTAAGTGCCAACCTTGTAAGCAGGCCTTTCAAAAGTTAACAGGTCTTCTATGTTAAGTCTTTCTTGCACAGTGGTTTATGTGCATCACCTCTTAGTCCCCTGCAATCTTTTTTATTTTTATTTTTTACAGCCAGACTCATCTTTTTAATTTTTTTTAAATTTATGTATTTTGAGAGAGAGAGAGACAGAGAGACCGAGCAGGGGAGGGTCAGAGAGAGAGGGAGAGGGCAGGCTCTGCTCTGTCAGCACATAGCCCGACACTGGGCCTGATCCTACAAACCAGAAGATCATGATCTGAGTTGAAAACAAGAGTTGGACACTCAAGTGACTGAGACACCCAGGCACCCAAACTGATCTTTTTAAAAGAAATATCTAGCATCCTTCTACTGAGTCTCTGTACAAGCTGAAACACTCTTTCCTTCCTCAAAGCCTGGCTAACTCTTAGGTGACACCTTAAAGTCACTTCCTAAGGAAAATCTTTCCTGATTTTAAAATGAGTACGTGTGAGTGCATACACGTGCGAGCCTTGTCTCTTACTCATGTTGATGACTCGGGGTGGGAACTTATAGCTGAGCCAGCTGTGGGATTTTTCTAACTGGAGGTAAATGGAAGGTATAAAAATGTGAGTCTAGAGTGTCACAGGTCATGTTCCTAGTCTATGGCAGACTGTCTAAAGTAACACTGAATAAAGCAGATCCATTAAGACAAGAAACCTAAGATGCCAGCATCCAAAGTTCTGGTTCTGGTCATTCCTGAGACTACCCTTAACTCCTACAGTTTGGTTATGTGAGTACATTAGTGCTCTTCCTTTGTGCTTATAGACTAGCTCTAAATGGATTTCTAAATGTCCTAACACCTAGGTGCTGAACATATGCCAGGATAAAGACAATAAGAACTTACAATCTAGAGAGAGAGAGAGGAAGAGAGAAACAGAGGGCTACATGTATACACATGGTATACTGGGAGAAAATAAGAGGAGGAACTAACCTAATTCAAGGGCAAGGCATAGAAAAAAAAAATAATAAAGCTTTCTATTTCAGTGAGGAAAGTTAAGTCTTGAATGATGAAGAGAAATAAGCCATAATAAAGAAGGCAAGGGGGAAGGGAAAGGTAAAGAAAGGGGGATTCCAGATAGATGAAGCCATGTTTTGAGGGCACAGAAAAAGCCTAAGGTTTACAAGAACTGTAAACTGTCCAGTGTAACTAGAATACAAGTAGTGATTTTTGATAGATGAGGCTAGGAAAGCAATCTTTATTGCTGAAGATGGAAGGTTATGAACTACAGGCTATCTGTGGTCTACAGAGAGGTTTGGTTTGCCTCTATCCTATTTAGTTTTTAGTTACTGACATTTAAAAATAGGATATTTCTTATACAAGTCAAGAATTCCCCTTACTCTTAAAAAAACAGGAAGATTTGACAACACTGGGGCCACATTTTTACATGCCAACAATGATTTGGAACTGAGTAGTAACTGTCCTCTTTGGCCAAGCATTCATTCTCTAGCTTATCAGTCTCCTACTCCCAATTACATCAAACCAAAGACTATTTCACAAGTAGTCAGTATATAACATTATTGTTAAGAATGAATTTAGGCTATGAAGCCAAATTGTCTAGATTTAAATTCTGACTCTTCAGATCTCAAGCAGGTTAGTAATATACACTTGCTTTATTTCCTATTCTATTTAATGGAGACAATAATCTCATCTACCTTAAAGAGATTAAGTGAAATAAGGTTTATACCTAAATGCTTAAAACAGTGATCAGCAATGGCAATCAGTAAATATCTGGTTTATTTATTCATTTTTTTATTTTTAGAGAGAGAGTACGAGCTGGGAGAGGGGCAGAGGGAGAGAGGGAGACATCTTAAGCAGGTTCCACACTCAGTGCGGAACCCAATGCAGGGCTGGATCCCAGTTCCCTGCGATCATGACCTAAGCCAAAATCAAGAGTCGGATGCTCAACCAACTGAGCTACCCAGCTGCCCCAATATATTAGTATTTGTTACTTGTTTGATATCTACAGGCATACAGACTGGGTAATAAGCCACTGAAACACTTTAAGCATGAGAATGATAATATCAGATTTGCATTTTAAAACGTTCACTGCTGCTTCTTTAGAAGAAAGGGATTGAAACAAGCCAAGACTAGAGGCAAGACAACCTATTAACAGACAGCAAAAGTACCATACCTGAGAAATTTGATGACCTGAACTACAGAAGAATGATGATGATGGAGAGAATGAGTTAAATTAGAGAAGTATTTAGATGACAAAAATGATAGGACTTGGTAGCCTTTTGGAGGTAGAGAATGATGGTGTCTTTCATTGTATAACAAAGAGTAGACAGTAGCAGCACTGACTAAAATGGAACGACTGAAATAGAGGAAAAGAGTAAGTCTTGATGAGTAGAAAATGAGTTAAGGAATTCACCAAGGAATTGTCGACTGCAGCTAGAGATTTGGGAATCATCAGAGAACAGGTGAACTGACACTATGGGAAAGAAGACAAAATTCAGAAAGGGATAGGAACTAAGAGACAACTCCAAAAATGGTGAAAAGAGGAGGTGAATAAAAAGGAGCCATGAAAACGAGTGAAAAAGAGATAGGAAGAGAACCAGAAGAGGATGGTATCATCAAAGTCAAGGAAAGACTATTTCATGACTTAATTGAATGTTTCAATAGAATGATGAAAATTAATAGAATTTGTCTACTAATCACAACAAAATGAGGAAGTCATTTAATATTGCTCAGAAATATCACTCATATATGAGTACTCCCATCGTAAACTACACAGATTTTTTGTTTGTTTAAAAAGAAGTAGGAGGCCTTGGTGGTTCAGTTGCTTAAGTGTCCAACTCTTAATTTCAATTCAGGTTATGATCTCACAGTTCATGAGATGGAGCCCTGCATCAGGGCTGTCAGCACAGAGCCTGTTTGGGATTCTCTCTCTCCCTCTCACTGCCCTTCCCCTGTGTGTGCATGTGCCCGCACTCTCTCTCTCTCAAAATAAACACTCAAAAAAAAAAAAAAAAAAAAGTCATATATTTTAAGGAAATAAGAGCCAGTATAAGAGTAATCATAGCTTTTCCTTGTAGCAATGTACTAATTCCTAGTTGTAGTCATTTTATCTGCCTTGGTGATCATCATTTTTCAAGTATTTCAAATGGCAGTTTAAGCTTAAGCTTTTGCTTAAGTTCTCACATTCACTAACATATGTAACAAATATTTACTAAATGATTGCCACGTGAAGTCAATGTTTCTCAGGGACTTGGAAGAAAACAAGGAATCACTCATATAACATGTACATTAGGTTCCCAGGTTGTTATCTTCTAAGGCTGCAACAGAGAACAAAGCCCTTCAAACCAATTATCAACATTTTAAAAGGAGAGGGAAACTGGATATCTACTCTCAGTCAATGTGCTTTTAAAACAACCAAAACCAGGGCGCCTGGGTGGCTTGGTCGGTTAAGCGTCCGACTTCAGCTCAGGTCACGATCTTGTGGTCCGTGAGTTCGAGCCCCGCGTCGGGCTCTGTGCCGACAGCTCAGAGCCTGGAGCCTGTTTCAGATTCTGTGTCTCCCTCTCTCTGTGACCCTCCCCCGTTCATGCTCTGTCTCTCTCTGTCTCAAAAATAAATAAACGTTAAAAAAAAAAAAAATTTTAAAACAACCAAAACCAAAAGCCCACCATCAAACCACCTGAATGTGAACAAAGGAAGACCAATACTTAACTTGAAATGCATTTAGAAGCAAACAGACCATGAACAATGGCACAGATTTTTTTAAAATTTTTTTCTTAGTGTTTTTAATTATTTTTGAGACAGAGAGAGACAGAACATGAGCAGAGAAGGGGCAGAGAGGGAGACACAGAATCTGAAGCAAGCTCCAGGCTCTGAGCTGTCAGCACAGAGCCTGACACGGGGCTCGAACTCACAGACTGTGAGACCATGACCTGAGCTGAAGTCGGACACTAAACCGACTGAGCCACCCGGGCGCCCCATGATGGCACAGATTTTAAGTATTATAGAGCTACTACATGACAGGAAACAAGGGTGGGGGATCATGGTGCTGGGAAGGCTGCTTAATAATTAAAAAAACTGATTTCATGAGATACAGAGTTTGGTATCATAGAAATGTTAGCCTATAGCTCTTTAAAAAGTGAATTTTTCCTTAGAATCAAAAATGAAAATTATATTCCTTACTTCCTATTCTAAACGTCTGAGAACTGAAGTTTCTGACCTCCTAGACAGGTGCAACATCCACATCATTAGACTATTTGAGAACATGAAGTCATCAGTTTCATTATTTATATTTAAATCATCATTTTAAAAAGTTGTAAACATCATAACTCATGAAATGAAGACATTTTAAATAGATAACATGTGTAAATCTTTGCCTTATTTCTGACTTATTTTCAGCAAGATAAAAATCCTAAAAAAGGAATAAATAGTTCAAAGGGTATTGACATAACTGAGACAGCAGCGTGACTCTTTAATGATACCAATAAAATCTGATTCAACCAGATTCTCTCCCATGGGTAATGTATAAACACACAATGAGAAATTTTCAAAAATAAGATAATTAAATATTTAGTGAGTACCCTCTTTATGTAACGGCATTTTTGCTGGGTGTTATAAGAGTAATCCAAGGAACCGACAGTCTTCTGGGGTGATACTGGCTTGCCTACAGGTACCATGCTTAGTGCAGGCGAGATAATTAAAACAAACAGGATTCAGATGCCTGCAGAAATTCCTTTCCCATAAAGTGTTTTAGAGTTAAGGTAACACAAAATACTCCAACTTCTTTTAGGACAAAGTATAATATATGTAAAGTAATAAAACTCTTGGGGGAAAATCATACAAGTAAACAGGACACAATCTAAAGACTGTATCAGACATTTTATTGTTTTCTTAAAATTACCATGAAAAACTTTTATAAAGAAATATACTATTGCACTACTTCAGTAAAGCACTTTGCACATATCCATATAAACATCAAATCTTCTCAATCTTCTCTTTCATGATCTGAGCTTCTAAGTACACATGTTCTCTCTTCAAAAAGTCTAGTCTACAACAAAAATCAACTTGAGATGTGTTTTGTGTGATACACTCAACTCTATTTTCTCTTTGATGAGTGAAGAACCCAAATAGTTTAGTAAGACTTTCTTTGCATTAATCAACAGAGCACCGAGAAAAGATCCCGAGTCCATCTAACAACTAATAAGGTAGTTAAAGCTGCTCCCTTGGGTATACTTCAGGGCAATTGTGGTTTGGGTCTACTAAACTGCAAACATTCTCAAAGAACATTATATAGAAAAGACCATAATATAAGACATAAAGATTCAAACCAAAGCAATAGCTTTCTTGAATTTCAAAATAGAAAATAAGCAATTTACCAGAAAATAAGACAACTGGATATTTAACATATCCAGTCCACAAACATTTACTGGGCATATTATGTAGCAGGTAGGTACTAGGGATACAGGTAAAATGATGCAAATCATAGACGAACTGATAGTTTATAGAGCAGGGGATTTAAAGAAAATCTACCATTATTTTCCTGAGAAAACTGTCAAAACAGAACTATAGACAAGATATTATGGGAAAGGGAAAAACACATATTTAAGAGAAAGGCTTCCAGGAGAGAGTAACACTTAAGGTAAAAGTACCACTGGCAGTTATTAATGGAGAAATGGCAAAAATTTAAACATGCTCAAAACTCTCCTACCTTAAAAACAAACAAAAAATAGCTCCTTTGATATATCCACACATACCTTCTGCTCTCTCCCCACATTCGTTCTTGATAGTTCTCTCTGCTGTTTCCTCATTGCCCTGTCATTTCTCATCCCACTATAATCTACTTCTGATTCTCCAACTGCACAAAAGCAACTTCCTTATTATTATTCCTTATTACTGCATATAACCAGGAGTCCTCAGGAGAATTTATAGCTAACTAATTTTTAGGGGTGAAGATCCTTTTGAAAACCTTGTTAAGGGCTATGGAGCTTCTCAGAGAAAAAATGCACATGTACATATAAAAATTTCCTATATCATTTTAGGAGATTCATGGATTCCTACTTTTGAACTCTTAAATCACAAATTAAAAGGCCTTGAAAGGAGGAGTTAAGATGGCAGAGGAGTAGGGGAACCCTATGCTTCCTTGTCCCTCTCAACACAGCTAAATAAATATCAAATCATTACATGTGCCCCAGAAATTGATCTGAGGACTGAGAAAACAAACTGCACAACTAGAGGGAGAAAAGGCCACGTTGTGGAAGGTAGGAGGTGTGGATTCATGATTTGGGGAAGAAAAAAATTGATGGTGCTGCTGAGGGGAGGAAGCCCTGATCAGAGAGGAGAGAAAGAACGCACACAGGGCACAGGGCACAGAGCACAGAACAAGAAAAAACCCTTCCCCAAAACCACACAGGGAAAATGAAAGGGAGTGATTATTCCAAGTTTTTACAAGCAGTGGAGCTCAAAGTCTAAAGTTTTAGAAGTCTGGAGGCCCAGGAGCAGACAGTGTGGCCTGAAGATCCCCTGGGTCGCACTGGGAGAGACAGTTTGTCTTCTTGAGTGCATTTGAGAGAAGTAGCACTGCCTCTCTGGGGACAAAAGAGCCAGGGGGTACCAATGAACTGTCCTTTTCATTAGCATAGGAACAGAGGTACCTGCTGAGGACAGCTAACCTGGATGCCAGCTTTTTGCAGTGCTTTACCATAAACTCTAAGTCTCTGCATGTTCCTGCAATTGCCCTTGTGGGACAAACCACCACTAGTCACAGCGCAGTGAGACCCCTCCCCCAGAGGATCAGCACGGGCCGTTCTGCATCAGGTCCCTAAGATTTGGAGTTTTGAAACACAGCCTGCACACCTGAGATGCAGGAACACTGTGCCACCAGGTGGGCAGATGGCTCAAACACACACAGCATGAAGGCAGGGACCTGAGAGAAGCCTGGGACACACACAAGGGGAGATCATATGCTCTTCTGTGAGGGCTTCCTGAACTCCCTTCTTGGGGGACTAGAGAGCTGGCTGATGACATTTTTACCCCTGCCTGTCAGCACAGACAGACCAGTAAGCAGAATAGTGGTCACAGTGGAGGCTTGAGTGACTTAAACCAAGCCATGTCCCCCTGCATTCTGCAAGTGCTTTTCTTTCTTTCTTTTTTTAAACTAGGACAATTGTGCTTAAACTCAGAGCAGCAGTGGGCCTCCCCCCAGAAGACCAGCACAAACCTTGTGCACACACCGAGACTATTGACCACAGAGTGTTCCAAAGCTTTAGCTCTAGAGGAAACAGGATTTAGCCTCCTTTAACAAGCATACCAAAACACACCTAGTTAAAATTCACCACACAATGGACAAAATCCAAACACTCCTCACTGCAGGCAAGGAGAAACTCTGCAGAGGACTGACCACAGCGAAAGAACAGCCAATACACAATAGCAGAGTGCATACACCAGGAACATTTCCTGAAGCATGAGGTCCTGGACAGTATATGACCTCTTCCTAATATAGCCACTACTCTCAGGAGCAGGAAATATAACAGACTTTCCTCACACACAGAGGACAGAGACCTAGACAAAATGCCAAGATGAAGGTATTCATCCCAAAAGAAAGAACAGGAAGATGCCATGGCCAGGGATTTAATCAAAACAGATATAAGTAATATGCCTGAACCAGAATTTAAAACAACAATTATAAGGATACTAACTGGGCTAGAAAAAAAGTATAGGAGATACCAGGAAGTCCTTTACTGTAGAGATAAAAGACCTAAAAACTAGTCAGGCCCAAATAAAAAATGTTATAACTGAGATGCAAAACCAACTGGTTGTAATGACCACAAAGATGGAAGAAGCAGAGGAATGAATAAGTGGTACAGAAGATAAAATTATGAAAAATAATGAAGCCAAAAAGAAGAAAGAAAGAAAGATATTGGATCATGAATGTAGACTTAGGGAACTCAGCAACTCCATAAAGGTTAATAACATTCCTATAATAGGAATCCCAGAAGAAGAAGAGAGGGGAAAAGGAGAAAGTTTATTTGAGCAAATTATAGTTGAAAACTTCCCTAATCTGGGGAAGAAAAGACATCCAAATGCAGGAGGCACAGAGAACTCCCATCAAAATCAACAAAAACCAGGCCAACATAAAGACATATCATAGTAAAATTTGGAAAATACAGATAAGGGGAGAATCCTGAAGGCTGCAAGGGAAAAGAAATTCCTAACCTACAAGGGAAGACAAGGTTAGCAGCAGATCTCTCCTTAGAAACTTGGCAGGCCAGCAGGCAGTGGCATGATATACTCAAAGTGCTGAATAGGAAAAATACACAGCCAAGAATACTTTATCCAGCAAGGCTGTCATTCAAAACAGAAGGAGAGATAAAGAGTTTCCCAGACAAACAAAAACTAAAGGAGTTCATAATCACTAAACCAGCCCTGCAAGAAATATTAAAGGGGACTCTTTGAGTGGGAAAGAAAGATCAAAAGCAACAATGACTAGAAAAGAACAAAGAAAAACTCCAGAAACACTGATTTTGCAGGTAATACAACAGCAGTACATTCATACCTATCAATATCACTCTGAATATAAACGCTCCAATCAAAAGATATAGGATATCAGAATGGATAAAAAACAAGACCCATTTATATGCTGCCTACAAGAAACTCATTTGAGACCTAAAGACACCTACAGATTGAAAGTGAGAGAATGAAGAACCATTTAGCATGCTAATGGACATCAAAAGAAAGCTGGAGTAGCTGTACTTATCTACATTTTAAAACAAAGACTGTAACAAGATATGAAGAAGGGCACTATATCATAATAAAGAGGCTCTATCCAACAAGAAGATCTAACAATTGTAAATATTTATGCCCCCAACCTGAGAGCACCCAAAAATATAAATCAATTAAACACAAACATAAAAAAACTCATTGATGATAATACAATAATAATAGGGGAATTTAACACCCCACTTACAGCAATGGACAGATCATCTAAGCAGAAAATCAACAAGGGAACGATGGCTTTGAATGACACACTGGACCAGATGGACTTAACAGATATAATTAGAATATTTCATCCTAAAGCAGCGGAATACACATTCTTCTTCTCAAGTACACATGGAACATTCTCCAGAATAGATCACATACTGGGTCACAAATCAGCCCTCAACAAGTACAAAAAGATTGAGATCATATCATGCATATTTTCAGAGCACAACACTATGAAACGTGAAGTCAACCACAAGAAAAAATTTGGAAAGGCCACAAATACATGGAGGTTAAAGAACATCCTACTAAAGAATGAATGGGTTAACCAGGAAATTAAAGAAGAAATAAAGAAACAGAAGGAAGCAAATGAAAATGAAAACATGACAGTCTAAAACCTTCTGATTGCAGAAGAGGGAAGTATATAGCAATAAAGGCCTACCTCAAGAAGCAAGAAAAGTCTCAGACACACAACCTAACCTTACACCCAAAGGATCTACAAAAGAAACAGCAAATAAAGCCTAAAGCCAGCAGAAAAAAGGGAAATTAAAATAAATATTAGAGCAGAAATAGATTATATAGAAACAACAACAACAACAAAACAGTAGAACAGGGGCTCCTGGGTGGCTCAGTCGGTTGGGCAGCCAACTCCAGCTCAGGTCATGATCTCACAGTTTGTGGGTTTGAACCCCACATTGGGCTCAGGGCTGTCAGCACACAGCTTGCTTTGCTTCAGATCCTCTGTCCTCCTCTCTCTCTGCCCCTCCCCTGCCTGTGTTCTCTATCTCAAAAATAAATAAGCATTAAAAAAAAAAAACAACAACAACCCAGTAGAACAGACTAACAAAACTAAGAGCTGGTTCTTTGAAAGAATTAATAAAAAAGAATGAAATCTTGCCATTTGCAATGACATCAATGGAGCTAGAGAGTATTATGCTAAGTAAAATAAGTCAGCCAGAGAAACACAAATACCACATGATTTCATTCATATGTGTAATCTAAGAAACAAAACAAATGAGCAAATGGGAAAAAAGAGAGAGAGACAAACCAAGAAACAGACTCCTAATTATAGAGAGCAAATTCATGGTTACTAGAAGGGAGGTGGGTAGGTGGATGAGTTAAACAGGTGACAGGGATTAAGGAGTATACATGTGTTGAACACTGGGTGATGTATGTTAGTGCTGAGATACTATATTGTATGCCTGAAACTAATATTACTCAGTATATTAACTAGCTAGAATTTAAATAAAAACTTTTAAAAAGTGGGCAAAAGACATGAACACTTTTCCAAAGAACACATCCAACAACAACCTTCATTTCATTGTCATCTTCTTTTAGACATATGAACTATTTACTACTAATAAAAAAATAGTACAGTCATTTACCTCAAAACATTTCCAGCAGACTGAATATTTGTCCCCACTATTTTTAGAATATTATATATACTATATAATTTAAGAATCGGAATTATAAAGACATACCTTTGCGTAAGGGTTGTGGCATCATTAAGATCTGGATGAGCAAAAGGGATGTAACATCATGATAGAGAATTGGAACCTCAGGCTGTTGTTCTTCATTTCCCCGCCTAAAAAAAATGCATAATTACTTTAGACAATATTGCATATCTTTTCTAATTCATTTTATATTTCACATATATGTCTAAGGAACAGAAATTAAACTTTCATAAACAATTGAGAAATCTCAAAAGAAAAGGTTAGGGGCCATGTTTTTTGCCTAAAAGTATAATCTTTTAAATCTATCTATTCCCTTGATTCTGCCTAATATGAAAAAATTATATACAAAATTTATTAGATCTTATTTAAGCAAACAATTGGATACATTAACTTGATTATGAGTCTTTCTGATCTCTTAGATTACAGAAATCAAATGAAGGATTAATTGGAAATTTAGAGGATTAGTTTCACTATAAATGTGGTGGCATATAGGACACTTGCTGTCACAAACTTCACGCTAAAAAGTAAATGTTCATATTATTAAAAAGAACAGGTACAATTCGCAAACAAGTTACATTGAAGAGGCATGGTTAATATTTTTGTATTAAAAAGTTGTTTCAATTTTATGACTAACAAAATTCAAAAAATTCTTTAACACTTTCAAAAAAAAAGATAATAGGCAGAACTTAAACTATAAAAGACAAAGTAGGAAACCTCAGCAATGTGTGGTACTATGAGGAACAGAATATATTCTAAAGCAGATCTCATTCTAGATCTGTTAAGAATTTTTAAAACTCCTATAGAAGGATACATTTTTTGATCTTAGGTTTAATTTTTAATTCAGAAAACAAAAGCAAATCTTAAGTTTCTAAAGAATTCAATAAATTCTGAAGCTATACTTCAGACTAGATTTAGGATGAACAAAAATTGCTCAACTCTTTTATTAGGCTCCATCATTCAATAAATACTTACTGATCACTTATTATATGTCAGGTACTGGAAGCACTGGCAAGTAAACTAATGTCTGCTGCTGTGAAGCTTATAACTTCCAGAGGAAGAAGACAGCTCTTTCAGTGTCTCCATTCTCTACAAATAACCCTTTAATTTACTTGCCTCCCTCTCTAAAGCTAACCTTCCATTAATGCTATGAATCCTATTTGTCTCTCCAATCTTTTTTAACAAGCCCAAAGTACTTTTTAAAAAAACAGGGAGGGAGGCACCATTTGTTCACCTAGTATTCAAATCCCCACCAAAATGGTTTTCCACATGGCCAACAATGATCTCTTAATTACAAAATCTAGTGAACGTTTTTCAACTTTATCATACTGACCCTTGACTTTGCATACAGTTGAACACTTTTATCTGGAAAATTTTCTTGGCCTTTTTGAAACACTCTCGCAGATTCTGTTCTAACTCTCTGATTACTCTAGTTTTCTTGACAAGTTCTTCCTCTGACTAACCTAGAACTGGTGCTGTTTCCCAAGGCTCCAATTCCCACTCTCTTTTAATATGAAGGACTCTTTTTGAAAGACCTCCTAAACCATGACTTCAATCACCAGCTACACATTGATGACTTCCAAGTCTGTATCTCTAGCTATGAATCTCTTAAACCCACTACCTGAATATTTACAATCTTCACTTGTATATCCAACAGGCAGCTAAACCTGAACATGCCTAAAACTGAACACATGAACATTCTACTCTACTGCACTCATTCTCCCCTAGCCATAACCAATCTGTTCTTCCTTCTATGTTCTTAGTTTTGATGTGGCTTATTTATTATATCCTCTAGTATTTAGCACAATGGATATATTTATATACATTTATATGTATTTAGCACAATGTATAATCATAAAAATATAATGAATAAATAAGGTAGGATCTTAGGGATATCCCAAACCTATCTTCTCTTACTCACCCCATATTTAATTGGCAGTAAGTCCTAACAACTATCTTTATTCCTTCTTTGCCATCTCTATGGCCACTGACTTCTAACTATTCAATCTCCCTCAATTTTACGTTCTCCCAATTCATCCTCTACACTGTTAAAGATGCTGAAAAAAAAATTCCACAGAAACTGTATCTTGTTTACCATCATTTCCCTGATGGCTGGATTAAAACAGTTAATAAAACTAGCTGAATAAATTAAAAAATGAAAAATTAAAGGATTGCTGGATGGACATACAGGTGGCAAAAGAGACAAAAACTAGACAGTTAAGACTTCAGAGCATAAAGAGAGAGAGAAAATGCACTGAAGGAAGAAACATCATTGTAAATTATAAACTTAAGATCAGGGCCCTTAACTCCTACACATGTTTGTATTTCTATGGTTTTATCACAGTTACTTTAGTGAAATGAACCAAACGACTCAAAAGAAAACATGCCAAGAAGATGAAACCTGTTCCCAAAAAGAAAAGAGGAAAATAACACTAAAAAATCCTTGCTAACCTATGGATAAAAAAAGAAAGTGGTAAGAAACTGGTCCATTAAAAACTATTTAGAACAAAAATGATTTTGGATTTTTATACTGCTGCATTAAATCTAACAGCTGACAAAATACTCATACTTAGAATTAAAAGGAACTTTGTGAATCCATTTAAACTAGCTCAATCTCGGGGCGCCTGGGTGGCTCAGTCGGTTGGGCGTCCGACTTCGGCTCAGGTCACGATCTCACGGTCCGTGAGTTCGAGCCCTGCGTTGGGCTCTGGGCTGATGGCTCAGAGCCTGGAGCCTGCTTCCGATTCTGTGTCTCCCTCTCTCTCTGCCCCTCCCCTGTTCATGCTCTGTCTCTCTCTGTCTCAAAAATAAATAAAAACAAAAAAACAAAAAAACAAAAAAAAAACGTTAAACTAGCTCAATCTCATACCTATACAAAGATATATTTTACTGCATAAAAATCAAAGAGACTTAAGAACTTCTGTGTCACAACCTAAAGACTAACAAATTACAAAGCTTTTAGGTATAGAAACGAAATACATCTCAAATGAATAAATTAAATATAGTTTCTTAAAATAGGGATATTATAAGCAACTGAAAAGCTTAAAGGGCTAACATAAGTCTAGATTCTCATTTATTTTATTACGTTATGTGTCAACAATTTTTTTTTGTAACAGAAGCAATCTTTCTCAAATTTAGAGGTGAATTCCCTTTTGCTATTATTACTTATATTGCTTTTTTATTATTATCGCAATGACCTTCAAATATTATTTAAAATCAGTCTAAACCTCCAGATTACATCTTCTATTAAAATTATTCATATATTCTTGTTAAAAATTTAGTAATCTTTACATTAAATACGATTAAGAATGTATAATTAAGAAATGTTTGAAAACTACAATGAAACAAAAAATGAATTTAAAAAATGGGGAATGTTCTGGGGTGCTTGGCTGGATCAATTGGTAAAGCGTGCAACTCCTGATCCCAGGATCATATATTCGAGCCTCATGTTGGGCTTAGAGATTACTTAAAAAGTAAAAAAGTTTAAAAAAATAAAGAATGTTCCTAGTTGAGGAAACTGTCTACTGTAAAGATAACTATTTTCCCCAGATTCACTTATAAGTTTAAATAATTCTAATCAAAATCACAAGTGAAGGGAAGAGCTTAGAAAATGGTTCTAAAGATCATCTGAAAGAATAAACAGGTGAGAACAGTAAAGAAAAATTGGGAAGTATGGATGGGGGTCAAAGGGGAGAAAAAGGAGAGAATCTTAATCTAGATCAGAGATATATACATTATCTTCTCAATAAAGTAAACCAGCATGCTTCTGCCACAGACATAGGCTTGTGGGTCAACAGAACAAAGTGGAGAGTCCCTAATCAGAACCATAACATACAAATATTTAGCATATAATAAACAGGATGTAAAACTGCTTTAAAAATTAGCCAGTTCTTTGAAAATAAATATTAACTCTTCACTCATAACTACTGATGAAAATAAATTCCAAATGGATGATACATTTTTAAAAATCATCCCATAAGAAAATTCTACAAAGAATATGTAAGTAGGTATTGCAAACCCCAAGGCAGGAAACACATTATAATACAGGTTATAAAGGTAAACATCATGGACAAGTTTGGGAGGCATTCTAAGTATGAAAGCAATCAGAAAAAATAAGAATTATAAGGCCTGACTGGTTTGGCTACATGAAATTTTAAAACTTTAATATGTCAAGAAAAGTAATATAAAATTGAGAGACAAATGTATTTTGGAAAAAAGTTTCAACACCTATGAAAAAATAAGGTTTACTATTTTTAAGCCATAAAGAATCACTCAGATAATTTTTAAAAAATAAGATGCCAACAGAAAAATGGACAGATATTCTAAACATATAATTCATAAAAAATGTACACAAATAGCTAATAATCAGGAAATATTTAATATTAATATGAAGCTAATTTTACCAGAAATTAAACAAATTTCTATTACTTTGGGATCCCATTTTTTATCTATCAAACTAGCCCAAAATATGTTTTTAAAGTGATCATACTCAAGATGAACAGCAACAGGAATGTTCCTACATTGCCAGCAAAAGCTTATAAAAGGGCACTCTTTTCAAAAAGCAATGCTGTACTACGTAACACAGTGCCTGACAAGCAGTGTGAATATTTATCAAATAAATGACTAAAACTAAAAAATATTTATATACTTTCATGTCATTCTATAGTTCTAGTATTATATCTGACATGTCAAGAACTGCTAAACACACCATCTGATATTGTAGAAAAGAAGAAACAATTTAAAAGATTAACAATAGGAATGAATAATGTATGTCATCTAAAGAATTTTTTTAAGTTTATTTATTTTGAGAGAGGGAGAGAGAAAGTGTGTCAGTCCCAAGTAGGCTCTGTGCTGTCAGCACAGAGCCCCAATGTGGGACTTGAACCCAAGAACCATGAGATCACATGACCTGAGCTGAAACTAAGAGTCAGATATTTAAACAACTGAGCCACCCAGGCACCCCTGTCATTTAAGGAATTTTTAATGATGTGGGAATTTGGTTGTTATGTGTTAATTTTATTTATTTTTTTAATGTTTGTTTATTTTGAGAGACAGAGCGAGCAGGGGAGGAGCAGAGAAAGAGGAAGAGAGAGAATCCCAAGCAGGCTCTGCATTGTCAGTGCAGAGCTCAACATGGAGCTCAATCTCACAAGTCTGTGAGATGACCTGAGCTGAAATCAAGAGTCAGATGCTTAACTCACTGAGCCACCCAGGTACCCCAGTTATGTGTTAATTTTAAAAAGCAGATTCTAAAACTGGTATAGTAGGATTCAAATAGTTCTTAAAAATTCATAATATATATATGGAAAAAAAGAAACTGGAAATAAATATCTCAAAATGTTACCAATGTTAGAGGAATTCCCAGAAAATAGTATTGATTCCCTGCCCTCATATTTGACCTCATTTTTATAGCTCATAAATTCATTAAACTGTAACAAACTATATATAGTAAGTGGGTTATAAGATTTTATATTCTTTCATTTTCTCCCTCACCATTTTTGCACATTCTAAACATTGTACAATAAATACAATTTTTATGATCAGAAAAAAATTTACAAAAACAATAATAACCTGGAGCTTGTTGGCTACAAAGACAAAAACAATCATTCTGAGGACAGAGAAATAGATCTTTCCTGGCACACAGCAGGCAAATAATCAGAACAAATGAATGAATGGATATACCCCAACGTAGAAAAGAGAACCAAAACTTTTGACTGTGAGATTTAATACCATCATTATAGTAATTATCCTTTTAATACTTAATTTAAAAATACATAATTGCTTCCATTTTTTAAAGTTTTTAGATTATCTTTAAAATCCAGATCATAGGGGTGCCTGGGTGGCTCAGTTGGTTAAGTGTCTGACTCTTGACTTTGGCTCAGGTCATGATCTCACAGTTCATGTCATTGAGACAAGCACTGGGCTCTGCACTGACAGCAGGAAGCCTGCTTGCAATTCTCTCTCTCCCTCCTTCTCTCTGCCCCTCACCCACCAGCACGTGCGCACAAAATAAAACATTAAAAAAAAATACAGATTATAAAAACTGTATACTACTAACTCTATGGACAAGAAGAAATGGATGGTTAGAGTTAATAGGCCTGATTTTCCATTTTTTAAAACCAAAGCCATTATCAACACAACGAAATTAAAAAGAAACAAAGAAATAACTTTCATGAGGATTACAGAAAAAAGTTTATATGAGAAACCTATATCATTAGACATAGAATGTTATTTTAGTAAAGTATTAAAAGTGAGAAAATAGAAAAAGATATTTCAATCTTTTAAAATCTAATATATAGATAGGAAACACAGATATCATATTATAGTCAACTATAATATTACAAGTTAGTGAATTAATGAACCATAAAAATGAGAATATAGGGAGGAAAAATCAATGGGATTTTCCAATAATTGCTCAGATTTCTTCTTACTAAGAAAGGAAACAGAATAATAGTTAAGAACTTAGACTCCTGAATCTGAAAGGTGTGGATTCAAATGCCACCTCTATTCCTTACTAGTTCTGTGCCCCTAAAGAACATGTTAATTAATTTTTCTAAGCCTCCATTCTTCATATGTAAAAATTGAGATAACAATGGTACCTAGTGTATATAGTTATGGTGAAGATTAAATGAGATTATATATGCAAAGCATAAAAATGAAAGCATGAAATAATCACTGGATAAGTGTTCACAACATTTACTACTATCCTAACGGGTATTAAATCTTAGGGCTTGATAAGAACACTCTTGGCAAATAGTTCTATTGAAATCATAGTACCTATGTCTAGTTTTTACAATATATATTTTTTAAGTTTATTTATTTATTCTGAGAGAGAGAGAAACCACAAGCAGGGGAGGGACAGAAGGAGAGTGAGGGGGAGGGGGAGGGGGAGAGAATGAATCTCAGGTAGGCTCCGCACTGCCAACATGGAGCCCGATGTGGGGCTTGAACTCACGAACCACGAGATCATGACCCCAGCCAAAATCAAGAGTCCAGCGCTCAACCAATTGAGCCACCCAGGTGCCCTATTGTTTAAAACTATTAATTCACCAATACTACGCTTAGGAAACCTTATGTTTGCTAAACATGCTTAGACTCAGAGAATTAGGCCTTCTAATACTTGCACACCATCTCCACCCTTGAGTATGCAAGTCTAGCTAGGAAAGAAAATCACTAGCTAATATTAAGGAAAATGATTTTCCTTAGCCATAACAGGCAAAATACTAATAGCTTGCTAATTCTGTCTATGAACACACAAAACACACAAATTTTTTCTGAGAAGTAGCAGGATATATTCATAGCCTCTAAGTAGCTCTCCAGAAGATAACTTTAATTACTAATTACAAAGGATAAAATAATAACGTTACAGTGGAAAAACCTGGCAGATGCCACATTAACCAAGAAATGAGAGTCATTATCATCAATAACAAAACAAAGTCAACAGCATATACCTCCTAATATGATGCACTAAAAAGAACACATTGCTTTTGTGGTATTTCTGTGAAAAGTTTATAACCTGAATCTAAGCACAAGAAACTACTGGACAAAAATAAATTGAGGGATTCTACAAAATAACCGGCTTGAGCTCTTAGAAAAAAATGTCAATGTTACGAAACACAAAGAAAAAGTCAGGAACAATTTCAGATTAAAGGAAATTAAAGAGATATGACACCTAAATACAAGCACAACCTTGAATTTCCTTTTCATTGCATTTGCATTTCTAGGACATTACTGAAACAACTGGCAAAATGTGTTAGGTTCTGTATGAGATAGGGGTCAATATTAATTACTTCTCATATACATGTCCAATTAACCCAGCACCATTTATTTTAAAAACTATGCTTCTCTCACTGTTCCTCAGTGCCATCTATGCTATAAATCCAGTATCCGGACATGTGTGGGTCTGGTTTGTTTTGTTTTGACAAGCAAATACAAATTAATTTTTTTAGCTCCACTTGATCACATAAGTGGTGGTATAATGTACATATTTTCTTCTCCTGGATTTTTCTCTTAACATTTTATCTTGATGGAGATCTTTCCACATTAGTAAACAAAGTGCTTTCTCACCTTTCTTTCCTTTTCTTTCTTTTTTTTTTTTTTTTTTTTTGATAGGTCTGTTTTAATTTACTATTGTAGAGAACATAAAGCAGTATTTGGTAGCTATATGGGAAAAAATAAAATTGGATCCATTCTTTATATCAGATATCATGATAAATTCCAAATAGAGAGCTAAATGTAAAAACTGTGAAGTCACAGAAATATTAGAAGAATCATGTACCTGAGAAGAGGTTAATATCCAAAATATACACAGAATTCAATAGGAAAAATACAAGCCAATTAAAAAGTGGGCAGAGGATCTGAGCAGACATTTTCCTGAAGAAGACATATAGATGACCAACAGGTACTGAAAATGTGCTCAACATCACTAGTCATGAGGGAAATACAAATCAAAACCACAATGAGCTATCACCTTGCAATTGTTAAAATTGGTATCAAAAAGAAATACTAAGTGTTGACAAGAATATGGAGAAAAAGGAACCTTTGTACATTGCTGGTGAGAATGTAAACTGGGCAGCCATCATACTAAACAGTACGGAGGTTCCTCAAAAAGTTAAAAATACAACCACCATATGATCCAGGAATTCCACTTCTGCATATTTATCCAAAGGAAAGAAAAACACTAACTCAAAAAACTTTAATAAGACACACCCAATATTCACTGCAGCATTATTTACAATAACCAAGACATGAAAACAGCATAAGTATCCATCAATGGATGAATGGATGATGTATACATACATAATGGAATTATTATTCTGCCATAAAAAAGAAGGAAACCCTGCCATTTGTGACAATAAGGATGGACCTTGAGGGCATTATGCTAAGTGAAAAAGTCATACAGAGAAAAGACAGATACCATGTTTTCACTCTTATGTGGATCCTGAGAAACTTAACAGAAGACCATGGGGGAGGGGAAGGGAAAAAAAAAAAAAGGTTAGAGAGGGAGGGAGTCAAAACTAAGACTCTTAAAAACTGAGAACAAACTGAGGGTTGATGGGGGGTGGGAGGGAGTGGTGGGTGGGTGATGGGTATTCAGAAGGGCACCTGTTGGGATGAGCACTGGGTGTTGTATGGAAACCAATTTGACAATAAATTTCATATTTATTTATAAATAAATAAATTAAATAAAAAACAAACAAAACAAATCAAAATAAAATAAAATAAAATAAAATAAAATAAAATAAAATAAAATAAAATAAAATTGAAAAGTGTAAACAAAAAATGAACTCATAGATACAAAGAACAGATTGGTGGTTGTCAGAGACAGTGGTGAGCAAAATGTCAGATATGGTGAGTGAGCAAAATGGGTAACAAGTGGTCAAAAGGTACCAACTTTCAGTTATAAAATAAGTCATGGGTATATAATGTACAGCACAGTGACTACAGTTAATAATACTGTATTGTGTATTTGAAAGTTAACAAAGAGAATAAATCACAAAAGTTCCCATCACAAGAAAAAAAGTTTGTAATTATGTGCAATGACAGATGTTAACTAGACTTACTATGGTGATCATTTCACAATATATACAAATATCAAATCATGTTGTAATTAGTTTCACTACATCTGAAATATAATGTTGTATATCAATCATATCTCAATTTAAGAAAAAAGAAATAGGAAAAGAAAACCTGAGTTTTAAAAAAGGGAGTGAGGTTAAGACCTGAGTCAGGATGAGTCAAATTCCAGAATTAATTACTGAAAAGATTAATAAATATGACATTAAAAAAAAACTTTGGATGGCAAAAAAAAAATCATAAAGTAAAACTAAATTGACAATCTACTGAAACATATTTGCAAATTATAATACAAAGGGCTAATATTCAAAATCCATAAACATGTTTTTAAAATGAAGAGGAAAACAACCAACAACTCAATTGTTAGAAATAGGCAACAGATAGAGTTCACACACACAAAAAATGCAAATGGGCACGAATGTAAGATAGAGGTCTCCAAGTTTACTTTATCACATAGTTTTTCCTTTGGAAAAATACAAGTTTTATAAAATTAAAATAAATAAATCAAAGGGGAAAAGGCAATCTTTAAACACTGAGGAAAAAAAGAACTGAAACAAATGAGTCTCACTATAAATCAAGTTGATGGCATAACAACACAAGAAAAAAAGTTACTTCAAATGAGTTTAAAAACAGTATTTTGCCTGTACATCCCTGGTGGTATAGATTCTAGGACAAAAGAACATATAGTCAGTAGTGATTTTTTTTTTTAATAATTATCATTATACTATAGGTTATGCAAGTAGTAATAAAGTTAATGCCATTATGAACCTAGATTTTCAGAATAAGAGAAAAAAGATGCAAATAACAAAAAAGTTAAGAAATAAAATATACCCTTCAATCTTGCATTTGAATTACAAATACCAGTAAGAACTCAGAATCTTTTTCTAAAAAAAAAAAAAAGACTCCCTAACTCTGTCCACTGGAATGGCCTATGAGCCTGTAAGATTTTGTGATAACATAATAGTCATATATACCCCTTAACCACCCAGATTGTGATCTCTAAATACCATTTCCCATTAAAAGGAACTACATAGAGGATTGGCTGATTCCAGGTACAGAGTGTAAAATATACAAAATAAGCCTAGGTTATTGTGCCAGAAAACAAGGATATTATCAAAGACTACTTGGACCATGTTGAAGTCCAACAGCCATCCTAAAGGGATTCTCAATAACCTAAAAGGGAGCAACATATATCTCTTCAAATTCAACATATATCTCTTCAAAAATGTTTTTGCTTTCTTTGGATAAATGCCTAGAAGCAGAATTGCTGAATCATATTTTTAATTTTGAGGAACCTCCATAGTGGCTGCACCAATTTACATTCCCACTAACAACGTATGAGAGTTTCCTTTTTTCCACATTCTCACCAACACTAGGGAAAAGATATATGCACCTCTATGTTCAGTGCAGCATTATTTATAATAGCCAGGATATGGAAGCAACCTAAGCATCCATCAATAGATGAATGGATAAAGAAGATGTGATATATACATACAATGTACTATTACTCAGCCATAAAAAAGGAATGAAATCATGCCATTTGTGACAACATGGATGAACCTAGAGGGTATTACACTAAGTGAAATTAAGACAGAAGGACAAATACTATATGATCTCACTCATATGTGGAATCTAAAAAACAAAACAGACAAAACAAAAGAGAAACAGATTCAGATACAGGAAACAAACTAGTGGTTACCAGAATGGGGAGGAGTTGGGGATGGGCGAAATAGGCGAAGGGGATTAACAGATACAAACTTCCAGTTATAAAATAAGTCATGGGGATGTAATGTACAGCATAGGGACTAGAGTCAATAACACTGTAGTAACTCTGTATGGTGACAGATGGTAACTAGACTTACCATGGAGATCATTTTGTAATGTACAAAAATACTAAATTTCTATGATGTACACATAAAACTAATAGGATACGGTATGCCAATTATACTTTAATAAAAATAAGATAAAATAAAATAGAATAAAATAAAATAAAATAAAATAAAATAAAATAAAATAAAAATTAAAGAAGATTGAAAAGAAGAATGGCTGAAATGGAGTGAACACATCAAACATATAAAAATTATGAGATCACCAAATAAATAGCCACAACTTATTGGTCACCACTGGAAGTTGCTAGGGCATCAACTCGTATCTTTGAAAATTTATAAACTGGGAAAAATCATGCATTCATCCTGCCAGACTATATTTCAGGGTAACCAAATAGCTGATATGATATGGAAAAGTCTCCCTTTATTAAAAAAACATTCCTAGCTAATAAATCAGAATTGAAGTTTTTTTGTTTTGTTTTTTAAAATCACTATTTTGAGGCACCTAATAAAATACCAGATTTAGGCAAGAATCATCAGGGGTTACAAAAATCACTGGGTAGAAAGCTGATGGGAAACTTTACAATAAATAAAGGGATCAGACTAAGGTTATCTGAATCAATAATCAATTCTGACATAAAAAGACAGGCAATCAGCCTTTGTGTACCTCCATTCAAACTTTTTAACTGCATACAAATCAACAGGATTCTTTACAGGATTTTCTCATTTGGTGTGAATTTTTATGCAATTTTTACAGAGTGTATAATGATAAACCATTGTTTATTTTTAATATATTTCTATGTTGAATAAGGAAAATTTACATATTCATAGAGAATTTTAATCCTATTTTAATACTTAACTATTTTTCAAAAACAGTTTTAATTGACTTTAATCTTTTGATAATACTTACTGTGAATTCATCTCTTCTACTAATTGTGTAAGCTTTCTCCAGGGATTATATTCAGAATCAATGCTATAAAGCCGCATGTGCAAGGCTAATACATGGAACAGTTGATCTAAATAAATTGAAGAAAAAGTAATTAGAAAGTTCACACAATTCTTTCAGAACAAAATTCAAACAAAACTTCTAGCTAATTTGTGTGGAAATATTTCCCATCCTTATAATGATAATTCACCAACTTTAAGTACCGACTATTTTATACTCTCTTTTAAGGTAAACTCTGACATATATCTCTCTAAATAGTATCTTTTGGAATATGGACTATCCTTATGTTCAATCTTAATACAGGAATGGTTTGTTTTCCTCATCTCCTATCACAGACCTACTTTTTCTTGGCTTATGCTTCAGACTTGACAACTTGTACTTCTTACTCTTGTGGTCACCTCCTTAGTGTTATCTTTGATACCCTACCCTGAGTCCTACTCCACCCACATAAATCAGTTAGGTGAAATTCTGTTCACTTAGTATCTTTCCCCAAATCCTCATTAGACTGAATTGTGACTTCATCATCTTTTGATTCAACATGAAGAAAAAAACTGAAATAATAATATTATTTAGCAGAACTAATCCAGCTGTTTTCATTTCTTCTATCTAAACCATAACAATAATCCATAATTCTTAGCTTTCAACAAACTTTGGTTTAAAAATTTTAAATTATGCAGAAGAAAATCCAAAATTTTGTTTTCATATAAGGCCTTTTTTTTGGTGGTAAAAATGACAAGGAATGGGTTAGAGTATTCTGCCATAAATATTCAAAAACATATAAATCAAAAGTCATTTTTTAGAAAATCAGATAATACTTTTTTGATGTATAACTGAATCTAATTCTTAAAACCAGACAGGATGAAAAGCCAAATAACACAAGCATATTGTTGCCACTTATTCTCTAAATTAAAACAATCAAAACTGAACAAGATTTTGTTTCTCTGAGCAACTGACTTAGAAATCAACTAGATTTTAGATTCATTTAAGATCCATCAATATAATTCTTATGGGGGGGCTGTGCAGTAGTAATAGGAATAATAGTAGTAGTTGTCTTGGGAAGCTTTTGTAAGACATAGGAGAGCTGTAAGATGAAAGTAAATGTTCCACTCTGTGGGGCATGAAGAGGAAATGGGAGGTGGGGAACTGAATCTTAACACTCTATACATACCTTTAAGTTTCAATCTGACCTCTCTATAACAATCAGAAGAATATAAATACCTTAACCTGCTTCACTCCTGTCTATAGGTCAATGTATAGTATAAATCCTCTCTTAAAATTTCTTCATCCTATTAATAGCCAACATTAGCTGAGTATTTATTACATGCCACTCAATTACTTTCACAAAAATTCTACCAGGTAGGTAATATTGTTACCCCCAGTTTTGAGACCAGTTAAGTTTCCCAAATCTCCAATTTTTCCAGTAACTTTATTCCACTAATAGCATTGACAACAGGGATGTTTTTAGCAGAGAAATAAAATGATGAAGATATATTGGTCATTTTATTTCACTTCAATTACACATAAGAGATTGTTTTTACCAAGTACATAATTTATAATCTAAAAAGGGTCTAAAACCTAAAAGTGTTTATTTAAGAAAACACCTAAATTCCTCTAGCAGAAAAATATTAACTCAAATTGCAAAGTGGTGGGTTTTACAATCTTTTTATATAAGTGCTAACTGAATCAAAGGGCTCTTTTTAAAATTTCCTTTCAAGATCAAAGTCAATTATCTTAAAGTTTATCTGATTTAATCAAAAGCATAAGCGTTACAATTTTACTAAGTTATTTTACATTGAAACCATGGCTGGCACAGCAATAATGTCGCAATCCAGGTATTTTCCCAACCTCTACCATTAATTAAAGAAATACAAATGTTGAAGGAAACATTTTCATTTTCTTCTATTCCCTCATTTCTACCAATGAGGAAATTGGCCCAGAGAAAGGAAGAACCCTGCCAGATCACCCTAATACTGGAAAAGCTAAGAATTCAAGATTTGCTGCTTCCTTGTTATTTCTAACACAGTTCTCCTTGGGGGCTTACAATTAAAAGAAAAATACAAAACTCCTTTTCTAACACATACACACCCCTTTCCATTCCTATGAAAAACTGATATCGTAACCCTGAGGAATCTTCTAAAGCTATTAATACAATATATAATAATAGTCTTTGGTACTGATTTTAACTAGAGCTGAAGAATATCTAACGAGGTACATCTACCTTTGAAAAACAATGCTAGAAACTGCAGATAACTTCAGTAGCAAACAGAAAATTGGTCAAATAACAATCAATACCTTTCACTATTCATTGTGTGTTTTCAAAATTTAGTCTGAGGGCTATCAGTAAGAATAAACTCATTTATCAGCAAAATGAGCTCTTACACTAAAACACAAATGACAGTAGCAAACTTAGGATAAAGAGAAATTATGATCATAATCAAAAAGTTAAAAACTAAAAATAATGGGAAAACGTTTCTTAAAGTTAAAATAAGTAATCTCTAGACCCCATATGGGGCTCAAACACACAACCCCAAGATCAAGAGTCACATCTTCCTCTGACTGACCCAGCCAGGCACCCCAGTGGGAAAACATTTTAAATACCAACTATTTGTATGATACTTTAAAAGCTGAAAAATAATTTTATCAAGAAATCATATTATTAAAATCTTGAATAACAATAGCAAAAAGAATAGATAATGTCTTTTTTGGAATGACATGTTTTAAAGTTATAAAGTTAGACCTACATTTATAAGAGTTTTGGAAATGAGAAACATCATTAAATTTATTTAGATGTGTGCTATGATTTCAACATATGTATAGGAGGCACCACTGTCTAATAGGAGCCAGGAAGTCCTAGATTTGAATCCAAACTCTGTACTGATCACATGTCCTTGGACAAAAGACCTTAGTTTTATTATCTGTAATATGGGAATAATACCACCTTTCTGGCCTGGTATATAGCAATAAAAATAAATAATAGTATATATCTGTAGTGTAGATAGCTGTGCTTATATACATGTATATACATACATAGTTTTCAAGAATAAATTATAAATAATAAATTTAATATTTATAAACTTGAGAATATTACAACTAAAATTAGAAATCATAATATTACAAACATCAGGTCTCCACATAAAACTACCACTCCACAAAAAATATTTATTTTGGTACTACTTTTGGTAATACTCATCTCTGGTTCTCCCCCAGTTCCTTCTCAGTTACTTTTACGTGTTCTTCCTCTGTTAAACCTAAAAGACAGCCTTCTCCATAAGAAAAGAAAAAGGAGCCCTTCTTAGTTTCCTTTCCCTCTCATTCTGCACATACTACTTCATCAAATTCAACTTCCATGTCTACTTATAAGTTGACAATACACAAATTTCTCTAGCATTTCAATGTTCAACAGCACCACAAAATCAATATATCCAAAAATGAACTGATTATATAGGTCAATGTTCGTCTGGGCTGCAATGTTCAGTTCCTCTCATAATCCCTATTTGGGGGAATGACATCACTGCCCCTGCAAACATAAAAAAATAAATAAAAAATAAATAAAAATAAACAAAACACCAAAAACTTGGGGAGTCAAATCCCATGTCCTTGCCCTCCATAGCCAACTGATTACCAATCCTATTGGTTCTGCCTCCTATGATCCATCCTCTTCTGCTTCACTCCACCGCTATATCATTTCACAAATGGATTACTCAACAGAGTGCTCATTCAGGTTCATTTTGTTTCACTCTCTCCTGATCCCTGTAAACAATAAGTCTATCATATTATCTCATAACTGGTTGGTGAACCACTGAAGGAATAGGTATCGAAAGCCTTTCATGAGGTAAGCCCTATCTTTTATTTAACCTTCTCTCCTCCCTTTCCTTTCCAAGTATTCCCCAATGTGTCATATTGTCTTATTCCGTCTCTGCAAGTTCTTCTCTTAGTCTAGAATAGTACCTTTTTGGGCTCCAGGCAAATCGATTTCTCTTTCAAGAGCAAGTTCAAGTGCTCCTCTGTAAAATGTTCTCTAATACCACAACTGAGACAAATGTAATCATCCCCTGCTTTATACATTCTCTATACCTTGAGTTAACTCCATTTTCTCTTTTATATAGTACTGTAATTATTTTTCATGTTTTTCTCTATTAATGGTGAGAGCGCTCGGAAAAAGACAACTGTGTCCTTTCTTCTCTGTACTTTTTAGGCTAGCACAGTGCTTGTCACATAATAGGATTTTGTTTAAGTATGCTGAATATTGTGTGAATAAATCAACAATCATACAAAAAAACATAGTATGATATAAGCATAAAATTCATGAAGGATTTTTACTTTCCTTTCCTGTTGTAATGACACACTGGCTCAGTAACCAAGATGTATGCCAATTAATCAGTCCTAATTTTATTGCCCCAAAGAGACTGACCTTTCAACTCTAACTACTAGCGCAATGCTTAACCTACTTGCTCCCACCATCTTCTTCCCTATGTTGGTTACTCTGACAACTCACCTGGGAGAAAAAATTCTATTTTCTCCAATACCTAACCAAATTCTTTGTAATTGTGACAAGTCTAAAGTATTATAACGTGCTTAATCACAATACAGACATGTCCTCACCAAAGCAGAAAACACCCTGAAAAACTGGTTTGTCCTTAACACACACACACACACACACACACACCCTATGATTTAATTATAAGAGCTCTCAGCTGGAACAAAAAGGTAAGCTTTAACAATCCCTTCTATCTTTATCAATATTAAAGTAACTAGTAATCTAAAACTGGTAGATTATTTCTTAGTGGAGTTCATGTCATTAAACAAATATGTACTAAAGAGTTGTCCTAAAGACTTTTATAAATTGGTTCCATTTTAAATTGTACCACTGTTAAAATTTACCTAAGGTAAACTTATCTGGGTCTACATTTTGGATCATTCAAGATTTTAGTAGTACCCGTGCAGTTATCACTGATGAAATAATTGTCAATGAAAAACAATCTCAATTAGTCAAATGACTCTCTGAATTACCATAAGGAAAAAAAATCCCAATTTCTCTGTAACTGACCAATCAAAATGAAGAAATGATTCTGACCAATTTATCCAAGGTGAATGTAATAGGTGTGGGTAAATTCCTCTCATAGCTGAATCAGCTAATCCTGGTTCCTCTACACACCCCTGAGAAATTAGCCATAGAAAGATGGGAGATGGCTGCTCAAATGAAGTCTGGGTACAACTCTAAGAAGGGAAGATTTGCAGCTCTGATTCCCAAGAAACAGGAGATTCATGCCATGGGTGACAGGAGCTGACTCATCTTTCCCCATCCCACTCCCCACCACTCCAGGCAAGGCAGGGCAGGGAATAGAGTGGCAGTCATGGTAGGAATTTTAGAGGGTTAAGAAAAAAAGTAATAATAACTTTTTATATATAGACTTCAGTTTTATATATAAACTCTATTTTAGTGTATATGTATATATACATAGCATGTATATATATACTTTCAGTCTTATCTATTACCATCTGATCCTTAAATTAACTGTGACAGATATGTTAGCACAGCTATCATCATCTCCATTTCCACAATAAGGTAAAAAATCAGGTGACTTTCCTAGAGTACAAAAGATAACAAACACGACTAGAATCCGGATCTTCTAACTCGAATTCAGTGCTCCTTCCAGCACTATATCCTATAAAGGCACATGGAAATTTGGGGGTAAAGTAGCAGAGCTTTGCTTACTTAGGGGAGGTTTTATTCCACCATATGAGTCTGGAAAAATGCAGAGGAAAAAAGCTATCTTTAGTACCCCCCTGCTTTCCATGCTGTGTGTTCCTCTACTGCCTCCTGGAGTTCCTATGTCTCCACTCCAGGGCACACTACACCATCATTCTTTGGCCGGTCACCTCAAGTATCACAACATTAGTATTAATTTCATCAAACTGTTTTCCTTCTACTTTTAAGGTTTAGATGACTAGCAGCTTCCCCCTTCACATTTACATCATTGCTTGGAACAATATGGGGAGAGGCACCAATGTGCTTCCAAACGTAGGTAATCATAGGAAAGGTAAAGAAAAAAAGCCGGTTCTTAGGACTCTCAATTTCCTCTTACCAAAAAGGATGTGCTCCATGAATCCCGGTCTAATTTGAACACCTCATTTAAAACTGAGGGGCAGGGGTTCTAATCATGCTGCAGAAGAAAGAAGCTGCCCTGCCCTAAGCCTAACAAGGTCTCAGGGCTCCTAAGCCCTGATAGTGGACATTATTATCTGTGGTACCTAGTTCCTGGAATACACAAACTGGAATACACAAATCATAAATGCAGTAAGGCCTGACTACGCTGCCACAAAGCACAGAACCTTCAGAAAGACCTTAAAGAAAAAAGCCACTCCTATTAGCTCTGATTCTCAAGCCCCACTCTTATCCCTCTAATCCAGGTCTCCCCAGACCAACAATGTATTTTGTTCCCAATAGATAAACTATATCAACCTTTGGGAATAAATCCTATTCTGATCTTCTCATCTCCAGGTCAACAGAACATCTGTTAAGTCCTTTAAAAAAATTAAAGGACTTATATATTGAGTTCTTACAACAATCTTCTGGTTGGGTACTATGAACAAAAAGAATTCATGAGGTAAAACAGCTTGTTTCCAAATCATCTGCCTATTTTATTCATAAAGAATAGAATCAGGAGGCAATTTTCACATTTCTATATTAATTTATACATTTTGACGGTTATGATTTGGTAGCCAAATTTTCCTCTTGTTATGGAATAACAGAAAGAATAGAACAAGAGTTGTGATTCAATCTATTTGTAGAATTCATAATTTTTAAGTCTAAGAATAGACCTTAATAAGCTATAGATATCAGAATTTTACCACTGTTAAAGAATGAGGTCAGACTACTTAAGAGGAATTTTGTAATCTTAACCAACAATATCTTTGTGTAGTCTTACTGTAAGATGAAATTAACATTAAATCATTCTTCCTAATTCATTCTTTGAGCAATTAGAATTATTTCAAGTTGCCTGCACACATTTAAGCTGGATTGCTTTCTATGAATAACAAACACAGGGGCAGTTATTCACCATATGCATCATTTCTTGATGAGATCATATATCAAAATTAAGTTAGACTCCCCAGTGAAAATGTCAAAGCAAGGGTTTGCCATAATTTCACTTCACTACAGTTTAATTTTTAATATAAACTGTGGCTTCTTAAATGACAGTAATATAAAGTCTCAGACCCAAAGATATGGAAAGATGTTGTTTACCTAAAGATAAATATTTTTAAAAGCTATCCAAAATATTAATAATTTACCAACTGACACCTCCTCCCTTTACTCCTAGCCCCGCCAGTGGTTTCAACAATTTCTACCTAAGAAATACACTAAGATTATCATGGCAAAAAAGTGTTGAAATCCTGTGAACCTCACTGGACTCTGAGCTCTGTATGTACTTCTGAATCACTTGAATGAAGAAATTAACCAATTTTAATAAAACATTATTCTTAATTAAAAGTTATGCCTTCAGTTTTTGCATCTGCTTTGTCCTACATCTGCTGGTAATGAAACTGGTGGTACTTATCAGCATATATACCAATTTCCAACAAAAATCCTAAATTCACTCATCTTTTACAGTCTTGTTCAAATGCCACATCTACCAAAAGCTTCACTGATTTATCATCTAGGTATGATCCCAAACCTCCAAATTCCCTAGAACTTTATCCATGTCCCTCTTTAGAACTGAACACTTTCTGGGGCGCCTGGGTGGCTCAGTGGGTTAAGCATCCGACTTCGGCTCAGGTCATGATCTCGCGGTCCGTGAGTTCGAGCCCTGCGTCGGGCTCTGTGCTGACAGCTCAGAGCCTGGAGCCTGTTTCAGATTCTGTGTCTCCCTCTCTCTCTCTGACACTCTCCCATTCATGCTCTGTCTCTCTCTGTCTCAAAAATAAATAGACGTTAAAAAATTTTTTTTAAAATAAAAATTAAAATTAAAAAAAAATAGAATTGAACACTTCCTATCTTATAATTAATTATCTAGACAGTCTTATCTGCTGAATACAAGGTCCTCAATGCCTGACCTTCCAGTTGATAAACAGGAGGTCCAGAACTCTGATCCAGAAATCAGGAGCAGAGCTGTATGTGGGAGCTGATGCAGATACCAGGAGTAAGAAGGAACCAGCCAGCAAACTGGTGAAAAATAAAAGGAAAACCAGCTGGTATTCAAAGAAGAAGGAATCAGGACTTGAGAAAATATCTGAAGCAGTGGCCCCAAACAAAAACAGGAATCACAGTGAAAGGTTAACAAAAGAAAACAGGAGACAAAATAATAGGAGTGTTAGCAGGTAGAGCCTGGAAAGATTCCAAGGCAACAGTATTCAGTAAGATGTCCTTAACTAAGCCCATGAGTAAAAGTTCTTAAAGGTTCTGTACCCTTTGGTACAATTAAGGGCAAGGGATATGTCTTACATAACTGAATTTAGAGTCAGAAGAGGTGGGTTCAAGTGCAAGCTCTGATATTTTCCAGCTGTATGACTTGGCAAGGCAATCACTTTGAACTTCAGTTTCCTTTTCTATGAAAAAGAGATAACACCTATTTCACATGGTCATTCTAAAGACTAAATAATTTATGTGAAAGTACTTCATAAACTTTAAAACTACAAATGTGAGGTATTATTAAAACACCATAGTACTCTGCTTTGTTAATTAATTTTGCTCATTTTTTACTTCGGAAAATTTCCCAGATACATATGTAGGAATGAACTTTTATTATGATTGGGTACTGGCCATTTTACCTCGATGCTTAAAAATGTTGAATATGCAAGTGTTGAATGGCATTGTTCCACTACAATTTTATTTCTCAACATAAATTTAGCCAGTAATATTTTATACTTTTGTTGTTATGGAAAGAACAATCTTTCCCCCCCTCAACTCCTACCTGCCTGTGTGTGTGTGTGTGTGTCCGTTCATAATTATCTATCAGGCATTTTACAAGCTATTCCAGATGAAATATATTAACTCTTTTCTTGACTAATCTTCAATTTTATCAGGAAGTTGTAATGGAACACCATTCCAAAGTGTAAGTTCCATACCATTTGCTTAATTAGTGAAGTATTTTCTTACTCTTTCCCCAAAATATTACGGGATCAAAAAGACACTTTAAAAATGTGATATTTAAAAAGTTAACAGAGAACAATAAATGGAAATAAGAAAATACTGACTTAAAAGGAGTCTCTAGAGAAAAGACGGAATTTTTGTTTAATAATACTATTAACATTCTACTGGAAAATGAAAAAATGAAATATTTGATCTAAGGTCCTAAGACACATCATCATCTTAAGTTTGAGTTTGAGTTAAGCTTGTGTAAATAACATTTGCAAAACAGTGGGATTTTATACAACATAAAATATATTCTACATTAGGATAAATAATGCATAAGCAACTGAACAATAATAAATCATATGGCAAGTAAAAATAAAAACCATCATGTTGTACAACCTTAATATATAGAATTGTATACAATATAATTTGTCAATCATACTTCAAGAAAGCTGGGGGAATGAAGGACTAACATGAATCAGAAGAAAAAAAAGAAAAACCAAAAATAATATTGATTTTTTATTTAGGATGCTCATGACCTTTTCTTTATTGGCACATTATAATCTCTTATTCATTAAAGGGGAAAATAAAAAGAAAGTGGAGGTAACTATCAATTTAATAATTTAAACTAAAATTAAGGATGATAACTGAAGTGGATGCTGCTAGAATTTTACTACTAGTTTTAAGATTCTGAATAAATTCATTATTTACAAGTCTCTGGATAAATTTAAGTACCTCAGAGGGGGAAAAATGAAGTAGAGTTTTTGAACATAAAACTGAAATTCCTTTACTAAATACTTTCTAATATGACAGTTTCTGTAACACTATTGATGCCAAACATCATTTAAGAATAAATTAATAAGAAAAAATAATTTGAATAAGTGAACTTATAGTTTTTGCTAATTCAAACAGTCCAGAAACTAAAACTCTTATGTATCAACAACTTCTCCTTTAAAACAGAATACTAAATCACCTGGTACAGTAGGGTTTAAATACATACAAAAGTCAATAAATACTATTCAGTAACAAATAACTTCCAAAATCTTACATTTCTAGGAATCAAGTGATAACCCAAAACATCAAAATCTAATACAACTAGTAAGAATTTTAAAAGTAACTCAGTTGAAATTTCACATAAATTTGTACCTTTATGTTAAAATTTTCAAGATGTTTTTGATCAGTCCTTTGAAATCATACCAAAATCACATATATGTATATTTTTTACAATAACATGCATATATTTTTGAAACCTATGTGTTGATAATTTTTAATAAACTACTAATATTTTTAGCATTTAAGAAAGCACATTCATTTTTCAAAGAATACATTATATATTTTAAACAATTTTTATTTCCTGTGCTGATGACATTAGGTAACATTTTAACTTCAGTGATTGGGAAAGAATAATTGGCTGTACATGACATTCAGTAACATTACTCCTATTATTCACATTAATTCTCTGACTAAATAGTGATAGCATCAAAACCATACTCATGAAAAATGTACTTTAAGTATGAAATGACACTTCTCTCAAATTTACCCTTACAAAAAGTAATGAAAAATCATGCTCATTTCATAACATAAAGTATATTCATAAATAAAAGCAAGCATCCACAATTTTATATAGTGTAATGTCCACATCAAAATAGAGTGCAAATGCCTTCATTAACAGCAGCACTGTGTATGACAGAAATCTGTAGGCAACACAAATTAACTTGTAAAAAGATTTTCTTAAATCCAGACAATGTAAAACTTCTTTAAAACAATTTGTTTGAAGACAATTTTTTATAGCTGAGACATTGTTTTATTTTTGAGCCCCTGTAAATCTGATCTATTGGTATGGCATTTATTTACTAAGTATTCATAGTATAGGAAGAGATAAATATTCATATGATTCTTTAAAGTACAAGATAAACCATTTAAAGCGTATAATCACCATTAAAACCGATTATATGGAACATAAAAAGAATGTGAAAATACATCAAAAGACCACTTTGCCTGCAGAGACTTTTCAGAAATGACATAATTAAAAATGTTTTTAAAATAAAAATGTTTTTAAATTTAGCACTGTTTACTACTTACTTAAACAAGACCTTTTGCCAGCTGTGCTTGCACCACCTGAACACAAATTGCCTCCCCGATGAATTAATTCAAGTTCCAAATTGGTTCTGTAAGTAAAGCATTAAAATAGAACTCAATTAGGCTGAAGCAATACTTTTTAATTTGTTTTATTGATATGTCTGAATCAACCTAAATAATGAAGTTCTTCAACTTTATTATTTGCCAAAGAATAGTTTATCTGATATTTATAAATAAAAAGGGATCTGTAGTTCTGGACCCTGGCTACCTGAATGCCACAACAAGATATATCTGAGTAGCAAATGAAAATTAAAAGAAGAAAGAAAGAAAGAAAGAAAGAAAGAAAGAAAGAAAGAAAGAAAGAGTTTATCTATCTTTATTTATATGTTCATATTTATAACCTGCAAAACTGCACACATCACGATGTAATTGCGGCAAAATCCCAAATGTTGGCAAATACTAAAAACTAGGCCTTAAGGAAAACAACAGCAACACATTTCATAAACCTGCACATGAATGTGATGAAGGAGTTTGTACCCAACTGTCAGCCACTGAATAGGTGGTTACTGTCATATAAAACACAAGGGCATACCAACTTTTCTATCGGAGAAACGGTTATCACTCACTGGAGCTTAGATAGTATCTAGAATTCAGTATTAAAATCACTAACATCAAAGTGGCTATGAACAACACATATAATTAACAACAGTCTCTTCTATGGACTTCTAAAATCACAGTTTTATAAAGTACATTGTATAACTACTGACACTGCTAAACATTGATAATGTTCATATAGATCTGCAATTATTATATATTTAGCAATTATTAGCTTACAGAATAATAATAGTTAAACTGACATTTCAAAAATCAAATTGTTTACTCAAAAACAAGAAAATAAGATAGCCAGTGAATTTTGCCAGAATAATAAATGAAAATCTGAGTGATAAAATGTGTGTATTTTTACTTCAACAGTATTAATAAACTTAAACACACCTTTGTCACAACTAAAATTGAATAAATTTATATCCAAGATATGCATTTGACACTAATAGTGAGATATCCCCATCTCAAAAAAAAAAAAAAAAAAAAAAAGGTAAAATTTCAAGCTTACTCTGTAAATGAATTCAAGGAAGAGTATTATCCTATTTTACTTAAAACAAAACAGTTTGAACTGGTTTGGGTTGTATTTTAAAGACAGAATGTTGTGAAACATTATTTTCATATATGTACATATAAATGCAAACTGTTAAATTCATATTCCTAAGTCTGTACATTTGCCACCCATTTCTAAAGGAATGCTTTAATCCTCTCTACTGGGTGGGGGAAAAGCAATTTAACATTGATAATGTTCCTGCTCAGAGCTCCATCTGGTTGCTGCTGATAAGGGCATCTGTGTGACAAGGGAATTTTCCACCCTTCAGGCGATTTGCATTGCTCACTGAACTTCTAAAAACCTACCAGCAAGGAAGCAGGGACAAGGATTTCATATTAGTGGACAGAAAGCGAGCGGAGACCAGCATGTGTTCCTTCATCAAGGGAATATAAATGAGATCAATATATTTTGTTTTCACAAATCTTCTGTTGCCTAATCTGTAGAAAAAAATTAATGGCTATATTCTCTTATAAAAACTAAGATTTCCTAGATTGTACTTTTAAAAGAGCTAACCAGAAACATGATCAATTCTTACAAACGAATGTCAGAACCAGAATGTCAACTTTTATTTCAGCACAGTTTGCAAAAATATTCATTAAAATATAAATAAAAGAACAGAATTCAATCATCAAATAAAATACTTTAAAGGATGAGAAACATGTTACCAGGAAGTTGATTTTAAAGACTACTTGAAAGAAAACTACTAAATGTAATTAATCATTTCGGATTATGGTTGGAAAATCTCCTGAACAACATTCCTCTGACATTTAAAAAAAAAAAAAAAAAAAGCCACACACACACACACACACACACACACACACAGCCCCACCTACCCAAAACATTAGTATCATGTAATAATCTAGGACTTTAAAAATCAATATGTAAGAGACCCTAACCCTCAGCTTTTCCTTATTTCATTTACATCAAAACTGGTCCTTTAATTTAACACTTGTTAGAGAAAAGAACATACAAACATGTCATGTGCCCCATGTTTGATTTTCCCTCACTGTTGAAAATCCCAACACGATATTCTGTTTCTGCCCTCCTGAATGGATGACATAAAGATTGTTCTCAGAGAAAAGTAGATTCTACTTTCTATATTTCTAACACACATCCATTAGTTTGGAAAGAAAAAAATGAATTAAAATATCTCTGTATCTGAAACAATAATGAGAAAGATTGCTTCAAGCCTACCTTGGTGTCCACCTACATATACCACATAAAAACTCCAACTATGCTCCAGCTTCTTTTTGCATGACCAAGGTCTGCTTTCCAAACTTCCATCCTCCTCCACCCTCCTTTGGCACTAATTTCAATTTTTAAAGCAATAATTTGAAAAACAAATGCGTGTATACACATACACACACAGAGCCACTCAAACACACACTGGTATAGTGTGGGTTCAAGGCCTGAGCCTACCCCTTACTGGTTGAACAAGTGACTCAATTTCTCAGAGAAAAAAATATCTTCATCCATACCATAGCTTATATTATACAAGACTCAGCTCAAGCTCTACCTCCTTCAGGAGTCAGAGAGAACTAATTCCTTTTTCTTGGGACAGGAAAGAAGCATTTCCATATACTTTATATTTCAATTTGTTCATCTTCCCTTCTCAAGTTCTACAGCACTTTTTCAATATGATATTTTTTAAACAAACTGTATTGTTTTATACAGATTGATATATATTCATTCTGTCTCTCCAACCACATTGTAAATTCCTGGAGAGCAGGGATCATTTCAGATAAAGCTTCTAAATCCCTGATGGTACACAGCAAAATGCTCAAAAACACCTTGGGAACTGGCAACCTCTTTGTTTTGGTATATAACCAACGATAAGAGTCTCTTGCCCTGTAGTTTATTCTCTTTCTTTTGCTGACCCTTCCTTCTATTTCCTTAAATCCAGCAGTGAAACAAAAAAAAAGGGGGGGGGGGTTTATTATCAAATAAATTTTGGTTTTAAAATGGATAATATGGTATTTTAGCAAGCATTCCTTTTATTTTGAACATAATTCATTGATAAAGTTTAAAATTATGCAACTAATGTGTAAAGCAAGGTGCACTCACTCTATGGAGCAGTTTGCCCACTGTGACTTAAAGATGTCTCTCCATCTACATCTCAGCTACTCATGTTTCATCTTTCCATTTCCGTGTTTCTTGCTATATATATACAGGCTAAATGCTACTCACCAATACTTCTAGGCTATGTGTAACTTGAGTCCAAAATCCTTGGAAAAATCTAATACTAAAATTAGTGTCATTTATTGTTTCAATAAAGAAATAATGAATTGGTATTTAAGTGAAGAAAGCTTTCTTCCCCAAATTAACTTTCCATAATCCATCTGAATGACTGACATTTGCAACAGACCATTTTTTGGAAATACAATAAAACTTGAATATAGTAATTCTGATTAATTTTAATGTAACAGAAAGATATTATTCCAACAATTTCTTCTCTACTGCCCTCAAAAAAATCCTCCAAGGCTGCTTTACCATGCAAATAAAATGAAAAACAAAGAAATAATGTATTGCCTTACAAAAAAAAAAATCTCTAAAACAATTAAAATCCACAGTTTTATAGGCTACTTTACCACTGGATGTATTTTGTTCCTAAATATCAAAAAATTTAAGTTCCCTAAAGAGCAAACTAAATTACTCATTCAGTGGGAAGAAATTCAGCTCTGGGAAATAGGGTTGCAGTCCATTTAAATTACTAATGTCAAATACAAATAAATGTGCACATTCTAATGAATTATACATTTAAGAATCACAATATTTAATTTAAAAGTTAAGTAATTCAAGTAAGTTTATTTCTAAATACTTAAACATTTAAACATTTTAAATATTGCTAAACATTTTAATGCCTACATTTTAGGCATGAAAATAATAATCTATAATCATATGTATTTATGAAATAAGGTTATATGCTAGGCATAAGTTATTTATAAAGACCTGGTTTCATACTTTGAGAAAATTACATTAAGACACAAAACTTACAATATACTTTTTTCCTTCAATTTGTGTTTTTGTTAATTTTTTAAATTAATTTGGTTTCTGTTTGTTTTCTTTTTAATGACTAAGCAAAACTTAGAAAAGGCATGTAATCTCACTGTGAGAACTTTATAATGGCCTGGACAATTTTAACCAAATTGGGTTTCCCTTAAAAGAAAACCCAAAATATGCTGGGTATCCTATAAAGTCTACTATTAAAATGACAAGCTTTATAAGTTATTTTATATTTAAGAAAATAGGAATTTATATATTCAAGAAATAAGAATCTAAAATTTCCACTAAACTAAATTTAAATCAAGTTATTTGATTTATCATACTGTAGAAAAATTCCACGGACAGATCATTCCTATTCAACCAGAATTTTCTTACGAGGTCAATCCTAAGAAAATGAAAGGCATAAATAAGCAACATAAACATAGTATTTACACACAAATGTATATATACATACACACACATATATAACATATATATAAACATACACACATATATACACACACACATACACATAGCATAACTGGGTGGGTCTATATTCATCTCAGTCTTCTATACCATTACTACTACAATATTGTATGTAAGTTTTTTAAAACCTTGAAACCTTAGCAAAATTAAATCATATTCAATTTAGTTTTCACATAAAGTGTATTTTATTGCAAGTATGCAGTTGGTAACTGTCCAAACACAAAATGTTGAATTAACTGTTATATGTTCTCCCGAAGTATTCTGGATAAATGACAACAATAGTCTAGGAATGTACAGACTAGAAAATTACTTCCCAAGCCATTAGATCCTTTTACATCAATTTATGTCCAGCATCTGCATTCTTAAATGAAAGACTAATGTCTCCTTATCTTGAGCTCTAACCTGCTTGCAATTTCCTTAAGTCTGGTTCCTTTTTTCCTAGGTTCTAAAGACTACATATTGTTCATTTACTCTTACTACCCTCTGCTCCAGGAACAGGGCAGACAGAATGGCCCTGATGAACCACATGCACATATGACCTATAAAATGTGAACACGGGGGAGGAAAAAGGAAGACAGTAATTGAAAGAACGATAGACCTTGACTCAGATCTGAATTCTAGTCCTACATGCCCCTAATTTTGCTGCATGACATTCAAGTTACGTTATCTCTCTAAATGTTGCCTATTATAACACTACTTGGGATGAAATATGAAGTATGCTTCTAAGGATATCCAGGGGTCTACAACATCAGTTCTGGCAGAATGTGTTTACAAGTTCCTAACTGTGCCTGCTTCTTTTCTATTTACTTCTTTTATGGTTCTCCATTTTCATTCAATTAAGTTTTCTAAAATTCCTATTTGGAATTATTTCTTAGGTACTGAACACCTACTCAGTCAATTAGACTAATCCTACCTAATTTGAAAGATGAGAAGTATTTGCCTCTATTTTCTTGAGCCCCCTGCTAGCTACTAATAGAGGCTTAGAGCATGCCTGATCTCTTGCTTTGGCTCCTTTATCTGATTTTCTAACCACCTACAGTCTTCTAGGATATTACTAGATCTTTTACTAGCTGAAAACAAAGAAAATAAGTTCTTCTTACTTATGAATTAAAAACAAATTAAAAGTGTTTAATATATTACAATGTTTTTGTTTACAGTATTATCACTTCTTGATAGGACTTGAACAGTGATTTCTTAACAACATCCTTCATATATAATACTCACATGCTTTGAGGTAGACTGTCCCAAAATGTTAACAATATACTTGTTCCCACATATCCTATAATATATAAGAACATTTCACCCAATATTTCATTAAAATAAAAACTCTTCAGAAAACGAAGGAAACCTGCATTTTTATGATCCTTTGAGGAATTTCTAAAACTAGCCATAATTTTAACCAACATAAAAAATACATATCCTTTCTTCAAATAAATATGGATGACAGTAAACAAACCAAAAAACCAACTACCAATAATAGGTAAATATTGAAGTACATAACATGTATACCTACCTAGCAACAGAATACATAAAGAGAAAATCATTGTCTGGTGAGCCTGGCGTCTTGCTATAGTCTCTATATTTTTTCTGAGTGGTATTTTTGATATCTTTCATAACAGATTCCATTTCTTTACTTAAGTTGGTTTCTGACTGCAAAAAAAGGAAACATATATATAAAGTTTATTCATATTCACTTTCTCTAATATAGTCTACAAGGTTTATCATATGAATACACTAGGAAATTAAAGTTAAAAAGTTAAAACAAATGTACATTAACTTTCTACCATAAATATATTTACTGTACAAAGATAAAATAGATTAAGAAATATTTTCTCTTATCTTATCCTAATTCTATATTGTGATTGGTTCACCTATAATCTAACCATGAACTAACCACACAAACCTATATGCTAAACAAATGAGTACATGTCATTAAAATAATATTTTGGAACAGTTTTCATGTTTATAAACAACCTGATTTTCATTTAAGTTCATTTCTCAAACACTAATATTGATGTCCCTTGCTTTAAGCATATTTTAAACACATAAAAATTTGGATTTACAAAAGAAGAAAACTACAGACTCTAAAATTATAGTCTTCAACTGAGAAAAGAAACTGCCAAGAGATGAATCTTTCAGAGTAGCTTTTAACTATAAATTTCTGTCCCAAAAGTCAAATATTAATAGTTTTCATACATTTACTGCTTAAACTAGGCACAGCTATGACTTCTTTCAGACCCACATCATAAACCTGTATTAAAGGTGAAATATTTAAGTATTTAAATCAAATTAAAAAATCCTGGAGGGCCTGGGTGGCTCAGTCGGTTGAGCATCCGGCTTCGGCTCAGGTCATGATCTCACCGTTTGTGAGTTTGAGCCCTGTGTCCGGCTCTGTCCTGACAGCTCAGAGCCTGGAACTTGCTTCAGATTCTGTGTCTCCCTCTCTCTCTGCCCGTCTCCTGCTCACGCTCTGTCTCTCTCTGTCTCTCGATAATAAATGTTTAAAAAAATAATTTAAAAAATAAAACTAAAAAATCCTACTGAATGGGATAAAAGATGGGTTCACTTACACCAAATCCCACAGTAAAACAGACTGGCTTGTGAATGGTTCAATCAAGTGTATGATATTTTATCTAACACACACACAATGTATGTAAATCTATAACTATACACATAAAAAGTGTGCATGTGTACACATGTCATCTTAATCCTAATATACCTAACAGACATATTTTAAAGTGGTTAGACTATGCTTCACATTACAAGATACATATATATGTAATTTATTTGTTTGTTTGGTTTAAGATTTCAACATCTTAAAAGAATCTAACCATATCTAAGCTTATAGAATTTCATGATCTGGAAGATGTATATTAAAACTATAACAATTTAGATGAGGGGAAAAAGTATAGTCTTTGGTAAGAATTTGTTCCATTATTCTCATTTTTGTTTGTAGCAACCACAAACAGAAGAGAAAAACATCTAAAAGCAATTTCTATTAAATGTTTAAAGGTCCAGAGCAATTCAGAAAGGGAATGAAAATGAAAGGAAGGAAAATGAGAGCTGAAAGCAGAGCTGAGGTTACCAGGGTATTTCTGCCTTACACTGATGCTTACTGGGAAAGCTCCCGGCCGTCCCTGCAGCTCCTCCACTTCCTTTATGAGGTCTTGTACGCTTTTGTTACTAGGACGTTGCCAAAGGTTACTTTCCACATTACTTCCAGGATAACAAGGAAGAACACTGTTAGCAAATTGCCTGCAGAGAGGACACGTGAATTCTCCTTTGTCCACTGAGAAGCCCTGAAGAACCTGGTCATTCTAAAAGATGAAATAAACATACAGATTTATAATGCACACCTCTACAGAAAACAAAATTCACACCATTACATTTTATGGTAAACAAATGAACCATACAAAAAAAAAAAAAAAAAAAAAAAAGACATCCTTAGGGGTACCCAGGTGGCTCACTCAGTTAAGCATCCAACTTCAGTTCAGGCCACGATCTCACATTTGGCAGGTTTGAGCCCCACATCAAGCTCTCTGTTGTCAGCATGGATCCCACCTCGGATCCTCTGTCCCTCCCTCTCTGCTCCTCCCCTGCTTGTGCGTGCACGTCCTCTTTCTCTCTTGATGAAGAATTGACAACTTTTGAGAATTGAGCCTTAAAAACGTGATGTGTCTTTAACTGCCAAACACAACTGACTGGACTTCATGCAGTGGATTTGTTTAGGATTAATGGATGGGGAAAGATTCAGTTATAGTATTCAGAACATAAGTGTAAGAGGAGGGGAATTAATTTATCACCCTTTTCTTCAGATGTTTCTGATAGAAAGAGGAGGAAAGAGAATTTTTTAAAGAGACACATAAGTGTATATGCCTAGGAAAATTCTTGTTCACGAGAGACTGCTATACATGCTAACTAACCAGAAAACTTAAGGCAGGAATCCAGACGGTTACATTTGTTCCTTTATTTTGCATGACACCACCACACATCTATTTTGCTCTTTAGGCCACTGCTATTTAGTCCTAACCACTATATTACTCTTTTTCTCAGCAGTCTCTTTCTTATTCTGCCCCTAACCTAATGTTCTATCTCAAAATATGTTTTAATGTATTAATGTAAATGTACAAATGCTACAATATGACCATTATCACAAACAAGACAAAAATAATGAGCAAAAAAGGATACAAAGAGAAGAAAATGAATCTGTCTATGGTTACAAAGGTAATGACAATGTCAGGATGAATTTAAATTTCCCCACTCTTTTTTGTTTTTAATTTTTTTTATGTTTACTTATTTTGAGAGAGAAAGAGAGAGCACACACAAGTGGGGAGGGGCAGAGAGAAGGAGAGACAGAATCCCTTAGCAGGCTCCACATCATCAGCACAGAGCTCTATGTGGGGCTTGAACCCACAAACCACGAGATCATGACCTGAGCTGAGATCAAGAGCTGGACACTTAACCAACTGAGCCACCCAGGTGCCCCTAAGTTCCCCACTCTTCATTGCTTTATCTTGGATCTCAAATACTTTGACTAAAAGAACAAAATTCTACTTTTTTCACTTTTTGACACTTCTTTTAAGTTCTTAAAAATATAACACCATGTCTTCTTAAATCCAATTCTACAAATAAATATTTGTTAAGCTCCTAACATGTGTCAAATGCTGTGCCAGGTGATAGCATAAAGACTTAAGGTACATCTTCACTTAAGGTCCTAAAAATATAAAAGCAAATAGAAACAAATAAATTATAACAATAGTGTGAAAAATACAACAGAGAAGGCTTCTCAGAGGAGACTTGTGAGCTAAGTTTTAAAGATATACAAGAAGAGTAGAGCATACTAGACGGTTGGGGAAAGGGTCCTGATATCACTGAAGAACGTTCTATGATAAGCTCTTCTATAATTTAATTTTAAAGAATGCTAGATCCCCCTCTTTGCCTTGATTGAAAATGCGTTCTTTCCTAAAGCCTCTCCAGAAGCATTCTCAAGTAGGCACTGCTCATTCTCCCACATCCCTCCCACCTAGTATCCTTCTCATCTCCAGTGCTGGCTTGAGATCTTTACTCTTGCATTCTCCCATGTTTGTGGCTAATGTCATTTGGTGACATCACCCTTTTCCTTCCTTTTTACTGTCATCCACTGCCCTCCATCACTCAAGAGTTTGGTACCTAAATCAGTTTTCCTCATCGCTCCAAGTCCCGTCATCCTCCTGTGCAACTTCAGTGTGTAACGGAGACAACCAATCTTACATCTCAGTCTATCAGCTCTCTGACCTCATTATTTCTTATAGCTTTGACCTCCACTCTACTCCAGCACCTGCTACCATGACTATCCCCTTATACTGAAATGACCCCAAAGTGTCTGTATCTGAAAATATTAAATCCAAACAGCTTACATTCTGACTGCCAATTCCTAGCTGTCTTAGTTCCTCCTTTTTTCCCCACTTTATCAAGCCTTTCCTCTCCTGCCTATACACGATCTACCACTTCAAAAACTCTTCGGTCAATACTTCTCATTCCCTGTCCATTTGTCCTTCTATCATGCACACTCCACAAAACCTTCATACAAAATTAACCCAATGTATGGCTTCTCCAATTCTACACTCGAATTAAGGGTTGTTATGGAATACTGAAATAGCTTCTTGCTACAAACTGTTTCCATGCCAACTGAGCCCTGAATACTTCCTGACAATCTCTCCCCAACATCCTATGAAGCACTCTCTCACCCAATTCCGAAGTGTTTCTTCCAAACCACCTCCTCACTTGTCAAGTCCCTTCACCTACCCGAGCCTTGCCCCTTTTACTCTAGAAGCATAAAGCTACACTTCCTATCTCAGAAAAGAGAGTCATGACAGCTCCTTCTGCTTCCTACCTTCTCCCATCTCAATATCTAATTAATAAATCTCACAAGTCCTTCCATCTACTTCCTTCTACTCTCTTTGCTAATATCTCCTAACTAGTCTTCCAACCATACTGCTGCCAACGTGATCCACCTAATGTGACTCTTATTCCCAATCAAAATCTTTCAATGATCACCTGATTTCTTCCTCCCTCTGACACTCCACATGCTATCTCTCACCACATCCAGAAGACCTTTCTTCTAAATATATTTCAAATCTCTAAGCTCTTCTCCATCTCCAGTGCCATGACTAACCCCAAGCCACCATCATTTCGTACCTCCTAAGTATCATTGCATTCTTTCTTACTCTCCTGCAATCCCACCATAATCCCCTACCATCTACACAATTACCACAATGATCTTTCTGAACATATCTCTGCTTAAAAGTCTTAAATGGCTTTAATGGCTCTCTGTAAAGAACCTATCTAAACAAAGTCCAAGTTCCTTACATGAACTACCAGGTCCTCTACAGTATGACCCCTAATCTTCCCTTATCTCTCATCACTCAAGCACCTTAATTCATCAAATGTTCTGGCACTTGGCAGATGTTCCAAAAAGGCCCTGTGTATACCTCATAACACTCAGCACATACACCATCTCATGCAATCCATAGTAAACTCCTAAAGGGAAGGAACTGTGTCTTATTCACTGATGAATCCCCAATGTCTATCAAAGTATCTGGAACACTGTAAGCACTGAATAAATATTTGTTGAATGAACGACTGAATGGAGATATATGAAAAATGGATAATGTGCTTAAGGAACCATTAATTAGCTTATTAATGCTGAAGTGATGAAAGATAAAGCTGAAGCAACAACAGGCAAGCCTAGATCATGAAGTGCCTTGAATGCCATTCAGAGAAGAATGGACTTTATCCCATCAGGAAGAATTCAGTAAAGGATTTTTAAGCCAATGACATATGTCATCGGATTTACATATTAGAAAGATCAATGTAGTGAATAAATCAGACTTGGAGTAAGGAAACTGATAAGAAAGCAATTGCAATAGTCAAGATGAGAAATGAAGGCATACACAGAAAGGCAGAAGCAACAATAATGAAAATAGAGTACAGTCAAGTGAGATTTAAGAAACAGAATTAATAGAATTTGCTAAATGAATGTGATAGGGAAGGATAAGAAGGGAAAAATAGGAATCCACTGCTTCTGAGCTAGGAATCAGGGAATAGAGAAGACCACACTTCTAACAAGTTGAGCTAAGAAAAAAAGAAAAACTGCAGCTACAGGGAAATGCAAAGTCAAACGAAGGAATTCTGAATGGCAGGGACCTGAGCATCTTTATGGACTGAAAAGAAACAATAGAATGGGCAGAAAAACTTAAGATACGGAATAAAAAGAGGTTACTTACTAATAGATCAAAGCTCCTAAGGTAATGGTAGAAAGGAATATTAGAGCATAAACAGAAAAATTATTCCTGAACAGAAGAAGGAATACTATCTCAAAGAGTAGAGAAGAAAAGGATTGGTTGGGATGCAGACTCATTTAGCAGGGAATAGATCACCAAAGTAGGAAGCTAAGGTAGTGTGTGACAGAAAGCCACTGTTTTCTCGGTAACAAAGGAAGAGACAGAATCTGATGAGGGGAAAGGAATCTTGGAGTTTAGGCAAAGAGCCTGGGATAGAGGAGGCAAAGGTTTGGAACAGCTGCTGAGGACACTAAGAGAGGAAACCAATCAAAGACAGGTAAATGAATCGATAAATAATATCTACAATCTGTGACCCTAGTTTAAGCCACTATTATATAGGAAACCACAAATTTACAGACATACCACTTAACTTAGTTTTATGGTTTTTCTGGAGGGCTAGCTGCCTGGGTCTAAAACCAAGGGAGGAGGATTAAATGAATGATATTCAGAGCAGGATAGGCACTGTTCAAAAAAGTGAGGCTAGGAAGAACTAACGCTAGGGAAAATATAAAGGGGTTAAAGGACTAGAGATCTTGATGTCAGAAGCAAAACACGCTAATGAAAATGAAATAAGAAAATCTGAAGAGTGATCATATAACAAAATGATATAGTAGGATATTAAAGCATAGTATTTCAGAGCTAGAGTAGCAAAGTCTAGAATTACTACCATGGAAATCAGTTGCTAAAGTGAAGTAAAAAAAAAAAATGAAATTCCTAAAGCTGAAGGGGTCAGGGAATTACAAGGCTGAATAGTTCAAATGGCAATCAAAATCACCCAAGATGAACTGGGATATATATGCTATAAAAATATTTAATGCCTGGAAAGATACATACACCTTTAAATCAACTTACCCGTAATGATTCCATGTAAGATTTATGACAATCTATATGTAACGTGTGGCCACAGGTCTGTACATAAACACCTCCTTCCCAGCCAATTGATACTGCCAATAGACAAGAACTCTTAAAAAAAAAAAAAAAAAAAAAAGACAATACAATTAATTTTTAAGAAGCATAAACATACCTAAACATATCCACATAAACCTCTGAATGATTTCATACCATTATACTAATGTGAACTTCGTATTTTTATGATATAAAGTAACAGCCAACTTGACAGCACCAAGGCAGTTATCTTTAAACTTGAAATACCATAAAGTTCTAGCTTCCAAATATCTAGGCTCATAATGAAAGAGAGCAACTATAAATTACACTTTCTCTACCCCATGAAATATAAACTCTTGATATTATATTATAGTTCACTATAAACTATTCTGCTATCGATTATTTTACCTGCTCTGTGATATCTGACATTAACAACTTCTTTCTTTTACTGTAATTCCAGTGTAGTTAACACACAGTGTTCTATTAGTTTCAGGTGTACAGTACAGTGATTCAATACGTCCATACATCATCCAGTGCTCATCATGACAAGTGCATTCCTTAATCCTATTTCACCCCTCCCTCCCCACCCACCTCCCCTCTGGTAACATCAGTTTGTTCTTTACAGTTAAGAGTCCATTTCTTTTGCTGTCTCTCTCTTTTCTTCCCTTGCTTATTTGTTTTGTTTCTTAAATTCCACATATAAGTGAAATCATATGATATTTGCCTTTTTCTGACTGACTTATTTTGCTAGCATTATACTCTCTAGCTCCATCCATGTCATTGTAAATGGTAAGATTTCATTCTTTTTTATGGCTGAAAGGGTTAGTATCTGAAATATATAAAGAACTTATCAAGCTCAAAACCCCAAAAATAAATAATCCAATTTAAAAATGGGCAGAAGACATGAACAAACACTTCTCCAAAGAAGATATCCAGATGACCAACAGACACATGAAAAGATGCTCAATATCACTCATCATCAGGGAAATGCAAATCAAAACTACAATGAGATACCATCTCACACTTGTCAGAATGGCTAAAATCAAAAACACAAGAAACAACAGGTGTTGGTAAGGATGTGGAGAAAAAGGAACCCTCATCCACTGTTGGTGGGAATGCAAATTGATACAGCAGCTGTGGAAAACAGTATGGAGATTCCTCAAAAATCGAACTACCTTGTGATCCAGTAATTGCATTACTGGGTATTTTGCCCCCAAATACAAAATTCCTAATTAAAAGGATACATGCATGCCTATGTTCATAGCAGTATTATTTATATAGAAGTTGTGGTATAGATAGATAGTCAGATAGATGGATGGATGGATGGATGGATGGATGGATGGATGGAGGGATGGATAGATAGATAGATAGATGCAATGGAATAACAACTTTTTTCTTTCTTGTCCCTTCAATGTTTATATTCCTCAAGGTTCTTTGCGCCACTCTCTTCTTACTAGAACTGTTCTCTGAGTGATTTAATCAGTAAATTTGACTACTCTCCAAACTTGGATCACTTGTCTTAGTGACAGATACAACCACTCAACTCCCAAGCAGAAATCTATAGTTTGATGTCCCTCAGATAACATTAAAAATATGTCACTGGGTGCCTGGGTGGCTCAGTTGGTTAAGTGTCAGACCCTTGATTTCAGCTCAGGTCATGATCTCCCGGTTCATGGGACTGAGCCCTGTGTTGGTCTCCATGCTGATAGCACAGAGTCTGCTTGGGATTCTCTCTCTCCTCCTCTCTCTGCCCCTCCCCTACCCACACACACACTCTCTCTCATAATAAATAAACATTTGTTTTAAATGTGTCATAAATTTGTCTTTTTCCCCCCATGAATCTTTCTTTTCCTCTTGGTTTAAAAACTCCACAATCTTTTCAGTCACCAAATCAGAACGCTAAGAGTTATTCTACATCACATTCTTTCTTTTACACCACAGTATTAGCTCCCAAACGATGCAGATTCTATCTCCTAAATAAAACATGATTTGGGCCCCTCCTCTTCATTTCCACTATAACATTCATGCCTGCATCATTTGTTGTGGGGGAGGAGGTTTTTCAATAAAGTTTTTTAACTGGTCACCTTGATGCCAATTTCTTCTCTCCATAATGCATCACCCTCCATACATCTTTGTGGACTACAAATTTGGTCATAAGATAACCCCAAAAAGTACCTTAACATTTACATGGGTTTAATAGAATATGCAATAAAGGGACCCAGATTATATAAGCAACTACAATACCCTTTTGAAATCTGTTCTACAAGTTAACTTTTTTAATCTTCTCTTTTTCTTGTATCTTCAACTCTTCCTTCTCTCCTTCTCTACTAATTCCTTCCCCTCAACCTATAAACAGGCTTAGACTTTTCCTCCTAAAATAATCCTCTTCGAATTTTCATTTGGCCTCTATCAAACACTATTTGGGCCTGAACTCGAGTTCAGTTCACCCTCTAGAGTCTGTAGTAAACAGATGACCAGGCCAGAGCAAAATTAGGAAAAAGGTCTAACATGGGTGATAGCACATGATGAAAGATTTGAGAGCCACTAAAACTGAGTATAGCTTTAAACTTTATTTTTACTTTAGAAAGAAATTTTTACAACATAATGTAAGGTGACCAAATAATCTTTAAACAATAGTAAACAAAATTCTAATGTTAAATGAATGTTCTAATGTTCTAAAAGAATTCTAATGTTCTTCATGAACATCTGAAAGTTGAAAATATTACACGGTGCAAAATGCCTTTCCAGCCTATTTAAAGATGTGTAGCAGCACAAATCAAATACTCACAGCAGGTAAGCTAGCTTCTATTGTTACAAATCAGAATAGCAATAGGAGACCTGCTCATCTTTGTTTTATGTTTTGGAGCGCTTGAAGTAGAAACAGATTTAGATCATTTTAGAATGGTTAGTAGTCAGTTAATAAGCTGCTCTCTTTGGCAATGTATTATAAAAATGTAATTTATCTTACTTCTTTTTTTAATGTTATATTTATTTATTTTATTTTGAGAGAGAGAGAGAGCAAGAGAGAGCACCCAAGCACAGCAGGGGAGAGACAGAGACAGAGACAGAGAATCCTAAGCAGGCTCTGCACTGCCAGCACAGAGCCCGACACAGGGCTTAATCCTACGAATCGTAAGATCATGACCTGAGCTGAAATCAAGAGCCAGATGCTTAACCAACTGAGCCACCCAGGTGCCCCTTTCATTTTAATAGATCAGCTTTTAAAACTAAAATCAGTATGCCATTTGTCTAAGTAACTGTTAGATTTCTTGTTTGAATCAGAGTCAAAACAAAAAGGCAGGAAAATATTTACTAACATGAGACTAATATTTTAGGAAGACTTCAACAATGTGCCCACACCACTGTGCTAAGAATTGCTTAACACTGAATCTTCATAGCCTCAATATTTATTAAAACATTACCAAAAAGGAATGAAAAGTTTACCAAGACCACTCAGTTATATATGGCAGAATCCAAGTTCAAACCCAAGTCTATCTGACTCCAAAGCTCGGGCTCCCACCCTTCTCTGTCCTCTCTCTCATAATATAATACTCCCCGTTTCAATGGCACTACTGCCTTACACAACTAAAACTCTACAGGTTGACTCTGTAAAATGCATGCAACTGATATGAAGAGAACAATCTACATAGTTTAATTCTGTAATCAGAATCAGTGCTCATTAATAGAAACTCTTCTGCTGTATACAGTCTATCTGTCTGCCTGTATACAAAACTCAGGTACTCTATGCTAGAGTAATTTAGTAAGAAATCCACTAAGCAACTACAACACACACACCATGTGCTAGCTGCTGAGGAGACCGTAAAATCAATATAAGAATGGCCCTACACCTCTAGATGTATATAGTCCAGGGAGCACACCAGATATACAGAAAATAACCATTATGAAAGTAAAAAACTGTTGTGTAAAAATATATATATTTAAGAATAAAATCCCATAATCATTAACAGAAACACAACGGAGATTCTGTCCAGTTCAGATTTCAGTTCAAAGTTCCTACAAAAAAGATTTTTTTTTTTTCTAGAAATGAATATTCTGGCTTCTTTAAGAAAGAGATACCCTACTTTTTCTCTCCTTTATTAGAACTCCCCTTCCCTCAAAATTATTTTATTCTTAAGTCTGGGTTATATTTCCATTGAATCAAGTTTTTTTCCTTTTCTGCTTGGCTCTAGGATTCATCCTTACTCATCTATTCTAAAGTGATTCGAAACGATAAAATTCAGGATTATGACAACAAAATAAAATCTAAATAAAGGTGATAGTAAATTTCTGCAAAAGAGGAACTTGGCACAGTTTCATTGTTTTCTTCAAAATGAAAATATTTATTGGTCTATGAGTAATAAATTAACATACATATGCTGCAAAAATTTAAAGAAACAATACAGAATAAAGAAAAAGCATGAAAATGTATGTGTGTGTACATATGTATGCATACACACACACAGACTTTTTTTTTTTTTTTTTTTTGAGAGAGGGAGCAAACAGGGCAGAGGAAGAGGGAGAGAAAATCTTAAACAGATTCCACGCCCAGCATGGAGCCCGAGGCAGGGCTCAATCTCACAACCATGAGATCATGACTTGAGCAGAAATCAAGAGTCAGACATTTAACCTACTGAGCCACCCAGGCACCCCTCTTTTTCCAAATAAGAATAATTTCATTGTAAAGCCTCTGAAAATATATGGGAACATGATCCTCACTTCCTAACCCAACTGCCTTATAAGGCCTAACTTGAGCCCTCTCACTGGGCTAGCCTGAATATTAAAAACACCACTCTACATTTATACTGACCTTTATAACATGTACAGTGATCTAAAGAAATTTCTAACCTGGTGGGTTACTGTATGAAAGCTCATATGAGGCCTATTTTATAGATGAGAAAATGGAGTCCTAGTCTGTTTTTTTGGCAAGCTTACATGGCTAAGCAATGGCAGAATCAGGACCAAGCCCCAGTTTTTCTCAACTGTAACTCTTTCTACCCTACACAGTGCCTCCGTTACTAGAGCCATCATTTTCTCCAGAACCCACTAGAAACCTTCTCCTCAGTCCAAACTACTGAACCACATCCTACTCTGACTCCCATCATTACTAAGTCAGTTGCTGCTTATTCTCATTAAGTTTCTGTCTTCCACATCTCCTACTAGTTTCTTCCATTTAATCCAGTGCGTTATGGGCAAAAAAGAATCATATGTGAAAATGTATCCAGATATTCATCTCATATAGCTAACTAAAAATAATGTTTCACTTCATATTTTAACTATTTTAAGTTGTTATTATTATTATTTACTTAATTCAAGATACAGTAAATCCAAAAACAACAGGTGAATGGAAACCCCATTTAATAATCCACTGAGAGAATACTGAAAATGGTATAGAAATTTTATAAGGAAGTTAACAATGCTGGTGCTGCTAAATAAACTAAGTTGACCTTCCAAGACCAATAACACCTGAGTGCTAGATAGAGCCCCTAGATGTAAAGAGTTGGAAAAAAACCTATCAAGTTCACAACAACAAACCATAGAAGCCATGAATTAACCTGTCCCTACTTTACATTTTAAAAGCATCATAATGAGATTTTATTGTATATGTTTAAAAGAAAGTAAAAGGAGGCAAAAATCTTCATAAAATATTCATGCCATAACTAAAAGTTTTTATAGAGGTAATACTTATTCCATTGAACTGAATTTATATATCTTATAATAAATAACATTTAAAACATAGGTATGACATTTATAACCTAAAAAGTTTATTTATTACAGATTCCTATTTCCTTACTATCAATATATTAACTTTTTTTCTAATAAACTTCCAGATTCCAAATTAGAATGATATCTAGTAGAAGAAAAAATATAAAACTCTGGAGAGAAGTAACCATCAGTTTTGCAGACAAACTATCACTATATGATAAAAAAGGGTACTTACATCTTTAAAATAACGCTGTAATAATGAAAGCCTCACATCATGAACTGCTGCACATGTATCCCAAGGGTAAATCTGCTCCTCCTCAGTGATAGGCAATTTTTTTGGCTCAATGTTGTCACGGCACTGCCCCAAAACTACATTAACAACAGAAATAAGAGCTCATTAAATAACCAACCTGATTCAACATGATTCACTAAGTAAAGCTGTTATTTATCACAAGCTACTCTAATTATTCTACTACTGAATATTTTTAAAGACCTAACAAAAAGTGATATTCTAGTTTTCTTCTAAAGAGTAAATAAGTGTGAAATATGACAATATTTATTTTTTGAAATAACACTAAAATTTTAATATGAACTCTGGGTGGATGGATAGATGGATGGATGAGCAATCGATCAATCAATAGAGGATGAATGGTTTTCAAAATCTGTCCAGTGAAAAGGCCTAGAAGTTATGATTCTCTGGTATCAATAAACCTCATCTTTGAATATACTATTTGTCACTAAAAGTAAACAGAGATCCTTGGAGAAAAAGCTACATCCAGGGTTGGGGAAAGTTCAAAGTGAGCCTGGAATTGTATTGTAATAAACAGCAAGGAGATATTCAAACACTGAGGTGCCTGGTCATGAGGACCTTCAGGAGTTTTGATGGTCAAATTCGAGAAAATTTGAGTTCTGAAAAGAATAATGATAGTAACAGATAACACATTCATCAATTCAGGCAAGGAACATCAAGTAAAGGGGTAAAGGGATAAATTGTCAGGATCCCAACGTATCATCCTATAGACTACCTACCACCATAACCAAGTGATCAAACTTGGTTGGCATCACCAATAATGGGACAAGCTGTCACTAAGAGCCTCCTAATGTGATGGAATGGGAGAGAACATCATGTATATAATGCCATTGTCAAAAATGTTTACCCTAAACCTAATAAGAAAATAACCACATGAATCCAGAACATGAACTACTCTACAGAACAAAAGATCTAGACTCTTCAAAAATTTTTAAAGGGGCTGGAGAAACCGTTTTAGATTCAAGGAAACTAACAAGAATTGATAATTAAATGCAATACATGATCTTTTTCTTGGATGAAGAAAAAAAATCTGCTACAAAAAAATATTATTGGGGGCGTCACGAGGGTGGGTCAGTCGGTTAAGAGTCTGACTCAGTTAAGTTTCTGCTCAGGTCATGATCTCACAGTTTGTGGGTTCAGGCCCCATGTCAGCACAGAGCCTGCTTGGGATTCTCTCTCTCCCTCTTTCTCTGCCCCTCTCCTGCCCATGCTCTCTCTCTCTCTCTTTCAAAATAAATAAACTTTAAAAATATACATACTAAAAAAAAAAAAAAAAAAAAAAAAAAAAATATACATACTATTGGGATAATTGGAACATAATAGATATTATATAAATTTCTTGGGTGTAATATAGATAGATAATATAGAAGAATATCCTTGTTCTTACAAGGATAAAACATCATGACATCTGCCATTTTCCTCTAAAAAGTATGTGTGCATGTGTATATGAGTGTGTGTATAGACAAGAGAGGGAAAGAAAAACATGGCAATATGCTAACAATTGTTGAGTGCAAGTAAAGACTATTCTGTAGATACAAAATTTTCAAAATGAAAAGCTAGGAAAAGAGGTATATAACAAAAGGGCAAAAATAATACTAAGATTTTATAACTGTAAAACATCAAAGCACAAAAAAAAAAGGAGGGGGGGTAGAAACATACACTGCCATATATTACTATAAGACTCAATAAGCATGGGAAGACCATTCTTAGGGAAGGAGTATCAGGTATATAAATATGGACCCCAAGTTTTGAAGAGATTTACAGCAGCAGTAGAAAGAAAAAAAAGAAGTAGGGAGATGCTAGCAACTAAAATATAATTAGCTATATGATGTATAATCCTCTTAATACACTGGTGGATTTCATTTGCTAGGATTTTGTTGAGGATTTCTGCATCTACATTCATGAGATACTAGTCTATCATTTTCTTTTCTTGTGATGTCTTTATCTGGCTTTGGTATCAGTGTATGGCTGTCATCATAGAATGAATTAGAAAGTTCCCTCCTCCTTTTTTTTTTTTTTTTTTTTTTTTTCTTTGAGAAGTTTGAGAAGTTTGAGAAGGACTGATGTTAATTCTTTAAATGTTTGGTAGCACAGGGGGTGCCTGGGTGGCTCAGTCAGTTAAGCATCTGACTTCAGCTCAGGTCATGATCTCACAGTTTGTGAGTTCAACCCCTGTGTCAGGCTCTGTGCTAACGGCTCAGAGCCTAGAGCCTGCTTCAGATTCTGTGTCTCCCTCTCTCTGTCCGTCCCATGCTCATGCTCTGTCTCTCTCTCTCAATAATAAATAAATGTTAAACAAAACAAAACAAAAAATTTGTTAAGCAGTCAGTATTTAAAAAAAAAAAAAAAGTAGGGGGGAGGCGCCTTGGTGGCTCAGTCAGTTAAGCATCCAACTTCGGCTCAGGACATGATCTCACGGTTTGTGAGTTCAAGCCCCAAGTCAGGCTCTGTGCTGACAGCTCAGAGCCTGGAGCCTGCTTCGGATTCTGTGTCTCCTTCTCTCTCTGCCCTCCCCAACTTGTGCTCTGTCTCTCTCTGTCTCTCAAAAATAAATAATTGAAAGAAAAAAAAAAATTAAATGTTCGGTAGCATTGTGAGTGAAGTTTCCTGGTCCTGGACTTTTTTGTTGAGAAGTTTTTGATTACTGATCCATTCTCTTTACCTGTTTAATGTCTATTCAGATTTCCCATTTCTTCTTGAGTCAGTTTCAGTAATTTCTATGTTTCTAGGAACTTACCCATCTCACCTAAGGGTGAGATTGACAAATTCATTGACAGAAAATTGTTCATAATATTCTTAGTCTTTTTTATTTCTGTAAGGCCTATTGTAATGTCCCCAACTTCCATTTCTGATTTTAGTTATTTGTGTGTTCTTTTATTCTTGGTCAGTCAAGCTGAAAATTGTCAATTTTGATGATATTTTCAAGAAACCAATTTTTGCTTTTGTTGACTCTTTCTACTGTCTTCCTATTCTCTGTTTCATTTATCTCTGTTCTAATCTTTATTATTTCTTTCCATATGCTAGCTTTGGGTTTAGCTCGCTCTTCTTTCTCTAGTTTCTTAAAAGTGTAAAGTTAGGTTATTTATTTGGGATCTTTGTTTTTAATGTAAGCATTTACAGCTATAAATTTTCTTCTATGCACTATTTTCCCACAGGTTTTGGTATATTGTGTTTTCATTTTCATCTATTAAGTATCTTCTAATTTCACTTGTAATCTCTTATTTAATTTCCACCTATTTGTGAATTTTCCAGTTTTTCTTCTGTTACTGATTTCTAGTTTCATTCCACTGTGATCAGAGAAGATACTTTGGATGATTTCAATCTTTTTAAATGTATTAAGACTTGTTCATAGCCTAATTCATCATCTATCTTGGAGAATGTTCCACGTACAATTGAGAAAGATGTGTACTCTACTCTTGTTGGATAAAGCATTCTATGTAAGTTTATTAGATCTAATTGTTTTATACTGTTGCTAAAGTTTGTTTAGTTGTCCTATCCATTATTTAAAGTGGGGCACTGAAGTCTTCAACTATTATCGTCAAACTGTTTCTCCATCAATTTTTGCTTCATATATTTCGGGTTTCTGCTGTTTGGTACATATTATGTTTAAAACTGCTTTTATCTTCTTGATGGATTGATTCATTTATCAATATATAATGTCCTTTTTGCTCTTGCAACAATGTTTTACTTAAAATCTATTGTGTCTGATATTAGCATTACCATCCCAGCTCTCTGTTGGTTACTATTTGTGTGGAATATTTTTTCACAACCATTTTCTTTTCTTTTCTTTTTTTTTAAATTTTCTTTAATGTTTATTTATTTTTGAGAGAGAGAGAGAGACAGAGTGAGAGCAGGGGAGGGGCAAAGGGAGGGAAACACAGAATCCAAAGCAGGCTCCAGGCTCAGAGCTGTCAGCACAGAGCCCAACGCAGGGCTTGAACCCACGAACCGTGAGATCACAACCTGAGCCAAAGTCGGACACTTAACCGACTGAGCCACCCAGGTGCCCCCACACCTATTTTCAACCCATTTGTGCTTTTGGATCTAAAATGTCTAAGGGTGCCTGGGTGGCTAAGTTGGTTGCGCATCTTAGTTGATTTAAGCTCAGGTCATGACCTCATGGTCATGGGATTGAGCCCCAGGGAGGGCTCCACCTTGAGCGTGGGGCCTGCTTGGAGTTCTCTCTCTCCCTCTCCCTCTCCCCCTACCCAGCTTGAGCACTCTTTTTCTCTCTCAAAAACAAAAAAGGAAATAAAATGTCTCCTACAGTCTATTCATGTTTTTTAATCTCTTCTGTTAATCTCTGCCTTTTAATTAAAGAGCTGAATGCACTTATATCTCAAGTAATTATTGATTTAGGATGATTTAATTTTCCCATTTTGCTATTTATTTTCTATATGTTCCTCAATTTGTTGTTCTAGTATACTGTATTGATTTCCTTCTCATTTCTTTTCTTTTTTAGTTTCTCCTTAAATAGTTACCTTCATTTTCTAACAATCAAGTTGGAATTAATCTGAACTTAGTTTCAATAGTAAACAAAAATTCTGCTCCTTTACAGTTACATCTCTACTCCTTGTCCTTCATGCTTTTATCTATCTGCATTTTTCTACAAGAACATTGATACTTGGTTTAAAAACCTCAATCTGCATTGCTTTCCAGATTTAGTTCCTTCTTATTACATATTTTTTTTGTTTTTTTTAATTACATACGTGTTTAAAACACTATGAAGATTAAAACACTGGCATTAATTTTGGATTTTCTTAAGTTCTACAAAGACTGTGGAGATTAATAATATGGAAAAGATCATATAACATTGTATTCTTCTCCTATGGAGAACTGAATCTCCCAAGTCAATAATATTTACAACAGGCATTCTGCACAATAGTGAGACAGCATATAAAGCAACACCTTTAGAACCCTTATCTCAAGCAGTTATTTTGAAGGGTTCGTAATCAAAATGTAATCCAGCACAAGTCAAATGTTAGACTAAGGGGAGATATCATGGGACTTTTCTTTGATGCATGGTTTCAAAGTAGGCCAATAAAGAATCAATGGCCATAAAAAAGGTCTAGAGCAATAAGCACACCTAGAACCCAGACTGTGGTCTCCAAATACCATTTCCCACTAAAAGAAAGTAGGGCTTCTTAGAGAAATGGCTGATTCCTGGGTCAGAAATGTATAACTTGCCATGCCAGAAAATGTAAAGTCCGAAGTCTACATGAGTTGTGTCAAAAGAACTGAGGAAGTAACTTGAAGAGGCTCCAACTGAACAAAGATGGAAGAATGTGATCCTCAATGAGAAACTAATTGCAACATATCATAATGATTTAAAAAGTACTAAGTAATTATTTTGGGAAAGTGCTAAGGAATGGCTACCTCAATATTTTGAGCACTATCTAAGGGAAAGAATACAGTATTTACCCTGCCTTTTGTGCATAATTTATGTCTCAGAGTAATCAAAATAGTTGATGAAGTAAAATTTCTTTTATAGAAGTATTTCAGCTAATAAACAAAAAAAGAGAAAGATTTGTGGATGAACTGATGAATCTAGGCAATAATCACAATTCATTGCAAATATTTCAAAAACAGAGAAAACAGAGTGGACAGAAGAACTAGGTAAACATCATAGAGATACATTCAGTAAAATTCAAAACGTTCTTTAAATGACTTAATTTCTTCAAAAAAGTAAAACGTATGGGGATAGGAGGGCCCCTATTTGGGGGAAGGGAGAAGGAAGAGAGGAGATGAAAAGGGAGCTTATTAATTAAAAGACTACAAGGAGATCCAATAAGTATAAATTAATTAATTAAATAAAGTAAATAAGAAACAATTGGGGAATTTTATTTTTTTTTATTTAAAAAAAAATTTTTTTTAACGTTTATTTATTTTTGAGACAGAGAGAGACAGAGCATGAACAGGGGAGGGTCAGAGAGAGAGGGAGACACAGAATCTGAAACAGGCTCCAGGCTCTGAGCGGTCAGCACAGAGCCCGACGCGGGGCTTGAACTCACGGACCGCGAGATCATGACCTGAACCGAAGTCGGATGCCCAACCAACTGAGCCACCCAGGCGCCCCACAATTGGGGAATTTTAAACACTGATGAGGTATTTTACTATACTGAGGAACTAATTTACTTACAAGTGACTGGGTTATATCTAAAAAACATGAACTTTCTTTTTAACTGAAACAGTGACATGTTTACAGATGAACTGAAATAATATCTGGAATGTGCTTCAATATAATTCTGAGGAGGTGGGATAAATAAGATTAGCCAATCAGTCACTATTAAAGACTGATGGAGACATGGAAGTTAATTTTACTAATTTCTTTACTTCATTGTGTGGTTGAAATGTTCCATATCCAAATGTAAATAGATAAAAAGAGATCAAAATAAAAAAAGAAGTCAGAAGTAAGGAGAAAGTAAAAAGGGGTAAAAGGCACGATGTCAGTAGGTGTGTGAGGCTCAGAAAGAAAGGAAGGAAACAGCCAGAGATTTCACCTGCCACAGTTCCCAATTAAAATCACTCTTCAGATTTAACACTTTTTAATGTTAGTTTTTATTCACTTCCTTCTATCTATAAAAGAGAAAAGAGCTATGTTATAGTAGAATTATCTAACATTAATAAGTTTAGCTAGTATGCAAAATTGTAAAAAGGATTAAATGAAGTGACAATCTGGTGAAAGCAACCTAAATATAAAATAATAAACAAAGATTAAAACAACAAAAACCAAAACTCTGCATTAGGACAGAGATTTTGTCTTGCCTTGTTTCTTATTGTGACAGTATCTTGTACCTAGGTTCTCAATAAATATATGTGGAATGAATGAATGAAGGAATAAACAAAACATTACATTGATGATTATAAAGTATTTGGAGAAGAAGTTATAAAAAGTGGCAAAAATCTAATACGCTACTTTCCTCACAATAGTAGAAAACAGAAATAGCTACAAAACTAGTCAATACTCCCACACATTTCCTTTTTAGCCAGCATTTCTGATCTTGACAGCTCTACTCCAATGTTCTATTCAACTATTCAATTGATTTCTATTTCCCAAATCAATTTTATTTTTAAGCAAGAAAAGTCACAAGAGGAGAAACTAATTTACTAGACATCATATTAGATCCTTTTGCCTATATTACGTTACTTAACAAGTACAATAATCCTCGGAGGTCAACATTATCTCTATAGTTAAAAGAAAGCAACAAACTTGACCAGATTATGTCAAGCAATACCTGTATTTGAAGTCATTTCTCTTTCCACTTTACTATACTAATTCAGAGAATAAACGCCCTAGAAAAAAAGGCTTGGGAGAAATGTGTAAGAATTTTATTTTCTCTTTGCTTCACACAAAGTCCTGCTGAAAATGGATTGAATTCATTGGGACAAAAGTGTGTAAGAGCTATCACACCTTAAAATACTTCAGTATGGGAGAGGATGAAGGGCATTCAGACAATTTTTTTTCAAAGAAAAATTTTTTAACTATACATTGGCAAACATATCATTCAGCAGGCTGTTTCAAGAATGACTGCTTATAGGGGCACCTGGGTGGTTCAGTTGGTTAAGCTTCCGACTCTTCATTTCGGTCATGATCTCATGGTTCATGAGCTCGAGCCTCACATTAGGCTCTATGCTGACAGTGTGGAGCCTGCTTGTGATTCTCTCTCATTCTCTCTGTCTCTATCCCTCCCCTGCTCTCTCTCTCAAAAAATAAACTAAAAAAATTAAAAAAAAAAAAAAAAAAAAGAATGACTGCTTCTAGTAGTTCAAAACATAAAGGCAAACCTACCTGAATGTGCCTTATGTAATTAAAATATTTAAACTGACAGTATTTCTGGGCTTAAACTGCTTTCCAATTTTAAAACAATTAAACTGTCAAGAAAGCTAAACTCAGTTATTGGCCACCTACCATTGATAATATACCATCACACTTTAAGGAAAAAGACTGTGTAACATATAGAAAGACTTCTCTGTTAAGGGCTTCTTCTAACACTCATGTCCAGGAAAGTCAGATAAAGCCATGTTAAAAATCTTTGCTATACAGATCTAAATTGATCCTTGCTATATAGATCTATAGTATATCCAAAGATATTAATTGATTAATACAGGTATTTATTAATCTGTTGTATATACTTTGGCTCTAAAATGTTCCCACCGAAAAATTACTTTGATTTTACCTGAGGATGCTTGTAATAGTACAACCAATCCTGTAGGTCGGTCTTCAGAGGAGGGGCCACTTTGTCCACAAATAACACAATCATATACTGCCTCAGAAACTTGTGGCTCTGCTGTTGCGATCTCCATAGGAATATCGTTCTCAGGAGAATCTGGGGGGAAAAAGTTGCAGGTCTTAATTTCTGAGGAGAAAAATCTTTCTTCAATGAAAATACAGGGAAAAAAATTAAGTTCAAAAAATTTTGTGACCCACAACTATATGGTCAACTAATCTTTGACAAAGGAAAGAATACCAATGGAAAAAAAAGTCTCTTCAACAAACGGTGCTGGGAAAACTGGATGGCAGCATGCAAAAGAATGAAACTGAACCACTTTCTTACACCATACACAAAAATAAACTCAAAATAGATGAAAGACCTAAATGTGAGACAGGAAATCATCAAAATCCTAGAGAAGAACACAGGCAGCAACCTCTTTGACCTCAGCTGGAACAACTTCTTACTAGAAACATCACTGAAGTCAAGGGAAACAAAAGCAAACATGAACTACTGGGACTTTATCAAGATAAAAAAATTTCTGCACAGCAAAGTAAACAATCAAAAAAACTAAAAGGCAGCCTACAAAATGGGAGAGGATATTTGCAAATCACATTAGCTGAAAGTATTTGGTCAGTATCCAAAAATCTGTAAAGAACTTACCAAACTCAACACCCAAAAAACGAATAACCCAGTGAAGAAATGTGCAGAAGACATGAATAGACACTTTTCCAAAGAAGACATCCATATGGCTAACAGACACATGAAAAGATGCTCAACATCACTCATTCTCAGGGAAATACAAACCAAACCACGATGAGGTACCACCTCACACCTGTCAGAATGGATACAATTAACAACACAAGAAACACGTGGCAAGGATGTGGAGAAAGGGGAACCCTCTTGCACTGTTAGTGGGAATGCAAACTGGTCAGCAGTATGGAGCTCCCTTAAAACTAAAAATAGGGGCGCCTGGGTGGCTCAGTCGGTTAGGCGGCCAACTTCGGCTCAGGTCATGATCTTGCAGTCCGTGAGTTCGAGCCCCACGTTGGGCTCTGTGCTGACAGCTCAGAGCCTGGAGCCTGTTTCAGATTCTGTGTCTCCCTCTCTCTGACCCTCCCCCGTTCATGCTCTGTCTCTCTCTGTCTCAAAAATAAACGTTAAAAAAAAAAAAAAAAAAAACTAAACTAAATATAGAACTACTCTATGATCCAGCAATTGCACTAGAAGATATTTACCCAAAGAATACAAAAATACAGATTTAAAGGGATACATGTACCCTAATGTCTATGTTCCTCAACTGTAACTTGGATAATGCTTTTCTCAAGATTAGTCCTAGGTTATGGATTTTAAGAACAAGACCACTGAGGTAATGTACCATTCTCATCACATCATACCAATGTCATATTATCAACATGACATCACTATCAATATTTACCTGGACCATCTAGTTAAGGTAGTGCTTGCCAACTTTCTCTACTGTAACGTTACTTTCCCCCCATTCCACACTGTACTTTTTGGAAAGAAGTCACTAACCACAGCCTACACTTAAGGAGTAGAGAGTTGTTCTACCTGCTTGAAGGTTGAGTTATCTACATAAATGGTTTGGAATTCCTCTGCATGGGAAATTTGTCTATTCATCTTCATTTATTCCATCATTTATTTATATAAGTATGAATTCATGGATATTTATTTTGTACTCAGGGTTATAATCCAATACTACTTTATTTCCTTGCATAAACTGTGCCAACTTGGCCACTGGGAGCACTTTCAGTCTCCAACTCTAATCTATTACTACATGGATCATTTTAGCCTTCTCTTATCTATCTATAACTTCCCACTCCAGTAGTGAGAAATCCAGCTCCCATCAGGCCACCATCTATTTACCTAATTGTTCAATCTCAGTATATCAGGATAGCAGTTTCAGAATAGTTAACCCATACTTCCACAGGAGGCATGTTATCAACCTCAGTGTCGATGTATAGTTCCTTTTATCTTCAGTATTCTAGACTTCACTAATTTCCAAAGTTACTTAGCCTCTTTTCTCCCCTTCCCCTAAATGAGGCTGTTTTGTGTATTTAAAATACAGTTAGAGCCTCTTGCCACATTCTGAAGTCCATTCTGGGACCTTCAACCTCTTAAGTGACTTTTTAAATTTGCATACATTAAAATTCACTCTTTCTGTTGTAAAATTCTACGGCTTTTGACAAAATGCATAGTTATGTATCCAACCATACAGTCTTATACAGAATAATTTCACTGCTCTAAAAAATACTTTGTGCTTCACTTACTTAAGTCCCTTCCCCAACCCTGGTCACCACTGATTTGTTCACCATCTCTATAGTTTTGGCCTTTCCAAAATGCCATATAATGGGAAACATACAGTATATAGCCTTTTCAGACTGACTATTTGCACTAAGCAATATGAATTTAAGATTCATCCATGTCTTTGTATGGCATAACAGTTTATTCCTTTTTATTGCTGAATAGTTCTCCAATGTATGGATGTACCAGTTTGTTCATCCATTCATCTACTGAAAAACATCTTGGCTACTTCCAGTTTTTAGTGATTACAAATAAAGCTTCTATAAACACTCGTTCAGATTTTTGTGTAGATCTATGTTTTTACATCAATTGGGTAAATAACCTAACAGCATGATGGCTGGATCATATGGTGAGACTAAATTTACCTTGGAGGAAAATGTCAAATTCCTAAAACCAAAAGTTCCAAGAAAAAGAACTTTTTGTCCTTTTAACTGGCAACACATGAAAAAACTATGAGTTAAATGTCACATTTATATCACTGTAGCTGGATCTTTATAAACTATTGGTTAACAAGTATTAAAACCAAAAATAAACATTTATCTCCATCTAGTGGCTATCAAAGAGTAGATACACATAGCGATATTTCAATTTCAGAAAATTAGGTTGTCTGTTTACTGCAGCATTGTTAGTTAAAACAGAATAAAAAACAAACTGAAAATAAAGTGAATGTCCAATAATAAAGACATGGCTGAGTAAATTACTTCATTATGCACTATTATGGGCTTTCTCTGCTTGCCCCAAAATAAAGAAAGGAAAAGAAACACTAAATTAGAACAGTGGTACTCGACTTTGGCTGCACATTAGAATCAGCTGTGAACTTTCTAAAGCTCCCTATGTCTGAATTCCACTCCCAAAGACTTTTCTTTAATCTATAGTGGCACCCAGGCACAGATTTACCTTAAGGAGGCTGTAATGATTCTAATGTGCATCAAGGTTGAAAACTACTGAATCAGAACTACTGGTTAGGACTTAGAAATATTACTGAGGTAGAGAGCAGGGAAAGGTGATCTCATTTGGTAAAAGCAAACAATGACCAAAAACAAGGAAGGAAGAAAAGGAAAGAGGGAGAGGGAGGAAGAGAGAGAGAGAAGCTTAAATGAACCTGTAACTATAGTATGTTTGTACATGATTATATGAATATAGAGAGTAGCAGAGGAGTACACAAACCAAAGTGTAATCATAGGTCATGGGAGAAAAAGAAAAAAAACACAAATGAAAAGCACTTACACTAATACCATTCATGTAACATTGCATGCATGTGTACACACGTGTGCATAATGAGATCTAGGATAAGAAGAGATCTATATATACTATATGTAATTTTCAGGGATATTCATGATACATTAAGTTTTTTAAAAAGGAAGCAAACTGCACAGCCTTATGTACACTATAATTTTATTTCAGAAAAAAAAATCCATTTATATAATTTTTATATGTATTCATATGAAGAAAACCTGTTTATAATGGTTTACCCCAGAATGGTGAGATTAAAAGGGAAGGTAGGCAGAGATGATTACCTTTGCTTTCAAATAGTTTCATATGATATGTTAAGCATATTATTATGCTTTAAAAAAATGTTTTGGCTTGATAGAAGTGTGTGTCTTATGGTACAAATAAAACCTTTTATTTATGGGCTCCAGTTTTTGAAACACACCACATCACAAATGATGGACTTAAAATGTCAGACCTAGCCCCACAACTATATGGTCAATTAATCTTCATCAAAGCAGAAAAGAATATCCAATTGAAAAAAGACAGCATCTTCAACAAATGGTGTTGGGAGAACTGGACAGCAACATGCAAAAATGAAACTGGACCACTTTCTTACACCTTACACAAAAATAAATTCAAAATGGATGAAAGACCTAAATGTGAGATAGGAATCCATTAAAATCCTAGAGGAGAACACAAGCCATAGCATTGGCCTTTGACACTGGCTACAGCAACTTCTTACCAGATATGTCTCCTCAGGCAAGGGAAACAAAAACAAAGTACTGGTACTACATCAAAATAAAAAGTTTCTGCACAGTGAAAGAAACAATGAGACTAAAAGGCAACCTACAGAATGGGAGAAGATATTTGCAAATGACAAATGTGGATAAAGAGTCAGTATCCAAAATCTATAAAGAACTTATAAAACTCAATACCCAAAAAACAAATAATCCAATTAAAAATGGGCAGAAAACATGAATAGACATTTTTGCAAAGAAGACATCCAGATGACCAACAGACACACGAAATGATGCTCAACTTCACTGATCATCATGGAAATACAAATCAAAACCACAATGAGATACCACCTCACACCTGTGAGAATGGCTAACATTAACAACTCAGCCAACAACAGATGTTGGCGAGGATGTGGAGAGAAAGGATCTCTTTTGCACTGCTGGTGGGAATGCAAACTGGTGCAGCCACTCTGGAAAACAGTATGGAGGTTCTTCAAAAGGTTAAAAATAAAACCACCCAGGGGTACCTGGGTGACTCGGTTGGGAGTCCGACTTCAGCTCAGGTCATGATCTCACTGCTCACGAGTGAGTTCGAGCCCCACGTCAGGCTCTGTGCTGACAGCTCAGAGCTTGGAGTCTGCTTCAGATTCTGTGACTCCCTCTTTCTCTCTGCCCCTCCCCTGCTCATGTTCAGTCTCTCTCTGTCTCTCAAAAAATGAATAAACATTAAAAATAAAAATTAAAAAAAAACAGAACCACCCTACAATCCAGCAATTGCATTACTAGGTATTTATACAAAGAATACAAAAATACTAATTCAAAGAGATACAGGTACCCCAACATTTATAGCAGCATTATTTACAATTGCCAAATTATGGAAAAGGCCCAAGTGTCCAATGACTAAGGAATGGATAAAGAAGATGTGGTATATATAAATAATGGCCTATCACTCAGCCATAAAAAAGAATGAAATCTTGTCATTTGCAATGACATGGATGGAGCGGCAGAGTATTAATGCTAAGTGAAATAAGTCTGTCAGAGAAAGAGAAATACCACATTATTTCATTCCTATGTGAAACTTAAGCAAAACAAATAAGTAAAATGGGGGAGAGGAGAGGGGGAGAGGGGGAGAGGGAGAGAGAAAGAGAGAAAGAGAGAAAGAGAGAAAGAGAGAGAGAGAGAGAGAGAGAGAGAGAAGGGCAAACCAAGAAACAGACTCTTAACCATAGAGAATTGATGGTTACCAGAAGGGAGGAGGGTGGGAAGATGGGTCAAACAGGTGATGGGGATTAAAGAATGCACATGGTGTGATGAGCACCAGGTGTTTATGTAAGTGTTTGGTCACTAAATTGTACGCCTGACATTAATATTACACTGTACGTTAACTAACCAGAATTTAAATTAAAAACTGGGGCGCCTGGGTGGCTCAGTCGGTTAAGCGTCCGACTTCAACTCAGGTCACGATCTCGCGGTCTGCGAGTTCGAGCCCCGCGTCGGGCTCTGGGCTGATGGCTCAGAGCCTGGAGCTTGCTTCCGATTCTGTGTCTCCCTCTCTCTCTGCCCCTCCCCCGTTCATGCTATTTTTCATGCTCAAAAATAAATAAACGTTAAAAAAAGTAAAAAAAAAAAAAAAAAAAACTTAAAGGGCACCTGGGTGGCTCAGTTGGTTAAGCATCTGACTCTAGATTTCGGCTCAGGTTCTCACGGTTCATGAGTTGAAGCCATGTAGAGCCTGCTTGGGATATATTCTCTCTCTCTCCTTCTCTCTCTCTCTCTCTCTCTCTCTCTCTCCCTCTCTTCCCCCCCTGCCCCTCCCAGCTTGCTCTCTCTCAAAGTAAACTTTAGAAACTAATTAAAAACTTACAAGACATTACAGACCAAGCACCATCCCTCAAAACTGACATATTTGGATTCAGAATAACCAACGTAAAAAATATTCTATCCATGAGATCTGCTTTCTAATTTCAGTGAAAAGGAATTCAAGTAGTTTCTACTTAGTTGAGAGAGCAAGAATTTCACAAGTTACACAGCAAAATTCAAAACGATACTTCATAAAATAATGTTTTTAAACATATATGCAACAGCCATAGATGCATAGTACTATGCACTACATGCATTCCAATGTCCCAAGTAGATTGGTCCTACCTGAAAGAGAACAAAGCTCACAGATGCATCTGATTCCAAGAAAATGGAAGAACATGAAAAAGAGGCTAATTCATGAGAAAACCACACACAAAACTGTGTAAGGAGCAAAAAGAGATGTCAGGGAATAAGAGGCAGTTAAAAATGCAAAGATTATCCTTTTTAATAATAAGAGAAATACTAATTATAGCTAAACTACAATACCACTTCTTCTCAACTATGACATTACCAAAAAACAAAAGTTTGACAACTTATTCTTACGGCAAGAATGTAAGGAAAGTGATACTATGACACACTGTTGGTGGGAATGCAAAATAGCACAACTCCTAAGAAAGTAATTTGACAGTACCTAGAAAAATTACCTATGTATTTACCCTTTAGCCTAGTAGTCCCACATCTAAAAATCTATTTCACAGATATATTATCAAAATACAAATAAATACATATATAAGGACAATCACTGCAGTGCTATTTGTACTAGAAGCAACCCAAATTCCAGTAATTGAAGACCATTTGAATAAAATCTGGACGCGGGGGAAATCTACAAAATGGAATACTATACAGCTAGAAAAGGGAATGAAGAAGATCTCTATACACTGTCTGCTGGGATCTCCAGGATAGAATGTTAAGTGAAAAAAACAAGGTAAAGAAAGCATACACAGTATGTTATTATTTACCTAAGAAGGGGACACTAGGGATGTAAGTATTTTTATATCTTAATGTAATATATAAAATATACTCATATCCGCAGCCCCCTTCTTCTGTAAATGCTAACATTACATTTTTAGCATGCATGTTAAAAAATAAAAGGATAAATCTCAAATTAAACTGTATTATTGGGGTGCATCCAAGTCTTGATTTCAGCTCAGGTCATGATATCATGAGATCAAGCACCATGTGGGGCTCTATGCTGGCGGTACAGAGCCTGCTTGGGATTCTCTCTCCTTCCCTCTCTCTCTTCCCCTTCCCAGCTTGTGTGCACTCTCTCTCTCTCTCTCAAAATGAATAAAGAAACTTTAAAAAAAACCCAACTGTATTATTAAATAACAAAATAATCAGCTGTCTCCACAAGTAACAATAAAACTCAACCAAATCCTGATCTGTGCCAGCTGTTGCTTGGACAACCCCACATTCCAAATGAAATCTTAAAGGATAGGTACTGCGGACAGATATTATTTCAATTTACCTAGTATCTACTGCCCTTCTGCTAATAGCAGGCTTCAGTTTTTGTTTAGCAGAATCACCCCCTCATCACTCACTTCTAATTCATATGATTTGGGTGGGGCTGACCCTACAATAGGCTAGACTAATAGAGGCACATCAAAGATTTTTGCTTTAGCTATTGGAAAAACAGTATTCTTTTCATTCTGGTTTTTAAAAAATAAAAATTTCCAAACACATTAAATATCCCTTCTATCTTGTGCCTTGTGCCTGAATCAATCAAGCAATGATCAGATCTTTTAATTCTTACTTTGCAACTATTCTCATGTCTGTCCCTTTCTATCCCCAGGCTACTAACTTGGGGCGAGTGCACTTAACTCTTCTTAATTTCCTCCAAATCTGAAGAAATACCACTTACTGTGGTACTATACCATGTACTACAGTATAACCTCAAACAAGTTACTTGATCTAAGTCTAGGTATCTTTATGTAGAATAATACCACCTCTCTCATGGGGGTGTCAGGATAAATAAGTCAATATACAATATATTCAACACAGTGGTGGGTACACAATTAACATACAAAACTATATAACCACCATCATTCCCAAAATTCATACTCTTAGACCCAGACTCAACATGCAGAAAAAGTTTGGGGTGCCTGGGCGGCTGAGTCAGTTAAGCATCAACTTTGGCTCAGGTCATGATCTTGTGGTTCGTGAGTTCAAGCCCCATGTCAAGCTCTATGCTGACAGCTCAGAGCCTGGACCCTACTTCAGATTCTACATCTTCTTCTCTCTCTGCCCCTCCCCTGCTTGCACTCTTTCTCTCTCTCAAAAATACATATACATTAAAAAAATTTTTCTTAAATATAGAAAAAGTTCTGTGTATACAATGCTTAGAATTAAAATTAGAAAAAAGCTATAGTCTAATTATGATGGGATAATTAAGTAAATTATATACTAAAAATAATAATAGGGATAGCCAATGTTCATAAACACTTATGTACTAAGCAATCTAAGTATTTTTTTCAATATATGAAATTTATTGTCAAATTGGTTTCCATACAACACCCAGTGCTCATCCCAAAAGGTGCCCTCCTCAATACCCATCACCCACCCCCTCCCACCCAACCCCCATCAACCCTCAGTTTGTTCTCAGTTTTTAACAGTCTCTTATGCTTTGGCTCTCTCCCACTCTAACCTCTTTTTTTTTTTTTTTCCTTCCCCTCCCCCATGGGTTTCTGTTAAGTTTCTCAGGATCCACATAAGAGTGAAAACATATGGTATCTGTCTTTCTCTGTATGGCTTATTTCACTTAGCATCACACTCTCCAGTTCCATCCACGTTGCTACAAAGGGCCATATTTCGTTCTTTCTCATTGCCATGTAGTACTCCATTGTGTATATAAACCACAATTTCTTTATCCGTTCATCAGTTGATGGACATTTAGGCTCTTTCCATAATTTGGCTATTGTTGAGAGTGCTGTGTTCTAAGTATTTTAAAGTGCTAATACAGGGGCGCCTGGGTGGCTCAGTGGGCTAAGCATGTGACTCTTGATTTTGGCTCAGGTCATGATCTCACGGGTTCATGGGATCCAGCCCTGCAATGGGCTCCGTGCTTATAGCTTGGGATTCTCTCTCTCCCTCTCTCTCTTCCTCTCCCTCCCCCCCCCAAAATAAATAAACATTAAAAAAAAAAAAAAAAAAAAAAATATATATATATATATATATATATACACACACACTAATACATTCAATCCTCACAACAATCTTATGAAGCAGGTAGTATAATAATCCCTTTTTTGGGGGGGGCGCCTGGGTGGCTCAGTCGGTTAAGCGTCCGACTTCAGCTCAGGTCATGATCTCACAGTTAGTGAGTTCAAGCCCCACGTCGGGCTCTGTGCTGACAGCTCAGAGCCTGGAGCCTGCTTCCGATTCTGCGTCTCCCTCTCTCTCTGACCCTCCTCTGCTCATGCTCTGTCTCAAAAATAAATAAAACATTAAAAAAAAATTTGTTTAAAAAATAATCCCTTTTTCATTATGTGAAAACTGACACAGAGAGGTTAAGTAAATTGCTCCAGACAACAGAGTGGCTGAGATATGAACCTAGGCAGTCAGGCTCCAGGGTCCATATTCATAGCCACTACACCTTGCTACCTCTCCAATGAACTTTAAAAATTCACTCTCCAACTTTAAAAATTATAGCTTAAAGTAATTCAAAAGGATAAAAGATAATTGAGAGAGAGAGCATGCGTGCACTCTAACAAATTCAGAAAGATTTGAAAAAAATTCTGTAGAGCAAGTAAGAACAAGATACTGAAGAAAGGACATCTCTAAGCATGCAAAGTAAAAAGAACACATCATATAAAAGGTAACAAATATAAAAGATTAAGAAAAATAGCAATCTAGGAGTTTCAACATCCAACTTATACAACTAATAAGAGTCCCACAAAAGGAGTATAAAGAAAATATTAGGATAGGAGTGCCTGGGTGGCTCAGTCAGTTAAGCGTCTGACTCTTGATTTCAGCTCGGGTCATAATCTCACGATCATGAGATCAAGCTCCATGCTAGGTTCTGTGTTGGGCTCCATGGTGGGCTCTATGCTAGGTATGGAGCCTGCTTAAGATTCTCTCTCTCCCTCTCTTCTGCCCCTCCCCTGCTCTCTCTCTCTCTCTGTCTCTGTCTCTAAGAAAATAATAATAGAAAATATAAGGAGAAAAGTATGTAATAGTTCTTCACTGCTGTTTAATAAATTACCCCAAAACTCAGTGGCTTAAACCAACATTTGTTATCTCACACAGTTACTGAGCGTCAGGAATCTGGGAGCAGCTTAGCTGAATGGTTCTGGTTCTGGATCTCTTATGAGACTGCTGTCAAACTAAAAATCTATCCAAAGGCTTAACTGGAGGTTGAAGTTTCACATCCAAGCTCACTAACATAATTGTTGGCCAGATGCCTCAGTCTCTCTCCAGACAGTCCTCCCCATAGCGCTGGTCACAACATGGCAGCTGGTTTTCTTCCAGAATAAGTAATCCAAGAAAGAGAGAAAACAAGACAGAAGCTGCAATGTTTTTTACAACCTAATGTCAGAAATGACACAATATTACTTCTGCCATATGCCAGTGGCCATGCACACCAGTTCTGGTGGAATGGGAAAGAAGACTACACAGGGCATAAATAACCAGAAGACATGGATCATGGGGCGCCGAGGTGGCTCAATTGGTTGAACATCTGACTTCAGCTCAGGTCATGATCTCACAGCTCGTGAGTTCGAACCCTGCGTCAGGCTCTGTGCTGACAGCTCAGGGCCTGGAGCCTGCTTCAGATTCTGTGTCTCCCTCTCTCACTGCCCCTCCCCTACTTGCACTCTGTCTCTTTCTCTCTCAAAGATAAACATTTAAAAAAATTAAAAATAAAAAGTAAGGCATGGATCCTTGAGGGTCATCTCGGAGAATGGCTAGTCATCAGAGAAATCATAGGAGAGTTTTTTCTCAGAGCTTCACAGATATGAATCTTCAGACTGAAAAGGCCCACTAAGGACTAAGGAAAAGGAAAAAGATCCATCTAGATACAAATCATAAAATTTCAGATCTCTTGAGGTGCCTGGCTAGTTAAATCGGCAGAGCATGAGACTCTCGATCTCAGGGTCATGAGTTCAAGCCCCACGTTGGGCATGGAGCCTCCTTAAAATTAAAAACAAAACAAAACAACACAAAACAAATCAAAAGGAAACAAAAAAACACATTACGATCTTTTTTAAAAAATCCAAATCTCTAAGGATCAATTAAAAAGTTACGGAAAAGGGAAAAAAAAGTTCACCTACAAAGGACTACCACCAGACTTCTCATCAAATGAATAGTAAAAGATAAAGGAATATTGCTTTAACATTTGTAACAGAGAATATATTTCAACCTGGAATTATAGTTATCCAAATGAAATATCAAGCATGAGAGCAAACAGAGTTCCATCCAGAAACACAAAGTTCAGAAATTTCAGACCCCATATAAGCATTATTAGGAATACACTTATAGCTGAACTCCAGTAAAACAAGACCCAAAAAAGAGAGATGATATAAGATGCAGGAAACCCCAGATCAACTCTACAAGAGGAAAATCCAAAGGTAGTGGCTGTACAGCATACCTCCAGAGCAAATGGACCAGACTGGAACAGAATTACATGCAAAGGACAGTACGACTGAATAGAACAACAGAGATATCAAAAGGGCACGTGACTTAAGAAAAAACAACAGTTGAAAACTTCAGGAAAAACAAAAGATAATATAACAAAGTAATGGCCCAAGCAGAGGTATGTAAAGGGTGGTACAGTTTTAGCAATTGAGAAACTGTAAGAAATGGGGCTATATACAATCTCCTTAAAGTAGTCTAGGAGTCAGGCCACTGGACTGAAAAAAAAATAATAAAGCAAATGAATCTTAGAACACTACTTAGCCCTGTACTCAACAACATTCAAAAAGTCATATTAATTATTTTTCAACATTTAAAGTCAATCTTTGGATGGAACACTTGATTGTAACTACAGAAGAAAATGTAAGCAACCCTGACAATTTAAAAGTAAATAAGTAACTGATAAAGACAGAGGTAGAAATGTGGAAAGGAAAAATAAAAGGAAAAATAGGGGTGCTATAAGGTTACTTTATATGAAGGGGTATGAAGACAGTGGCTATAGGAAGAACAAATAATACACATGGTAATTATATTCGATATGTAAAAAACAAAATAATAATTACGAATTTTTGGAAAAACGTAAAGAAGAAGAGATGAAGAAAGGGAAAGTAATGTCAATGAACTAAATCCTCATCTTTCAAACGAGAAAGTCAACTGATACTAAATCTGATAAACAGTATTCTTCACATCAAAATTAAGTCCCGAACATAAACTCCACTGTTGACAGTTCAGAAGACATTATACTATATCTGGACTAACACCCCCACACACACACGTCTTCTGGATGTTGACCCTGTGTGCTTATGTGCACAAAAGTGCACGAGAATGTACATGGGTGTTTGAATGCATATATGTGTATATATTTTAATTACGTGCATGACTTTATTTCAGCATCTCTGTTCTAAAAGAAAAAATAAAAACCACTGGAATGCAAGAGATCGTCAAGAAAGGGAGTATCCTGGTTGACTGAAGACTGAGATTAACTGAAATTTAATCTATTCTTTTTCAATGTTTGTAAAAAATTACTCATAGCAATCTACTATTATACAGGAAAACGGCATCCCCTCTCACTGTACATACACCAATGCTTATCCTAACAGAAGTGAGAAGTACACCTGATTTTAAGAAATATTGAAGGGGTAGCAGAAGGAGGAGGCACTAAAAGTATTTGAAAGCTATTTTTAAAACCTCAGGATAATTTCACAGGAAAAATCAGAACAAGTAAATACATATTGGTGTGCCACTCAGATCTAAAGGACAATCTGGCAGAAGAAAGTAGCAGACGATATTTTATTGCTACCATCAGGAAGAACTTTCTAATAATTACGACTACTCCACACAGAATAAACTGCCTGCAATAACAGTCTGATCCTCCATCGTTCTACTGTTTAAATAAAGACCAGAAATCATCCGTTTACAATGTTGAAAACTGGTGAAGATTGAACTAGATAATCCCTGAGGTAATAAGTATAATTATAAGAGTTCTAAACTAATAAATTTTAGCTTACCAACATCCATTGCAGTTTCCATGAAGCTTTTCTGTCGTGAAGCAAACTCTGCAAGCAATTTCTGCTGCCTCTCCCTAGCCTTTTGTCGCCTAGATTAAACAGAACAAAGTGGTAAGTATCAGATGTGTTTAAGACTTACCTACTACATTTCAGAAGTGTATATTGTATGAAAAGCTCCTGGCACACAGCTATTTTCTGAACTGTGTATTAAATTTTATGTAAGTTTTGACTGTCCTTAGATTCCACTGCTTAAACATGGTTTGAAGATCACTGGCTTAAACAGACAAAAATAAAAGCCAAGATTTATTTTAAAATGTGAAATAATTAAAGTAGATAGAAAATCTGGGTTTCTAACAATTTCCTAAGTATGTCATGTCAATTGGCAGCAAGAGTAAGAAAAGTTTTTTTATCAAGGAACTCACAATTTAACCCCACACACAAATAACAGCAAACTGGTTGCTAGAAGCTATGATGTTTAGATATAAACAGAATCTAAAAGATAAAAAATAGTCAGATTTACTATTATATTAAGAATTGGACTCTCCTAAAAGAGAATGAGCAGAAGCCAATAAATTTCCCAGTTTCTACTAGGAAATATTCCAAGTTTAGTTTATTTTGTTTCAAGGAAAAATACAGAAGTCTCAAATACAACATAAAAAATAAACTATTTCAAATCTAAGCATAAATATTCTTTTGGATTAATTCATCAAATTCTATTTATTATTTATCCTTTATCTACTTCCAAAGAGTATTTTAACTTGAGGCTGGTTGGGAAAAAGAAAAAAATAAAAGAAAAAAATAAAAACTACACACACAAATACAACACAACAGGACTATAACATAAGAATAAGAAAATAAAGGTGAACTAATAAAGAAAGGAAACAGAGGCTTCCCTAGATTTGAGGATGCGAACAATATTAGCAAGCATAAAAATTTTATCCTGAGCAAAGAAAGGTTAAAATAGTAATCTAAAACAAAAGGCAAGGAAGAAGAAAAAAAAAAAAGTTACAATGTAAGCTATATATTAGGTCATCAAAAGAAAGAAAACTTTTTACTGAAACAAAACTCAAAAAGAAATTTACCATAGCCTGTGATGTTAAAAACATTAAAACATATCCATTAAAACATAAAGGATATCCTGAAACTACCATTACACTGCACGTTAACTAACTAGAATTTAAATAAAAACTTTCAGAAAATTAAAAGTAAAAAAAAAAAAGTCTAAAAAACCATAATGGATAGAGCATATTATAGCAGTCATTTAATGACTATTTATTATACAGATATACTATAAAAGTCAAAGCATAGTATTAAGCTGAGATTCTATAAAGTCATTTCTGTGGGAAACCTAAAAAAGAATTTTCATTAATCTCAATGAATCAAAGATAGAGAATCTTGGATTAAAAAATGCTAACAGTAATTTTAGATTTTTCATTCACATATCCACCCCCATCCAATTAGTGGAGATTATCATGAACAGGCATAGAGTCAAGTACTGTCAAGCCTTACCATGAGAAGTTACATACTTTTGCCAATAACGTTCAAAAGATTTTAACACTGCTTTTCTAATAATTACTTTAAAAAAACTTTTTAACGTTCATTTATTTTTGAGAGAGAGAGAACAAGAAAGTGAGAGTGAGTGGGGCAGGGGCAGAGAGAGAGGGAGACGCTGAATCCAAAGCAGGCTCCAAGCTCTGAGCTGTCAGCACAGAGCCCGATGTGGGGCTCGAACTCACCAACAAAGAGATCATGACCTGAGCCAAAGTCGGACGTTTAACCTACTGAACATCCAGGCAACCCACTCATAGTTTTTAATAACTTTCTCTCCCTATTCCCTCCAACTCCTTCCCCTCTCCCTCCCACTCTCTCACATACCCACACCCACACACAAACTTTTCCTAGTTCTGTCCACTAAGAGTGACTGAAAATAGCTACATCCCCTAGAATGAACACATTGATTGTGGTTTCTTAAAAAAAAAAAAAAAAAAAAAAAAAAAGCGCCATCAGAACTCCTTGGAGAAATGGCTAGTTCCAAATACAAAAGGAACCTGGACTATCTTCTGGCCCCAGAAAAAAAGAAAATGTTCAAAGAATGATAGGGAAACATCAAAAGAATACAGAAACCAGCCGAAAGGGAGTCCCACAGGTCAAATCTAAAACAATTTGAGCATCAAAATGAATAGCAAGCATATGAGGTTGCAACCCAAAAAATCAGAATCTGTAAGTCCAAACTGATAGAAATAAAAAAATGAACAAATTGAAAGTTTGTGACAAAGAAGATATTACAGCATCTCAAAATATCTCTCCATAAATTACATATTAATTACAAAGGGGGAAAAGGGGGGTACTTAACAGTGAAGAAGTCTGGCTGAAACCCCTTTAATCGAGTGATCAAAATTAATCACGAAATGAAACAAACTGAAATCATAGGACACCTGATGGAATACAATCAAAAGAACATAGCAATGCTTCCTCGATACTCCTGCCAGCAATGCATAATCTGAATCCAAACATAAGGGGCCAGTAGAGAAGCCCAAATTGAGGCACATTCTACCATGTTACTACCCTATATTCTTCAAAAGTGACAAGATCAAGAAAATAAAGGAAAAACTAAAGAAAATCCATATTGAAGGACACCAAAGAGACATGACAACCAAATGCAAGGAACAATTCTGCACTGGATTTTTTTGTTGTAAGAAACAGTATTGAGGGGAGCCTGGGTGGCTCAGTTGGTTAAGCGTCTGACTTTGGCTCAGGTCATGATCCCACAGTTCATGGGATCGAGCCCCATGTCAGGCTTTGTGCTGACAGCTCGGAGCCTGGAGCCTGCTTCGGATTCTGTGTCTCCCTCTCTCTCTCTCTGCCCCTCCCCTGCTCACGCTCTGTCTCCCTCTCTCTCTCAAATATGGATAATAAAACCTTAAAAGAAAAAAAAAAAAAAACAGTATTGAGACAACTACCAAAACTTGGGATCTAAGGATTTTATCATACTCAAATAAAATGTTAATTTCCTTATTTTGAAAACTATATTGTGATTATATAAAAAAAAATGTCCTTATTTCTAGGAAATACAAACTAAAATATTCCAGGGTAAAGCAACTTACTCTGAAATGGTCTAAGAAGTTCTCTGTACTGTCCTTGAAACTTTTCAATAAATTTGACATTTCTTCAAAATGAAAATTAAAATCCATTCTCAAAGGACAAAAATTTGCCACCATAGAAGAAATGGAAACAAACAAAAATGCTCTACAGATGCTCAAAGCATTCTGTGAAACCTTCAAAAATACTATAAGCAACAACAGCATGCCTAGAATACATGTTTAATCTCCTACATCACTACTTTATGAAATTTATTATTATAAAAATACTATAAGCAACAAGAGAATGGATAGAATACGTTTGGTTTCCTACATCACTACTTTATAAAATTTCCATATAAAATTTGTAAGTTACATGTTTCTTTAATTAGCACAATCAGTTATGCCACTCTATAAATCACCTTTACATGAACATTTAGAGTATATCCATAAAAGAACATTTCAAATAACAAATCATATATCAAACATTAAGAAAACTTCAAATAACTGCTTGGTACTAGTATTAAAATGCACGTCTACTCTCCCGCATCCACATGAGCCTGGAAAACTATAAGCCCCAGATAATTATGGCTGTCACCTTGACTTTAGCTTCAAGAGACTCTCACAAAGAACCCAGTCACATCATGCCTACACTTCGACATACAGAAACACTATGTAAATAAATGGATGTTGTCTTAAGCTGCTTAAAAAAAACAAAATCTCTACTGGCTTTCTATGATTTCCAGAAAAAGAATGTCAATTCTTTTTCCCTTATAAATTTTTTCTTAATTTAGGTTAATTGTTTGTCTAAAATTGGGCATAAATATGAGTAAAAATGAAAAGGCAGACAAGTGTAGCAGATTTAGTACAACTCAGGAATTTTCCACTATTATCCCAGAGGGAGAAACATTGAGGCTGCACACTGTTATAACCATCTAAAGGTTTCCTATTTGTATCTTGTTTTCTATGCAGTTACTCTAATGAAAAGTGATGCCACGTTTGTCTATGGGTGAGGTAGTTGGAAATGGACTACCACTGTTTATAAACTGGCCTTTATTATGAAACTTAATCTAAAATCCAAAATAAATTAAGAAAACATAATGTGAGAAGCATAGTGAGATTCAAATAAATTTATCTTAATCCTTAGCTGTCTGCTACAGAATTAGTTTCAAGTCCTTGTCAATACCATCACCACCACTGCTCAAAGGAAACAAAGCCTATTATGAAGAAAACCTTTACAATTTTTCAAGAGTACTATTTATTACAATAGCATCAGAGCCTTTGTAAAAATAGCATCTGAACTACTCCAGTATCATATGCATTTTGAGTAATAATTACAAAATACCTTTAACCAAATAAAATAAACTTTGATTCACTGAATGTTTACCTTCTTTTTAAAAAATGACATTATTCTATAATCAAGGAAATATCACCAATTTAAAAGGTTAACAAACATAAAAAATTTTACCTCGCTTTCAACTTTATCAATAGATCTCTTAAATCTTAGGCAGTTACTAATTCAAAATTAATAAATTGTCATGCAAATTATAGGTTAGTTATTTATAATGATTCCTATTTATGAACTACTGTGAGAAATAAAACTCTCCTACATTCTCCTACTAAAAGCTTTTGTATATATATATTTTTCTTTTTTCATGTATTTAGTCATCAAAGATATACTTAGCACTGTGTTCCAGATATGGTACTGGATATAAGAGATTCAAAAATACAAGAAAGATTCCTCAACATGGAGAATCTCACCTCTACTGTTATAATAACAATTGTTTAAAAATTAAAATGCAGTATGATAAATACACATAGAAAAGCCATTATTATTGCATTTATACTGGATGATTGTACATACTCTTATTAACATTGGTTTTCACTGAGGGATAGAATTATACATGAGTTTGATTTTTTTTTTTTTTTTTAGACCATGTCTTCTAAATTAACAACAATGAAATGTGTAACAAAATAAAGCTATCCAATAAAGTCCAATGAAGTTATTTGATTGGTGAATGCTTTTGGTAACTGTTTGAATTTTTTGTCTTGAGCTCTTTTTCATGCAATAGAAGTAAGAGTAAAAAGTTTTTTTCAAATATAATTAAAAATATGGAATGCTTCACGAATTTGCATGTCATGCTTGCGCAGGGGCCATGCTAATCTCTGTATCGTTCCAATTTTAGTGTATGTGCTGCCTTGTGAGAAATGTGGACACATATTTATTTATATACTTTATACTTTTAATATAAATTATCTACAACTTTAATTATATCAGAAATGAAGTACAACTATATATGTGATTAAAATTGCTTCTGACACAGAAAGGATAACCACCTAACTACTGAATCAAAGGAAAATACCAATCTTATCTGAGCACACACTTTTCTATATATAAGCCTTTAACTACTACCTGTATGGCCCCATCTATAGCTCTAACTCTGAATTTTCCCCTAAGTCTCAAACCCTTTATCTGACTGGACATCTCCACTTGGGTATGCTCTTTAAACTTAGTAATGTACAAAGCAGAGCATATCAACTTTACTGCTAAGCCTAAGCCTCTCCTTATCTTGGTCTGTTATCCTCCCCTATCTTGGTAAAGAGGAACATCATCCAAGAAAGATTTTTTGTAATTTATAAATATTATGATTTAACAGGGGCACCTGGCTGGTTCAGTCATTAGAGCATGTGACTCCTGATATAGGGGTCATGAGTTTGAGCCTCATGTTGGTGGTAAAGTTTGCTTAAAAATTTTTAATTAAAAAAAAGCAACCCAAAGTTCCCAAAACTACAGCTATGTTTTATTTTTTATTTATTTTTTTACATTTATTTATTTTTTGAGAGACACAGAGAGACAAAGTGCAAGTCGGGGAGGGGCAGAGAGAGAAGCAGACACACAATCTGAAGCAGGCTCCAGGCTCCGAGCTGTCAGCACAGAGCCTGATGCAGGGCTCGAACTCACAAACCGTGAGATCACGACCTGAGCTGAAGTCGGACGCTTAACCGACTGAGCCACCCAGATGCCCCACTACAGCCATGTTTTAAAACATTACTTGTTGGGGTGCCTGGGGGCTCAGTTGGCTACGTGTCTGACTCTTGGTTTCAGCTCAGGTTATGATCTCATAATTTGTGTGATCAAGCCCCATGTCAGGCTAAGTGCTGACAGAGCAGAACCTGTTTGGGATTCTCTCTCTGCCTTTCTCATTGCCTCTCCCCTGCTTTCTCTCTCTCTCTCTCTCTCAAAATAAATATACTTTAAAAAAATAAATAAAACATTACTTGTTTAATAATTAGTAACTATATACTGGAAAAATTGGAAAAGACCAAAAAAGAAAAAAAACCCTAAAACAACCAAATTTTTGAGAAATATTTAAAATATTTTTTAAAATTTTTCTATTTTCATTTAAAGTTGAATAATAGTATTTGAAAACAGCAGCAGAATCATTAGATAACCCACAGTAATAACTGAAGTAGCAATTTTTCCAAAGGGATCTCACAAGTTTAGGGGAGTAATTTAATGTTGGGGTCATAAACTCTTGTCTTCTTACCCCAAACTAACTCAAGCATTATACATGCCCAAGCACTGACTACGTTTGGTTCCCTTTATCTTACAAACTAATCAACTATGATTATAGCTGCTAAACATCCAGATGATTAGCCTCAGATGGCCAAAAAAGGGGATCCACCAAATCTTCAACTGAACCATTTATGTTTAAAATATTAAAAATAAAAATTACCTTTCTTCTTTGTCCAATGTTTTCTTCTCTGCTGCAGTGATTTTTTTGGGTGGTACAGGAGGCGTCACTTTTCTACATATCTCTTCAATGATGCGTTTGTTCATTCTGCTTTGCAATGCAGCTTTTAGTAAAATTCTTTCCACTGCAGTTATACCATCTCCATGATTATATTTAGGAATTTCTGGTTGGATTAAAATTTCTATGTCATCAAGCCAAGGAGGATAGTAGGAGTTTTGTTTTCCTGAGAGTTTGTGATGAAGTTTAATTAGCAAAGACAATATGCTTTCTTTAATTTCCAAAATGGCTGTAGTTAACTGTGGAGCTGAACCAGGAGCAGACCACTTATTTGAAGTTTTGGGACGAACCACCTGATTTGCTTCACTGCTACTGCGATTGATGATCTCCTGAAACTTCTTCCTACGCTCTGCTACTAAGCTGAAAACTTGAGCTGTACCAGAATTCTACCATTAAAAAAGAGAAAGAAAAATCAAGAGAAGTTATTCAATGTCAAGTGTAAGAACATATTAGTACAACATTTTCCAAAGGGTATGTTCAACGTTCCATCCAAAGATTCAGCCAATAGATTTACTCTTTAAGTAAATCTGTCCCTTTACCTCTCTTAATCAAATATATTTAGTCTCACTCAATCTGGAAACAATTTTGGGGAAAAAGGAGGTTATCCACAGTAACACCTCTTTCTCAACCTCCTAGGCCAATCTACCAGGGAAAAGAGACAAAGCTTGAGAAGTATCTACAGCCATGTTAAGGAGAAATCATACATGAAGTTCCTCACCAGTTTATAGGAATAAAAGATGTTCCACCCAACATTTATCAAGAATACTATATTTCTAATATAACATTGTGTGTTAACTATGCTTCTATTATAAAAAAAAAAAGAATATTATGTCTTTACTAACTGCTACAAGACTGATACATTTCCTAGTTAAGTAAATTATAAACTAATTTTTCCTAAGTTGATGAATCTGAACTACTAATTAATTTCATTTTTAAAGAACTTCAAAGTTGAAAAATTACTTCTAATAAATGCTTAGTTACTAAAATAAAATATAAAGATGAAAAATCAAACTGGTCTGTTTCATATTTGAATATCACTATAATTTATTTGAAAGGATTTTTAAAATATTTCCCTCAATAATTTGTCTTCTAAAAAGCCTTTTTGTTAAAACAGTCAAACTGCATCGGAGCTCTTAGAAATCATCTTTTAATTAAGATACAAGTCAGTTTAATGGATTTAATTTTTTTAAGCAAGCATAGAAAGGATGCTCCAATATCAACAGAGCTTTTATGAGCTAAATTATAGTATATGCTGTTTTTTAACATCCAAATTGTTTTTCAAAGTACTCTCTACCATTATTAGAGGTAAAAGCTGCCTCTGATTAAGATTCCAATTTAATCAAAATTCTTTATGGTGTTCACAGCAAAAACATACTGTCAAAGGCAAAGAAAGTTCCTATCCATGGACTCTGCTAAGAGAAACATCTGATTCAGTGCTCTCTATCCACAAAAAAATACATTGTAAGAATAAGAGGTATTTAAATTCAGTTACTTGGCAGGTCATTTCAAGATTTTTTCATTTCTGCGTTTTAAAATTAGTTAATTAAAAGGTACATGCAATAAAAGAGCTGATTTTCAAAATGAATCCAAATGCACACTGTATTAAGATTTTTGTGGGCTTATTTTATCAAAGTTAATTGATTGCCACAGAAGCAAAAAAAATCTGTAAATAGGCATGCTGCCAGCAATTAAAGATTAAATTTATTTTGATTTAGGAAACATTCATTTTTAAGATATTAGTAACAATGAGAAACGCAAACAAACCCAAATGTGCTGCTTATAACTGATCCAAAATACTAAGAAAAACCCACGAATAAATACTCAGTATTATTTTTTAACTTCAGTAGTGTGAATTTTCTTTAAGCCTAAGTCACCATATAAAAACACACACATGTTAAACTTTTTAAAAAATGTAACCATATTAAACACACACATATACACACAAATACTTCAAAGTGTTTTCCGACTTCCAGTTAAAGCCATATTGCTAGTTAATGCAAGTATCATATATATCTACCTCTCTCTGAAGAACTTTAGGCCTTCGTGAACTCTGGCAGATTAAAGGGAAAAGATGGGTGAGGCAGAAGTTGCTTAGATATATCAGAGGAAACAAAAGACAATTTAAAGTTACCTACAACCACATTTTTCTTCTGAATATCACAGGATGATCTAAACAATATACCCCGACATAACATGTAGTCTTTTCTTTTTCTTTTTCTTTTTCCCTCTTCTACACTTACATGTAAAGAACTCAGGCTGTCAGAGCTGGTACTTGCAGGTGAGTCCCTCTTCACTTCAGGAGCAGTCTCTGGAACTCTCACCCTAACATAGTTTATAAAGTGTCGCATGTTTGACACTAAGTTACTGCCAGGAAACCAACTGTCATGACAACGTTCTGGTCCACACACTGATGCCTAAAACATGAACATAATGAACATGAAATCTTGCAAAAGTCAGGTCTAAGGTACAATGGAGATGAACTAGCCCAAATAATCACCCACTGCCTGTCTTATCTCTGCATCCTTTACAGTCTCATCTTCAAATTATCAAGTGCCAATAAACCCAAATTCAAACATAAAATACAAGAATAAATTTCTTAATACTAATATAGGTAAGTCCAATTGAAGTCAGCTAACTTTCTCCTGGAAAAAAAAAAAATACACTTTTCAATCTGGAAGTACTTAACAATACAGAGTATTTTTCAGTACCCATTAATAATGACTCATAATACAGTCAAATAATGCTGATTTGGACTAATTGTAAAAGAAAGTCGAAAAAAATCAACCAAAAGTCTGACCTGGCCTTAGAGAAATATCAATGATCTTTTAATATCTATGAAAGAATATACATTGACTTATCTTAGACAATAGCATACTGCCTAGTCTTTTTATTTGTTTTTTTGCTGTTACAATGTTCCACAGTATTTTGTCTTTTTGGAGAAAGGAGATGAAGGGAATCTTACATTTGCAAATCAATTTGTAGTAATAACTGCTTTTATTGAAGTGATACTTCTAAAGTCCTGAAACATATTAACAACTTGTATTCTTTTTCTTTTTCTTTTTTTTTTTTTTAAAGTAGGCTTCTTGCCCAGCATGGAGCCAAATGCCAGGCTTGAACTCACAACCCTGAAATCAAGACCTGAGCTGAGATCAAGTCAAGAGTCAGATACTCAACTGACTGAGCCACCCAGGCACCTCTAACAACCTGTACAGTATCCTTTTTTCCTTTTTTTTTTTTTTTTTTTTTCAATTTTTTTCCCTTTTATTTATTTTTTGGGGCAGGGGTAGGGGGTGCGGAGCAGAGGGAGTGAGAGAGAGAATCCTAAACAGGCTCCACATTTGGCATGGAGCCCAATGTAGGATTCAATTCCAAGACCCTGGGATCATGACCTGGGTGGAAATCAAGTGTCAGACGCTCAACCGACTGAGCCACCCAGGGTGCCCCATAACTTGTATTCTTAAGTACTTTACAAATTCTCCCATATAACAATATTTACTTCATTAACGTAAAACCTTTACAGAAGAGTTTGCCACTCAAAATTAATCCCTAATCAAATGATTAGAATTTCTAGACTGAAGTCCTAACATAACATTTACTAGTAATCAATGTTATTAGCATAACTCCAAAATTGCATTAACCCCTTTTCTTAGACCTATATATGCTGAACTACAAATTTCAAATTCAGTGATTTCGTAAGTAGAGTTTAAAGTATCAGTGATACCTCTAAAAGAACATACATATATTTGAAAATTGAGGTGCCTGGGTGGCTCAGTCGATTAAGCGTCCGACTCTTGGTTTCAGATACGGTTGTGCACCATCTCACAGTTTGTGAGTCCCACGTGGGGCTCCGTGCCAGCAGTATATAGGCCTCCTGGGATCTTTTGTCTCCCCCTCTCTCTACCCCTCCCTTCATTCTGTCTCTGTCTCTCTCAAAATAAATAAACTTAAAAAAAATGAAAGAAAAAAGGGCCTTTTCCAGTAGTTCTAAGGAATAGTTAATGAGTATGATGAATCCATAAATATATTTCAAGATAACATAGTACCTTTGTTAAGGAATTTCATAACTTCAGTATCTAAAAATAAAAGAAACTTACTTACCTCTTCATCTGATTCCTCTTCAGCTGAATTTTCAAGTCCTAATTCAATCAGATATAAAACCATGCAGAGTACGTGTTCTGACAGATTTTGATGATCCATCAAAATCTTTAAAAAGGGGAAAAAATGCTTCGTAATTACTTTTTCCACAAAATATATTTCATTTAAGTATCTAAAAACATTGTTATAGATAAAAATAATAGATAAAAGTAACAATCATACATATTTAAATAAATATACCACATGATCAGAAAGTAAAACTATATCTTGGTGAAAAGACAAACTAAAACTGAAACAATAGGTTCCTTTTCAAGATCACACAGTCTTTTAAGCAGTATCTAGGAATACTGGTTCACTGATTCCTAAAGGTAACACAATAATAGTCCATTAAATCCATTATTATAAATATACCGTATCTATGAAATAATTTAACAAGAATGTTTCGCAGCCTCATTTGCTGATACTCTTTTCCTGATGACAAAAATACCAGATAAATAAGTGTACTAAATAGGATTATTCATGCAAATGTGTTTAGCATAGCACCTGGCATATAATTGGGAGGACAATAAATGTTTACAGAATATTGTTCTTAAAATATCTCTAAAATTAAAGTTCTCAGCCTGAGTATTTTTTCAGGTTGAGTAAACGTATGTGTTAGTCTTTGGTTTATATGGGTGAGAAAGCAAAAAGGGATGCAGCTAGTTGAAAAAGAGGCTTCTCTGAGAAATTACCAATAAATCTGCCCTTATGTGGATTATACACTGCAAGTCTTACACATCTTATGCAGGATTTCAGGGCTAACTTACATCACTCATTCAACATGATGCAACAAACTACTAACCAGAAGATACCTAAAATACCTAAGAAAAAAGTGGCCTGGCAGCCATCATGTCGTCCTCATTATAAGAAAGCCATCTAGCCAAATGACGGAAGGGTAAGAGAAAGAGGTTGTTTGAGGGTGGCCTTGTCAGCTGCAGGTGAGATTACAGAGAGTACAAAAGAGAACATTCTAGGATGGGCCTCATAGAAACTGCCCCAAAGGCTGAGCAGGCTTAAAAAAAGGACTTAATCACCTAAGAGCTAATATATTCTGACTGAAAAATAAAAAGATTTTCAGTTCATTGCCTTTCTAATGTTTATTTCGACTACTGAGAAGGCTTTTCTGTTCACCTTTTGTGTGGCATGGTGGTAAGGACCTTTTTTTAAAAAACTTGTTTTATACAAATTCTGTATATACCTAGCTATTTGACCTTGAGCAACAGATTCTGGCCTTAGTTTTCTCATCTTTAACCTGGAACAACAGACCAGAATTGTTGTGAGGATCCCACAAGTTAACAACTATAATTTGTGTGGTACAGCATGTATCAGTTGGTGTTCAACAAACAGTAGGCAGGTGGTGCACATGGTGGGAGGAGCAGCAGGAGGAGATGACGGAAGGCTGGGAGGCCCCGGACGTCATCCTTTGTAATCCCTTACTTCACAGAGAGGAAACCAAGGCTCAGCCACACACCCAGCTAGTATAAGCAACACCAAACAGATTTCAGACCTCAACTATTGCCTGTCGTTACTACACTGCCTCCTCTTGATAAATAAAACATTACTAATTAAATTCAAATAAATTCTGGCTGAAATCCTACGACATTACATCTCACAGTTTCAAATGAGTAACCTAAAAGCTAAGGAAAAAAATGACTTTCTAAGAATGATTTTCTGAGAAGTTTTCTTAACATGTTCTATATTAATGTTTTTTAACATTAAACATGGCAGGCGATGAGATGGCTCATTGACACTGATGTTTAGAAAGTTGATTTGCCAATGCAACGTCAATTAGAGTTTTTTCTATTATTATTAAAGTCAGAACAGCTATTACAAAGTTGAGATTTAAAAAAAAAACTGTTCATAATCTTGTAACAACTGAAACACTGCCTTCTATTTTTGAGAAAGCTCTATTTGTACATTAAGCAAATGAAAAGACTGAAAAATATAACTTGAAAGAACACAAATCATTTGCAGTAAGGCTCCTTTTATTTTTTTCTAATTTTTTAATGTTTATTTACTTTTCAGACAGAGAGAAAGAGAGAGAGAGAGAGAGACAGAGAGAGACAGAGAGAGAGGGAAACACAGAATCCAAAGCAGGCTCCAGGCTCTGAGCTGTCAGCACAGAGCCTGACATGGGACTCAAACTCACGAACTGTGAGATCATGATCTGAGCCAAAGTCGGACACTTAACCAACTGAGTCACCCAGGTGCCCCACTCCTTTAATTTTTAAAACATGACTTACTGACCTATTACTTATTAACTGATATCACAGTACTCAGCTTCAGCATCTAATTATTTAACCTCTAAAACTCAATAATTATTTCTAAAAAATAAGAATAACAAAACTTACACTCATAAGAATTTTTGTTAAAATTAAACAAAGTAAATATATATAAGGCATTTGAAACAAAATCTGGTATAGGTAAGCATCCAAAAAATGTCTATAAATACAAGTATCTAATAAAAATCTACCTTTTTTGATGAAGAACAGAACATTTTAAATCATTTTACTGAATAATCCTCTCAGAAATTAATGAAAATAAACAATTTAAAGACTTTTTTGAGTCACGTCTAAAATCTTAACAGAAGTAACTTAATAAGTAAGATGAAAAAGTGGTCAAGGGGTAGAGTTGAATGGGGGGGTACAGAAATCTAAAAGTATTCTTTCACTACAAAGCAAACATTAAAACCAAATGTGTACTTAACTAAATGCACTAATTATTTCTTAAAGTAATTAAAAAATGTGTATATAGCAATTGGAAATCTGCATAAAAATATGCTTTCTAAAAACCTCTTTTAATTTTTCAAATTCTAATTACGAATAAGAAACAAAAGGTTTTCTTTGTACCTAATTATGTTTATCGCATGTATAGTTACTTCATTGATATCTATAGTTATTTTATCTATACACAAGTATACAGTTCTTCCATCTTTCATCTCTAATACGTAACAGATCATAAATATGCCTGTTATATATATATACCTACTGCACAATATTATGTATACAGTTTCTGAGTACATAGCTAATGTTAGCCAAATATATAAATAAATCTCTTCTATACAAGAAAACCCAAGAATAAAACAAATTCTAGGTAACAAGAGAGCAAAAGTATCTTTTTAGTTTAGAAGGTATTTACCAAAGCAAATTCTTAATGCTGCCACACATAAAACCATTCAAATTCCTCCATGTTGCATTCCTAATCAGAGGGAAAAAGCCAAGAAAACAACCCTAAACACAGGGTCACTGGCCCTCATCGCTTAGTTTTGTCATTTTAATGGATTCTGGTAGTCGTTTGGTACCTATTGTTTATTTCACCCTCCTGTCGTTTTATAGTATTTTACCTTTTGTTCTACAGGAGCCATAAATAAATATTCCTATCTGAAACGGGGTAACATGAAATAGTTTCCCACAAAGAATGGTGTATCTATTCCGTTTTCAACTTAGAATTCACATATATGTGATTATGACATATCTTCATACATCTTTAATGTATAAATACGCTTTGCTTTATGAGTGCTACTTTTATGCAAATATTATGTTAACACTTTTATTTGAAAATTATGGAAATAAATTCTAATCTGAGTCTTTCTATTCAAATTACTACTGTACCTTGTAAAGCAGAGTGAATAGCACAATGTGTAAAGTTTTACAGTGCAAAAGTCTCATGAGACCTTTATAGCTGGGATGGAGTGGTGTCCTTTTCTTATAGGGAGGCCAGGGATTTCCAGGGAACTTTCCACTCTGTTTTAAACTGTAAAAAGAAAGCAAAACAAAAATTAGATGATAGATTCAAAATTAAACTATGGTTTAAATAGTGATTTATAGATACTAATTTTTGGTCATATTTTTCTACGCAGTACTATTTTAATCAAATTGCTCAAAAATGCCAAAAAGATAAACATAACTATTTTCTCACAATAAACATAACTATTTTCTTTTTGTATCAGATAAAAATGAATACAGAGTCCCTAAGCTGACAACTAGAAAAAAAAAAAAAAAAATGTGAATAGGAAATGTTAACAAAAGGAAATAAACAGAAAGAATACAAAATAAACTACTCAACAAAGAAATTTCCAGTTGAAACAACTGGAAAAAACAAAAACAAAAAAAACCAGATAACCGAAAAACTATCCCACTTAGAAACAGCTGGGAAAGCTGGTTAAAATATAAAATGTAATTTTTTTAATGCATATTTCAACTCACAAAAAAAAAAGTGAACTTCCCAAGTTACCAGAAAAGGAAGGAATTAACAATGAGCACTAAATACGTGTTTAGTGATGGTTTCAAGTCCTTGAGTAGGCAGATCTCAAGCTATTGGAACTGAGATTCCATATAAAGCTGACACTTTTGAAAAGCTTCACCCTCAATGAAATGATAACTCACTAGGAGAAGTAAGAGAGCTTGTCTGTCTCTTCTGTGATGGAAGAACAGCCTCCCCAGGAAGAAACTAACAATGATTTGTATACAAATCACAGCAGACTCAAGATACAAAAGGCAAATTTTGAGAGAATTACACAGAGAAACTGACAAATTCACAATCATAATAGAAGACATTAACATATTTCTGACAGAAAGCCCAAGAAAAAAAAATTGGTAAGGATTTTCAAGATTTTTAACAACATAATTAACAAGCTTGAACCTAAGACAAATATGGAACATCCGATAATTAGAGAACACATATAATTTTAAGTGCACTTAGAACATTTATGAAAATTTACAAAATACTAGGATTGAAAGTAAATTTCAGAAAATACCAAAAGAATGGATATATGGGCCACAACCACTTGTCACAAAGCAAATAAAACTAGAAATCCACTACACGATAACTCAAAACTTCAGACATGCAGACATTTTATAACATGATGTTCTTATACATTCAGACATAATTATAATCATAAGAGAAAAAATTTTAAATTAGAACCTAAACTATAGAGAAAAAAAATCGTGGAATACAACTATAGCAGTACTTAGAAGGAAATCCCCAGCATTAAATGCATGTTTTTGGGGGCACCTGGGTGGCTCAGTCGGTTAGGCGTCCGACTTCAGCTCAGGTCACGATCTCTCAGTCTGTGAGTTCGAGCCCCGCGTCAGGCTCTGGGCTGATGGCTCAGAGCCTGGAGCCTGCTTCCCATTCTGTGTCTCCCTCTCTCTCTGCCCCTCCCCTGTTCATGCTCTGTTTCTCTCTGTCTCAAAAATAAATAAAAACATTAAAAAAAAAAAAAAACATAAATGCATGTTTTTGTAAAAAGTCAAAATCTAAGTGTCTAAGGGAGAAAATCTAAACTAAATTGAAAGAAGACAGTAATAAGGAAAAAAGAACAAAATGGACTACAAGGGGGAAAAAGAAGTAACAACAAAACCAAATGCTTGTTCTTAAAAAAATAGTAAAACTGACAGTCCTCTGATAAGACTAATCAAGAATAAGAAACAACAAACACAAATAAATAATAGAAATAAACAGGCAAAGACAATTTTTTTATTATATACTTAAAAGACAATAAAAGATTTCTTAGAAATATGTAACTTGACAATCCCTCTCAAAAAGGAGTAAAAATTCTAAGACTATAAGCTTTAAAGAAAGTGAAATCAGTTTTAAATTACACCTCCTTCAAAAATAAAACATCAGGCCCAGGTAGTTTAAAAGGTAAGTTCTATCAAAACTTCAAGAAACATTCACATAAATAAGAATGAAGTTGGACCACTATCTCACACCATATGTAAAATTAACTCAAAATCTATCAAAGACTTAAATATAAGAGCTAAAACTATAAAACCCTTAGAAGAAAATAGGCATAAGTCTTTGTAATCCTGGATTAAGCAATAGATATGATACCAAAAGCACAAGTAACAAAAGGAAAAAACAGATAAATTAAGCTTCATTAAAATGAACTTTTGTGCTTCAAATGACATTCAAAAAAGTGAAAAGACAAACCACAACCCACAGAATAGTAGAAAATGTTTACAAATCATATTTCTGATAAGTAAGTATTCATAATACATAAAGAGCTCTTAAAACTCAATAATAAAAGTTAATACAATTAAAAATGGGCAAAGGATCTGGACAGTTCTCCAAAGAAGATAAACAAATGGCCAGTAAACAAATAAAAATATGCTCAACATCATTAGCCATCAGGGAAATGTAAATCAAAACTACAATGAGATACCAGTTCATACCCACAAGGATTACTATAATCAAAAAGACAGATAACAAGTGTTAGTAAAGATAAGGAGAAATTGGAACCCAAATATACTGCTAATAGGAATGCATAATGCTGAAGCTGCTTTGGTAAACAATCTAGTAGTTCCTTAAACAATTAAACACAGAGTTACCATAAGGCCCAGCAATTCCACTCACAGGCATACACTCAAGAAAAATGAAATATGTCCACACAAAATTTTATACACAAATGTTCATAGCAGTATTATTCATAATAGCACCAAATATCCATTAACTGATGAATGGACCAATAAAAGTGGATATCCTCAGAATGGAATATTACTTGGCAATAAAAAAAATGGTATTGATACATGCTAGAATGTAGATGAACCTTGAAAACATTATGCTAAGTAAAAGAAGCAAGTCACAAAAGACCACATTGAATTCCATGTATATGAAATGTCCAAAACAGGTAAATCCATAGAAACAGAAAGTAGATTAGTGGTTGCCTAGGGAATGTAGGGTTGGGGAAAATGCGTGGTAATTGCTAATGAATAATGAGGGTTTATTTTTAGAATGATGAAAATTTTCTAAAATTATTATGGTGACAGTGGCACAACTCTGTTGAATATACTAAGAACCACTAACTGAATAGTACTTTTTAAATAGGTGAATTGTACTGTAGGTAAAATATATCTAAATAAAGCTGCCTAAAACAATTTTTTTAAGAAACAGATAATCTCCAACTCCTGACATAAATTTTAGAAAATAGCAAAAAGATAAAAGATACACAAATAATTCTATGATGCTAATACAACCTGTTACCAATATGAAAACAACATGATTTTAAAAATGTATAAGACTATCTTCTAAGATGGGGCATCTGGGTGGCTCAGTAGGTTAAGCATCTGACTCTTTACTTTGGCTCAGGTCGTGATCTCACAGTTCGTCAGTTCAAGCCCCACATCAGGCTCTGCACTAACAGCGCAGAGCCTGCCTGGGATTCTGACTCCTTCTGAAAATACATAAAGATAAACTTAAGAAAAAAAAAAAAAAAAAAAAGACTATCTTGTAAGACCAAACTCTTACAAGTATAATGGGGAAAAAAAATGTTTAAATCAGTAAACCACATCAAGCAATATTTTTTTAAGTGAATAATGACAAGATTGGGTTTTTCCCAATAATGCAAAGATATGTGGATTGTATACCATCATCTACAGAGATGCAAGAAAAGCACTTAATAAAATTAAAAACTCAATCATAATAAAAAATCCTGGTAGGCTTGCAATAAAAAAGAATCTCCTCAATCTGACAAAAGGTAACTACAAAACTACTAAAGTAAACATTGTATCTAATGGTGACACATGAAAAGTGTTAGGAACAAGAAGGCTTTTCATCACTGCTATTATTATGTATTATAGTTGAGACTAGCCAGCAAAGACAAGAGAGTGTGTAAAAAACAAACAAAATCATCATTATTCCCAGATAATTTAATGGCCCACATAGAAAATCTTTGTGTGAAAAACAGAGACAAAATCCCAGATAATTTAATGGTCCACATAGATAATCTTTAAAAATCTACAAATTATTAGAACTAATAAAAGCCCCAAAATCAATTGCATTCTTATTCATGAGAACAAAAAGAAATGATAATTATAGGAAATATACCATATATCTATAAAAATTATAAGATAATTCGACTTATAAGTCTAATAAAAGATACCAAAACATTCTCAATTTTATGGAAAGAAATTTAAGACAACCTAAATAAATGGAGATACACACTATGTTCATACGTGGGAGAACACATTACTGTTAGAATGGCATTTCTACTGACTAATGAATGAATAAAGAAGATGTGGTATGCATATATAATAGAATATTACATATCTGTAAAAAAGAATGAAATCTCGCTATTTGCAATGACACGAATGGAGCCAGAGAGCATAATGTTTAGTGAAATAAGTCAGTCAGGGAAGGACAAATACCATATGATTTCACTCATATGTGAAATTTAAGAAACAAAACAAACAAGCAATGGGGGTGGGGAAAGTAAGAAAGAGAGAGACAACTCAAGAAACAGACTCTTAACAGAGAACAAACTGATGGTTACCAGAGGGCAAATGGATGGGGGGATGGGTGAAATAGGTGATGGGGATTAAGGACTGTACTTGTTGTGATGAGCATAAAGTGATGTATGGAACTGCTGAACCACTATATTCTACACCTGAAACTAATATAACACCATACGTTAACTGGAATTAAAATAAAAACTTAAAAAAGAGATGGCATCTCTATCAAATTAATCTAGGAATTAATCTAGATAATTTCAATCAGTACAATTTCAATCAAAACCCAACATGTTTCATCATTAAATTTGATATGATCATAAAATTCTAGGCAAAGGGCCAAGAATAAACAACTTATAAATAGAAGAGAGAAGGAGGAGGAGGAGAAGAGTAGGAAGTGGTGGTGGTGATGGTGGAGGAGAAGGAAGAGGAGGAGGAGGAGGAGGAGGAGGAGGAGGAGGAGGAGGAGGAGGAGGAGGAAGGGAGGGAGGAAGGAAGGAAACAATATTTGTGATAGTACGGCATTAATTTACAGAATGAACAAAAGAGAAATAGGTCTATATACATGATACCTGATACAGTCAACTGACTTTACTCACAGTAGTTATGCTCTATAAAGTCACCACAAACACCACAAACACCACACTGAATTATTGCTCCTAGGAGAAATACAGAATTAGGTTCCTGCAAATCTGGGGTCAATTTTGTTAATCAAAATTCCAACTTACATTATATTTGCCAATGTCCTTGCAAATCAAGACAGTCCCATCAACACTGAAAACCTGCTCTGAACATAACCCTTTTCTGTAGAACTCTTAGCAAGTATTTTTAAAATTCTTCCATCTCATGAACTACAGAGCCTGCCTTGCCTGCAAATTTAACATTTTTCACAGTATATTACCTTTTGAAACGTGCAAGCCAGCCAGCACTAGCAAAGTAGGGCTTACCTTTTTTCTGACCCTTGCTAAACATGACAGTAATTTCTTTGGCTTGCAGTCTCGTAACAATGTTATCCTCTACACCTTTTATCAGTCACCATCTCATGAGTCCACAAATTTAGATTTTCAGCTTTTCCATAGCTGCATTACACACTACAGTTGTTATTTTAGCCCCTTTTGGAATGACCCCGTGTACAGATCAGTGAATTTCCTCTACCTTTTTCTGGATGTACCATATAATTGATTCACTACCACTGAACTCTCAGCTAACAACATTATAACTCATGACTGAATGAAGATTAATCTAACAACGAATTTTCTCTGTAAGGCACATCAAAGCCTTCGTGCCCTCAGGAATACCAGACAGCACTTCAGCTACATTTGGGAACCATTTTAAATAGTAAACAGGACAAAAATGCAAAAACAGTTCTAAAAACACTACAAAAAGGACACTTGTTTAAAGTATGAGCACTGAAACAAGAAGACAGAACTTTGCTCTGTTCAACCTCAGCTAGGTGCACTCTTCATGTCCGCACACACCTGCAAATACCCAGGAGAAAGCTTTAACAAATACCCAGGAGAAAGTATTAATCTGGGGTTTAAACTTTAGCAAGTAGCCAAATTTGCAAATAATGAGGATCAAGTGTTTATGACAAAATTAGCATATTAATAAATCATTGACAAAGGAATGAACTGTTCAATAAATGATCCAAAAGCAACTGGTTTTCTATAAGAGAAAAATAAATGAATAAATAAATCACTACTTCACAAACAAAAATCAATTCCAGGTGGGTTACAGATCTAACTATAAAAAGTAAGACTTGGGGTGCCTGGGTGGCTCAGTCGGTTGAGTGTCCGACTTTGGCTCAGGTCATGATCTCACAGTCTGTGGGTTCGAGCCCTGCATCAGGCTCTGTGCTGACTGCCTGCTTGGAGCCTGTGGCCTGATTCAGATTCTGTGTCTCCTCTCTCTGCCCCTCCCCCACTCACACTTTGTCTCACTCTGTTTCTCAAAAATAAATAAATGTAAACAAATTTTTTTTTTAATAAATAAAAAGTAAAACTTGAGACCGAATGAACTTTAGACAACCTAATAGAAAAACTGGCAAAGAATAATGTATACACAGTTCTCAGAGCAAGAAACATGTATACACAGTTCTCAGAGCAAGAAACATGAAGAGAAATTAATAGATTTTTTTAAAGCTCAACCTCGAGGACCTAGTAATCCAGAGAATGCAAATTAAAGTGAGCTACACATTCAGCTCTTGAAGTTAAAATCAAAGAATGAACATAAGTATTTAATTTTACTTGCACCCAAAACTCCAACAGAACTATGATAATGGTATTTTTTAAAGGATGAAAACCACAACGATGGGGAAAATCAGAAAAGAAAAAAAATGCAAAATTTTGTTAATTGGAAAGGAAATGAGTGCATGGTAACTCAACTAGTAGACCTAAGAAAGCCAAATCACAAGACGGCAATTGGGAAAACTGAGAATCAATCCAAGTAACACTGCAGAATCCTCAAAGGGTCAGAAACTGACAGCACCTGGTACCTCAGTAGTAGATAGGGAGTAAGAAGTGTTTCTCTCCCACTCCAACAGAATTCTGACTGGAGAATTCATCTCTGGAGAAGGTAAAACACAAGCACAGTTAAAGGAAGGAGGATGGGGAATTAAAGCCACAGTATTCACTTCTGATTCAGAGCCAGGCCTTTGTCTCCTCCCATTCAGTTCACAGAATAATGGCAGTCAAACCATTACCTTCTGGGCAATATATGAAAATACTTCTCTAAGGACTCTTTCTAGACCAAAAAGAAAGTTCTAAAGAGACTAACATAAAGGCTCTCAACACACCTGCCTGCCCAAATCACCCTACATTAAAACTCAGGATCTACAAGCTACACCAAGGTACTCCGAGCTCTTTATCAAGAGCAGCCAGAATGATCAGACATCTGAAGAACGCTTCTAATATGGAAGCCAGAGACCAAACAACAGAAAACTGAATTTAGAATAAATAGATACTATGTAAATGGGGGGAAAAACTAAAAAACAAAAAGATATATATCATTAATATACCAGAGAAATGAGTTGCATCTATGATTCAAGATGAGAAAGACATAAAACTAAGTTTAAAAAAAAAAAAAAAGCTGGTTTCTATATACTATTATAGTAGCTATTTAAAAGCATAATTTTCAAAAAATCTCAATACCTTATGATAAAATATTTCAACTATTCTATTTCATTTAGCTTAGATAAGCATGTTTAGTGTTCATTTTGTTTCTTTGTTTGCTAGCTCCTAGATATGTAGCACCTAGATTAATAAAGTATTCCAAAATAAAGTTTATATATTTGTTCAAGGCAGCAGGTAATACATCACTTTGACTGCTCTTTTCAAAAGCATTAATAGAATAATGCAAATGAAAAGCTACATGACAGCAAAAAATTTCGAAGTGATTCAAACCAACACCTAATTATTGACTAGGTTGAAGCAAAAATGATATGTATATAAACTCATACATCATACTTTCAAACATGGGCCAGCAGTCATTAACCTTCAAGATGGGAGATGGGAAGCAATAGAAATATCAAAAATTATAGTTGAAAAAACTTACTTTCCAGCTGAATTTAAAACAGCCACTGTAGAAAAATCACATTTGCGGGTTGGAAAAGGCCTAGACAATAGTTCCAATACTGCCATTAAAAAACATTTTCACTTAACTTCTTTGGGCCACAATGTCCTCATACATAAAATACAATATTGATGGTTTTCCAACTGCTGGGTTTGTGTTTGTGTTGTTGTAGTCTTGTTTTTGTTTTCCTTTTAAAAGCTGAACTGCCCACTAAGGGGTATTTGGAAAGGAGTGAAGAAAGCAGTATGAGCCACCTCCATTCTCTTTAGGCTTTCTCTTGCTGTTGCCCAACCTGCTCTTCCAGTGATGGCCCCAGAGACACTTTGATGCAACCTGGATAGTAGATCTTAAAGGCCTTTTCCAGCAACAAGATCCTAAGATTCTAAACATCTAACCATTACATACAGCAAATGGCTTGTTTTCACCTAAACAGCACAAAAATTTAAAGAAATTTATTTTTCATTAATTTAGCAATTACTAACCGCCTAAAAAGGGCCTAGCACCAAGCTTGATTTTAAACACATAATAGTGTCAATTTATCCAATCATTTTTCACCATAATTCTTCACAAGGATTTTCTACTGCCTTCTTGCAAATAAAAAACGATAATACTCAGTAAAATCAGTTTAGCCACTTCTTGTCCCTTAGAAGTAAAAGAAAATGAAAATGACCAGGAAGTCCTACCATTTAGGGTTATTTCCCGTTGTGCTCTAATAAGAACTGAAACAGTCAACTATACAGTCAAATATACAGCAAATAAAAGGTATCACATGAAGAAAGCAGATGCTATTATTTCACATACAAAATAAATTTCAAAACAAAATTAAGGTTTACATAAAAACTAATACATTTACTCATGAGTATGATATTTAAGTACATGAAATGTTATCACATGAATATAACAGTTTATACATAAATTAACTTATAAGAAAATGATTAAAGAGTTTTAGCCTGAAGCTATAGAGTACATTTATTTGTCCTTTGTTATTACTGCTTTATTTAAATATACATTTCTTGGGGCGCCTGGGTGGCGCAGTCGGTTAAGCGTCCGACTTCAGCCAGGTCACGATCTCACGGTCCGTGAGTTCGAGCCCCGCGTCAGGCTCTGGGCTGATGGCTCAGAGCCTGGAGCCTGTTTCCGATTCTGTGTCTCCCTCTCTCTCTGTCCCTCCCCCGTTCATGCTCTGTCTCTCTCTGTCCCAAAAATAAATAAACGTTGAAAAAAAAAAAAAAAATTTAAATATACATTTCTTGGGGCGCCTGGGTGGCTCAGTCAGTTAAGCATCCAAATTCAGCTCAGATCATGATCTCACAGTTTGTGAGTTCAAGCCCTGTGTAGGGCTCTGTGCTGACAGCTCAGAGCCTGGAGCCTGCTTTGGATTCTGTGTCTCCCTCTCTCTCTCTGCCCCTCTCCTGTTCACCTCTCTCTCTCTCCCAAAAATATACATTAAAAATTTTTTAATAAAATAAAATACATATTTCTTTTAAAACAGAGATTTCCAAACTGCCAAGAAACATCACTGCACTTCAGAAATTACTAAGAAATTATAAAGATATTGTACAGGAAGGAACTCAAAAGCCCAATGGGGGACGTGAGAGAATTAGAAAAAATATGGAGAACAAAACAGGAAAGAGGAAAAATTAATAAAAATAGCTCTGAAGATACGGTCTTCTATGACTATGTGAAGTGGGTATAAATCAAACTATGATCTGGTTCTAAGCAATAACACAAAATATGTTACAAAAGACAAGATACCAGAAAACAAAAAAAAGGATACCTCTATGTCAGTATGGGTCTAAACCAGCTTTCTCAGTCTTGACACTAATGATATTTGGGGCCAGATAATTCTTGTTCAGGGGGACAGATCTAGCTAGCTTCTACTAGATGTCAGTAACAACCGCCCAAGTCTTCAGACAATGCCAAATGTCCCCTGAAGGATAAAAATCACTCCTGGTTGAGAACTACTGGTTCTCAATGAAGGAAATTAAGTGCTCGGAGCAATTAAGTCTGCTATGTGAAAAATAAAAGATACAATGCTGTTTGCTTTACAGAGTGCCTGGCATATAACAAGCATTCAATAAATATGTATTGTTAATAAAATTTCCCCTTTAAAACTGATTGCATTAAGTATTTAATGGCTCCCTGAAAACTTTGAAAGTTTGAGCCCAATCCCAGTCCAAATTTCTATTTATTACAAAGTTTAAAAAAAGCAATAAAATTTACTATATACATACTCTTTATATATTCAAATGACTAGCCACCACTACCACCCCCTGAAAAAGGCAGAGCCACTTAAGACCACAGTGTTTATGTCACATTAGGCTTTCCATGCAAATGCTTCCTCCCGTCCATCTTTTTTCAAGATGAACTACTCCAATTTATTTATTCAACGAATATATTCCGAATGCCTACTATGTGCCAGCACTGAAATAAGCACTAAAGATGTAAAGGGAGAGACAAAAATATCTTCCTTCAAGGAACTAAGAGTCTAGTAAAAGCCTACAAGTAAACAAATAGGTACAAAACCATATAAAAAGAAGTTGTTAAGAAACCAGAGTACAGAGAACCTGAGACTACCTCTTCAAGGGTTTTATTTTTTTTATTTTTTTTTTTATTTTTTTTTTTCAACGTTTATTTTATTTTTGGGACAGAGAGAGACAGAGCATGAACGGGGGAGGGACAGAGAGAGAGGGAGACACAGAATCGGAAACAGGCTCCAGGCTCCGAGCCATCAGCCCAGAGCCCGACGCGGGGCTCGAACTCACAGACCGTGAGATCGTGACCCGGCTGAAGTCGGACGCTTAACCGACTGCGCCACCCAGGCGCCCCTCTTCAAGGGTTTTAAAGAAAGGTAAAGAGAGATGCTGATGGCTGAACTATGCGTTGTTTTTTGTTTTTGTTTTCTAGGGGGTAGGAAGGGTATACTAAAATTCTATACTATAAACTTTCTTCAGATAGGTCTCTGATGGATCATAAATTCAACATGTATCTATTACTACACTGTCTTGGCAAATAAGAAGTTTCAATTATACCTAATATCTACACTTAAACTTTGACAAATACTTTCTCAAGATCAAAGACATTTACATCACTTAAAATTTGTTTTTATGAGAATGCAAGCTGGTGCAGCCACTCTGGAAAACAGTATGGAGGTTCCTCAAAAAACTAAAAATAGAACTACCCTACAACCCAGCAATTGTACTACTAAGCATTTATCCAAGGGATACAGATGTGCTGTTTCAAAGGGACACATGCACCCCCATGTTTATAGCAGCACTATCAACAATAGCCAAAGTATGGAAAGAGCCCAAATGTCCATCAATGGATGAATGGATAAAGAAAACGTGGTATATATATACAATGGAGTATTACTCAGCAATCAACAAGAATGAAATCTTGCCATTTGCAACTACGTGGATGGAACTGGAGGATATTATGCTAAGTGAAATTAGTCAGAGAAAGACAAAAATCATATGACTCACTCACATGAGGACTTTAAGAGACAAAACAGATGAACATAAGGGAAACAAAAATAATATAAAAACAGGGAGAAGGACAAAACAGAAGAGACTCACAAATATGGAGAACAAACTGAGGGTTACGGGAGGGGTTGTGAGAGGGGGATGGACTAAATGGGTAAGGGGCACTAAGGACTCTAGTCCTGAAATCATTGTTGCATTATATGCTAACTAATATGGATGTAAATTTTTAAAAATAATAAATAGATAGATAAATAAATAAATAAATAAATAAATAAATAAAATTTGTTTTTAAAATATTTAACATATGCTTCAGAAAAGCACAGATAATGGCACAACAGCAGACACTCAGATCAATGGAACAGAATAGAGAACCCAGAAATGGACCCACAAACGTATGGCCAACTAATCTTTGACAAAGCAGGAAGAATATACAATGGAATAAAGACAGTCTCTTCAGCAAGTGGTGCTGGGAAAACTGGACAGCGACATGCAGAAGAATGAACCTGGACCACTTTCTTACACCATACCCAAAAATAAACTCAAAATGGATGAAAGACCTAAATGTAAGACAGGAGGTCATCAAAATCCTCAAGGACAAAGTAGGCAAAAACCTCTTTGACCTTGGCCACAGCAACTTCTTGCTCAACACATCTCCAGAGGCAAGAGAAACAAAAGTAAAAATGAACTATTGGGACCTCATCAAAATAAAAAGCTTCTGCACAGCGAAGGAAACAATCAGCAAAACTAAAAGGCAACCAACAGAATGGGAGAAGATATTTGCAAATGACATATCAGATAAAGGGTTAGTATCCAAAATCCATAAAGAACTTATCAAACTCAACACCCAAAAAACAAATAATCCAGTGAAGAAATGGGCAAAAGACATGAATAGACACTTCTCCAAAGAAGACATCCAGATTGCCAATGACACATGAAAAAATGATCAACATCACTCATCATTAGGGAAATACAAATCAAAACCACAATGAAATACCACCTCACACCTGTCAGAATGGCTAACATTAACAACTCAGGCAACAACAGATGTTCGTGAGGATGCAGAGAAAGAGGATCTCTTTTGCACTGCTGGTGGGAATGCAAACTGGTGCAGCCACTCTGGAAAATATGGAGCTTTCTCAAAACATTAAAAATAGAACTACCCTACGACCCAGCAATTGCCCTGCTAGGTATTTATCCAAGGGGTACAGGTATGCTGTTTCGAAGGGACACATGCACCCCCATGTTTATAGCAGCACTATCAACAATAGCCAAAGTATGGAAAGAGTCCATATATCTATCAATGGATGAATGGATAAAGAAGATGTGGTGTATATATGCAATGGAGTATTACTCAGCAATCCAAAGGAATGAAATCTTGCCATTTGCAACTATGTGGCTGAAACTAGAGGGTGTTATGCTAAGCAAAATTAGTCAGAGAAAAGACAAATATCATATGACTTCACTCATATGAGGACTTTAAGATACAAAGCAGATGAACATAAGGGAAGGGAAGCAAAAATAATATAAAAACAGGGAGGGTGACAAAACAGAAGAGACTCTTAAATATGGAGAACAAACAGAGGGTTACTGGAGGGATTGTGGGAGAGGAGATGGATTGTGGGAGAGGCTAAATGGTTAAGGGGCATTAAGAAATCTATTCCTGAAATCATTGCTGTGCCATATGCTATTTGGATATAAATTTTTAAAAATATGTAAAATAAAATAAAAACTTCAACAACAACAAAAAAAAACCTTAAAAAAACCTAATAAAAAAAGAAAAGCACAGATAAAACATGGTATCATATGATGTTCAGCAATATAACATTAAGGTTTAAAAATTGGTGGAAACAATACATTAAAAAATAGTCTATAACAATAACAAAAATGAATACTTCATTAAAAAGATATTCTTCAAAACTTTTTTCTGCAATCATCAACATTTTAAACCACTTTGTTAAATATTTACAAATAAAATTCATTTTTCTTTGGCTATTTTCCCAGTTGTGAAAAACACAACAATATTATGAAACTTTTGGTAGATACCCATCATCTCTGAGATCAGATAATTTTATTCTCTTAACTTGTGCCTCCTCTACTGGTGTGAAAGCAGAACAACACAAAACCAAGTTTTGCATTCCACCAGTCAAACAGCAACTAAATAAGTTTGTTATTTTTTTAGTCTATTTGTGACATTATAATATTTATCAGATTTTGGATCAAGATCTTGAGAACATAAATATATGGCAGATTTTTTTTAAATCTTAAAATATTATTTTCTCCTCTAAAGATTGAGAGTATACTTTAATCACTGCATATAACATTTGTGTTATAACTAAAGTTTTTCTACATAAATATAAAATATCCATTTTATACTAGCATAACAGACTTACAATGCTGTATATCTGTCCATTGCAGACTGCACGTCTCTACGGTAAACTGTTCGAAGAATGACCATGACGGGGTCAAACTCCTGATCCCAGACTTCAGCTATTATTCAAAAGAAAGTAGAAACAAAACACTGACTTCTTAGGAACAAGGTCAATTTCTGATGACTAATTACATTTAAGTATATTTTAAATTTATAAGATGGGATAGTTTAATTGGATCATATATTTGCTTTAATAAGCTTGGTATCATAACTACTTTTCTAAGTCTTAAAAATCATAATTTCATCATTATGAATATTCTTTTAACTTCAGTAAGAACTAGTGAGAAAAAAAAATGTATTACAATGTGATAATGCTTCACCATAAAAGTTTAGTTCATGTTTTTTTTTTTGTAAAGTGCCAATAGAATGTAAGAAAAAAACACATTAACAAATTTGAAAACGTTCAAAGATAAAAATGTGAAAGCTAGATCAAAAAATTAATGAGCTATTGATTTTCAAGAGTCTTTGTAATATTTTTGGTTTGTAGAAGTGATTAGGAACCATTACCCCATGTGTGGAATGTGTACAAGTGGTGGTATACAAGATGATTTTAAGTGCGCAAAGCTTTTAACAATTATACAATTATATTAACATGTATTAAGAACTTGTACATTGCATATAAAACCCATGATTTCATAATCATGCTTAGCATGAGGTGAAATTTAAAGAAGTGAATCCACTCAAGAAAATACAGCATACTATGTATACAGTAACAGAGATGGTATTTAGATGTAGAAAAAATCTACAGCATGGCCTGCAAATAATAATTTCAGAAACCATTGCCTTAAGAGTATTATCTTTCCTAGATCATTTTTTCACATCTCATCCTAGCAGAATTCTTAACATCTGAAAACAGTAAGAAGCTTAAGCTTCTCTCTACATATCTACTGTAATTCCAATTTCCTGGCATAAGAAACTGTTAACAATTGTCCCTATTTTCATGTAACAGACTATTCATTCGTCTTAAATTATCCTAAGTATGACTTAAGATCCTTAAGATAGGCCTTCACAAAGACCTTTGTTCTTATTTCTATTATCATTTATTGTCCTTCACTTTTTAATCTATTAATTTGTACAACTAAAATGCCAAGGCTTTTATCAGAATAAAACCACAGCAATAGAAGGAAACTGTTAGTGATTAACTAGTCTGGCAGGCTTTAGTGTTCTGTGGATTCCCACACAAGTGTACCTGGGGCCACTTCAAGAGCAAGGAGATGACAAAACAGTCGAGAAGCCACGTCTACTACCTGCACCCACTTTAACAAGAGCAGGTTTGCTTTTATTGGTTTTGTATAACAGATTTAGTTGCCCAAAACTAAAGGCTTATTTCAACCACTTTTTGAAAAGCTTTAAAAGTACTCATCTACCCCAACTCTCTCATTTTTACAAATAAGATGTCAAATCCAAACATCACACAAACCAGTTAATCTAATCTTCAAAAGCCCAATGCTCGATCTCAGTGTCTCAAACTTTCCTGTGCATGACAATCACCTTCAGAGCTTATTAAAAAAGCAGATTCCCAGAATCCATCCCGAGAGATCCTGATGAGAACAGACTGAGGTGAGGCACAAGAACCCGTGTTTTTTATAAGGACCGCAAGTGACTAGGACAGAGGTAATCCTCACACCATAATAAGCAGTGTACTATGTGATACAGCTCCACCTGAGAAGTTCTCTACAACAGAGAAACACTGTGGTTTTCCTTTAATGGAATACACACTGCAACCAGAGACTCTGGATTCACCATTGCAAACTCCTGGAAAAATCCCACATAATAAGGCTTATCCTGCTGGATTTTGCCAAACAGTACATGTTATTCACACCTTCAACATGGGCATCAGTTTTTCAGCTAGACAATGAGTGTTGAGGAAGTCAAGAAGCATGTAAGTGGTACTTCCTTCAAACTTTTAACTTAGATTAGTGAACACGTGAAAGTGAAAAGGACAAGACTGTGAATGAAGACTTCACTACTTGTGGTGCTTGGCAAGCATGTCATCTATGAAGCTAAGGAGAAAACCTTGGAAAACCAACCACTTAAGGAAAAGATTTTATGTATTTACATAGGATGTAGGAAAATGTAATCAGTATCGTATCTGGATTTTAATTTTAACTGTTTCAAGTTAAATTTTGGGTAGTGAGAACTATTTCAAAATCAAACTTGGAGAATAGATTTAAAAAAAATTTTAATATACATTGTTTTATAATTTCTGGTTCATTTACAGCTCATTCACGTATAAAAATGAACTAGAATTCATATATAAAGTTCCTTTTCTAATTCAGAGTCATCTAAGAAGGTTTCCTGTAACATAAAACCATAGATTTGTAAATAAATAGAAGCAATATCACCATATACCATAAAAAAACAAACACACATCTATAAGAAAATTGAGGAATAACTCAAAGACAAATAAATAAAAAGCAAAATGTTTTCTTTACGTACACAACTTACCTTCAGAAAACCATTTCTGAAAAAATATATTTACGTATATAAACGTACCTTTAGGAGTATACATGCCTTGCTGCATAGAACCTCCAGGTTCAAAAACAGGAGCCTTAAAGTCAGCTACAGCTGATAAAACTGATTCAAAGCTGTAACTGCCTGGAATAATACCACTTTTGGGATTTGGATTTTCTGGAATATGATGTATGTGTCAAGAAAAAAAATTAATGCCTAAAAGCCAGCTTTATAAAATTACCAAGGTACTCTAGTTTCTAACTATTTTTGTTAAGAGTAATTGGCTGTAATATGTAATACTGGCCACAAGAGGGCTATATAATACAAGAGTTCAGTAACTTTTTATTAATTGTGAATTTTTTAAATATTTTTAACCTACAAGCCTACTTCTAGCTTATATGCTAAAGTAGTTCCCAAGTTTATTTCTCCCCAAAACAAATTAACCAAATTTTAAGAAATGAAAAAAAAAAAGCTTATAAAATTAATCTCCATTCTTTTTTTGTTCTTTTTTGTTTTCAGAGAGCGAGCACACATGAGAGGAGCCCAGGGAGAGAGGCAATCTTAAGTAGGCTCCATGTTCAGCACAGAGCTTGACACGGGGCTCGATGCCACAACACTGGGATCATGACCTGAGTCAAAATCAAGAGTCGGATGCTCAAGCTACTGAGCCACCCAGGCGCACCTCCATTTTCATCATTTTACAAATAATGTTATATTCTCCCTTAGAGAATCAAAAACAGTATGCTAAAAATTAGCCAATATTTTTATGAGCAAAGATTATTTTTCCAAAAACACAAAATGCCATCCTCCAAAAAAAAAAAAAAAAAAAAAGAGAGAGAGAGAGAGAAAAAAGATGCTAAACAAAGTTTTAAAAAGAAGTAAGCCAGGAAACCACAAAGATCCTTTCCCACTGATTTCACATTAATCAATTAACTTTTCAAAATTCAAAGTTACAGAGGAATGCCTCTGCTGTTACAGCATTGATACACATTATAGAATAGTTGAATGAAATCATCAAACAATATCAAATTGCTTGCTTATGAAAATCTTCAAGGTTATCAAATGGCATTCCATAGGAGTTATTTCACAAAATGTCAGCCAATTATTCCAAACGTATTCATAATATACAAAGTAAACTTAGTCCAAAATTTATAAAATAAATTTTTATCACAAAATAACAAAATCTTTGTCTAAAATTTTATTAACAACTTAAAAAATAATAAAGTGTCTGTTGTATGCTCTGTCCTATACAAAAAACCATAAGTTTTTAAAGTTTATAGACGATAGTCCTTCCCCTCAAAAACTTCTTGGTTTAAGATTGAATTCTAAGAAAAAAATTCTTAAAATGTTTAAAACCCTGGTAATAATTATAAGGTAAACCTATAAATTTTAACCAAGAATTCCAACCTAGATATACAGATAACGTAGACTTTGCTGCCTTTTACCAAGTGTCCAGCTTCCTTTCACGAACACGGTCCTAGAAGGTCAGATCCTGGGTTGCCCAGAGCCATCAGTTCAGAAGTGTAACCACGGCTAACAAGAGCTCCCTGAGCAGTGACAGAGAGAGGCAAAAATATCTGCCAACTAGCCCTGGAAACACACTTGAACAGTTAAAGGTTTTTTTCAACTCCAAAAATATTTTTTCATCACAAAAGTGATGGATCTTTAACCCATAAAAATTACTTATCATTTAGACTCTATAATTAACAGAAACTTAAGCCTTTAAAAGGATATGAGGTCCAGCAATGAACTGTGTGTCCTGTCATTCATGCACAACTGGGCTACCATCTCTGCCCTGAGTATCTCATCATCAGACATTCCTAAAACAATTAAAAAGGAAATTAGTTAATCTGAATATACGTAAATTATAAAAAAAAAAAACCACTTACCACACTTTTTATTAAGCTGTTTTACCAAAAATGAGATGCTTCAAAAATTAAAGCGCAAAGAATGCAATGCCCCAAATATAACCAGTTTAACTAACCTGCTGTTTGCAGCTCCCTTAAGTAAAGGGTTTTTTAAAGGATATTATGAAAGGAGTAGCAATTGTACAAGTCAAGAGTTTGAAACAGTATTTAAATATATCCAAATCCTTTTCTTTTTTCCATAAGCCAGTTACTACCACAGGGAGAGGGGAGGAAAGAGAGAATACTTAATACCCAAGCATTAGTAGGAGTGCTTTTTACCTAAATGTAAACGAAGACTTAAAAGAATCACAAGAAATGTAAGAGCGCCTTCTAACATCGATCTCTCATGCTCTGCATCAAGTACTGTGTTTTGATGTTGTGAAGCCATTGTCAACAAATCCACTACCTTAAATCTATAATAAGAAATATTTGAGACAGATTTTTTTTAAGTTAAAACAAAATCAACTTAAATTCCAAATACTTCCTAATACCGGTCTTGATAAAAATTATGCTCACCTTTCAAAGACAGATGAAATAAAATAATCTGGGTCAAGTCTAGAAGCACAAACCTTTAAAAGACAAAAAAACAAAAAACAAAAAAACCCAGAAACTTTATCTCTCAATATTCAGTTTTACTTCTTGTATTAATCATGTGGCTTGTTAGTTTCCTATGTCTTATGACGTTTTGGCAATGTGGGGGGCACTTACAGACAGGGGGAGAGACCACCCCTCTCTGGGCTAGCTAAAGACAAGAAACATTCTTAAATATATTCCTAAAAACAGTAAACAACTTCCTGGGGACAAGCCTCTTACAGATAAGTCAATCACCCCCCTTTATCTAACTGTCACACACCAAGCCAATATTCTCCCTGCCCTGAAACAACCCATGGCGAGGTAGCTGGGGACAGCCCCAATGCCCCAAAGCCCACCAGAATCTATTCAAATTAGCCAATTCTCAACTGCTTCCCCTGCCTTGCCTTGCCCTTTCTGTGGACACCCCCCAAAAGGTCCCGCTCTAGGATTTCCCCCTTGTTCCTGCCTCTTGACCAAAGACTAATGCTTCCTGTGGTTCTGCTGTGGCATGGCATGTCCCCTTCTCCTGGAAAATTTTAGTAGTAAATTCTTTCAATAGCACTGACCTCTTCATGTCATCGAGTCACCTCTATCAACTAACTGCTGCAGGTACAAATGAGAAACTTCTAAAGTATAATATCTGCATTATCAAACTGGCTTACCTGCAGTAAGTAAATGTCAGGGTCAATCATGGAATTACAGAAATGAGACTGGACATAGGTCATAGCTTGTCCTTTGATTTGTAGACCATTTCTTACCCACATATTGCTGTGGATTTCAGCAAGACTTGCCTAGTAAAATAAAAATTAAGTAAACTGGACAAAGAAGTGTTCTAGATTCAATCTTTATAAAAATCATGTTATACTGAATAATCAGTTCAAAGTATTTTGTAATTTAATCATAGAATAAGCCTGACATTCTGCCCCATGTTAGTTTAAAATATTCTATTCAAATACATACTTTGAAATTTTTAAGTGATCATTATGCTTTATACAATCCCTTCTTTTGGAGTTTATACATGAGTTAGTATGATGATGCCTGGATACATTTATAACAATTTTAAATGAAATCTTTCATGAGGAATCAATGACACTTACATTTAACTCTTTGTTTCTCAAGAAAAAAAACTTACATAATGCTTAAAGAAACACACAAATAAGCATAAATAAGCATAAAACAAAGTTAATTGCTCCAATAAATAAATATAATCTATATCTTTAATGTACCCTAACTCAACCTTCAACCTAAATTAGTCATCTTTCAAGTAACTGGCAGGTAAGAGAAGGTCAGATTAGAACAATTTTTTTTTTTAATGTTTAATTCTTCATGAATTTGTGTCCTGTATCAACTTCATCTCTTACTTGTTCCTACCCCCAGTGTTAAAGTTCAATAATACTTAATAAATCTAAAATTTCCAGGAAAAATAAATTGAAGCACACGTCCCTGTACTGTATATAAAAGATTGGCCCATAAAATTACAGTATTAGAACTGAAAGAAACCATGGTGCTTATGCAGAAATATTCTTCTCTCTTTTCTCTCCTCTCATTTTCCAGATTCGGAAACTAAGAATCAAGTAGCTAAGTTACCCCAAACAACATGGTTTTAGTAAAATAGAAATAGCTAGAACTCTTTTGCATCTCCTCTCAAAACAATGCCATAGTATGTTAAAAACTTCCCTAAAATATGGTGAAAAGAATTTCTGGGGAAATTAAAACTCATTGTAAATCTCACAGAACAAAAAACACCAAAATATAATCTGGCAAAAATAACCAAGTATAAAAAAAAAGCTTTTCAAACATTTTGGCTATAACAACAATGTAAAACATAAAAACAAAATAAAGAAGAATCACTTAACTGAGGAATTCAAAACTTTTTTTTTTTTTTTTTTAATGTTTATTTTTGAGAGAGAGACACAGTGTGAGCGGGGAGGGGCAGAGAGAGAGGGAGACACAGAATCCGAAGCAGGATCCAGGCTCTGAGCTGTCAGCACAGAGCCCAATGTGGTGCTCGAACCCACAAAGAGATCATGACCTGAGCTGAAGTCAGACACTTAACCAACTGAGCCACCCAGGAGTCCCTCAATTTAGAACTTTTTAAACCCTGAATACATACTTGAATTTGGAGTGGGTGAATCATTAGTTTCATTAACATTTCCTGATCAGGTAAAACAGAATCCAAATCTAGTTCTTGACATTTCACAGCCTAAAAATTTTGAAAAAAAACAAGTTACTAATTCAATACTTATTTCCCAATATTAAAAAAAAAAATACCAGAATTGCTTAATGATAGTCTTACCTTACTCAAAAACATAGCATAGTAACGATGAAGGGGCAGATGAAAAGTGACTTGGTTAGGTGCTGGCTAGAATAAACAAACAAAATCCACAAGTTGAAGCATGTTTTATACAAGTTCAAAGAAGGTTTCAAAATGCTAAAATCACACTTTCACCTTGATTTATTCCTGAACCTTTTTAACCAAAACTTAAAATTTTAGAAGATATAGCTTTAAAAAAAATCCTGTATAGATAAAAGATAAAATTAATTCCATTTTACACACCTAAATGCAAGTTTCTGAAGGCAGAAACTACATACTACTCAACTCTGAATCCTCTGAAGCATCCAGCATTGAACAAGGGATGGAACAGATCTCCTTTTACAATTAGCCTATTTGGGAATCTTCAAATGCATGCATACCAAACTGATGACAGTAGTAAGAACAATAATCACAGCTGACCATATTCACATTACCTCATTTAATCCTCAGAAGAACCCTAGGGAGTAGAAACTATTAATGTTCTCATTTTATAAGTAAGGAAATTCAAGCTTGGAAACTTAAATAACTTCCTACAGTTAACAAATAGTGAACTGAAGAGCCAGTCTGGACTCCACTGTTATATTCAGAGTGGTAAGAGGTTCTATCACAGTCCTAAAAGTGACGTACAAGTGAAGGGCCTATGTGCCTTCACAAGCTGGGTGAGATGCTCCCCATATCAGCAATGAAAACACAGCCTCCATAAGAAAGCTTAGTATGGTATATATCAAAGAACTTTGCATTCTAGTGAGAGAAAGAGCACAAGCATGAGCATGATTTGGGGAAGGGCAGAGAGAGAGGGAAAGAGAGAATCCCAAGGAGATATCACACTGTCAGCGCAGAGCCCAACATGGGGCTCGAACCCATGAACTGTGAGATCATGACCTGAGCCAAAATCAAGAGATGGATGCTTAACCAACTGAGCCGCCCAGGCACACCCTATCCCTTGTTTCTATATGACTGATCTGACTTAATTCAGTTCAAAAAGTATTTATTTAATCTGTGCTATATTACCCCAATAACTTCTGACATCCACGAACAAGGATGGTAAAAGAAATATTTATCACAAATGTAAAATGTGCCTCTTATTCAATCCTCATTGACTACTAATATTACCTTCAATAAACAGATGAGGAGATGGATTTTGCAATGTCAAAAAAATTAAAAATAATTTTTAAAAACCTATCTAGGATCACATAGCTCATTGGTTTGTGGCTGAGCCACAATTTACACTTGGGCCTGTCTGACCCATAGCTCTTCCACTGCCAATAGTCAGCATCACTGAAATACTACCAGACAAGGAGTTGAGAGATGTGGGTTCTAGACTGAGAACTACCAGTAATTTGTTATGTAACTACAGGCAAGTGATTTACTATCTTTGCATCTCCATTTTACATCTACCAAAAAAAAAAAAAAAAAAAGAGGAAGATAATACCTTCTCTACTTCACAGGGCTGTTTTGAGGAACAAATCTGTCAAAGCACTTTTAAGAAACAAAAACCTTCGAAAACACCATTAAAAACATACCATTCTATGTGATTTCTTAAGTTCTAAACTTATTTTCTCTTCTATTAAAAATCTATTTAAATTCTTTATAATATTCAATATATTCCTAAAATACTTGTGTGAAAAACAAATGTACTATTTCCTGAAGTTCAGCTGCCCTACATACCTTACATGATTCTAACTGTCCTTAACTCCACCCCTAAGCTCAACTATTAATTTCATGTTAAAGTACTTCATAACCCTCTATGTGTAAGAGAGTTTTCCCCTCCCTCAATCAAGGTGTTATCTTAGTGATGCTACTATTTCAACATACTTCCTAAAGTTTCAAATAACAATGAGAACTGTATTGAAAGATGCTCCAGCTGCCCAACTAATCCTAGAGGGGCAAAGGAGTAAAGCAGGTTGAAAGGAGGAGGGGTTCTGTGGAGGCACAATCTGAATCTAATCATGGGACAAACCCAGACCGAGAGATGTTCTACAAAATAACTAAACCAACCATACTCTTGAAAATGTTACTATCCTTCAAGGCAAAGACAGAATGAGAAACTGCTCCAGAAGGAGACTAGAGACATGATGACTAGATGCAATGTGAGATTCAGAATGGGATCCTTTTGCTATAAAGGACAACACTGGACAATTTATAAAACATGATTGAGTTCTAACACTTAAACAGTAATAATATATTAATGTTAATTTCCTAATATTTACAGTTTTATCTGGTTATATAAGAGAAATGTCCTTGTTTGTTGGAAATACACACTAAAGTATTTGGGCATAAAGGGCATCAAGTCAACAACTTAACTGTCAAACGGTTCAAGAAAACAAAGTTCTTTGTACTCCACTCCAACTTTTCAATAAGTCTGTGACTATATCAAAATTTTTTTTAAAAAAGCAAAGAAAAAGAAAACTACCCCCACCCCACCCCCCTCACTCACACACATACACACACACACACACACACACACACACACACACACACACAAAGATAGCAAGAGTTCTATTCTGCCCAGGATTTAGAAATCAGATGGGGGAGCTGGAGTTGTCTGAAACATGGTCCTCCTTATGTATATGGCATATTCTGAACTCACTTCATAAGAGAAATAAAAGGGGCTTCTGATAGGAAACTTGGCTAATTACAAGCAAACCCTTGTTTAATTCATACAGAGTATGTTCCGTGCCAACTCTTCTCAGTTTATTATTAATAACAATCACCTTTGTTCAAGCCCACAGAAGAACACTGACCAATTAATAAAGTTGTAACACCCTTTCCATTAATGTCCCCCACCCTATTCACATTTGCACTGTCACTTTTACCCCTCTACATAAAACTAATTTTCACTCCTGAGAAATATGGAGACATGTACATTTAATAATAGAAAAAGAAATCATGCCCTTCTCTAGGAAATAAGCAAGTATGATCAGTGCACTCCTCAATCTCCTAAATGTCAAAGAACTGATCTCCCATTTCTTTTTTTAAACCTAAGGATACTATGTTCATTTCAACATCTTTCCCTTACCCCATATTATTTTTAGTGTTAAATGAGATCTAACACTTTTTTTCTTAAGTGCCTCGATATATACCAAAAATATACATACCTCATCTACGAAGTTAATAGCATCAAACCAATCTTGAAGAGCTTCAAGGCAATATCTAACAACATTTCGGGTGTATTCTTGAGTTTCCTAAAGTAATAAGTTAGTTAAATTTTACAGTATATAAATATGTATATTTTCAACTTCAAATTATATGTAATACATAAAAATTGTATACATAATGGGAAAACATATATTTTTAAAATACCTACATGTGCAATTTTAAGAAAGCCTTTCACAAATTAATACTAACAACCAGTGACAATTATGAAAATTATAGAACACAACTTGAAAACGAATCAAAGCTGAAATAGTTTTATGTGTTATATATCAGGTTCCATTTGAAGAGATTCCAAACATATTATAAGTTCCCTAATGTTACCATTTAATTGATACAATTTCTTTGGGGATGATGAAAGAGTGTTAGAAATAGATAATGGTGAAGGTGGCCCAACACTGAAAATGTACTTAATGTCAATGAATTGCACACCTAAAAATGATTAAATTGTATGTTATGTATATTTGCCACAAAAAATAAAAACAAAAAAAAAAAAAAAAAGAGGGCAGAACACAGAAGTACTATAAGCAGCCTACAAATATCTTAGCTTGCTAAGAAGAAGAAAGGATAAATGTGTGCCAATTAAAATAAAGATACTGTGAAAGAAAATTGTAATGTTTTATGGAGAAACAGATCCAGTGAAATAGGCAACTATTAAATGGAAAAATCATGACAGCCTCTCTTAAAAAAATAATAATAATGAGCAAAGAATTTGAACAGACATTTCTCCAAAGCAGATCTACAAATGGCTAATAAGCACATGAACAGATGCTCAATACTATGAGTTATTAGGAAAGTACACATCAAAGCCACAATGAGATGTCACTTCACACCTATCTGGAAGGCTCTAATTTTTTAAATGCAAAAATAAAAAGTGTTGACAAGGATGTGGAGAAACTGGAACTCTCATACATTACTGGTGGAAATGTAAAATGGTGCGGCCACATTAAACACAGAGTTACCATATGATAAACAATTCTACACTCATACACAAGAGAATTAAAAACATATGTTCACACAAAAACTTATATACAATGTTCACAGCAACATTATCCATAGTAGCTCAACCCATGAATGGACAAGTAAAATGTGGTATATCTACAGACTGGATTACTATTCAGCTATGAAAAGAAATGGAAGTACTGATACATGCTGCAACATAGCTGGACCATGAAAACATTATGCTAAATGAAAGAAACCAGACACCAAAAGTAATATATTGTATGATTCCACTTACATAAAATGTCTAGATTAGGCAAATTTATAGAGACAGATGGGTGATCAGTGGTTTCCAGGAGATAAGAGGAACTTGGGTTTGAGAGGTATGACATTTCTTTGGAGGAGGGGTGATTAGTGGAGAATTTTTGGTAATGGTTGCACAGCTTTGTGAATATACTATATTACTGATCTGCATACTTTAAAATGGTTAAAATAGTTAATTTTAGATTGTGTAAATTTGATCTCAATAAAAAAAGTTTTAAAAAATACATTTTATAAGAAAAACAGACATTTTGGAGCCTTACTGTGTAATAAAAGTGCAGGTAGCATCAAAGTCAAATAGGTTAAAATCTTTAATATATATAAATTATCCTGTGCCTTTAAAGAAGGCTAAAAGTCTCATGTTGTTGCCTTCTTCACCCTGCTCAGTCTCCTATCATGCTAATTCTTCCTTAATATTATCATGTAGGTCCACTCTTATTTCCACTAGCATCCAAACCAAATATCATTTATCTAGTTTCCTTGCCAAGGTCTCACCCTGTTTTAATCTACCCTATATGAAATTTATCTTTATAAAAATATTATTTTATACATTTTGTTCCCTTATTTCTTACTAAAAAATTTTAATGGCACTTTTAAGTTACCATAAATAATGTGTCATAACCAAGCTAACATGGCAGATAAGTCACGGATAAAGAAACATTTAAAACCAAATGTTCTACCATTTTATCAAGGGCTTGCGCAAAGGTGTATCATAACACCCTCTTGGCACAAGTATAAACTGATATAGCCCTTCTGGAGAAAACTCTGAAAGCATGCATTAAGATGCTTTAAAAAGGTGACCAGTTCATTCCATTTCTAAGTACATCATATTTAATAATCATGTTCAGATCATCTCCCATCTCCCACCACTAACACATCCACCCAAAAACATCCCATGTGCATGTTGATTTACTACTTGATAATCTTTTGAGTCTGTCATCCATATGCATAAATTGACATAATACTATCTACTTCCTAGTACTGTGAAAGAAGCAAATGGAATAATGTTTGTAAAATGCTCTATATCATAGTCTAGCACTATGTCTTAACACGCACTTAGTTGAGTGCTCCAGAGTCATGGCCAGACTCATGCAGTAACCTAAAGTTGCCACTAGATGGGGATTTTACAACTTACTTGTGCTGTTAGGAAGGCAAAAATTAGTAAGGTGCTAGAAATGTGCCATCCCTTTAACCAATCTATCTGTTATTAATCTAGTATTACTTGTTTAACTAGCCCTTTACATTTTCAAGAACCAAACAGCATTTAGAGCAATCATACAAAGAAAGTCAGCTATCAGGTAAAGTTCTTTTCATTGTTAATCCTTTAGTTTTATATTTTATAAGAGAATAGAAACAACAAAATAGCTAATTTTTTTTCATTAATTAATGGTCTTTCTTCTAGCTTACGTATCTAAAGTCTAACAAAGCTCTAGACATTCTTGCTTAAGAAACAATTAGAGCAAAATGGTAAAGAGTACTACTTCTGAAATCAGATGGATCTGTTTTCAAACTCATTTTCTACTTAAAGCTGTATGAACTTGAGCAAGTCACTCTATGCCAAACATTGTTCTTCACACTATGTTCTTCGCAATATATTCTTATCGAATCTTCATTACATCTCTTATAAAGTAAATAGTATCATCTCTTTCTTTCAGAAGTTATCTAACTTCTAGTTAAATAAACATTATTCTTTTTCTGAATATCTCTTTCTTTCAGAAGTTATTTAACTTCTAGTTCAATAAACATTATTCTCTTTCTGAAAGAGATGAGGGGCACCTGGGTGGCTCAATCGGTTAAGCGTCTGACTTTGGCTCAGGTCACAATCTTGCGGTCTGGGAGTTCAAGCCCCCCATTAGGCTCTGTGCTAACAGCTCAGAGCCTGGAGCCTGCTGCAGATTCTGTGTCTCCCTCTCTCTCTGCCCTTCCCCTGCTCATGCTGTCTCTCTTTCTGTCACTCAAAAATAAATAAACATTTTTTAAAATTTTAAGAGAAAGAGATGGTAGTATCTACTTTATAAGAGATGCAATGAAGATTAGATAAGAATATAATGCAAAGAATATAGTGTGAATAACAATGTTTGACATAGTGTGGGTGCTCCTCAAGAGAATGTCTTATTTAGGAACTAAATACTCCCTTAACTGAGGAACTACTCTCTCAGATTCTACCAGGACAATATAAGCTTGTTTTCTCTCTGTTCTCTTCACTTCTTAGGTTAAGAGAACCATAACACATTGTAATCTTAACCTCCAAAGCTGGAAATTAAACTACTGTCTAGAAACAATGAGTTCTCATCATCAGAGATAAACATAACCCCAGCTTCATAATTCAGTTTCATCCTAAATACAGTCCTCCCAAAATACTGATCTTTTCACATTAACATCATATCAACCTCCCTGCTGAATCGCTGTCTTTTATTGGTTTATATGATACTGTGTTCCTCTGGTTTTTCTCCTCACCCTTATCTCTGATGCCAAATGTTAGTTCTTTCTTCAGGGTCCATTTCTCTTCTCCTCCTACTTGATCTTATCCCATCCCCCAGTGATGAACACCATCTACATTACCAAGGGTCTAAAACTTATAACCTTAGTCCAGAATTCTCTTTTGAGCACAAGACTAATTAGTCCTCATACTCATTACTCTCACAGCAACCTGTTATTTTCCTGTAGAGCACTTACAAAATGCATCTGTGTGTTTACCTACTTAATGTCTATCTCCCCAGTCAGACTGCCCCATGAGAACAAGAACCATACCTATATGGTTCAACACCAAAAACCCAAGAATCTAGATAGTGTCTAGGCCTAAGAAGAACATTCAACAAACATTTTTTCAGTGAATGACCAAATGAACCTCATATTATATAATAGTGTTTTTATAAATGCTATAGTGGAAATTAAAGTACAATGAAAACACAGAAACTAAAATCATAAACCTGACTGAAAAAACTTAAATGAGCAAATTATATACCATCTGAGTAGCATTTTCTAAGAGCTAATACTAATGGTTCTCCACTCTGGTTAGAATCACTGCCAAGGTCCTTCTGCACATCAAATCAAAATCTCTGGGGCTTGGGCATATGTATTTTTAAAGCTTCTCAGATGATTCTCATGTAAGACTAAGCAGAAAGAATAAGAGAGCATAAGCCAAAAAAGGGACTAACATGAACAAAAGCACAGGAATCAAGAAAAGACACTGCATGCACTATTCAGGGGCACCTGGTGGCTTAGTCGGTTAAGCCTCCAACTCTCGAACTTCAGCTCAGGTCATGATCTCACAGTTGTGAGATAGAGCCCCACGTGGAACTCTGCACTGGGTATGGAACCTACTTAAGATTCTCTCTCTCCCTCTCCTTCTGCCCCTCCCCCAAGTGTGTGCACACGTGTGTGTGCGCGCGCGCTTTCTCTCTCTCAAAAAAAAAAAAAAAAAAGAATGCTATTCAATCCAATGAAGACATGGAGATAGATAGAGGGGCATAGATGGAAGATGAATTATAAGAGACAAGTTAAGGGCAAATGATAGAGGATCTTTTCAAATTTGTTTTAATGTTTATTTATCTTTAAGAGACATAGATAGAGTGAGTTGGGAAGGGGCAGAGAAAAGGGGATACACAGAATCCAAAGCAGGCTCCAGGCTCTGAGCTGTCAGCTCAGAGCCTGACGTGGGGCTCAAACTCATGAACCATGAGATCATAACCTGAGCCGAAATCAGGTGCTCAACCGAGCCACTCAGGCGCCCCTATGATGGAGGATCTTATGTGTCTCTATAGGAAACACAGATGTCCCCTGTAGAAAGATGAGAACTTTTAATGATTTTTAAGCAAAGGAGAGATATGCACAGAGCTTAGAAAAGTAATTTAAGTATTGGGACAGATTAGAGTAGGTGGAATCTAAATTCAGAAGAACCAGTTAAGAAATTATCTTAACAACCTAGATTATTTTTAATATATGAAGAAATAAAACACAGGAAAGAAGTGGTAGGGAGAACTTCTGGAACAGAAGAGATATTTCATGGTATCTTATTATAGTCTGAACACAGCTGGCACAGCAGGGAGAGAAAGTATCCATGCTGGATAATTATATATTTTCAGACACCATTAAATGACATAAAGAACTCGGTATGGGCAGATGAATTTAGAAAGTTAGGGGCCTGAGAAAATTCATGTACCTATATAAGGAGATCCACATGAATAACCAGAGCTGTTGGAAATTTGAACCTGGCTACAGTAACAAAGTTGTAAGTCATGTGCATTTGGAGAGTAGCTGAAGTCATGAGATAAAATATAAATCTGCTTAAAGGAACCCATATATTTAACGAATATAATGGAGGAAAGCCTCATAATAACCCTGTGAAGAAGGGCAGACTTTAGTATTCCATTTCCATTTTCTTTTGTTTTGTTTTTTAAAAAATAAGGAAAAAGACTGAGACATTCAAATAGTTTTAAATGAGTTGACCAAGTGACTTAAGTAGAAAGAGGCAGAGCCAAAATCAGAATGTAGGGCTTCAAAATATTCCCACTATAAAATCTTGTCCAGCATGCTTACTGATACAGGTTGGCAGGTTGGTCTCCATGAGATCCATATGGCAAAATCTCATTCAAGTTCTTAGTTTAGTAGGGTCAGGGAATTCCATTTTTCTGGATTATCCAAGGATTCAGGAGACCCATCAAACCAATACTTTAAAATGCAAAGGTAAAATATATATTTGTACACAAAGACACACACACATGCAATTACAAGTGATCATTTTCTTATCCTAGAATTTAAGAATTTATGTTGCTGCTATGCTACTCTTAAGATTCCTTTCATAAACAATTGGAAGCTGAATGACATGTGTACTAATTTTGTGCTTGGAATCTTAAAAATGGAAACTGTCTTGAGAACTATTCTCATTCCTTGAAAGACAAGAAACATCAGGCAATTAATTGATAATGGGTAAAATGAAGCAATGAAAATGAATGTGGAGACTTACAAAGCTGCAAGGCTATATACATGGTAAGGGAAGGCTGCAAAGATCTGAAAATATAATGAACTCCTACCTGTCTAATAATAATTACTGTCTCAGGTCAGCTTTCATAGACCTGAATTCACAATTAAACATTGTCCATTAGTATATATGAGTAAACAAACCAATGTTTTCACAAATATTTTTCTCAAATCACTTTTTTAAAGGTAAAGACAGAAATTAACAAAAATATTTCAACATACCCTAACTTTACAATGTGATAAGAGCCCCCACATTGGCTGTGCACAGGCCTCAAGTTCAGCAGCAAAGGCAGCATAGTAGGTCTGAGACTCAAATTCCACATGCTCATTTAGTTCTCGCTTGTTTAAGTTCATACCTTGCAAAAATTAAAGCAGATATAAACCTTGCCAAATGGAAGCAACTATTCATATTAAAAGTCAAGTAAAATACTTCTGAGTACCAAACACTTCAGTGCACACAAATGGCATAAATGGCACAGTATGTATAGAAATAAATAAATATTTAAAATAAAATAATCTAGTCTTTTTGGAAGTTTTTACAAGCTAGGTTTTCTTAGGAACACTTTGTGAATTGTCTCCTTTACAACATAACTGAATATGTTATATAAGAAAGTCAAAACTATTTTAACTGATGGTAACTGAAATTTTATGAAAGTGTTATAAATCTTTCTTGGAGAATAGATTAGAAATTTCCAGATTAACAGTTTAAAGTGCTAAAAAAAATTACACTCCTGTTTCCTTTTTAATAATTTGACATTTTTCATAACTCTGACATATTTTCATGAACACTTGATTAAAGTACTTAAAAATATTAAAATGAGACATTTCACGTGTAACCTGAATGGTATCTTATTATCTTTTAATTAGCTTATTTGATAGTTTTGCATTAGGCATTTTGTAAACTAAAAACTTAAAAAAAAGTAAAATTCATACCTTGAAAGAAGGATACAAAGTTCATCCATGTCACTAACAAACCATGGTCCTCCAAAAATCTCTTAGCCACACTTTGATGAGAAAGGATATTAATAAAATCACTGACAAGAGGCCAATAAGTGTTATTCTTCAGTAATGCTTCTCCACAGTTCACTACCACATGCAAACTATTTTCTTCATCTAAAACAGATACACACAGCCCAGCAATAAATAAGTTAAAAACAAAACAAAACAAAAACTTTATCAATGATACAGGTTATGTATCGGGACATCTAAATTCAAACTCCAGCCTGACATATGGTGTGTTACTTATACTCTGAATCAATTTCCCCATCTGTAAAATGGGGAAAAGACACATACCTTAAGGAAATTAAATGAAGCATTATCATAATACTTAGTACATCATTATAATAATTATACCACTTGTCTGACATATTACATGATACTGAGGTAGCTATATGTTCATAAAACCTTATTATTTTCTTGATTTTAACAACATAATGCAGTATCTTCAGTTCTAATCAGTAAAATATTTTTATTCTTAGATTAATCTTATTCCATCTTATCAAACAAATCTGTATAAGTGATATGCATTTAGTTACTTTCTTCTATTCAAAAAATACATATAGTTTTTTAGCAAACACGGTGTTTTGAAAATGAAAGATACACACATAAATAAACTTCTTAAGCCTTTAAAAAAATCTTCAAGGTTTAAATACATTATTGTGGGTGGAGAAAGATTAGGCATGTACAAAACCTTTACTATTAGAAGTTACAGCATATATGCATTAGCTCTCTTAACCTGTTCCAACTTAACTGATTCACTGGACAAACGAGCTCCCCATTCCTACTATAAAACATACTAATACCCCAAGATTTTTTAGCATTTCTTAGGCAGTTACTTTTTTGTCTCTCAAAAGCTTTGTAATACCTCTCTTTATGCATTCATATTTCATCAGTTTATATATATTTAATTCAAATTTTATAATAAGAACATTTAACATGAACAGAAACAAAAACTGACTGGATAAGCATATATGCTAAAAAATCTTGGAGAAAAATCATAAAAATCTAGGATTTTACACTCAGATGGATTCACAAAGATCTTTATGTTCTAACTTTAAAGAAAATGAAACTGGAAACCACAGATGATGCTTTGCACAAGTGGTACATGTAAGAAAGATGAGGGAGAACTCCAGTCAATGAAACTGTAACTTAAAAATGCTTTGCCCAGGGGCGCCTGGGTGGCTCAGTCAGTTGAGCGTCCGACTTCAGCTCAGGTCATGATCTCACAGTCTGTGAGTTTGAGCCCCGCATCGCGCTCTGTGCTGACAGCTCGGAGCCTGGAACCTGCTTCAGATTCTGTGTCTCCCTCTCTCTCTGCCCCTCCCCTGCTCATGCTCTGTCTCTCTCTGTCTCAAAAATAAATAAAAACATTTAAAAATAATAATAAATAAATTTAAAAATGCTTTGCCCAAAATTAACAGATTGGAGAATGAACGTGCATCTCTGTGTTTTTAGTTAAAAATGCACTGTTTAATACATGCATGTAACCTGTTTTAATGTTTCCTCACTTTAACCAAGTTTTTCAACTAACCATCTACTTGTCAAACTCATCAGTGAAGAGGTTTCTACAGCACTTCTTAATTTCCATACATTAAATTTAGGTTTCAGTCCATGAAATTATTTTACTCAACTCTTAACTTACAACAATATACAAGAACAGGACCTGCGAAGTTAAGTATGCTCTCTTTCAGTGCCTCTCAATAGGACGAGAGAGGGTGTAACTGAATGAAGGAGTGGGGGGTAAGAGGGCGATTACAAATCATCCACACCTGAGATTAGAAAGCCCTCCCTGACTACTACCGCCATCACCATGGGCTATAATAGGAAAAGTAAGAAATCATAAGAACAAATACAGCTAGAAAAGACTCTCCTGAGGAAGCGATGTTAAACTAAGATCTACAGAATGAAGGAGGAATTAGAATAAGCCAAATAAACTAGGGATGGGAGAGGCAATGGTGTTCTAGGTAGAGGAAGCAATATAAAAAAGGATGGAATCACTGGGACAAAGAATGCAGAAGACGGGTGGTGGCACAAATGACGCCAGAGGGCCTTATAAAGCAGCTTCAGGAGTCTGGAGTTCATGTGAAGAGAATGGCAAGCCACTGGGGGTAGGGTTGAGAGATGGGGACATGATCAGATGTGCAGTATAGAAAGTAACTCAAGGAAGGTGGTGACGGCTACTAGTATGAAGCCTAGAGATGACGATGGCTTGAACTATGGTGGTGGCATGAAGATGTAAAGATGAAGAGAAGTGGCTATTGTAAGGTGTTTACAAGGTTAAAATGACAGATTCGGTGATGCTCATTATACTACAAGGAGTAAAAAGTCAAAAATGACTCCTAGGTTTTTAGATGAGGCAGCTGTGTAAGTAGTTGGACAGGGGTACTAAAACACACACTGTGTACTCACATACACATATAAATACACACATTCACACACATGCACACACACACACAATAATAGAAAAGAAGCAGGCTTGATAGAGAGAGAAAGAGTTCTTGGTGTGGACATCGTGGGTTTGAGGTACACAATTGGATGTTTGAGACATCCAAAGAATATAGCACAATAAACAGTTTGATGTGCAGAACAGATTGATCTGGGATTATTACCAATTGCAGACACTCCCATAGTTATGCAACATATGGTTTTAAGTTCCTATTTTACACAGACTGTTTCATAATACAAATTGTAAAATTTCAGGGACATCAATAGTTATGTTTGGAATTACAAAGCAGTATGGTGTAGAAATGAATACAACAGAGTAAAAGTGTAAAGTAGGGATTGCATACTACTAGAGGCTTTTTCCTTTTAATCTTCAACTATTGCTGTGGCCATGTGAATTCTCATTATATGAGCGTCTATTTACTAACAATATATACAAAATTTTAAAACAGTGTCTAACGAAAATTTATGAAAAAGCCAGATAGATCTATTTAAAAATAAAAACAAAGTACAAGGATCCTGTTGTAATATCTGTAGCAAGTTACAGGTAGTTCAAAATATTTAAAGCCCGTTCCAATACTCGATGTAAAAACAGGAAAGTTTATGGTGTTTTTAGAAGACCATCAAGCAGGTATCATGAAATGTTATGCTACGTTGGAATAAAACACCATGAGATCTAAAGATAATATTAGGCCTTGGCTTAGAAATAATGTAATTTACTGCTAGAAAAAATACACTTGTATTTAAAGATCTTAGCAATGCTACTGATAGCTATTTAGCTTCTAGAAAATTCAATTTGTGTTGAATTTCCAAGACAGATTAACTGCATTAGAAGGGAAGTATATACAGAAAGCAAAATAAGACTTTGCAATATGAGTTCATAAAATATGGGTAAAGTAAGAAGAACAAAGATACCAAGACAAAGTGCCAAAAAACACCAATGTTGACAGGACAAGCTGAAGAGTTCTGGGCCACAGAAAGAATACACAATCAACAGTGTGAAATGCTACTGAAAATTAGGAAAGATAAGGTCGAAAGAGTGGCCATGGGTTTCCCCATCATGTAGGTCATGGAAAGGGTGACCATATAATTTATTGTATAAACTGGGACTCTTTTGAGAGTAAAAGGGATTGTGTGAATAACTACATCACAACAACAGACATTACTTGGAATTGTTCTGGGGAAAGTAGGACATGCAACCACTGGAGTCACGGACAATTTTGGAGAGATCAACAGAATGATAGGAGTGGACACTAGACACTAGACCTCTAGTCAGTAACTGAGCGCCTGAAAAGGAAACAAACAAACTCTTTCAGGAAATCTGGCTGCAGAAAAAATATGAGACAGATCCAAACACATCTTCTCAAACATTCTTCCTTGAAGATCAAGTGCAAACTATATATAATAAGCACAGCTAAACCACTTAGTCAAGAAAACAGACCCCAGATTCTTTTCAAAAGAGCAGATACTTCTAAATTTTAATTTTTCTAGTCTATAAAATAAAAATACTTTTTGTGAAAAGTCCTTCTGTAAATAAATAATTCTATATACAAGAATATGACTGATATGATATTAGATACTGAACTGAATGATGATAGATACTATTTCAAAAGAGAACAAACAATACATGTAATGTATGTAACTAAATCTCAGAAAGAAAGGGTCATCTTACATGAAGATAGAAAAACTATAATACAAAGCAGCTGTTAAATTTTCCTTTAAAAAAAGTAAAGAGATATATTGCTTAATGTAAATAATGTATTATGCTCCCACTATACCCACAATGGAAGACAGAATCACAGAGTGGGCAAAAGAATGGGTGTAAGTCAAACACCCAGACTTACTACTTACAGCTGTAAAACCACAGATGATTGACTTTAACTCCCTAAGCCACAGTTCCCTCACCTATAAAATGGAAAAAACCAAAATCTACTTCTTAGAACTACTAATGGTTAAATGACATAATATAAAGAAAAAGAGCATAGCATATAGTGAGTGCTTAAAAGATGGTAGCTATCATATTAGCTAGCTATTATTAGTATATATAAGGCACTGTACCCTGCACTGAGCATATATCAATTTTCAGGCTATGATATCACAGGAGAATACAGACAGACTATCAGAATAGAGAGAAAATAGGAGCTGATATGCAAAAGAAGGTAACAGTGGAACAAGGCAAGTTTCAACTACAAGATCTCTCTTCCAGAGAAAATGGAAAAGTCCTGAGATTTAATCTGAGGTACTGTTTGTTGTTAAAGTTTAGGTCCACATGCCAACAAGTGAAGACACACTGCTATCGATATTGACCTGCCTTGTTTCATGGTTAAGGGCAGATTCTGACATCAGGAGATATGAAGTCCTTGGCTCTGTCATTTACTAGCTGGCTTATCTATGGTAAATGACTTAACTTCTCTAAGACTCAATTTAACTCATCTATAAAGTGGGGAAAATAATAATACCAGTCTCAGAAAAGAGTTCCAAAGCTTAACTGAGACAACATATGAATGGTATTAACACAGCGCCTCATACATAGCAAATACTCAAATAATATAAATTATTACAGGAAGGCAAAGTTAAGATGAAAGACCACAGTGAAATGAGAATAGGAGGAGGCCCCAGAGACATTACGGCAGTTTGAGGAATATCAACCATATAGTGGGCACAAAAGAAAAAAACTAAAGACCTCACTATGGGAAAACAAAAAAAGGCAATATTTATTTCAATTTTTAAATTATAAAACTATAGGCATATAAAAATGTGTAAGGCTGATAGTTAAACTTATAATAAAAAAACAGGAACATGTGCAATAAAGAAATGGTTAAATTATGGTGAAGTCATATGATATTAATACCTGCAATCATTAAAAACCATGTTCCCAACACGTACACTATGGTAGTGTATTTTTAAAGTATTGTACCATATATTAAAGTATTATTTCTATCTGTAAATACACTCCTATCACACAAAAAGACAGAAAAGAAATATCCCCAAATGTTAACAGCTGTTTGTAAATAACTAAGCTATAACTAATTTTAAAGTTTGTCTTTAAACTTTGCTGAAAATTTTCAAAAAAATTCTTTAACAAAGATGTATAATTTTACAATATTTTTAAAGTTATTTTAAGCATATAAGGAGGTTTTTAAGACTAGTTACACAAAGTATACCAATAATAAAACTGGTGAAATAATTCTGAGTTTACCTTGTAGCTCACTTTTAATAAGGCAACTTTCCATCATGTATAATAGCACAGTGACCATAATATCCAGCAGCTGACATTCTTCTGTCACCTGTCTGGCTAGCTCTTCATTGCTGAACAACTGAACACTAATATGCACAATTCTGTTAGACATTGTGTCGGATTCATGACTCTTCTTCAGTGTTTTCATAATGAAAGCATAATGCTGAACAAAAGTTTTTGTAAAAGCAACCTGTAAATTTTTTTAAATAGGGGGAAAAAAACACAATAGTTTAGAGTTTTACAACACATTTTCCAATACATTATGTTAGCATTTTAAAGCTATTATTAGCTTGTGATGACGCCCAAGATAATTTTAAAAGTAATTTTAATGATGATGGTAGTCACATTCTTTTTTTTTTTTTTTTTTTGGAACATTAGCAAAATACTTGGATGGTTAAAAAAAATTTAATTACCATTTTAAATCATTAAATTTTAGAGCAATTATAAATACCATGATTTAAAAATACAAATTTTCACTTTGCTTACAAATAATATCAATTAGCTAATGTCAAAATAGGTGTCACTGTTTTGTTTAACAACAAAATATAAAGTCTCAGCTAAAAACCATACCAGAGGATGTAATATAACTAAAAAACAAGCGTGTCAATGTGATTACTCCAAAAGAAATGTATTCCCCTATTTGATTGGAAAGCTGACCACTACATGACTAAATAAATACTCTTTCTGGGCAGCTGGGTGACTCAGTCGGTTAAGCATCCGACTCTTGGTTTCGGCTCAGATCATGATCTCACAGTTTGTGAATTTGAGCCCCGCATCATGCTTGGGGTTCTCTCTCTCTCAAAAAAAATCAATGAACTTAAAAAAATTATTAAAAATAAAAAAAAAAAAACTCTGTGTAACATGTACATTTCCTCTTGTTTTCTTAACTGGGTATAATGACACAAAACAATGGCATTATTCATTAAAGTTTAACTCCCAAAGAGGCTTTATTATCTAAACCATAAGAAGAACTACAGCAATCAATCAATCAATGAAAAACAATAACAACAACTACTACTACTACAACATAATTTATTTTCTTTTCATGCATGCAGTTGTGTCACTTTGCCATAACTACATGGTAGTCACAGGTGTGGGTCCACACCTTCTGGGACTAGAGCCTTCAATACCTACATGCATATATAGGTCAATACCTGTTCTGTCTTTAACAGTATGGCTAGCAATTACTAACCCCACGATTTTCCCAAACCTAACCCCACAATACATTTTTTTAAGTAATCACTACACCCAACATGGGGCTTGAACTCATGACGCCAAGATCAAGCATGCTCTACCAACTGAGCCAGCCAAGTGCCCCTCTAACCCCACAATCCAAATTCAGTTGCCCCCTTAAACATTCTCATAGCACCTTGTGCCTCTCCTTTAGAGAACTTACTACAATTTGTAACTACACATTTACTTGTGCAATTATGTCTTTGTCCCCCAGCATTCTCTTTGGACCAAGTTCCATGTAGAAAGACTATCCTTAGGAATTCTGCTCTGTAAAGCTGCTTTGCCTCAGAGCTATGATCCTGTGCTTTTTGTGCAAACCCTGTTTGACAACGAAAGAAGCTAATGCTTTTTATTAGTGTTATATCAGTCCTCAAAGCTACAATAAAATAAGCCACAGCTGAGAAACACACCAAAAAGATTTTTCATAATGAAAAGGCAAAGAAAGGAGAGCAAAGTTCAGAAAGAAAGGGAAAAAATGTAGATACCTTATACTCTTGATCTGGAAGCATGTTGAGTAAGAAAGTTACCATCTTCTGAGGGAATTCATACTTTATAGTCCAAAACAACAGTTCTTCTAGAAAACTTTTATGTTTCAAAACATCCATTATAGATTGATCTACATAAAAAAAGAAAACTTATCACCTAATGATTTAAGTTGTTCATCTCATTTAAACCTTACTATAATTAATAATCCATCAACCTCAAACACCTGAATGTATATAAATTAAGGATACCTTTTCATTAATTCAATAATGCTGACATCATCAATTCAGATTTCTATAATCTCCATAGTATAAAATAGCAAAATACTCAATCTTTATGTTTTAATAGGAAGCAGGTACTAGAAAAATAAGTAATTATTTCTCCTTAAACATAAGCACTTTATCTAAAATTTATTAAGATTCAAAATAATTATGGAACAGTCATGGTACTGAATATTTACAGTAACAACAATTTTAAGCTAAAAACAAAATATCAAAGCCAGAAAGCCAAAAATTATTACATCTTTTGATTTTTAATTTTTAGAGAAAGGGGGAGAAATTTTTATAGAATTCAATAATTTATTTCTTTAAAATTGTTCTTCATAAATAAAATACTAACTTTCCTGCAGGAAATAATTACTAATGTATTGTTTACTCTAGTATATGGAATCACTCACTTTTTTTCCAGAAAGAATATACCAGAACAAGTATAAAGAGTGTTATACATGCTTACTTGCACTGCACTCAAGATGCCCTCTTCATGCACAGAAGAAACAGAGAATGGGTGGTGCCCCCTGGGGTGCCTGGGTGGCTCAGTGATTTCAACTCAGGTTGAACTCTTGATTTCAGCTCAGGTTATGAACTCACGGTTCCTGAGATTGAGCCTCGTGTCCAGCTCTACACTAACAATGTGGAGCCTGCTTGGAAATCTCTCTCCCTCTCTCTGCCCCCCTCCTCAAAAATAAACAAACATGAAAGACAGAAAGAAAATGGATGCCCCTTTTATTTGTGTGTGTTTATTTACTTATTTTAAGAGAGAGAGAGAGACAGAGAGCAAATGAGCAGGTGAGGGGCAGAGAGAGAATCCCAAGCAGGTTCCATGCCATGAGCGTGGAGCTCCACACGGGGCTCGACCTCACCATGCGAGAGATCATGACCTGAGCTAAAATCAAGCATCAGACACTTAACCAACTGAGCCACCCCGGCACCCCTGGATGCCCCATTTAGATAAAAATATTCAAAAAAGGATAAAATTATCTATTAGACAGCCAATTTCTATGGTGAAGTGCTACTCACTCCTTGAGAGCTACTTTGTCTCCTGCTAATCTCTGCATCCTTGCCACACTTAGTCAACAGAAAGGTCTCAGTGGGTATATAATGAACTGAATATTTTAATACTTTGGTTATTTCTTTCTCTCACTTTCTCTAATTTCTTTCCCTGAAAAAGAACAAGAAAATTCTACTGATTTTTGCTGGAGCCAATAATCTTGGGCTACTGCTCTGGATCATCAGGTCCACATAAGCACATTTCAGAGGACATAGCAAGTGTCAATGGAATGGGTTGGTTCAGTTATGATGCTTACACAGGGACTAGAGTTAGATGAGAGATTTAAAAATAATAAAATTACATGCACTAAAATACTCAGGAATGACCCGAACTACATTATAGTTCAAGTTGTCTTACAGAGTAATCTTGGAGCATTAAGTTGTCTTACAGAGTAATCTTGGAGCATTTTTCAACTGGCCCTGCCTCAGTGGTACAGTTCTATTATTTAGTAATGTGGTCACACCACATCTACTCAGCTCATAGGTATGCAAATGTAACAGTACGCTCAATACACATGCCATCAACAAGCATGTCATCGCTCTCTTGATTCTTCTATAAAATATTCTAGGCTTAACAGGCTTGAATCAGTACTTACTAGACATAACTTTAACCCAGTTTTTTCATTAATAATTGGTAACCCAATATTTTCAGAATACAATTTCATTATTCTGGAGACACTACAATTTTAACTACAGAAAAGCAAAAGTTATGTCCCAATCCCCCAACTCCCTTTCACTGTGCCTTTAGTATAAGCAATATGTAACAGGGATAAAAATATAAATACAATTATACTACATATCCCCTTAGTGGAAACTACTTAATCCTTTATTTTCTAAATCTCAGAATTTTCTACTTGTAAAACCAAAATCTCTTCCTCCTGAACTAGATCATTCACAGGATGACAATGATTTAAAAATAGAAATAAACCAGTCTTGCAAAAACTGAGGTAAAATATATTCAAAAGCACACACTGACATACTCAAAGCCAAAAAAGCAATAAAATTAGGGCCCAAGTGAATCAGATGACAGGAATATGAGGATTAGAAATTAAAATTAGAATGTAACCCAGAGCATATTGCTGATGCCAATTTAATTCGCACAGTTCATTTAGCACTAACATGATTGAAAATTTTACAGGCTACCAAAAAAATTTAAAAACCTTCAAGGATAAGTGTTTCTAAAAATATTTACAAAGCTAAAAAAACTTGTGGTATTAATCTTAGAATTCACAGGACTCTGCAAGTTTGCATTTGTCAAAGGAAAGCCTGAAGCTACCATAATTATTATATGTCAAGTATTTAAAAAGAAAGATACGTTAACTTTGTTTTAAATAAATAAAGCAAGCCAAATGAACCAGAAAAGCTACGGCTTCTACTAAGATGAAAATAGCTACAGTTGTGTACAATTCAATTTTTTCATCTTCAGACAAAAAGCAAAGAAAAACCCCACAATGTCTTCATTGCAGTCGTTCTTAAAATAGATGATGTCAGTTTCTCCCAGATATTTAAAACATGTGTGGGGTGCCTGGGTGGCTCAGTCAGTTGAGTGTCAGACTTCAGCTCAGGTCATGATCTTGAGGTTCATGGGTTTGAGCCCCACGTTGGGCTCTGTGCTGACAGCTTAGAGCCTGGAGCCTGCTTAGGATTCTGTGTCTCCCTCTCTCTCTCCCTCCTCCCTCCCCCTCTTTCAAAAATAAACATTAAAAAAAAAAATGTAAAAAATTTTAACAAAAAAATAAAACGTGTGATGGGCTTTGTGTGCTATGTTATGGAAATGTGGTTAGAAATGCTTCCAGTAGTTATGTAGGACTACATATTTACGTTAAAATCTGGATTAAATTGTCATGACTTTTACAATGCCAAAACTACTTTAAGCCAAACTGAAAAAAAAAAAAAAAAATTTGAACAATCAGTTATGTGGTGGAAAATCTGTGGGTAAGGTAAAGGTTTTAGTTAAAACAGTGGAGTCCAGACTCTATAACTCAGGAACTCAATAATCTTGGCCAATAAACTTGGCCTTCTAGGCCTCAGTTTTCTCATCCTTAAAATTTAGGTTTTGAGAATACACAGTGAGTTTGTGTAGCACAGAGCTTCAACCTCTTGCCTATCATTACATATTTTCTTTTCAGCTCCCTTTCTAACCACTGAACCAAATTCTTACAAAAACTACACCACTCCCTGGACTACCAATATCTTCAAAAGCAACAATCATTTTTTGAAAACAGGGGTTCTACTAATTCAAATGGCTATTTCTTCCATGCACATAATTAGGGCAAAAATGATAACTGATCAAGTCTTAAATCTCTGTACTACTCCTCACCAGTGGAAGAAGGAAGAGAAGATAATCAATCCAATCTCAAATATGAAAAAAATCAGGTATAAAATAAGCTCCAACTTTAAGTCTCCATAAAAAGTATCTTCAGCCAAAGTCTGACCAAAGGAAAACAATGTTACACCATAACAGGTATTTTTTTCTGGGCATCCCTAAAGCTTAAACTCAAGTATGTGCCTAACAGTCTGCTTCAATTCAGATGTTACCTCAAGAACTCAGGTAAACACAAAGACAACTCTGGCAAGTCAAAGGGCCAGGCAGCCATATGAGTTTCTAACTTTCTTCAGACATTAAAAAGATATATGCACCCCTATGTTTACTGCAGTATTATTGACAATAGCCAAGATATGGAAGCAACCTAAGTGTCCATCAATAGATGAATGGATAAGGAAAATATGATATATACACACAACAGAATATTAGGCAGCCATAAAAAATGATGAAATTATGCCATTTGAGACAAGAGGATGGACCTACAGGGTATAATGCTAATTGAAATAAGCCAGACTGAGAAAGACAAATACCATATGATTCCACTCATAAGTGAAATCTAAAAGAAGAAGAAGAAGAAGAAGAAGAAGAAGAAGAAGAAGAAGAAGAAGAAGAAAGCAGAATCAGACCTACAAATATACAGAACAAAGTGATAGCTGCCAGAACAGGTGCCGGGGGTGGGGGGGTGGGGACAAAATGGGTGAAGGAGAGAGGATAGATGTATAGATATGGGCTTCCAGTTAAGAAATGAGTAAGTCACAGGAATAAAAAGCAGACCATACAGAATACAGTCAATGATATTGTAATAGTGAAGTAACCAGACAGATGGCAGCCACACTTGTGGTGAACAGAGCATAATGTACAAACTTGACAAATCACTAAGTTGTACACCTGAAACTAACATATACTGTGTCTTAACTATACTCAAACAAACAAACAAAAAGCAATCAAAACCCAGCAGATTCAGGAAAACCTACCCCTGCAACTACCTAGAAAGAATTTAGATAGGGGGCGCCTGGGTGGCTCAGTCAGTTAAGAAGCTGACTTCGGCTCAGGTCATGATCTCACGGTCCATGAGTTCAAGCCCCGTGTCGGGCCCTGTGCTGACAGCTCTGGAGCCTGTTTCAGATTCTGTGTGTCCCTCTCTCTCTGCCTCTCCCCCATTCATGCTCTGTCTCTGTCTCAAAAATAAATAAACGTTAAAAAAAAAAAAATTAAAAGAAAGAATTTAGATAGAAGATCTGCTCCAGGAAGAGAGCTATCACCAAAGATAATTATATTATGGTATAAACTAAGTATAGTAGACAGGGAGGAACCTAGCAAGACTTGTTTGATCAAAGTCTTCTATGTCCCATTGTTTCTGAGTGGCTCGGAAAACATGCATTTATCAAGTACTTACTCTTTTTCCCTTCCTGTGAATTGCAAGTCTTCTCTTTGAAGTCCCAGACCCCTACTCACTTCTCCTTACTTCAGAATGACCTAGATGCTGTATTTCGCCTGTCTCTGGAATTTCCATGTTGGTGTGGATTCCCCATATATAAGCGATTAAATCTGATTGTCTCCTATCAATCTGTCTCATGTCATCTTAGTCTGGCTAGAAGGACCTTGAAAGGTCCCCACCACTAGAAGCGGCAAATCAAATGCAACAGCATAAGTACCTCAGAAGAGACTTACAAAATGAGCCTCAACTGAAAGTGCCTGCAGTTCTAAATATTCCTTCCCAAGCAGTTCTAAATATTCTACAAGATACATCAAAATAGTAATTTAACAAATTCTTTTCATCAAAATAGTAATATAACCTCTGGAAACTCTCTAACAGTGCATACAAACCCAGCATATAGACCACGTTGGTATTTGGAAATCCATGGCAAAAATTCACAGCACAGGCCATCAACTTATAACAAGTATTCTAGAAAAGCTTTTAGTGAAGGTCTAGAAAACATAGTGATTATGAGGTTAAGCTCTGGGACTTGAATTAAGGAACTACTTCCCATTAGCTGTGATCTCTAACATGCCTTCATTTCCTCATTCATAAAATAGTCATAACAATAATAACAATAATAATAAAAACTGCTTCATATGGTGATTTTAAGAATTAAATGAAACGTGAGGTGCTTAGCACTACGTCTAGCATATGCAAAAAAGTTTTAAAAATATTATTATATTATTATTAATCTATTTCCTCACTACAGACATATCTACTTCCTCCTTTGAGCAAACACATAGTGAGCCTTTACTGAACCCTTTTTTTTTTAATGTTACTTATTTATTTTGAGAAAGAGAGACAGCATGCGTGATCAGGAGAGGGGCAGAGAGAGAGAGGGAGAGAGAATTCCAAGCAGGTTCCACGCTGTCAGCACAGAACCCGATGCGGGGCTCAAACTCATGAACTCTGAGATCATAACCTGAGCAGAAATCAAGAGTCAGCAGTTTAACCAACTGAGACACCCAGGCATCCCTTTAAACAACCCTTAATAAGTGCCATTCATTTTAGTTCTCTCCCTCCCCCCCACCTCTCTCTCTCATCATCTCTTCTGTGTCCACCCTTTTTCACTCTAGAAATTGCATACTCCAGATTATAACAAGATGTAAATCAAACTAAAACTTTACACCAAAAACACTGGATCCAAATCAAAGAATCAATGAAAGATTTGTTTTTATGATTCAAATATAATAATGCATATCTTATGAAAAAAACAAGAAACAAAATTCTGATAGTAAGGGTTTCATTTGCTTTTGAGGTCCCCCACAATCACTCCCTAACAACACTTTCTCCATCATTAGACAAATCTAAAAACATAACTCTCTTCAAAATGGCTAGCCAGTAAGTGTTCTTAATGATTAAACATTTTTAAATTAATGTTTAGATTAAACATTTAAATAAAGTTTTTATTTAAATTCCAGTTAGTTAACACAGTGCAGTATTAGTTTCAGGTGTACAATACAGTTATTCAACACTTCCATATAATACCCAGTGTTCATCACAAGTGTACTCCTTAATCCCCATCACCAATTTAACCCATCCCCACACCCTCCTCCCCTCTGTCAATCACCAGTTTGTCCTCTATAGTTAAGAGTCTGTTTCTTGGTTTATATTTTTAGCTTTTTATACAAGGAAAAAAACGAATATAAATACCTTTGGTGCTACTGCTTAGTTTGACCCTCTTTCTCTTGCCCAGACCTTGACTCCCATCTTGATCCTCCTGGAGAAAAACAAAATTAGCATCATGTACAGTCCTATTCATGAATGTACACATTTTACACAAATATAAATATGCTTATAAATTATGTTAAATATATAACACAGGCATGCTTCCATAATATTAACACATTTTACTTTTATGTATTTACTGTAATAAAATATATTTTTACTTTAAAATTAGCATTATAATTAAAATATATAATGAAAACCCTTAGTATTAAAATACAAGAGCTCTTAAATTTAATCTGTGCTTTAAAAATTTTTTTTTAATGTTTGTTTATTTTTGAGAGAGACAGAGTGCGAGTGGGTTAGAGGTAGAGAGAGAGGGAGACACAGAATCTGAAGCAGGCTCCAGGCTCTGAGCTGTCAGCACAGAGCCCAACGCAGGGCTTGAACTCACAAACTGAGAAATCATGACCTGAGCCAAAGTCAGACGCTTAACCGACTGAGCCACCCAGGCACCCCTTAATCTGTGTTTGTAATGGCAGACTTGCAAAACCCAAAAATTCCAAAACAAAAATTTCCAAAACACAAAAAAATTACTAACCTTTTAAACATAACATCAAATGCACAAAAAAGATAAAGGGGAGAAGGGAAGCAGATTAATACAGGAAGAAAGGAGAGAAGGGGAAGAGAGCTAAAACAATGAATAGAGAAAAGGCTTTGAAGGATCTAAGAGAAAAGATGAGTTTAAGAAAGCAAATTCTAAAAAAAAAAAAAAAAATTCTGAAAAATAAGCACAGTACATTAAAAGCTAGAGTTGATAGTTTAAAAAGTAATAATAACAAATTTTAAATACTTAAGAAAAAATCCAAAAAGGAAATACAGGCATTTCTGCTTTTATGTGATATATTCATTCCTGAAAAACCCTCCCATTAAAAATAACAAAGCTAAAGGGGTGGGGGGAGGGGGGATGAGGGGCAGACAACTTACAACCTATTCAGTTTTGTAACCAGAGAAGTAACAAAAGCAATAATAGGTACGTGGGGATATTATTTGGATGCCCAGACAAATATCTTGGAGTGGTGTTAGGCTGCCTCAGGGGATATTACCACTGCATCACAGCAGAATGGGAAGCTAGCCAGCTAAGACAACACAGAGGTAAGAGAAGCAGAGAAAGCCGCAATCTACCCCTAGTGCAACCAATGTGAAGCTAGAGGTATGCCTCTTGCAGAGGGAGCCCTGGATGCAAGTGCACATTTCTAATTTTCTTTAAATGTTGCTGAAAAAGTCCCTGCTGCCTTCACAGTACAGTTCAGGTTTATTCCCATGCAGGTAAAGGATGATTCTACCCCATTATCCCAGCTCTCTTGAACTAGGAAAGACCACACAGGGATCCAAAACCTCTATGTTATACTAATGTCTTTCTCCTATTTTCCAAACATATAGGAGCCAACTGGTATTCTAAAGACATGTGTGGTAGTATTCTCTATACAGTCTGTTGTACTAACAATGGTGTTGTGTTGGTGGCAGGTTAAACTGTGGTACAAATTCCCAGATACTTTCTCAATTATGAAATCTCCAAAGCAGAAAAGTAACCTTAGCTTCATGCTACTGTTTTACCTACTGGCTTCCTTGTCGGCCAAGGTATGGCTTCCTTGGCCTACATACCATAGCCTTAACTTCAGATATCTGGCAAATCCAGCTAGCATCCATCCTCAGAGCTGGGGTCTTCCAAAGTTACCACTTAGCTCAGTCAGCATTTACTGACCACTTCAGTATGCCTTCCCTGTAAATCCCTACTTTTGCCAGTCCTCTCTGACCATCTACCTGGCAGCAGTACTGAAAGTCAAACTACAGTCTCCTCCTTCTCTTCTACCAGCCTCATTTGCCCTTGGAGTAACTTGGCCAGAATGAAATTGCAAGCATTAAAAGGCGGAAAGAAGACACAAGAATATAAAATCATGACAGAGGGCCCAGAGGGTTCTAAAGTGTGAGATTTAGCTAACAGCCACTTATAAAACTGTTCTCCCAATCTTGAGAGAAAAGACAAATCCGGAAAAACATATTTTATAACCCAGGCTAGAATTACTTCATAATTTCAAATATAAACTTTCTATAAGAAGAGTATCCTCAATCCAACAATGGTCATGGCATAACAAAGTTGTATAAATTTCCCAACCTTATAGTCTAAAAAACAAGTAAAATTAACCAAGCAAAGGAGAGGAAAGCCATTCCAAGAAAAGACAGCATGACAAAAACACAACAACAAACTATGGAAACAGTGACCAGTGAGTTGGGATTCACATCATAGTAGATAGATAGCAAATACGAGCGAGAAGAGGTACACGTTCGGGCAAGGGTTGCTGGTTTCTCGAGGCCAGGTGATTAAGCTCTTTCGGACAGTTGAGGTCCATGAGAGACCATTGAAGATCATGGATATGCACGATTAAACACTATTATGTCTTATGTAATATATATAAACTACTGTACATGCTTAATATTCATGGGGACAAGCAATTAATGCACGATATACATAGTATGCCTTATGTAATATATATAAACTACTGTACATGCTTAATATTCATGGGGACAAGCAATTAATGCACGATATACATAGTATGCCTTATGTAATATATATAAACTACTGTACATGCTTAATATTCATGGGGGCAAGCAGTTAATGCACGATATACATAGTATGTCTTATGTAATATATATAAACTACTGTACATGCTTAATATTCATGGGGGCAAGCAGTTAATGCACGATACAGTAGTTTATATATATTACATAAGGCATACTATGTATATCGTGCATTAATTGCTTGTCCCCATGAATATTAAGCATGTACAGTAGTTTATATATATTACATAAGACATAATAGTGTTTAATCGTGCATATCCATGATCTTCAATGGTCTCTCATGGACCTCAACTGTCCGAAAGAGCTTAATCACCTGGCCTCGAGAAACCAGCAACCCTTGCCCGAACGTGTACCTCTTCTCGCTCCGGGCCCATTTCAACGTGGGGGTGTCTATAACGGAACTATATCTGGCATCTGGTTCTTACTTCAGGGCCATGACGTTCTTAAATCCAATCCTTCAACTTTCTCAAATAGGACATCTCGATGGGTTAATGACTAATCAGCCCATGATCACACATAACTGTGGTGTCATGCATTTGGTATTTTTAATTTTTAGGGGGTCGAACTTGCTATGACTCAGCTATGACCTAAAGGTCCTGACTCAGTCAAATATAATGTAGCTGAATGCAAATTCCTGTACATTACTGCTAAAAGTATACAGTAGTATAATTTTTCTGAATGGCAATTTGCCAATAGACATCAAAAGCCTTTATTTATTATTTTAACAGAAGTTTTAGTTATAGGAATTTATCCTAAAGAAATAGACAAGTGAATAAGGACTATATGCATAACTATTTTAAACAGTGTTATTTATAAAAGCAAAATGAAAGAATCTTTGACTTCCAATGGCAGGGGATTAGATAAATTATACTACACCTGTACTCTATGAAGAACAACAATGCTAGAGCTCTAAATTCATTTTGGCCAGATATGTCTTCATAAACCATTATTAAAAATGAGAAAAGCATGATATGTAGAATAGCATATAGAGTATGAAACCATTTAAGTACTAATAAAATACATATAAAACTGTTAAAATATACTCATTCTTATAATATTCAAAACTGTCATTAGTGACAAAAGTAGATTATAGAGCAACATATACAGCATGAAACCATTAAACTATACTACATATAAAATGTAGAATACAGAGGTTTACAATAAGTCACCTCTAAGTGATAGACTACTACATTATTTTTTATATTTTTGTTAATACTTTCTATTTATTCAACAATGACTATGGATTATAACTTAAAGATAAATATGTTTTAAATACTACTTCTGATTTCAAATCCAAAATGTGACAACCTGCTCAAGATAATGGATTATTGTGTTATCTATTACAAGTCCCACATTTTGGGGGGAATGCAAACTGGTGCAGCCACTCTGGAAAACAGTATGGAGGTTCCTCAAAAAATTAAACATACAATACCCTATGACCCAGCAACTGCACTATTAGGTATTTATCCAAGGGATACACATATGCTGTTTTGAAGGGGCACATGCACCCCAACAATAGCCAAAGTATGGAAAGAGCCCAAATGTCCATCGATGGATGAATGGATAAAGAAGATGTGGTACATATATACAATGGAGTAATACTCAGCAATCAAAAAGAACAAAACCTCGCCATTTGCAACCACATGGATGGAACTACATGGATAGGGTATTATGCTAAGTGAAATTAGTCAGTCACAGAAAGACAACGATCATATGACTTCACTCATATGAAGACTTTAAGAGACAAAACAGATAACATAAGAGAAGGGAAACAAAAATAATATAAAAACAGGGAGGAGGACAAAACAGAAGAGACTCATAAATATGGAGAACTGAGGGTTATGGGAGGGGGGATGGGCTAAATGGGTAAGGGGCACTAAGGAATCTACTCCTGAAATCATTGTTGCACTATATGCTAACTTGGATGTAAATTTTAAAAAATAAATAACAAATAAACAAATAAAAATTAAAAAATAAAAAAAATCCCACATTTTTATTTTGAGAAAAAAACAATACTTTTAACAACAGGAAGAACTCCCAGTAGTGAGAATTTCAGGATTAAGGAAGATGAGAATACGGTTACCATGACTACAATACCACAACACACCCCAAATTGATGATGGTAAATTGTAGTTCTTCCCTATTTATCCATGAGGAAGCAATATAAAACCCTGGGAGAAAATCATGGTCTAATGGACAAGGAAGGAAATAAATCAAGTACAACCTCAATCCAAACAGCATTTGTGCAACCCTCAGAAACACTTTCCAAATCTTAACTAATCCCTGGGCAGAGAAGTAGACAACACTGCTACATGTGTTTCAGACACAAAATATGTATATGTCCAAAATGAGATAATAAGATCCATAAAAACCCAGATTCAAACTCCCAGTGAAAAATTTGCAGATGGTTTCTCAATCCAAATTAACCTCTATTCCTTTCTCTCTTAGATTTAGTAGACAAATGAAAAACATGTGAACTCCATAAAAAGAAGTCAGGTAAATTAACAACCACTTAAAACAATACCCAAAGAATTGTTATTGGGCTACCAAAAGACTCCATCAAAAAATTGTCTAAACTAATACATGAATTCATCAAAGTCACAGAATATAAAATCAATGTACAGAAATCTGCTGTATTTCTATACACCAATAACAAAGCAGCAGAAAAAGAAATCAAGGAATTAATCCCATTTGCAATGGCACTAAAACCAATAAGATACCCAGGAATAAACCTAACTAAAGAAGTACAAAATCTGGAGGCCATGAGAAGGTGGCAGAGCAGCACAAAGACCCTCAGCTTGCCTCATTCCTAAAACGCAGCTAGATCAGCACCAAACCATTTGCACCCTAGGAAATTAATTTGAGGATGAACAAAACTATCTGCATGACTTGAGCCACAGAACTCGGCAGGGACACAGTGCAGAGAGGTGAGCTGGGAGAGAGAAAAGCTGAGAAGGATAGAGAGCTGGGGTTTTTTGGAAAGAAGACAGGGGTGCCTGGGTGGCGCAGTCGGTTAAGCGTCCGACTTCAGCCAGGTCACGATCTCACGGTCCGTGAGTTCGAGCCCCGCGTCGGGCTCTGGGCTGATGGCTCGGAGCCTGGAGCCTGTTTCCGATTCTGTGTCTCCCTCTCTCTCTGTCCCTCCCCCGTTCATGCTCTGTCTCTCTCTGTCCCAAAAATAAAAAAATAAAAAAAAATAAAAAAAAAAAAAAAAAGAAAGAAGACAGACAAAGGTGGAGAATGAAGCACATAAGGAGAGTGCAGGAAAAAAACACTTCCCAAAAGTAGCAGGAGTGAGAGAGAAAGAAGGGAAAACACTCACAGGGGACTGGACAAGCAACCTATTCCCCAAAACCACTGATGGGAAGAAAGGAGAGGGTTTCAATACCACCAGGATCCTATAAAACACTGGAGAGCAGAGTCTGACGGTTTGGAGCTCAGCGCTTGGTGGTGTGCTGGTGAGGAAGTAGGGCAAATCCCCAGGAGCAGGCAGCAAGGTCTGAGGGGTCAGTGTGCCACATGGGGAGAAGCAGTTCCCCCCTTGGAGGGAATCTGATAGAGGTCATATGGCTTCACCAAAGGCAAAGATCCCAGAAGACCTCAGAGAGCAGCCATGTTTGCTACTATTAGGACAAAGACACCAGAGTGCAGAGAAACCTGGCTCCGGCTGTGTTGTGATTTGCCATAATCTCTGAAACTCTGTCACTGCGCAATCACATTTTCTGGAGCAAGCTGGCACCCAGCCATTGCTCAGCGAGATCTTACACCAGAGATTTGGCACAAGTCCAAGCAGCAAGGGCCTCTGGAGTGTGGGGTTTAGAAACGCAACCCCACCTAAGATAAAACTCTGGAGGGAGGTACTGCCTGGCAGGCAGATGGATTGGATATGGACAGGGTAGGGGCGGGGAGTGGAGGGAGGCCTGAGACAAAGGAGGAGGGGTGCTTGATCATGGGTCAGTGAGAATGGGAAGTTCCTATGCCAGAGACAAGGGAGCTGGGTGAAGCCATTTCCACCTCTCTAGCACAAGCCACACTAATCATCCCAGCAAGCTAAGCAGTGCCACCTAGTGAAGAACGGAGTCATTACACCAAGCCCCACCCAACTGCACCCTCCAAGCACATCCCCTAGAAGACCACACAAGTCCCTCCCCCTGCTTACTATGGACTATAGATTACTACATAGTTTGAAATCCAGGGTAACCTGGGTGTAACTTCCTTCGGGTTTCATTCTGTTTGCTTGTTCATTTATTTAGGTTGTTGTGGTTTTGTTTTGGGTTTTTGTTGCTTCTGATTTTGTTTAAATTGTTTTTCTTGGGTTTTTTTCCCCCCATTCTTTTCTTAGTCTTGGATAAGGAAATAATTTTATTTTTATTTTCTTTTTTTAATTTTTTTTATTTTTTTCATTATTTTTTGAAATTTTTACTGTTTCATTTCCCTTAGTTCATTTTATTCTATTTTATTATATACAATTGTTTAATGTTTATTTATTTTTGAGGGAGAAAAAGAGAGCACGTGTTTGAGTGTGGGAGGGGCAAGGAAAGAGGGAGACACAGAATCTGAAAAAGGCTCAAGGCTGCAAGCTGACAGCACAGAGCCTGACACGGGGCTCAAACCCATGAACCATGAGGGCATGACCTGAGCCACCTAGTCGGACACTTAACCAACTGAGCCACCCAGGCACCCCATAAAATTTTTTTTAATTTTTAAATATTTTCTTATCTATTTTTTCTATTCTCTGTCTTTTTTCACTATTCTATCAAGCTTCTTTCAACTTCTTGACCAAAACACACCTAGGATCTAGCTTCCCTTGTTTGACTTTTTGTTTTGTTTTTAATTTTTTTTATTTTATTAATTTTTTCTTCCTCCAAAATGAAAAAAATGAAGGAATTCACCCATTTACCCCAAAATAAAGAACAAGAAGAAATGACAGCCAGGGGCTTAATCAACACAGATATAAGCAAGATGTCTGAACTAGAATTTAGAACCATGATAATAAGAATACTAGCTAGGGTTGGAAAAAACCATAGAATCCCTTTCTGCAGAGACAAAACAAGTAAAATCTAGTCAAGACAAAAATAAAAATGCTATAACTGAGATGCAAGCAAGAATGGATGCCACGAAGGCAAGGATGGACGAAGCAGAGCAGGGAATCAGCAATACAGAAAACAGTATTATGGAGCAGGAAAAAAAGAGGGGAAAAAAGGCAAAAGAGCACAATACAACTCTGTGACTTATTAGAAAGGAATAACATCCGAATCATAGGAATCTCAGAAAATGAAGAGAGAGAAAAAGGAACAGAAGGTTTAATGTGAGCAAATTATAGCAGAAAACTTTCCTAATCTGGGGAATGACTATGACATCAAAATCAAAGAAGCATAGAGAATGCCATTAGATTTAATAAAAACCGACCATCATCAGGTTGTATCATAGTCAAATTCATAAAATACACAGACAAGAAAAGAATTATGAAAGCAAAAAGGGAACAAAAGTCCTTAGCCTAGAAGAGAAGACAGATCAGGTTAGCAGCAGACCTATCCACAGAAACTTGGCAGGCAAGAAAAGAGTGGGAGACATATTCAATGTGGTGAATCAGGAAAATATGCAGCCAAGAATTCTTTATCCAGCAGGCTATCATTCAAAATAGAAGGAGAAATAAAGAGTTTCCCAGCCAAAAAACCTAAGAGAATTTATAACCACTAAACAGCCTGCAAGAAATTTTAAGTGGAGAAAAAAAGAAACAAAACAAAGAAGACCAAAAGCAACAAAGACCAGAAAGGACCAGAGAACATCACCAGAAACACTAACTCTACAGGCAACACGATGGCACTAAATTTGTATCTTTCAGTACTCACTCTAAATGTCAATGTACTAAACACTCCAATCAAAAGACATAGGGTTGGGAATGCAAGCTGGTGCAGCCACTTTGGAAAACAGTATGGAGGTTCCTCAAAAAGCTAAAAATAGAACTACACTATGACCCAGCAATTGCACTACTAGGCATTTATCCAAGGGATACAGGTATGCTGTTTCAAAGGGACACATGCACCCCATGTTTATAGCAAGAATGAAGGCCACGACAACAAGGATGGACGAAGCAGAGCAGCGAAATCAGCAATACGGAAAACAGCACTATCAACAATAGTCAAAGTATGGAAAGAGCCCAAATGTCCATCAATGGATGAATGGATAAAGAAGATGTGGTATATATATATACAATGGAGTATTACTCGGCAATCAAAAAGAATGAAATCTTGCCATTTGTAACTACGTGGATGTAACTGGAGGGTATTATGCTAAGTGAAATTAGTCAGAGAAAAACAAAAATCATAGGACTTCACTCATATGAGGACTTTAAGAGACAAAACAGATGAACATAAGGGAAGGGAAACAAAAATAATATAAAAACAGGGAGGGGGACAAAACAGAAGAGACTCATAAATATGGAGAACAAACTGAGGGTTACGGGAGAGATTGTGGGAGGGGGAATGGGCTAAATAGGTAAAGGGCACTAAGGAATCTACTCCTGAAATCATTGTTGCACTATATGCTAACTAATATGGATGTAAATTTTTAAAAAATAAAAAATAAAACAAGTTAAAAAAATTAAAAAAAAAAAAGACATAAGGTATCAGAATGGATAAGAAAACAAGACTCATCTATATGGTGCTTACAAGAAACACATTTTAGACCTAAAGACACCTGCAGATTGAAAGTAAGGGGATGGAGAACCATCTATCATGCAAATGGTCGTCAAAAGGAAGCTGGAGTAGCCAAATTTCTGTTAGACAAACTAGATTTAAAAAAAAATTTTTTTTTAACATTTATTTATTTTTGAGACAGAGAGAGAGAGAGCATGAACAGGGGAGGGTCAGAGGAAGAGGGAGACATAGAATCTGAAACAGGCTCCAGGCTCTGAGCTGTCAGCACAGAGCCCGACGCGGGGCTCGAACCCACAGACCGTGAGATCTTGACCTGAGCCGAAGTTGGATGCTTAACCGACTGAGCCACCCAGGCGCCCCGAGACAAACTAGATTTTAAAATAAAGACTGTAACAAGAGGTGAAGGGCATCATAGCATAATTAAGGGGCCTATCCACCAAGAAGATCTAAGACTTGAAAATATTTATGCCTGCAACGTGAAAGCACCCAAATACATAAATCAATTAATCACAAACATAAATAAACTCACTGATTATAATAACATAATAATAGGGGAGTTCAACACCTCCACATACAGCAATGGACAGATCATCTAAGCAGAAAGTCAACAAGGAAAGAATGACCTTGAATGACACACTGGACCAGATGGACTTAACAAATATATTCAGAACATTTCATCCTAAAGCAGCAGAATACATATTCTTCTCCAGTGCACATGTAACATTCTCCAGAACAGATCACATACTGGGTCACAAATCAGCCCTCAACAAGTACAAAAAAGATCAAGATCACACCTTGCATATTTTCAGAACACATCACTATGAAACTTGAAATCAACCACAAGAAAAAAATTTGGAAAGGCCATGAATACTTGGAGATTAAAGGACATCTTATTACAGAATGAATGGGTTAACCAGGAATTAAAGAGGAAATTTAAAAGTACATGGAAGCCAATGAAAATGAAAACACGACAGCCCAAAACCTCTGGGATGCAACAAAGGTAATCATAAGAGGGAAGTATACAGCAATCCAGGCATTCCTAAAGAAGGAAGAAAGGTCTCAAATACATAACCTAATCTTGCACCTAAAAGAGCTGGAAAAAAAACAGCAAATAAAGCCCAAAACCAGCAGAGAAGGGAAAAAATAAAGATTAGAGCAGAAATCAACAATATCGAAATCAAAAAAACAGAACAATGAAACCAGCAGATGGTTCTTTGAAAGAAAGGGGTTCTTTAAACCCCTAGCCAGATTGATAAAAAGAAAAAAAGGACTTAAATAAATAAAATTACAAATGAAAGAGGTTACAACCAACCTTGCAGAAATACAGACAATAAGAGAATATTATGAGCAATTATATGCCAACAAATTGGGCAATCTGAAAGAAATGGACAAATTCCTAGAAACATATAAAACTACCAAAAGTGAAACAGGAAGAAATAGAAAATTTGAACAGACCTATAACCAGTAAAGAAATTCAATCAGTAATCAAAAATCTCCCAAAAAATAAGAATCCAGGGCCACATGGCTTTCCAGGAGAATTCTACCAAACATTTAAAGAAGAGATGGGGCGCCTGGATGGCTCAGTCTGTTAAGCATCTGACTTCAGCTCAGGTCATGATTTCACGGTTCGTGGGTTCAAGCCCCACATCAGGTTCTGTGCTGACAGCTCAGAGTCTGGAGCCCACTTCAGATTCTGCGTCTCCCTCTCTCTCTGCCACTCCCCAACTCATGTGCTGTCTCTGTCTCAAAAATAAATAAACATTTTTTAAAAATTAAAAAAGAAGTAACACCCATTCTTTTGAAGCTGTTCCAAAAATAGAAATGGAAGGAAAACTTCCAAATTCATTCTACAAGGCAATACCCTGATTCCAAAACCAGACAAAGACCCCACTAAAAAGGAGAACTACAGACCAATTTCCCTAATGAACATGGATGCAAAAATTCTCAACAAGACACTAGTAAACCAGATCCAGCAATACATTAAGTGGGATTAATCCACTTAATCAAGTGGGTTTTATTCCTAGGATTCAGGGCTGGATCAATATCTGCAAATCAAGCAATGTGATACATCACATTAATAAAAGAAAGAAAAAGAACCACATGATCTTCTCAATAGTTGCAGAGAAAGCATTTGGCAAAAAAAACAGCATCTTTTCCTGATAAACACCTTCAAGAAGGTAGGGATGGAAGTATCATACCAAAAGATCATCAAAGCATTATACAAAAGACCCACAGCTAATATCATCTTCAATGGGGAAAAACTGAGGGCTCTCCCCCTAAGGTTCAGGAACATAACAAGGATGTCCACTCTTACCATTGTTATTCAACATAGTATTGGAAGTCCTATCCTCAGCAATCCAACAAATCAAACAAATAAGCATCCAAATTGGCAAGGAGGAAGTTAAACTTCCACTCTTCACAGATGACATGATACTCTATGTGGAAAACCCAAAAGACTCCACCAAAAAACTGCCAGAACTGATACAGGAATTCAACAAGGTTACAGGATATAAAATCAATGTACAGAAATCAGTTGCATTTCTATACACCAATAATGAAGCAGCAGAAAGAGAAATCAAGGAATCGATTGCATTTACAATTGCACCAAAAAACATAAAATACCTAGGAATAAACCTAACAAAAGAGGTGAAACATCTATACACTGAAAACTACAGATAAAGGTTATGAAAGACACTGAAGAATACAAAAAAAATGGCAAAACATTCCATGCTCATGGATTGGAAGAACATGATACTACCCAAAACAATCTACATATTCAATGCAATCCCTATCAAAATAACACCAGCATTCTTTACAGGCCTAGAACAAACAAACCTAAAATTTGTATGGAATCAGAAAAGGCCCTGAATAGCCAAAGCAATCCTGAAAACCAAAGCTGGAGGCATCACAATTCCAGACCTCAAGCTGTATAACAAAGCTGTAATCATCAAGACATTATGGTACTGGCACAGAAACAGACACATAAATCAATGGAACAGAATAGAGAACCCAGAAATAGACCCACAAATGTATGGCCAACTCATCTTTGATAAAGAAGGAGAGAATATCCAATAGACAAAAGAGTCTCTTCAGCAAGTGGTGTTGTGAAAACTGGACAGCAACATCCAGAAAAAAGAACCTGGACCACTTTCTTACACTATACCCAAAAATCAACTCAAATGGATGAAAGACCCGGACCTAAGACAGGAAACCATCAAAATCCTAGAGGTGAACACAGGCAACAACCTCTTTGACCTCAGTTGCAGCAACTTCTTGACATGTCTCTGGAGGCAAGGGAAACAAAAGCAAAAATGAACTACTGGGACCTCATCAAGACAAAAAGCTTCTGCACAGCAAAGGAAACAATCAGCAAAACGAAAAGGCAACTGACAGAATGGGAAAAGATATTGGCAAATGACATATCTGATAAAGGGTTAGTATCCAAAATCCATAAAGAAGTTATCAAACCCAACACCCAAAAAACAAATAATCCAGTGAAGAAACAGGAAAAAGACATGAATAGACACTTTTCCAAAGAAGACATCCAGAAGGCTAACAGACACATGAAAAAATGCTCAACATGACTCATCGTCAGGAAATACAAATCAAAACCACAATGAGATACCACCTCACACCTGTCAGAATGGCTAAAATAAAAAACTCAGGCAAAAACAGATGTTGGCAAGGATGCAGAGAAAGAGGAACTCTTTTACACTGCTGCTGACAATGCAAACTGGTGCAGCCACTCTGGAAAACAGTATGGAGGTTCTTCAACAATTCAAAATAGAACTACCGTATGACCCAGCAATTGCACTACTAGGTATTTGTCCAAAGAATACAGGAGTGCTAGGCGGCTGGGTGGCTCGGTCAGTTGGGCATCCAACTTTGGCTCAGGTCAAGATCTCACAGTCCGTGAGTTCGAACCCCACATTGGGCTCTGTGCTGACAGCTCAGAGCCGGGAGACTGCTTCGGATTCTGTGTCTCCCTCTCTCTCTGCCCCTCCCTGGCTCACGCTCTGTCTCTCTCTCCTTAAATACGGGAATGCTGTTTTGAAGGGGCACGTGCACCCCAATGTTTATAGCAGCACTATCTATAATAGCCAAAGTATGGAAAAGAGCCCAGATGTCCCCTGACTGATGAATGGATAAAGAAGATGTGTATTCCATCATAGGTACAATGGAATATTACTCGGCGATCAAAAAGAATGAAATCTTGTCATTTGCAACGACGTGGATGGAAGTGGAGGGTATTATGCTAAGCGAAATTAGTCAGAGAAAGACAAATATCATATGATTTCACTCTTTTGTGGAATTTAAGATACAAAACAGATGAACATAAGGGAAGGGAAGCAAAAATAATATAAAAACAGAGAGGGAGACAAACCGTAAGAGACTCTTAATACAGAGAACAAACTGAGGGTTGGTGGAAGGCTGCTGGGTGGGGGGATGGACTAAATGGGAGAGGGGCATTAAGAAGGACACTTGTTAGGATGAGCACTGGGTGTTATATACAAATGATGAATCACTAAATTCCATCCCGAAATCACTATTACACTAACTTGGATTTAAGTTAAAAACAAAAAAATAAAAGATCTGAAACTATAGAACACTTATGAAAGAGATTAAAGAGCACACAAAGAATGGAAAAGCATTCCATGCTCATGGGTTGGAAGAACAAACATTGTTAAAATGTTTATACTACTACCTAAAGCAACCTACGCATTTAATGCAATCCCTATAAAAATACCATCAGCATTTTTCACAGAGCTAGAACAACCAACCCTAAAATTTGTATGGAAGCACAAAAGACCCTGAATAGCCAAAGCTATCCTGAAAAAGAAAAACAAAATAGGAGGTTTCATGATTCCAGATATCAAGCTATATCAGAAAGCTGTGGGCATCAAGACAGTATGGCATTGGCACAAAAACAGACACACAGATCAATGGAACAGAATAGAAACCCAGAAATGGACCCACAGCTATATGGTCAACTAATCATCAATAAAGCAGGAAAGAATACCCAATGAAAAAGGCAGTGTCTTCAACAAATGGGGTTGGGAAAACTGGACAATGACATGCAGAAGAATGAACCTGGACCACTTACTTTCTTCCATACACAAAAATAAACCATCAAAATCCTAGAGGATCACACAGGCAGAAACCTCTTTGATCTCAGCCAGAGAGCAACTTCTTACTAGACATGTCACTGAAGGCAAGGGAAACAAAAGCAAACATGAACTATTGGGACTTCATCAAGATAAAAAGCTTCTGCACAGCTAAAGAAACAATCAACAAAACTAAAAGGCAGCCTAGAATGGGAGAAGATATTTGCAAATGAGTATCTGATAAAGGGTTAGTGTTTAAAATCTACAAAGAACTTATCAAACTCAACACCCAAAAAACAACACAGTTAAGAGAGAGACAAAAGACATGAACTGACACTTTTTCAAAGATGACATCCAGATGGCTAACAGACACATGAAAAGATGCTCAACATCGCTCTTCATCAGGAAAATACAAATCAAAACCACAATGAGATACCAACCCACACCTGTCAGAATGGCTTAAACTAACAACACAGGAAACAACAGATATTAGCAAGGATGCGGAGAAAGGGGAGCCCCCCTTACACTGTTGGCAGGAATGCAAACTGGTGCAAGCCACTCCAGAAAACAGCAAGGAGGTTCCTCAGAAAGTTAAAAATAGGGGTGCCTGAATGGCTCAGTCAGTTAAGCCTGTGACTTCGGCTCAGGTCATGATCTCATAGCTTGTGAGTCCAAGCCCCACATTGGGCTCTGTGCAGACAGTTCAGAGCCTGGAGCTTACTTCAGATTCTGTGTCTCCATCTCTCTCTGCCCCTCCCCTGCTCACGCTCTGTTTTTCTGTCTTAAAAAAATAATAATAAATAAAATAAAGTAAAATAAAATAAAATAAAATAAAATAAACATTAAAAAAATAACTTAAAAAAATTTTTTTAAGTTAAAAATAGAACTACCCCAGGATCCAGCAATCATACTATTAGGTATTTACCCAAAGGATACAAAAATACAGATTTAAAGGGGTACATGCACCCCAATGTTAATAGCAGCATTAACAACAATAGCCAAACTATGAAAAGAGCCCAAATGCCCATCAACTGATGAATGGATAAAGAAGATGTGGTGTATAAATACAATGGAATATTACTCAGCCATCAAAAAGAATGAAATCTTGTCATTTGCAACAACGTGGATGGAGCCAGAATGTATTAGGCAAAACAAATCAAAGAAAGACAAATATCATATGATTTCACTCATACGTGGAATTTAAGAAACAAAACAGATGAGGGAGAGGGGGAGAAAGGGAGAGAGAGGGAAACAAACCATAAGAGACTCTTTATAGAGAACAAATGGAGAGTTGATGTTGGGAGGTGGGTGGGGGGATGGGCTAAATGGGTCACAGGTATTAAGGAGGGCACCTGTCATGTTGAGCACTGGGTGTTATATGTAAGTGATGAATCACTAAGTTCTACTCCTGAAACCAATACTGCACTGAAAGTTAAAATTTAAATTTAAAAAAAAGAATATACATGGCTAAAAGGAATATTTAACATAGCAGGTTATAAAACTAAAATCCAAAGATCCTGAGGGGCTAGAACAATAAAATGAAATAAAGATTTAAGTAAGCCACTACAATCAGATTGTTTACTTTAAATCAATTCTACAAATGCAAAGCAGAGAGGAAACTCTAACTTGTCAGCTTTAAGTGTTGGGGAGTGAGAGGGTCAATCCTAAGCATTTTATTTTTCACCACTGGGCTCCTGTGAACAGTCTAGCACAGCTGCTAGAAGGCTAACAAAAAAAACCTTGAGACCTTAACAAACAGTATGCTGATTGAAAGATAGCCCATGATTGTATACTGAATTAGATCACAGATTTAAAAGGGAGTGAATAGGTTAAAAAAAAAAAAAGGTATGTACAGCAGAGAATATTAAATAACTAAAGCTAAATATTTAAAGAGGCATCTTATGGAAGTAAAAACAAACATCTTTCTACAGGAAAAAATAAGAAATGTGTGAAAATTATAGAATTTTGGCACAGTATTGAGAAGAACTTCCTAATAATTAGAGCTATCAAACAAAAGAACAAGTTGCCTCAGAACTAGGTAAACTACCTATCACTCGAAGTGTTTATGAAAAGGCTTACCAACTATCAGGAATGTTGTAAAATCAATTCCTGCACTGGAAAAGAAATACAATAGACATTTCTAAGGCCTTCCCAACCAAAAGTTTCTATGATTCCCTACCCCACTCTTACACCTCCAAAACTAAAAATAATTTTTTCCCTTACCTATTAATTTATGAAAAGCAACTCTGACTTTCAATTTCAATAATCCTGTTTTTGCTACAGTTTGACAAATTAGTTTTTTAACTGTTCATTTGGATTCTGTCTTGAATAAAGGCAAGAGTATTGAGAACATATTTACATAGTAACTTATTTTGCTGGGTGATTATTTCTCAATTATATAAGAGTAAGAAGAAAAAAGGACTAGAAGTAAAAAAACAAATCAATGGTTATCTCTGGATGGTACAGCTGAAGGTAAATGTTTTCTTTTTTTATACTTTTTTCTATATTTCAATTTTTCATATTTTTACAGTTTCACAGAGGGAAAAGTGTCCTAAATGTTTTCATTTGTATGAACAGCTAAGTACGTCAATGCCACAGAAATTAATGATCTGGTCACTGCACACAGATAAATGGACACTGCTATGGTAATGGCCACAGTGAATATAATCTTTCCTTACAAAGTTATCTTCCTCTAAAAGATACTATTTTCTCTGATAAATTCTCTAATTAGACCCATGTACATATATTACAGAGATAATTCTTTTGAACTGAATTATCTGATGGTTATAAATAAATGTAAACAAAAAATACAAATATAAATTTTAAAATACTCTGTAAAGTTAAATGTGCTTATTTTCTTTTCAGTGCCATACAACACAAACAACATTTTCTACTCCTATTTCATATAAGCTATACAAAAAAAGAATAAGTATTAGTAAGTAGCATGAAGAATGTCATGTGTATAAATAGCACTGCTGAGTACATAATGTTCTGCTACTCTAGGGACAGCGGGGACAAATATCTGACACAACCTGTATGAATAATATACTTTAAGTAGACTGCAATATATACCCTCATTCAAATAAAACTTTACAAATAGAAATCTTGCTGCTGTTATAGTTCCAAATCTGTTTCATTTTTAAAACAAAGTGGTTAAGAGTACCTTACCTCTAGAGTCTCTCCAATTCTAAATTCTTAAAACATTTTTAGTTGTTATAATCACTTTTCTATAGTAGTAATTAAAACATCACTGCTCTCTTCTCATCCTGTCTTTTCATACCATTTGTTAAGTTACAAGAATGAAATCATGAAAAGAGTTTGCTCAATAATCTCATGGGCCTGCAGGGTAAGAGTGTAGAAACTCCAATCCTTAAATAATATCCAGGTCTTCATTAAATTTCAAATATAAATACTAAAAGCAAATATACCATTTGTGCCTATGGTTGGAAAAAAAATGTAATATAGCTTTAAAAGCCTTAATGAAATTTTGAAATGGCACAAATAGGTATTTGTTCAAGAAAATGTATATCTAGGTACTCTTCTATCATACTCTATCTTATCCCTTCATCAACTTTCTCCTTTACAGAGTTAAAAAAAGAGTTCACAAAGGTAAATATAATTTTTTTTTAATTTATTTGTGAAGTTACTTGACATACAGTGTAGTCTTGACTTGAGGAGTAGATTCCTGTGATTCATCACTTACATACAACACCAAGTGCTCATCCCAACAAGTGCCCTCCTCAATGCCCATCACCCATTTTCCCCTCTCCACCACTCCCCATCAACCCTCAGTTTGTTCTCTGTATTTAAGAGTCTCTCTGGGAATGCAAGCTGGTGCAGCCACTCTGGAAAACAGTATGGAGGTTCCTCAAAAAACTAAAAACTGAACTACCCTACGAACCAGCAATTGCACTACTAGGCATTTACCCAAGGGATACAGGTGTGCTGTTTCAAAGGGACACATGCACCCCTATGTTTATAGCAGCACTATCAACAATAGCCAAAGTATGGAAAGAGCCCAAATGTCCATCAATGGATGAATGGATAAAGAAGATGTGGTATATATATACAATGGAGTATTACTCGGCAATCAAAAAGAATGAAACCTTGCCATTTGCAACTACGTGGATGGAACTAGAGGATATGATGTGAAGTGAAATTAGAGAAAGACAAAAATCATATGACTTCACTCATATGAGGACTTTAAGAGACAAAACAGATGAACATAAGGGAAGGGAAACAAAAATAATATAAAAACAGGGAGGGGGACAAAGCATAAGAGACTCATAAATATGGAGAACAAACTGAGGGTTACGGGAGGGGTTGTGGAAGGGGGCATGGGCTAAATGGGTAAGGGGCACTAGGGAATCTACTCCTGAAATCATTGTTGCACTATATGCTAATTTGGATATAAATTTTAAAAAATAAAAAATAAAACAAGTTAATAAAAAATAAATAAAAAAAATTTTTTTTAAGTCTCTTATGGTCTGCCTCTCTGTAACTTATTTTTTCCTCCCCTTCCCCTATGGTCATCTGTTAAGTTTCTCAAATTCCACATATGAGTGAAATCACATGATATCTGTCTTTCTCTGACTGACTTCTTTCACTTAGCATAATACCCTCCAGTTTCATCCACGTTGCTGCAAATGGCAAGATTTCATTCTTTTTCATCACCTTTTAAAAAAATATCTTATAATCGTAAATATAAGCTTTCATTTTCTTGATGTACCACAGTAACTATTACACTTAAGGAAAACTCCTACAAAAGTCATTTCTGATTGCAGTGGTGTTTCATTATCATGCGATAGTTTTTCCAACCAAAAAAAAAAAAAAAAAAAAAAAAAATGACTGAATAGATGGAAAAATCTATAATCAATTGTTGGTTTGTTAGTCATTATTTTGGATATCAAGAGAATCCAGGGAAAACAATGGCGGACATCACATCTTGGTTATGGAAGTTTTAAACATGTGTTTACAAATTCTTTGATATCCTCCCTGTAAAGGTGAGATCTATGTTCCCTCCCACTGACTCTGGGCCCACCTTCACAACTCGCAACTAATAAAATGTAGCTGTAAAGGACACTATGTAACTTACAAAGCTAGCTCAGAAAAGGCTGTACAGATTCTGCTCCCCAGCTGCTCAATCTGGGAGAAGCCAGTAACTATGTAACAACGTGAGACCCCATGCTAGAGAAGCCACAGGTAGTCACTCCAATGAAAAGCCAGCTGAGTTCCCTGGGGACAGTCAGCAATCAACTCCTAGGCCTGTCAGTGACCACCTTAAATCTCTACCACAGCTGAGCTTTAGATGACTACAGTTGCAATGCAGTTAGTTGTTGGCTGCAATAACTAACTAGAATTGCATGAGGTAACCCAAGTGAGAAATGCCAAACTATACAGTTCCCAATTTCCCGAGTCATAAAATTGTAAGGAAAAAGAAAAAGAGCAGTTTCAAGCCACAAAGTTTAGGAGAAATTTGCTGCACAGTAATAGTAATTAATCAGCAGTTTATCCGCTTTATAGAAAGAACTCTAAACCAACTAGACAGAAGGCCTAGAGTCCATTTCCAACTCTACTAACTAGAGCTGAAATTCACTAGCTTGAGTGAACCTGTCATTTCCATGGAATTCAGCTTCTTCATTGATAAGAAAGTTAGGCAAAATGCACTTTAAGGTTTCTTTTAGCTCTAGCATTAGTAATTTTTATAACCACCAAATTGCCCCTTCCTAATTCTCATTTTTGTTTTTGTTGTACTATATGACTTTTCTATTTTTTTGTTTGTTTGAGACAGAATTCATGTGAGCGGAGGAGAGGCACAGAGAAGAGGAAAGAGAGACTCTTAAGTAGGCTCCATGCTATCAGCGCAGAACCCAATGTGGGGCTCGATCTCACAAACCATGAGATCATGTCCTGAGCCAAGATCAACTTGGATGCTTAACTGACTGAGACACCCAAGAGCCCCTGATTTTTCTGTTTCCAGCTCAAGATTTGAAAATGTGTTCAGAACCAAAAAGCAAAGACCTTGTGGTATACAAATCAATAAAAATAAGTGTTTTTATATAAAAAATTGTGATTATAATCTTAAAATAGGAAATTTCTTTACTTTATCACTAAAACTCTTCTACAATTAGTCCTAAGTAATGATCTTATTTTTACACTTTTCTACATTTTTCATTTTAAGTATGCGTGATTTTTATAATCAGAAAAATATAATTTATTAAAATTTAAGATATGCATATCCTGTGACTTAACAATTCCACCTTAGAAAACTATTTGAACATCTGCATAAAAAGAAATGTAAGTACTGCACCTTGTAAGAAAAAACTGCAAATTAAAGAAATGATTGGACAAACTGTAGTTCATTCATATTCCAGATTACTGTACAGCAAATGGAAAGAACAGTACTGACAAAGATGGATCTACACAATACATTTTGCAGTAAATAAAAGAAGGCCATAAAATAGCACAACACCTTTTATTTACACACATGCACACACACATTTCTGTAAACATATGGTTATTTAACTCCATGGAAAAAGGTCTGTCAAGGACATCCAAACTATTAACTGTAGTTACCCAAAGAAGAGCTGGTGCTAGTGAGGATAGAGAAAGGACTTTTACTCTATCTGAACTGCATGGAAAACAACTACAATGTATTTGTGCATTATTTAGGTAATATCTCAATTAAATTTTTAAAAATAAACTTCATTCGTCCATTTGCAGCTACGTAGCTGGAACTAGAGGGTATTATGCTAAGTGCATTTAGTCAGTCAGAGAAAGGCAAATATCATATGACTTCACTGATAAAAGGACTTTAAGATACAAAACAGATGAACATAAGGTAAGGGAAGCAAAAATAATATAAAAACAGGGAGAGGGACAAAACATAAAAGACTCTTATAGAGAACAGAGGTGTGCTGGAGGGGTTAGGGGAGGAGTGGATGGGCTAAATGGGTAAGGGGCTTATGGAATCTATTCCAGAAATCATTGTTGAACCATGTGCTAACTAACTTAAATGTAAATTATAAAAAATAAATAAATAAATAAACCATTAGGGGTTAGAGAAAGGTATCTTGGTGAATGGCACTCAGTTATATAAATATAAACTAAGCTCTAAATTGAATATTTGGTATATGGGGTAAATTTGCCAAAGAAAATTTGACAGGTAATGTGAAAAAAATAAAATGTGTTTAATAAATAAATATAAAAATAAAAATAAACTTCATTCTTTTAAAACATGCTTTAGCAAACTATTTCCTCCGGAACGATAAATAGAAATGTATATAATATGACCCACAACAGCTCAAAAATTCATATATTTGAACCACTTCTCACATGAAGTACTGAGACAAAAACATGTATCAAGAGTCTACTCTATGCCTAATCCATGATAGGTACTTTATACGTTATCCCATTTAATCCTAACATAATCACCTTCATTTCTCCAAGAGAAAATGGATGTTCAGAAGTTAAATAACCTGGCAAAAGCAGAGCAAGATTATGAAAGAAAATTCAAACTAAAGTCTTCCTAACTCTAAAGCCCAAGGTTCTCTTAGAGAAAAACTAAAGTAGATAGCCCTTCAATGCACTTCCAGCTAAACAACTCACTTGAAACTCTTTAAGTTTGCAAATGCCCAAATTACCCCATTTTTATGAAAATATAATAAACACATATATTTAGAAAATATATAAACTAAAAAAAAATGTAAATTACAAAAAGTACTTTTAAAGAGATTAAAATTTTAATTATAAAATGTGATTTAAAGGTGAAAAAGTCAGGGGTGCCTGGGTGGCTCAGTCGGTTGAGCGTCCGACTTCAGCTCAGGTCACGATCTCACGGTTCGTGGGTTCGAGCCCCGCGTCAGGCTCTGGGCTGATGGCTCAGAGCCTGGAGCCTGCTTCCGATTCTGGGTCTCCCTCTCTCTCTGCCCCTCCCCCATTCATGCTCTGTCTCTCTCTGTCTCAAAAATAAATAAACATTAAAAAAAAATAATAATAAAAAAAATTAAAAAAATAAAGGTGAAAAAGTCTAAAGTACTTTTAACTACATAAGTTAAATATGTATCACATGCTCTAACAGTAATTCTTCTCAGATACTCTCAAAAAATGATGTATTTTGAGGATAGAAGAAATGAAGTATTTTGAAGCTGTCACCATCAAGATGTTTTTAATACGATACTCACACTGACACACAATCATAATCAAGGAACAAAATATTATATATTATTGTAATAAAACCATATCACACACAAAAAGTTGCTGAAACAAAGAATCTAAAAGGAAAGAACAGAGGAACAGAAGATGTAAGGACAGACTAGAAGCAATGGTAATGAACAAAGAAAAGCCATATTTCAAATCCTCTGATACCCCCACAAAAATTACTTCTCTCTCCACCCCCACCCCCCCCCCACACACACACACATACACAAAAGGATTTCCTTCTAGCACCCTACCATAAAATACAGTGTTATTATAATGCAGTTATATACAATTAAAATCTCCCCTGGCAGTTTAAAAAGGCAATCTGGAGAGTTTAGGCCAAGACAAAATGACTGTTACTACTTTCCTTAGACAGAGGAAAAGGATCTATGTTGAAGATCAGTTTTCTACATGCCCAGAAATCAAATTCAATTCATGGAAGTAAAGCAGAATTATTAGCATGGCTCTTAGATGCATAACGCTAGGTATGCTAAAATAATATGAAAATTTTATCCCATCATATAACATAAGTATAGGTTTTTATTGTTCTAAATCACATAAAACGTTTAGATTATCTTTAAAAGTGTTCTGTAACATCACTAAACCATTTCATTATGGAACTATTTTCTAAAGTTTCTACTGACAATAGATACAAGGCTCCTTTCCTATCTGGCTGGCTTTAAACCAAAAATGTCCATGCACCCATTCATATTCAACTCCTAGTATTCCCAGATCTTGCCTTTTTAGAGGCCATTTTGCCTCCCCATAAAATGCCCTTATGGAAAGAAGAATAAGTCATTTGAAACCACGTCTATTATCCAATCTCTTCCTTCTTTGACATAAGAACAATTAGTATTCCTACCTCCATCACTCCCCTCCACTAGCTTCGAAATGGAATTATTATTATTTTGGTTGGAATAATGAATAATGTTTATATGTACTTTTGAGAATCTATTTTAAATACAAGTTTTCCAATTCATCATTATAGCAATGTTCTTTGTAACTTATCTTTAAAGTTAAAAAAAAACAAAAGTTTTAGCTAACCATTTGCACTATTTTTAATGATTTTAAATTTAATTTTTTTATGATTTTATTTTAACTTATTTAACAGACACATATACAGTGTTCACAATATGCCAGGCACTAGTTTAAGTGCTTTCATATATGAACTCATTCAATCCTCATAATAACTCCTGGCAATAATACTATTATCACCTCCATTTTGCAGAAAAGGAAATTTAGCCATGGAGAAGTTAGGACACTTGCCTAAAGTCACACTACTAATTGGTACAGGAGCCAGAAACAAACCCAGGCACTCTAATTCCAGAGTCAAACTTGTAAACAGCCTATGAAATTGTCTCTCCAATTTGTTGAAAACTCTTTAAAACTGTCCAAAAAGGGACTCCATAAGATGTTGCATTTTGTGAGAGCCTTTTTAGAGGGGAAAAATACTACCAGGAAGTTCAAATTATAAGGCATTAAATCAATTACAAGACATCAATAACAGAAATCATGTTTTCAAAAAGGATATTTTTCTTAGTTCATGTGATATTTTCAAATCAAAATGGGTTTTCAAAGAAAAAGTGTATGTTTTAATATAACACAATTTTTAGGTTTTAAATTTTAATCACTGGGGCGCCTGAGTGGCTCAGTTGGTTAAGTATCTGACTTCGACTCATCTCAGGATCTCACAGCTTGTAGGTTCGAGCCTCGTGGCTCATGGGTTTGAGCACCGCATTGGGCTCTGTGCTGACAGATCAGAGCCTGAAATCAGCTTCCAGTTCTGTGTGTGTCTCTCTCTGTCCCTCCCCTGCTCATGCCCTCTCTCTCTCTCATTCTCTCTCTCTCTCTCAAAAACAAACATCAAAAAATAAATAAATTTTAATCATTAAATGTATAATTTTAGGAAAATGTGAAATTTAAATTTCATAAGCATCAAAACTGTACACAAATATTTGTATATTTGATCACTTAAATGTTCTAAAGGATTTATCAGACATATTTAATAAACACTACTATTTGGCTAATAAGTACTATAAAAGTTGAAATTTCAAACTGACAGCCCATTTCCCTGCTTTTTAAAATAAGATATAACATATAAGGTATAACTTGTTATGAAATTGGAAAAGCAGTTACATTTTATTTTTTTAAGCAGTTACATTTTATACTCTTTTAATACACTGTTCTAGACTAAGCTAAATTTCTTAAAACAATTTCATTGTATATAGGATAATTTGGGTCAACATGGGGATATCTTCCTAGGAGAAATCGCTATCTCTTTCTATCTCCCACTTTTGAACTGTGAAGAAAGAAATGAATTATAAACCAGAAGTAAAAAGCTAGTAACTTTGCAATCTTGGCTAAATTATTTCACTCTAGGCTTCAGTGTCCTCGTCTACAAAATGAGAAATTTAAACTAGATAACATCCACAAATCTATACAGTTCTAAAACTTGTATTTGCAAAAAGTTTTAAATTTTAAATGTCACCTCATCTGAAGAATCTAGTTGTCCCAAAGTTCCTGTTGCACCTGCAAAACCTTTGGAAAGGAAAAAAAAAAATTTCCTTCATAGCTGTTACGTATTGCCTTACTTTAAAATTATTCTGAGACATAAAAAAAAGCTAAGTTTTGTTACATTAAGACAACTCATTCTGACAGTTATCTTGGGAGAGTTCAACATTTATCTTTAATAAATTTGGGCCTAATATAGGTTTATACTTCAAAGGAAATCTGTAGTGAAAACCCAGATTTAATCATCACAAATAATGTTTCAGAAGGATCTCTTTCTTTTTATATCATGGTTTACTAAAATATTAAGATACTAAAGTTTTGGGCTACTCTTAAATAGCAACTGCTACCTTCTTCATGAGCTAAAAACAGGACCTTAAATAAACTTAACCAAATTCCATTTAAGAAATGTATTCTCTTCTTTGGCCAATCTATTCTTTCTTGCTTCTACATGTTTACCACCAAGGAATGACACATTACTTAAATTTCTCCAACAACAAGTCAAGTGTGAGGGTCTTTCTGTTTTAACACAGAAAAGTCACCACTGTTCAAATTAAACAGACAAACCTTGCACTGCCAGAGTGCTAGTGCCAGCTGATGGTTCCTGTAGACCGTATACAAGTTTATCCTCGGGATAGGTAAGTCCAGAGCTCTTCAGAGCTATAAGGTACTTTTCATGACTTTTCTTTGCACAAGCATTTTCTCCAAGACCTAATATTTAAAATCAGAAAAAAAATTCCATTCAAAATATAAGTAAAGCGATCTCAGTAACTAATATATATATAAAAGAGCTGAATATTCTAATGGCAGGAGAACCCTAGAATGAATAATATAAAACAGCTTCAGGCAAAATTGCACAGCATGTTTATAACAAATAATAAAATCTACTAGGTAACAAATGTAAAATATGCCAGAGATTATAAGCAAGGCACAAGAGGTACACAGATTAATAAGGGTATAATTCCTGCCTTCAAGGAACCTGAAAACTCATGTCAGAGAAAGGCAGATAATCCGGTAAATGACAATTTAGTGTATTAGACTTCACCATTTGGTTTGACAATCTGTGCTCTCACAGTACTGTGCAGCTAGACTTAACCCAAAGCAAAATACTTAGGAAAGGCTTCCTGGATAAAATAATACCCGGGTGGAATGTTCAAGCATTATAACTGAGATTACTCTTAATTTGTTTTATCAAACTTTTTCCATCACATTTTCTATCACAAGAATTAAAAGTATAATTTCTATAGAAGTATCAGTTAAAATTAATTTATTCCAAGTAATACTGAAAACCTTAAGTTCTAGAATTACATAATCCTGGAACTTTCACTTTAGCATTGCGGCTTATTAATTATTGCCAATTTTTGTTTTGTTTTTTAATATATTTATGGAGCATGGAATAACAGTAAAAGAAAAACATGTATTTTGAGAGTTCTTTAAAAAGAAAAAGAAAAAGAAAAAGAGAAGAGAAGAGAAGAGAAGAGAAGAGAAGAGAAGAGAAGAGAAGAGAAAAAGATTGGGGCACCTGGGTGGCTCAGTCGGTTAAGCGTCCGACTTTGGCTCAGGTCATGATCTCGCGGTTTGTGAGTTCAAGCCCCGCGTCAGGCTCTGTGCTGATGGCTCAGAGCCTGGAGCCTGTTTCAGATTCTGTGTCTCCCTCTCTCTCTCTGACCCTCCCCCGTTCATGCTCTCTGTCTCAAAAGTAAATAAACGTTTAAAAAAAAATTTTTAAATAAAAAAAAAAAAGAAAAAAGAAAAGAAAAAGATTATTCGCTCTCTGAAAGCCAAAATACCATGGCATTGGACACCTCTTAGGCAAATTACATATCTTAAATTAAGATCTCAATCTCTTGATTATAAAAATACATAAATGAACTTAATACTTGTTGAGCTTTTCTCTATTTTCTCTCCTTGCTAGCCTGAATAATTGCAATAGAACAGTTTTGGTTTGCGTTTTTTGGTTTTTTTTTAAGATTTATTTATTTTTGAGAGAGAGAGCACGCGCGCAAGACAGGGACAGAAGATCTGAAGCGGGGTCTGTGCTGACAGCACAGAGCTCGATGTGGGGCTTGAACCCAAGTGCCCCAGAACAGTTTTGGGTTTTCTTGTTTTGTTTTAAAAAGTATTTTTAAATTTATTTTTGGGAGAGAGAGAGAGAGAGAGAGAGAGACAAAGCATGAGCAGGGGAGGGGCAGAGAGAAAGGGAGACACAGAATCTGAAGCAGGCTGCAGTCTCTGAGCTGTCAGCACAGAGCCCAAAACAGGGCTCGAACCCATGAACCACAAGATCATGACCTGAGCCGAAGTGGGATGCTTAACCGACTGAGCCACCCATGAGCCCCTAGTTTAGTTTTTTAAATGTCTCTCTGGGCTGGTTTAAAAAAAGACAAAAAACAAAACAAACAAACAAACAAACAAAACCACTCTAGCACTTATTAAAACAGACAGGAATACATCTATCCTTCAGTTCAAGTCCAATATTAAAAACAATTACATTTAGTGTAACACAAACAATTACATTTAGTTTATAAAGAATAAAGACCTTTGGGGCACCTGGGTAGCTCGGTCAGTTAAGCATCTGATTTCGGCTCAGGTCATGATCTCAAGGCTTGTGAGTTCGAGCCCGCATTGGGCTTTGTGCTGATAGCTCAGAGCCTGGTGCCTGGTTCAGACTGTCTTCTTGGTCTTTCTCTCTGCCCTTCCCCTGATCTGTCTCTCTCTCTCAAATATAAATAACATTAAAAAAATTAAAAAAAAAAAAAATAAAGACCTTCTAAGCGTCCTATATGAGAAATGACTACATGTCTCCTGAGTAATAAAAGCCATGTGTTTCTCTCAATCACGATGGATGAAATTTTTGTAATACTTTAAGTTTACTTATTTTTGAGAAAGGGCGTGGGCATGTGCACACATGCAAAGGGGCAGAGAGAAAATCCCAAACAGGCTCCATGCTGCCAGTGCAGAGCCCAACACAGGGCTCAAACACACAAAACTGTGAGATCATGACCTGAGCCAAGATCATGACCTGAGCCGAGATCAAGAGTTGGACGCTTAACTGACTGAGCCATCCAGGTGTAATACTTTTTAATACTGTAATACTGTAATACTTTTTAAATAACAAAATGTATTTTACCAACCTTCACAACAAGCCTGAGAAAAATGAATGTATAATCACCATTTTTAAAAGTGAAGAAGCTGAGGCTTACAAAGATAACATAGCCAGTGAGTAAGCAAGCGGTGATAAGCAGTGAAGCTAGACTGCAAATTTTAAACTTCTTGATCAAAATTTAATGTGATTTCCATCACTAAAAATCACTCAAGCATTTCTGTTGTGTTGTTTTTTAATTTCAATAAATAATTAAAAAGGAATTGTGGAAATAAAAGACAATTACCATAAATCTTTCCTAAGGTATACATTCTTACAATGATTAAGAACAACTTGCTGCTTTCTTTCACAACAGTTGAGTTTCTGAGTAAGGTTGAAGAATAACAGACCACCAGGTATAATTTATCTCTCTCCAGCTTTATCACCAAAACTCAAATACAAGCTACCATCATCTTTACCCTAGGCTACTATAGCAGAGCTTTTCTGTTCTTGCCCCTTCCCATCTATTTTGGCAAAACAGCAAATCATCTTTTCAAAACACATATCTGATCATGTCACTCTTAAGCTTAGAATATTTCCATGCTTGGGGCGCCTGGGTGGCTCAGTTGGTTAAGTGTCCGACTTCAGCTCAGGTCATGGTCTCGCAGTTTGTGGGTTTGAGCCCCGTATTGTACTCTGCGCTGACAGAGCCTGCTTCAGATCCTCGGTCATCCTCTTTCTCTGCCCCTCCCCCACTCTTTCTCTCAAAAATAAACATTTAAAATATATATATTTCCATGAATTCCCAACACATTCAGGATATCACATACAATATCACATGGCCTATGAGAGCCATGGATCCAACCTTATGTGGTAGCCTTACTGGTGTCACTATCACCCTACCTTCATTTAATTTCAACACTAGACCTTTTTTTAGTCCTTTTTAAAAAAGTAAGCTCATTGTCATCCACAAATATTTCAACATGGAATCTAGGAGGTGTCCAGGTGTGACTGATAGTCTTTATATTTATCTTATTTGGGGTTTATTAAGCATCTTGGATCTGTAAGTCAATGTTTTACATCCAATTAGGGAAATTTTAGTCAGGATTTTTTCTAATGTTTTTTTCTGCCACATTCATACTCTCCTGTCCTCCTGGGATTCCAATTATAGGCATGTTAGATCCAATTTAGTCTAACAGGTCCCTAAGACTCTCTTGTATTTTCTCTCTGTTCTCTAGATAGAATGATCTATTAATCTGTCTTTGAATTTACTAAGTCTTTCTTCTACCCTCTCCAATCTGCTGCTAAATCTATCCAGTAAATTTTCTCAATTATTGCACTCAACACTAATTTTCAGTTCTAGAATTTTTTTTGTTTATATTTCTTTGCTAAGATTCCTGATCTCTTCACTCATTAACAGCATATTTACTTTTAGTTATCTAAATAGATTTTCCTTTAATTTATTGAATGTATTGACAATAGATGCTTCAATGTCTTTATCTGCTAAATCCAACATATGGACCATTTCAAGATCAATTTCTATTGACTGCCCTATTTCTTGGTTATAGTGCACAACTTATTTTCTTGCATGTTTAGTAGTTTTTATTGTATACTGGACATTCTAAGGACATATTATAGAAGATTCTGAATTCTATTATCTTCCTTTGAAGAGTATCAATTTTAATTTAGTGGACTACTCAATTAATAGCCTGATCACAAACTCATGAAGGTTTGGTTTTAAAATTTGTAAAGGGCAGGTCTGTAGAAAGCCTAAGGTTCTCAAAAGGCCCTCTAAAGTGACAGAGCACCTGGGTGGCTCAGTAGGTTGGGCGTCCGACTTCAGTTCAGGTCATGATCTCGCGATTTGTGAGTTCGAGCCCTGTCGGCTCTGTGCTGACAGCTCAGAGCCTGGAATCTGTTTCGGTTTGTGTGTCTCCCTCTCTCTCTCAAAAACAAATAAACATTAAAAAAAAATTTTTTTTTAAGTGACAGGAATAATCTCTAAATTCTGTCTCCATTGCAGAATCTGCCAGGGTTTTAGGCTTCATTAAATCTGACCTAGGGTAGACCTTACTCGAAGGTGTCTCAGCTAGATACCTGGGGTATTAACAAGGTCTCTCCAGTCTGGTTGGGCTGAAACGCCAATGTCTCCCAAAACTGCCTAACCTCTAATGCCACTATTCTGCTTTTAACCCAATAGCAGTCACTCTATAGTGACTCTCTAGTAAGCCTGAGGCAGTCTCATACTGTACAGGTGAATCTCCGTCCTCAGCCAACCACCTTCAGGGGTCCCTCATTCATCTGCCCTAATACCTCTTGGTATTCTACCCCAAAGATTCCAGTTTCCAACTGCTTCCACTGTCCTAACCTGTGATCTCTGCCTCCTTGGCTCACTTGGACAACCACACTCTGCTTCAATGCCAGCTTGCTGTACTACAGTCAGGAAGTTATCCCCCGACAGATATTCAAAGCAATCGTGGCGTTCGTCTCATGTTTTCCTTTCTCTCAAAGGTTTATAGTCTTGTATTGCCTTTTGTACAATGCCTAATAACAGCTTCCTCACATTTTTTCTAGTTTTATGTTGTTTATGACATAAGAGCTAGCCCAGCACTCAGAAGCAGAGGATGTCCTCCACCTTGAATATAATTCCATCCCATTACCACCCAATTCCCGCTCACCCTCTAGCTAAATGACTTTCTCTCAACCATTAGGTTTTACTTTAAATATCACTTCCTCAGTGAAGCATCCCACATTCCCCATCAGTGAAATCAAGTCTCCCTTCTATACTGTATTAATATAATTGTTAATGCCATCTCACTCACCAGTCCTTAAGCTTTATAACGGCAGGGATAGGATTACCTGGTTTACTACTTAAATTCCCGCTCCAAGCTCCAGTACTTACCCCCAAACCAAGTACATAGTAGGTGCTTAATAAGTATTTGTTGAAAAAGTAAACATATCAGATAAGACAACCTCTGAAGAACATATGGTTTACAATACATATGAAAATTTCACACTCTAAAGAAAAGATAAACCTCAATTTTCAAAGCATGTTTTCATAAGCCAGCAAAAATAATGCTATTTAAAATATTTGTTGTACTGGGGCACTTTGGTGGCTCATTCAATTGAGTGTCTGACTTAGCTTGGGTCATGATCTTGTGGTCAATGAGTTCGAACCCTGAGTCAGGCTCTGTGCGGACAGCTCGGAGCCTGGAGCCTGCTTTGGATTTAGTCTCCCTCTCTGCCCCTCCCCCACTCATGCTCTGTTCTTGCTGTCTCTCAAAAACGAATAAATGTTAAAAAAATTTTTTTTGAATATTTGTTGTACTATTTTATATAACAGCATATATCATGTACAAACATATTCAGCAATTCGAAGTTTTTAACTTAAACTCTACATTATTATAAAATTCTATGCAATATAACCCAAAAGTACAGAATACCAAAAATGAAGACACAGAAGTAGTTTTGTTACTGTTTACAGAAGGGGAGGTGGAGTACAATTATGAGTATGTCACACCAAAACTTTGAAGAGACCTGGGTTCTAGTGCTAACTCCAAGTTAATAACGTCCAGCTTTAGCATTCTATGGGGAAAAAAATCCACATTTTGCATTTAAGTTTGAAAATATGCAATTTCTTATGATTACAGTAACATAAATAAATTCTAACTTTCTTCTATTCTAACATTTTACTTACCAGAAGTCAGATCTTTATAGTTTTGTTGGTTTGTCAAAACCTGAGTAAGAACAGACCGCATCGCTCCTCCCATTTTAGTTAGATCTTCTAAAAAGGAAATTTGAGGTTCCAAAAGCTGAAGAACTTTGTTAAGGTCTTTTTCTGATGGTACATCGGCTGCTGTAAAAACATATAATTAACTTCCTTTAAGATATTTTGCTAAGAATAACAATATTTTATTCTTTTCAAATTATAGCAACTTGGGTAAGAGTATTTTATAATCAAAAAATATAAGAACTCAGTTTAGAAGGTAGTTATCCACCCAGAGCCCAGCCTAGGGTAGACTTGCTCAGGAATTCAATTCTCTGAGAAAAGGTAAAGGGGGAAAAGAGATGACTTCATAAGATATTAAGCATTTAATCTGGTTAAAAGGGATTCAATTTGAGGGTCCTATACTTCCAAATATATAAATGTAATCATAACATCATTTCAAAATTAGTGTTTAAGAAAAAGTAAGATCATTCTCTAAAATAAAACAAGACATTTTGAAACCAAATAATATTGAGAGTAGTGTAAGAATATTAGAACAAAATTATGTCAGCTCTAAATTTAAACCTGTGTAGCAAATAACCCATCCTCTATCATATTCTAAAAATACAAACTCATGTTAGCTGGAGGTCAAAGCAAGCAAAATGAAAAATAGCTGTTTTCATAAACATGAATGTTTTTACTAAAATAGTTTTAAGATACCAGACAAGATATGTCTAGTAGAGCTAGAGGAAGAGAGTAGAAAGTTGTACAGCAACTGAAAAAGAATATTTAGGAGAGGGAAAAAAAGTGATTCTTCAGAGAAACCGAGTCTTAAAGGAAGAAATAAATAATGAGATTTAGAGCTCAGATATAATTGGCAAAGAAGATGCATCATAAGGGAGCTAATGGGGGGCCTGTGTGTCCAGGAAAGGGGATATCAATTTCATTCAATATTTATTCAGTACCTACTACATTGATAGGCACTGAGAAGCAAAACTAAATAAAACCTAGTTTCTACCCCCCAAGGAACTCACAACCCAGCTCAAAGATGATCTGTGAATGAAATTTTAGGTAACTCTTGACTCCTGAGACCCAAAACTAAAAAACCTTACTTTCTCAGTGGATTACTAATACTGTATATTATTCATCTTCATATCCTCCCCGATGACTTAGGCAGTAACACAGCAGATATTTAATTCACATTTGCAAAGGTTCTAGATGAGCTCTGACACTGGTCTGAGGATTGTAGAGTGAAATGAGAAATGGAACTCAAGGCATCTGCCAAACAACAAGATCTCTGAGTTTCTATTACGCTGAATTAGATGATTTCAAGTCCTTTCTTTAATTTTAAACAGTGATCTCTACACAAAGCAATGTAGTAATTTTTCTGGCACAGCAAGAAGAAATGAATGCTGAGCACAAGTCGTAATACGGAAAGGAAATCTTCATGAACCTAAGTTCATGAAGTTCATCTGAAGACAAAAAAGTGCTTCTATTCATATTTGCAAAACAAATAATTATCAAATTAAATAGCAAATAAATAGCAAATAATTATCAAAGCTATGTACCTAGGTCATCTACCTTTTATAACTGCTAAAGGTAACTAAAGGAAAAAATAAACATAATGTACTTTTGTGTGAATTGCTCCCTGATCTAATGGTAAGGTTTAAAGTTCTCATAATAAATGATTTCTACCTATTACTCTTCTAAAATAGGACATTTATAATACAAAATGTAAATTCCCAAAAACTCTATTAACTAGTATACGAGAAATAGCACAAAAGGCAAGTTCAATAACCAGCTGGCATCCAGGTCCTTCATTCCAAAGAGAGGGTAGTTTGAGGCTAAATCAAAGAAATATTTCTTCCTATATTTTAAGTAATATTTCTTCCTATATTTATATGCTCTGAGAGGGGTAGAAGTAGTTAACAAAGGATTGTAGATTTTGTTTAAAATGTAGAAATATAGTAGTATAAGTGTTTGCTCACAATGAGAATAACATGGTATTTTAGAAATGATGAAGATGCTAAATATTTCTTCACACTCCAATGATGGGGGATAGACAGAAGATTAAAACGTGTGCCATAGTTTCAAACTGGATTTAAGATTATTTATGGTAAATACATAATTTAAAACCTCTAAAAGTAATTCAAGATGTAGTCCCTTAAATGATAAAAATACAAGTATCATCAGAAAAGTAAATTACCACACTAATTGATATCTGTAACTTACAAGGTCAGACTGACGACTTTAACAGATAATATCCAAATCCAAAATATTTAGTAAAGTATGTTAATCAAGATTGTGACTAAATCTTAAAAAGCAAGAAGAATATCTACATGTTTCTTTTTTCTTTTCAATACTATCATGATGCTTACACCCATACATTCTACCTGTAAGATGGGAGTGAGCAATTTCTCTCATAAGCTGTTATATATGGAGGTGAATAAAAATATATAGACATCTACAAAAAAAAGAGAGAAAGAGAACTGGTGAAAAAGTAGTTTATCTTCTAAAAATCTAAGTTAAAGTCACACATTTCCAGGACTTCTTAATTCTGTTATAGCACAATATAATCGTAAAGTCACTTTAACCCCATAAAATGATCATTTCCTCATCCGCAAAAGGCCAACTAAGTTTGATTCAACATATCTATGATCTCAGGAACAGAAAGTTCCAAACTGTGCCTACTAAAAGGTTATAAGATTATAAGGTATCTGTTAGGTTATATAATTGATGTATATACTAAAGTATGTTTTTATTTAGTATCTGTATTTCATAGTCTTGTCATAAAACACGGTAAACAAAAAAAATGATATCTGAAAAAAATTCACTTCATTATTCATACTAAATTCTGTTAATTGGAAACTTAAAAAGACTACTAACAAAGAGTAGATTAAACATACCTGGTTCATTATAGCCTTCTCTTAAGTACTGAATAAGACAAAAAATAAATCTTGGAAGAACAAATTCAGACATCATCAGTAAGTCTTTGGGGACACAGGGAATATTTGAACTTGATTTAATTTGATGCCTTTTGCAAAACCTGTAATATGAAAAAGAAAAAAAATTAACAGTGATATCTAATCTGCCAGAAACATATTATCACTATATTTACAATATCCATAAACAGAATGCAGACCAATATGATTCTTATCAAGGTACCATGTTAAAAGACTGTAAATGAGTCTTTAAATCAAAAATGTGGCTGAGGGGGATTTCCTCCTAATAAAAGACTACACTAGCTAGGTTCCAACTAGAATATAAAAAGAAAATCTCATTACAGGGTTTAATATTTTTAACTGCAATTTATTATTTTTACATACTACTTTGTTACTTCCACTCTTTATAAACCATTAAGTAGAAACTGATCATATCCTAAGAATTTGCATTTTCTATTCCTTAATTATTTCTAATTCATTGTATTAATGAATACATAAGTGATAGAAATACTTAGTTTATTTGAAAAATTAATATAGTACACTTAAGTATATACATTCCTTCTAATCTTGTTTATACTTATTTTAAAGTATGATTGATATACTTGGACAAAAATGAAGCAAACTATTCTGTATTCACAATCCAAATGATCACAAATATGGTATTTTGTGACAACACAGAATAACCACACTAAACATATAAAATATCTAGAAACAAACTTATTAGAAAGAATGCAAAAACTATCTCACCTGAAAAGCATAAAAGATCTAAATAGAGAAAAACTACATTCTCAAATGGAAAAAATAATTTAAAAAAAAAATTTTTTAAATATTTAGTTTTGAGAGAGAAAGAGTACATGCACCCACAAGCGGGGGAGAGGTGGGGAGGGCTAGACAGAAGATCCATAGGACCCTCTATGCTGACAGCAGAGAGCCCGATGTGGGGTTCAAATTCAGGAACTGCGAGATCATGACCTGAGCTGAAGTCAACCACTTAAACCAGGCACCCCTAATTTTATTTTTCTTTAAATCAGTGCCACCAAGCTTGATACCATTACAGTTAAATCACAATGGGATTAACCACTAATTCTGAAGTTTAAATGCAAGAGCAAATATATAGGAAAAAATCTGTAAAACTTGGGAGAAATATGATTAATGATAGTGATTTAAACCTTAAAACATACCACAAAGCTATTATAATTAAAAATCTGTGGTAATAATGGGCTGCCTGGGTGGCTTAGTGGGTTGAGCGTCCGACTCCAGGTCATGATCTTACGGTTGATGAGTTCGAGCCCCGCATGGGGCTCTGTGCTGACAGCTCAGAGCCTGGAGCCTGCTTTGGATTCTGTGTCTCCCTCTCTCTGCCCCTCCCCGACACATTCTCTGTCTCAAAAATAAATAAACATTTAAAAAAAAAAACTGTAGTAATAAAATATCATCAAAGGACCACAATGGAGTATAGAAACAGACCATGTAAACCTGTGAATTTAATATAATAAATACGGCATTTCAATTCAATGTGGTAGGGAGAAGACATTCAACAAATTGCTTTAGGACAATTGATTACTTATATATGCAGGAAGTAAGTGTTATTCTTATCTTACACTACATACAAAATATATTTCATACACATCTAAGTGAAAAAAGTTACGAGGAAAAAAATAAACTATTCCGTCTACATTACCTCAAAGTACAGAAAGCATAACCAAGTTTAAGCCAAAAGCCATAAATGAAAGATAAAAATTAACTACATAAATCAATAACTTCTATACAGAAGACAAATTACAAATTAAAAATATATTTACAAGAGGCAAAACACACTAAACATTAGTATCTTTGATTAAGAACTCTTAAAAACGCTAAGAAAAAGAAAACAATTCAACAGAAAAAGCAGCCAAGGTCATGAACAATTCACCAAAAAAAATCCTGCTGAATGGCCAATAAACAAATAAAAAGATGCTCAAGTTCTCTAATAACCAAAGCAATGAATTATATTAAAATAAAAAATGAGTTGGGGCGCCTGGGTGGCTTGGTCGGTTAAGCGTCCGACTTCGGCTCCAGTCATGATCTCACAGTCCGTGAGTTCAAGCCCCGCGTTGCGCTCTGTGCTGACAGCTCAGAGCCTGGAGCCTGTTTCAGATTCTGTGTCTCCCTCTCTCTCTGCTCCTCCCCTGTTCATGCTCTGTCTCTCTCTGTCTCAAAAATAAATAAACGTTAAAAAAAATTTTTTTTAAATAAAAAATGAGTAACTAGAAAATAACCTTTTTGTGGTATCTAGTGAAATAACTGACATATGAATGGAGCCATTATAAAGAAAAGCTTAAGGGGAAATTTTCCATTTAGATGATAACATCCTTATCAATCTTTGCATAACAAGAAGTTAGATGATAACATCCTTATCAATCTTTGCATAACAAGAAGTTAAAAAAAAAAATTCAAACACTGTGATTCTTATGAAGCACACAGCACCATTTAGGAAGAGTTCTTACCAAACAAGCTGAACTTGACACCTAGTCTCTAGAGCTCACTTCCATTTATAAGAAGTATAGGGGTTAAAGGAAAAAGTTAAAAACACCCCAAAAAACAAATAGACAAATCATGAATGTAGACCATTATATAGGACAATGGATTTAATTTATGCAACCTGGCAGTGGCAAGAGGATAAAGAAGGTAGAAGGACCACTCTAGGTTTAAAAAAGCTTTAGAGATCCAATAAACATAATACGTGAACCAATCCTAACAAACCAACTTTACAAAGGTATTTTTTAAACAATCAGGGAGATCTAATTATGAACTGGGTAACATAACAAACAGTTCATTAGTTCATTAGATAATTTTATTAGGGGTGATAACAGCATTGTGATTATGATGTAGGAAAATATGCATGGATATTTGGTGATACTAAGGAATTATTTTATGTAGGTAGGACAGTAGCATCATTACAGTTATCATAGGAAAAGGAAGTCTTGTGTTCGAGATATATCTATAGAAATACTTACAGATAAAATGCTATATATATGGGATTTGCTTCAAAATAACACAGTGGGGTGAACTGAATTAGGTGGGAGTATGCCAAAGACCAACCAGAAGTTGTTAGTTGTTGAAACTGGGAGATGGATACATGAGGTTTCATTATGTTGTGCTCATTAAATAGAATGTGGGCCAATATCAAAGCCAGTAAGTATTCCATTCACATATTTAAGGCACCAAGTCAAATGAATGTAGTTTTAATTGGTCTTTAAATAAAAAATGTCACTGAAGGAGCTTTTTCCGAATAAAAGATCATAGTAGTTGGGTTCATTATGTGCATTGCCTTTATATATGTTTGAAATTTTCTGTACTAAAAAGCTAAAAGGGGCGCCTGGGTGGCTCCGTCGGTTAAGCGTCCGACTTCAGCTCAGGTCACGATCTCGCGGTCCGTGAGTTCGAGCCCCACGTCAGGCTCTGGGCTGATGGCTCAGAGCCTGGAGCCTGCTTCCGATTCTGTGTCTCCCTCTCTCTCTGCCCCTCCCCCATTCATGCTCTGTCTCTCTCTGTCCCAAAAATAAATAAACGTTAAAAAAAAAAAAATTTTTTTTTTAAATAAATAAATAAAAAGCTAAAAAATGCTTAAAAGAAAGGAATTATTTGAATTTTTTAAATAGAAATACTGGGGGCGCCTGGGTGGCTCGGTTGAGCATCAGACTTTGGCTCAGGTCATGGTCTCATGGTTTGCAAGTTCGAGCCCCACATTGGGCTCTCTGCTGTCAGCGCTGAGCCTGCTTTGGATCCTCTGTTGGGCTCCTTTGTCCCTCTCCCTCCCTCCCTCTCTCTCTCTCTCTCTCTGCCCCTCCCCCACTAGCATTCTCTCTGTCTCTCTCTCTCTCTCTCTCAAAAATCAACATTAAAAAAAAGGTAATACTGAAGCATGTCAGGGTGAGATGACAATATTTGGAATTTCCTTCAAAATACTTCAGAAAAACAGAAGAAAAGGACAAATGAAGCAAATGTGACAAAAATCTTGGTAAATAAATGTTGAGTCCAGTGATGGGTATACAGAGGTTCAATGTTCTCATCTTTATCTTTGTGTATGTTTGAAAATTTTGATAACACAAAAATCTTTTTCATCTTGAGGACTGGGGAAAGTTCACTTTACTAATTCATTGTTGAAAAGTACATTCAGAAATGTTTGTTATCATATACACGGAAGCGTATATAAATCCCGTTTCTGGTGATGTTCTAGCAAAATTTACTAAAACTTTTAGTGTTCAAAAGCAAATGAGCGGAAAAAAGCTTTGGTGGGTCTTGTCGCGGTTCCCACCTTTGCCTTCATCTCTGCAGCATGGTTTTCATAACCCGGCAATTTGTGCACTCTGTGTGCTCCTCATCCGCTACCTCAGCCTCCGTGAAGAAAATCATCATCAACTACATGTTGGTTACTGGCAGCAAGATGATGGGCACTGACATCACCCAGGTTGCTGCAGCAACTGGCCACAACGGTGTTGGTGGACCAGACAGAGGACATGCTGGCAAAATCTAGAAATGAGATTGAGGAAAGCCTTAGGAAAGTGCCAGAGAAGAAGTCTGCATAAAACCCCAAGGCGGGTGATGAATTTGTGGAGAAGACCCTGAGCAACCTATCAACCAGCATGGATGCAGCATCCATAGTCCACAGCATGGACTTGGTGGTAGAGGCCATGCTGGAGAATTTAAAGATGAAGAATGACTTCTTCAAGAGGTTGAACAAGTTTGCCTCTGAACGTACAATCTTTGCCAGCAACACTTCCTCTCTGCAGTCTACAAACATAGCCAATGCCACCATAAGACAGGACTGATTCGCTGGACTCCATTTCTTCAACCCAGTGCCCTTGATAAAGCTTGTGGAGGTCATTAAAACACCACTGACCGACCAGAATACACCTGAATCTCTGACAGACTTCAGCAAAGCCCTGGAAAACCATCCGGTTTCTTGTAAGAACACATCTGAGTTTATTGTGAACTGTCTCCTAGTGCCATACCTCATGGAAGCAGTCAGGCTGCATGAATGAGTAATGCATCCAAAGGAAGATATCAACACTGCTATGAAGCTAGGAGCTGGTTACTCCATGGGCCCATTTGAGCTTGATTACATAGGGCCGGATACTACAAAGTTCATCATGGACAGGCGGCATGAAATGGAACCCTTTGTTTCAACCCAGCCTGTCCTTGAAGAAGTTGGTAGCAGAGAATAAGCTTGGCAAGAAGACTGAAGAAGGACATTGCAAATACAAGTGAGGCACAGTTTCTCTGCCTCTGCAAAGAAACCCTGTAAGCAATGTACCAGCAGCCCCCCAAGTACCCATGGGAATGTTCTCTGGTCAGACATTCCCTCATACAGCATAGTCCGTTCGATGTGGGGTTTTTTTGTTTTGTTTTGTTTTTAATGTTAGAGACAGAGTGAAAGAGAACACATGCACACATGGAGAGGAAAAACAGAGAGACAGAGACAGAATCCTAAGCAGGCTCTGCACTGTCATTGCGGAGCCTGACACGGGGCTCGATCCCACAGCCCCAGGATTATGACCTGAGCTGAAATCAAGAGTCAGAGGTCCAACCAATAGAGCCACCCATGCACCCCCAATGTGCATTTTGATTGTAATCTATCTGAAGTAATTATTTACACTAGTTATAATAAGAGTAGATTCCTCCATTGAGAACTAGTTCCCTTTTATATTCTGTTCATTCTGTGTATTTTCTAACAAGTTTTATAACTCTTGAAGCAAACATTTTTCTGAACCTTATCATTTTCTTCTTAACGTTTATTTTGAGAAGGAGTGTAAGCGTGGGGAGGGGCAGAGAGAGAATCCCAAGCAGGCTCTGAGCTGTCAGCGCGCAGCCCAACACGGGGCTCAATCCCATAAAGCATGGGATCATGACCTGTGCTACAATCAAGTCAACATGCTTAACTGACTGAGCCACCCAGGTGCCCCAAACCTTATCATTTTCATAAAGAATTGCCTGGATCCATTCACTTGTAAAGGGGACAGCCCTTCCTCCTAGTGCGTGCTAAGTTCATCACTGCCAGACAGTAATGAGCCATTGGACACATATGTGGTGTGTCTGTGAATGCTAGAGTGAGCAGCACTTGCACCTTGCATTTTTGAGAACATATGCTACCTGCAGCTTCAAGCCTTACCCTACATTTTGGGCACAACATAAGATGTCATGTCTTTATTCAACTCCTGCTATTAGATTGGTAGGAATATCTCCATGGTTTGCAGGAAGAGGTGTTTTTTTAATTTTTTTTTTAATGTTTATTTATTTTTGACAGAGAGAGAGACAGAGCATGAGCAGGGGAAGGGCAGAGAGAGAGGGAGACACAGAATCTGAAGCAGGCTCCAGGCTCTGAGCTGTCAGCACAAAGCCCAACTCAGGGCTCGAACTCACAGACAGCGAGATCAAGACCTGAGCCGAAGTCAGACGCTCAACCGGGCCACCCAGGCACCCCGGAAGAGGTTTCATTCACATCCAAAATCTGAGTGATTATCGTCTCTTTTTTTTTTTCATGAGAAATCATTGCTGCAAACTGCCTATAAATTGATTCTAATAAAATGCAATCTTTTAACCTGTGAAAATTTGAATTAAAATAAACATGAGTATAATTTAAAAAAAAAGCAAATGGGCAGAGGGCAAAGGAAAAAAGAGAGAGAGAAAGAGACAAAGAAACAGACTTTTAGCTGTAGAGAACAAATTGATGGTTATCAAAGGGAGGTGGCTGGGGAGATGGGTGAAATAGGTAATGAGGATTAAGGAGTACATTTGTTGTGATTAGCACCAGGTATCGTATGGAAGTAATGAATCACAATATTGTACACCTGAAACTTTGACATCGTATGTTAACTATACTGGAATTAAAATAAAAATTTAATTTAAAAAAAACTTTAAGTGTTCATACCCCGCCCTAGCATTTCTACTTCTAGGGATTTATTACACAGAAATACTCCTAAATTTTTAAGACAGTATCTACAAAGATGTTTGCAATGCAAAAAAAAAAAAAAAAAAAAAAAAAAAAGGCTAGAAACAACTCGTGTTCAGTAATAAAGGTTATCCAAATTATGGTAGATCCATAAAATACTTTATGTTTGTTAAAGAGAATGAGGTAGATCAACAAGTACTGAAGTAGAATCATATCTAAGATAAATAGAGAAATGAACTACATAATAGTATACATATTGTAATATCTTTATAATTAAAATTTTGGAGAAAGAATAGGAAAGAAAATGTTAATACGTGTAAGAAAAAATATTTATATCAAATACATGTATCTGTGGAATATTAACCAGGAATATTAATTGGTGTAAATTAACCAGGAATACAATATATAACACACTCTAGCTTCTACATTAATTCTACCTATAATATTTGAATTTTGTGTAACAAACACATGCATAACTTTGTAATCAAAAGGAAAAGATTTACACTAAAAGCAAACAAACAATAAGTTATGTCATTCATTTGGTTTTAGTTCTACAATTTACAGTTTTAATTCTGAACATTTCTGGATTCATAGAGTCCTTTGAGAATCTAATGAAAGTTATAACTCTTTCTTAAGAAAAATACATACAGGGGCGCCTGGGTGGCTCAATCATTTAAGCATCTGGCTTCAGCTCAGGTCATAATCTCACTGCTCATGACTTTGAGCCCCACGTCCGTCTCTGTGCTAACAGCTCGGAGCCTGGAGCCTGGAGCCTGCTTCAGATTCTGTCTCCGTCTCTGGCTCTCTGTCTCTGTCTCACTCTCTCTCAAATATAAAACATATGAAAAGATTTTTTTAAAAACCATATTAAAAAAAGGAAGAAAGAAGGACCACAAAACAGAATGGTCACACACTGCTGAAGCCTATCTATCCTTAATGTTAGGTCAACAGATTACAGTGTAGAGAGATACAGATTTCCTCAGTCCTCAAGGCAGACAGATGGGCAGGGTCGGAGCAGCCTCCTCAATTGCTTCTGTGGCCCATCCAAATATCATTTCCATGTCTAGCATACTATGAAAAAGGTTAGGAAGTACTGTATCTTAAGGTCCAAACCTTTATTTTAAAGGTAAATATGGTTGGGGTACCTGGGTGGCTCAGTCGGTTAAGTATCCGACTTCAGCTCAGGTCATGATCTCATGGTTCATGGGTTCGAGCCCCATGTCGGGCTCTTTGCTGACAGCCCAGAGTCTGGAGCCTGCTTCTGTATCTCCCCCTCTCTCTGCCCCTCCCCCACTCTCACTCTGTCTCTCTGTCTCTGAAAAATAAATAAACATTAAAGATAAATAAGGTTGTGTCAAGATGGCCAAGTAGTTTAAGGCACCAGACTCAAGCACCTGCTTCATAAAGATAAATATGAACTTAAGAACATCTTTCAGCTGTGACACACAAAATCTAATAAGCAAAATCAAGGAAAGATTTCTATTTTTAAAAGCTTAAAAAAAAAAAAAAAAAAAAAAGCCTGGCCTGTGTGACAGGTTAGACAAGTGGTGATCGAAGATAATTTAATTATACTGCCTACAAGGATAAATATGAAGAACAAACAACAGATGAAAGGAAAGCCAGAAGAGAAGAATGGGAACACATACACTAAAGGATGCAATGAAAAACTTGACAGTTGAAAAGCAGGAAAAGAGAAAGGATTAGATGAAGGAGGGCACAGAAAGCTCTCTTAGACACTTTCCACGTAGAAAAGAAATGAATTCAAAAGTGCTACTGGGCAGCCAGTGAAGAACAATTTGAACAGTGTCAAGTGGCATCAAAGAGTGAAATTTCAACCTTGAACTAACTTTGCCCAAGGAACAAGAGTGGTCTAAGCAACCTAGGGACTGGGATTACAGGAGTATATCAGATGGCTATTGACCGAAAAAATTAATAGCCAGAAGACTTAAGGACCAAGCTCTGAGAGCTAGTTAAAATAATGTAAGACTGTGCAATACTGGTATAACGCATTATAAGATCAACAAAATTGGTTTTCATATTTCAAACTGATCATAGTGTGGGAACTAAAGCATCTTACATATTACATAGCAAGTGTTCAATGAAGACTTGAGGAAATGAATGAATCTAATAATAGAACACCAAGATGATTTCAAGGGCAGCCAGTTAAAAAATAACCAGACTTCCTGTGAACAACAACAACAACAACAAAAAGGACTAGACACCCATTTAATAATACGAGCTTTTCAATTATATTTTAAAGAACCACTGTATGCCTGACACTGACAACTTAGGCCCCAGGAATACAGGGGCCTTGCTCTCATGGAGCTAACTTTCTACTGGGGGAGTGAGTAGAAGATGACAGAGAAAGAAACAAAAACATAAATATGAATAATAAGCTCTGCAAAAATAATTTGACAGCATGATTTACAGAATGTGTCTACCAGGCTCCTTTAAATTGGGTTTGAAATGGAAGGCCTTTCCGAAGAGGTAATATTTAGGATACAGGCCAAATGACATAAAGAAGCTAGGCTAGGCACACCAAGCTCTGTAGGTGTATTGTCAAGAGGTCTGACAAAAGCCAACTGCGTATAAACAGGTATGAAAGATCTCTCCCCAAGTGAACAGGAAGAGGCCTTTCTAGACAACTGGTATGGCTCCAAAGAAAAAATGAGGCAGAAAGTAATGTGTTCACAATAGCAGCTCACAGATCACAGATACTTTCTTCAAAGAATCCAGCAGTTTTGAATGATTAAGAAGATTAAATATTCCTTAGTGGAGCAGGATGTTATGGCAATAATAGAAAGGTTGAACAGAACTACAGAAACAGTTAATAAAATAACCTCTCCAAATTTTATTTTACCTCAACTTTTTAAAATTTTTCACTGAAATCTGACAGAAAATTTCCAAAAAAATAAGTGCAGCTCAGTGAAGTATCACAAACAGCACACCTATGTAACCAACTAGATCTAGAAACAAAACATTCCCAGTATCCCAGAAACTCTCCTTGTGACTCCTACAATACTGAGTTTAAATGACTAAAAGCGGAATTCCAGGATTCTGAGAGAAGGGAGGAGATAGGATGGGAAGGGAGTGGACAGGACCAGAGAGGAGAGAAGGGAAGAAAGAAAAAAGGACCAGAGATTCCTGGTGGTCCATTTGCAAATTATTAAGACTTAGTTGGGGGGGGAGGGAGGGGGCCTAGGACGGTAAGAAAAGGCCAATTCAAATAACTCAAGCACATATTTCAAAAATTAGAAAAGCATCTAAGATAAGCTCCCCTAAAAATCAGACTGTGGCATATACATCCCATTCCCAAATAGCACAAATTACACACATATACACTATTCTGCATATAATTTAAGGTAATTCACAAAGATCCCTGGAAAGACAGGCATCCCATATTAAAAGCCCTTGAAATAAACTGTTCTCTTCATTTTACAGATGGGGAAACCTCAGAAACACTAAATGACATGCCTAACTAGTAAAATTGTTTAAAAAAAAAATTCCTAAAGATGACAAAAGACATACCGTAAAGATATATGGTTTCCACTAAATTGACCTATATATTTAATATGACCTCAGTAAAAATACCAGTAAGGAATAAACAAGGTCACTCTGAGATTCCTATGGAAAAGAAAGGTTAAGAAAATTTTGAACAATAAGACTAATAATAAAATAGCTTTACCAGATATTAAAACTTACTTTAAAATAATCAAAACTGTGGTAGACAGCTTTTAGGGAGCTTACATTTTAGAAGACAGTAATAGACATTAATGATAAATATAATTAAATAAACATAAAGTAAAGAAAGGTGAAGTTAGGTCAGAAATTCAGTTCCAAATTCACCTATATGTGTTCTTATGCCATTTCTCTAGATATACAGTTCTGCATCTCTAATTTGTACAGCTTAAAGTATTAATTCATCTCATGTCTAAAATTATTAGAAATAAAGAAAACAAATTCCATCTATATAGATTTAATATTATTTGGTGAGGCCTAAAGTACTACCAAAACAAAAGCAAAATATTTATGAAAACTCTAAGTTCTAAATTCAGTCACAGTGTGCATATAGGATCAGAAGACATGTAAATTAGAGATGTACAGTAAATTAGAAGACATGTAAATTAGAGATGTACAGTAAATTAGAAGACAGCAAAATTAGAAATGTACATGTATTAAAGTATTAACATAGTAAATAAATTATATTGAATGCTCAAGGGCAGAAAGGAAACAATGTGGTAATGGTACATAAAAAGGTCTATCAATGGACAAATTAATTATTGTGAATCCAAATACAGAATCAAATCCATATGGAATTTAATTCATGACAAGGCAGATTTCAATCTATGAGGAAAACATGGTTTATTATGAATGATATTGAGATGAATTGAGTAACCAGCAAAGATTCGGGGGAGGAGTAATCTCCTCACACCTTATACCATGATAACAGATAAATAAGACCCATATCAAACTTCTACAGATGAAAAATATCAGAAATGAAAAATACACCACACAGGATAACAGTAGATTAGACACTAGAAAAAAAAAAGATGAGAGATTTAACTAACCTAACAATAAGAAATGGGGCGTCTGGGGGGCTCAGTTGGTTTAGCATTTGATTCTTAACTTAAGGTCAGGTCATGATCCCAGGATCATGGGACTGAGCCCTGTGTCAGGCTCTGTGCTAAGCATGGAGCCTGCTGAAGATTGTCTCCCTCTCTCTCACTGCCCCTCTCCCCCGCTCATCCATGCACATGCGCGCACGCTCCCTCTCCTCACTAAAATAAATAAATAAAATTATTTAAAAAATAAGAAACTATCCAAAATAAAGCACAGAGACTGAGAACATAAACAAAACTTATGTGAAGAGTGACAATAACAAGCAGTCTTGCATTACCCTGGAAACCCAAAAGGGGAAGAGGGGAGAAAACACAAATATCTGAAGAATTGCTGAATTTTCCCCAAATTTGCTGAAAACCATAAAATTACAGATCCAAGAACTCATCAAATCCCAACCAGAATAAACTTTTTTTAAAGCCATACAAAGGCACTTCATAATCAAACTGCTGAAAACCAGTGGTAAGAAAATCTTCAAAGTGGGGCGCCTGGGTGGCTCAGTTGGGTTAAGTGTCCAACTTCAGCTCAGGTCATAATCTCGCAGCTCGTGAGTTCGAGGCCTGCATCGGGCTCTGTGCTGAGAGATCAGAGCCTGGAGCCTGCTTCGGATTCTGTGACTCCCTCTCTCTCTGCCCCTAACCCACTCGCATTCTGTCTCTGTCTCTCTCAAAAATAAATAAACATTAAAAAAAAAATTTTTTTTTTTTAAAGAAAATCTTTGGGGCACCTGGGTAGCTCAGTCAGTTGAGCGTCCAACTTCAGCTCAGGTCACGATCTCACAGTTCGTGAGTTCGAGCCCCACACCGGGCTCTTTGCTGATGGCTCGGAGCCTGGAGCCTGGTTCGGATTCTGTGACTCCCTCTCTCTCTGCCCCTCTCCCACTTGTGCTCTGTCTCTCTCTGTCTCTGTCTTTCAAAAATAAATAAATGTAAAAAAATTTTTTTTTCATTTAAAAAAAAAAATAAAAAGAAAAAAAGAAAATCTTCAAAGCAACCAGAAGAAAATGACCCATTATGTACAGAGCAACAAAAATACAAAGGACAGCAGACTTTTCAACAGGAACTGTATAATCAGAACACAATGTAGAACCATATTTAAAGCACTAGAAGAAAAAAAGCAAACCTGTGACTCTAGAATTCTTACCTCAAAGAAAACACCCTTCAAAACTGAAGGTAAATGAAAACTTTCCAGACAAAATCTTTCCAGAGAAAATTCATTGCTATCATACCTGTACCATAAGAAATATTAAAGGAAATTTTTCAAGCAATATTATGATAAGCCCACATGGCAGGAAACTGATCCTCCTGTCAACAGTCATGTGAGTGACCCACCTTGAAGGTGGATCTTCCAGTCCCTGGAAGACTGTAAACCCAGCCAAGGTTTTTACTACAACCCCATGAGACACTATGCCAAAACAACCCACATAAGCCACTTCCAAATCCCTAGTCCATAGAAACTATGAGATGACAAATTTTTATTGTTTGAAGCTTCTAAGTTTCAGAGTGATTTGTTACACAGTGATAGATAACTACCAAAAACACTATCAACAAACTAGACCTAACCAACAATAATAGAACACTACAAACTACAACAGCTAGAAGCTCATTCCATTGTTCATAAAATATATCCTAATAAATACCTTTTTTTCATTTTTAAGAAGTACTGGGATATTACTGACTGACAGAATTATGTAGTCAAACACACAGACCTTTTCAAATGATCTACACTGTATGTGTTTATCAACATACATATCAATATACCCACTCTCCATCCTCTTCTTCCTACTGAACTGTGACCCTCAAAAATTCATACATTGAAGTCCTAACCCCCACTGTGACTGTATGTGGAGACAGGACCTTTGAGGAGGTAACTAAGGTTAAGTGAAGTCATAGAGTGGAGCCCTAATCCAATACAACTAGTGTCACTATAAGAAGAGAAAAATAGGGCCGCCTGGGTGGTTCAGTTGTTCGAGCGTCTGACATCAGCTCAGATCATGATCTCATGGCTCATGGGTTCAAGACCCGCATCGGTCTCTGTGTTTACAGCTCAGAGCCTGAAGCCTGCTTCAGATTCTGTGTCTCCCTCTCTCTCTGCCCCTCCCCCACTCGTACTCTCTCAAAAATAAACATAAAAAAAAAAAGAAGAAGAGAAAGAGACACCAGGGTTACACACATACACACAGGAAAGACCATGTGCAGATACAGGGAGAAGGCAGCCATCTATGGCCCAGGAGAGAAGCCTCAGTAGAAACCAAACCTGCCAGCACCTTGATCTTGGACTTCCAGGCTCCAGAACTGTGAAAAATAAATTTCTACTGTTTAAGCCCCCCTGTCTATGGTATTATGTTATGGCAGCAAGCTAATATACTCCCTCAATGGGACACAACTGCCTAAATACACAATGGAGCCTGCCTTATGGCCAGCACTGAAATTAGTCCAAACCAGACTGATGGCTTTTCAGTACTGACAAGCAGAAAATATCAATGAATGGTATATGGATCTTACCACTTTATGGTATTGAAACATTTTAAATGAACATTACACAAACTATGTTCTCAGACCACAAAGCAATTAAAATGGAAATCAGTAACAGACATAGGCTTAAAAATCCTTAAAAATTTGAAAATTTACACACCTGCAAACAATGCATGGACCATGCTTAGTGCTTGGCTAAGTACTAAAGCAATGGATATTCTCATTGTACTGACGGAGAAGAGTGTAAATTAACATACCAAATATGAGGACAATTTGGCAATATTGTATTAAAGGTATAAATGCATACCTATTTCACCCAGTAATTCAAGGAATTAGAGTCAGGACTGCCCAATTTCTGATCTAGAACTTTTTCACAAAACCTACGAGAACATTTTTTCAAGGTACAAAGAAAGAATTTTCATATGGTGTCCAGATGAAAGAGTTAAGCTGTAAGATGTAGTATAGCCAAAATAATAAAATATTATAACCCCCATAGTTTTCAACAGCTTGAACAAAGAGAAAAATAAAATAAAATAAAAAATTTTTAAAGGGGGTGAATTCAAAAAATTCTACCAAGCAGGACACAAAGACTGGCACTTAGCCAGGGAGCATAGCCTAGGGACCCACCCAATCAGGGCTGATTAAGGACCTAGCCTGTGGCCCCACCCAATCACAGAGTCCAGCTAGCTACACTACCTGGCCAGGAAGCACAGCCTGCGATTCTGTCCAACCAGAGATTATTATGGAGCCCAGCCAATGGCCCTGCCTGACCAGAGAACCCAGCCAGCAGCCCCACCTGAATGCAGACCCATCTGACAGTAAAATCCAGCCAGGGGACCCCTCTCAACTTAAGAGCACAGGCAGTGGCTCCACCCAACCAGACACCCTGAAGTGCTGCTTGCCAATGAATAGTATCAGCTGGCCCATTCAGAATCCCAGGCTGAGGTGAATGAAGAAAATCTTTCCCTACCAAGGTGAACATGTAAAGACTGGAAAAGGAGACCACTTCCTCAAATGCACACATCCCAACATAAGTATAGAAGGATCAAGAAGAATCAGGTAAACCTGAAACCACCAAAGGAAATCAATAAGGTTCCTCTATGAAGAAATGGAGATGAACTGAATGACAAAGAATTCAGAATAATCCTCTTAAATAAGTTTTGTGAACTACAAGAAAACCCTGATAGAAAATAAGCAAAAATACAGGGAAAATACATGAATAAAATAAGTTCAAGAAGACATGAAAATCATGCAAAAAACAAACAGAAATTCTACAGCTGAAGAATATAACTGAACTGAAAAATTCAACAGAACTATTCAATAGCAGACTTCACCAGGAAAGAATGCATAAAAACAAGACATGTCATTTGAAATCTCCAGTCAGCAGAGCAAGAGGAAAAAAGAATAAGAAAGAATGAAGAAAGCTACAGGACTCATAAGACACGACTCAAACAAACAACATACATCATTATAGGAATCACAAAAGGAGGACAGAGAGAAGGGGACCAAAAGTCTATTTAAAGAAATAATGGCTGGGACGCCTAGGTGGCACAGGTGGTTACGCATTTGGCTCTAGGGGCGCCTGGATGGCTCAGTCAGTTGAGCGTCCCACTTCGGCTCAAGTTATGATCTCCTGGTCCATGAGTTTGAGCCCTGTGTTGGGCTCTGTGCTGACAGCTCAGAGCCTGGAGCCTGCTTCAGATTCTGTGTCTTCCTCCCTCCCTGCACCTCCTCTATTTGCACTTTGTCTGTCTGTCTGTCTCTCTCTCTCTCTTTAAAATATATTTTTAAAAATATATTTTTTAACAAAAAAAAAGCATTTGACTCTTGATCTCAGCTCAGGTCATGATCTCACAGTTTGTGAGTTTGAGCCCCACATGGGCCTGTGTGCTGATGGAGCAGTCTGCTTGGGATTCTATCTCTCCTTCTCTCTGCCCCTTCCAGCTCGTGCCTTCTCTCTCTCTCTCTCTCTCTATCTCTCTCAAAATAAACTTAAAAAAATTTTTTTCAAATAAAGAGATAATGGCCGAAAACACCCCAAATTTGGGGAAATAAAAAGAACACCAAGACTCAGGAGGCCCTAAAGTCCCTAAGTAGGTTTAGTCCCAAAAGGTCTACATTGAGACCCATTATCATTAAGTTATCAAAACCACATATCTGACAAAAGACAAGTATCTAGAATATATTAAGAAATCTCAAAACTCAACTGTAAAAAACAACAACAACAAAAATTCAATTAGAAAGTAGGCAAAAGAGGGACACCTGGGTGGCCCAGCTGGTTGAGCATCTGACTTTTGATTTTGGCTCAGGTCATGATCCCAGGATCCTGGGAACAAGCCCCACATTGGGGTTTAGGATTCTCTCTCTCTCTCTCTCTCTCTCTCTCTCCCTCTCTCTCTCTCTCCCTCTCCCTCTCTCTCTCTCTCTCTCTCCCCCTCTGCCCTTTTCCCCCACTTGTGTGCTCTCACTCTCTCTTGCTCTAAAAGGAAAATAAACAGCAACACAATAATATAATAAGAAACTGTGATACTTCACTCTCAACAATGGATAGATCATCCAGACAGGAAATTAATAAGGAAACAGCAGATGGGAACAACACTATAAACCAAACAGATGTAACAGACACATACAGAACATTCCATCCAACAGTGACAGAATACACATTCATCTCAAAACAGAACATTATCCTAAAAAGATCATATGTTAGACCACAAAACAAGTCTTAACAAATTTAAGAAACTGAAATTACATCTTTTCTGAACACAATGAAAACTATAAAACTAGAAATCAATAACAGGAGAGAACCTGGGATTCTCACAAACACACAGAAATTAGACAATAAACTCCTGAACAACCAACAGATCGAAAAAGAAAGGAAAATAAAAAAATATCTTGAAACAAATGAAAATGGAAACAAACCAAACTAAAACCTACAAGATGCAGAAAAAGCAGGTATAAGAGGGAAATTTATAGCTATAAATGTCTACATTAAGGAAAAAGAAAGATTACCAATAAACAACCTACCTTGACATGTCAAGGAACGAGGGGGGAAAAAAAGAAAGAACAAAGCCCAAAGCAGAAGGAAGAAAACAGAACAGAGCAGAAATAAATGAAATTAAAAATGGAAAACCAATAGAAAAGAACAACAAAACTAAGAGTTGGTTTTTTGCAAAGATAAACAAAACTGACCAATCTTTAAGTAGACTAATCAACAGAAAAAGAACGATGACTCAAATTAATAAAATTATAAATGAAAGAGAAGAAATTACAATTAGTAGCACAGAAATACAAAGGATAAGAGTCTACTACAAACAATTAAATACCAAAAATTTGACAATCTAGAATAAATGGATAAATTCCTAGAAACATACAACCACTAAAGACTGAATCAATGAAAAAAACCAGAAAATCTGAACAGACCAATAACATAAAGAGACTGAATCAGTAATCAAATCCCTCCCAGACAAAAAAGCCCAGGACCAGATGGCTTCACTGGTGAATTCCGCCAGACATTTAAAGAATTATTAATGCCAATCCTTCTCAAATTCTTCCAAAATACCGAAGAGGAATGAACACTCTCAATTTCATTTTGCGAGGCAAACATTACTCTGATAAGACACTAAAAGAAAAGAAACTTACAGGCCAATATCCCTGATGCATATTGATGCAAAAATTCTCAACAAAATGCTAGCAAACTGAACGCAACAGCACATGAAAAAATCAGATCCTACACCAAAAGGGAGTTACCCCTGGGATATAAGGATGGTTCAAAATACGCAAATTAATCAATGTAACACCACATTAACAGAATGATGGATAAAAATCATACAATAATCTCAACAGATGCAGAAAAAGTATGTGACAAAAATCAACATCTGTTGCATGATAAAAACTCCACAAGAGTGTTATGCTAAGTGAAATAAGCCATACAGAGAAAGACAGATACCATATGGTTTCACTCTTATGTGGATCCTGAGAAACTTAACAGGAACCCATGGGGGAGGGGAAGGAAAAAAAAAAGAGGTTAGAGTAGGAGAGAGCCAAAGCATAGGAGACTCTTAAAAACTGAGAACAAACTGAGGGCTGATGGAGGGTGGGAGGGAGGGGAGGGTGGGTGATGGGTACTGAGGAGGGCACCTGTTGGGATGAGCACTGGGTGTTGTATGGAAACCTATTTGACAATAAATTTCATATATTAAAAAAAAAAAAAAAAACTCCACAAACTGAGTACAGAGGAAATAAACTTCAACATAATAAAAGTTACATATGGCAAGCCCATAGCTAACCTCATACTAAATGGTGAAAAAATGAAAGCTTTCCTCTACAATCATGAACAAGATATGGATGCCTACTATCATCACTTCTACTCAACAAAGCACTAGAAGTCCTAATGACAACAACTAGGCAAGAACAAGAAATAAAAGGCATTCAAATCAGAAAGAAAAAAGTGAAATTATCTGTTTACAGATGACATATTATACATAGAAAACCCTAAAGACTGCACCAAAAAACGATTAGAATATTACTAGTATCACAGGATACAAATCAACATACAAAAATCAATTGCATTTTTATATTCTAACAATGAATTATATGCAAGTAAAATGAAAAAAAAAATCTCATTTACAGTAGTAGCAATAAGATATGTAGAAATAAATTTAACAAAGGAGGTGAAAGATTTGTGCACTGAAAACTATAAAATACTGTTGAAAGAAATTGAAGACACAAATAAATGGAAATGTATCCCATGTTCATGGACAGGAAGAATTAATATTGTTAAAATGTCCATACTAGGGGCACCTGGGTGGCTCAGTCGGTTGAGTGTCCGACTTCAATTCAGGTCATGATCTCGTGGTGCGTGAGTTCGAGCCCTGCGTCGGGCTCTGTGCTGACCGCTCAGAGCCTGGAGCCTGTTTCAGATTCTGTGTCTCCCTCTCTCTGACCCTCCCCCGTTCATGCTCTGTCTCTCTCCGTCTCAAAAATAAATAAACGCTAAAAAAAAAAATTTTTTTTTAAATAAAATAAAATGTCCATACTAGACAAAGCAATTTATAGAATCAGTGTGACCCCTATCAAAATTCCAAAAGGGTTTTTCATAGAAATAGAAAAAAACATTTTGACATTTTTAAGACACTACACTTGACAACAGAATAATACACACTTTTTTCAAGTGCACATGGAACATTCACCAAGTTAGACCATATTCTGGGCTATGAAGGAAACCTTTAAAAAAAAAAAGTTAACAATTTTATTTAGTTATTTATTTTTATTTTGAGAGAGAGATAGAATCCATGCTCAGCATACAGCCCAACATGGGGCTCAATCCCACAACCCTGGGATCATGACCTGAGCCAAAATCAAGAGTCAGACACTCAACTGACATAGCCACCCAGGTGCCCCAAAGTTAACAATTTTTAAAAAGTTGATATAGAAGTATGTTCTCTGACTATAACAGAATTCACCTAGAAATTATTAAAAAACAATCTTGGAAAATCCTCAAAACTTCTAAAAAATCTTTGGGCCAACAAGGAAGCTCTGGAAAACAGAAAATAGTGTGACTTGAATAAAAATAAAAACATTAAAATTTGTGGGATTCCTCTAAAAATGTACATAGAAATTTATAGTATCACTGACATTAGAAAAAGTCACAAAGCATTGATCTAAAAATGCCACCTTAAAAAAATCAAAAAGAAATGACAAAATTAAACCCAAACAAGAAGGAAGACAATAATAACGAGCACATATCAGTGAAATAAAGAACAGATGGGGGGAAAAAAGAGACAGAGAAATCAATAAAACCAAAAGCTGATTTCATGAAAAGGGCAACACAAATGAAAATTTTTGTTTGCTCAGAAAATTCTATTTAGATGAAATGGACAAATTCTTTGAAAAATTAAAACTGCCAAACTGTACATAAGAAAAAAAAAAAAAAAAGTAACCTGAATAAGTACTACATCATTAAAGAAACTGGGGCGCCTGGGTGGCTCTGTCGGTCAGGCATCCGACTTCAGCTCAGGTCATGATCTCATGGTTCATGAGTTCAAGCCCCGTGTGGGGCTTGTCACTGGCAGCAGAGTCCACTTCAGATCCTCCATCTCCCTCTCTCTGCTCTTCTCCAGCTTGCACTCTCTCTCTCCAAAATAAATAAACTTAATAAAAAAAAAATTAAATTTTTACTTAAAAAAGCTTCCAACAGTAAATACTCTAAACTTATTATTGTTTCACTGTCCAACTCCACCAAACATTTGAGGGAGAAATAGTTATATTCTTCATAAACCCTTAAAAATATATACATAGAAGAAGAAAACCTTCCTTCATCTTACATAAGTAGCGTTACCTTGATACCAAAATCAGACAAAGATATTACCAAAGAAGAAAACAAACATATGACAAAAGAAGTCCAATATTCCTCTTGAACACAGAAACAAAAATCCTCACATCAAAATACTAGCAATTGGAATCTAGCAATATGTAAAAAAAGACATGCATCATGACCAAATACAGTTTATTCTAGGAATGCAAGACTGGTTCAATATTCAAAAATTATTCCATGTAATTCACCATATCTACAATTAAAAAGAAAAACCATACAATTATCTCATTTGAAGCAAAAAATCACTTGACAAAATCCAACAACCCATTCATGATTTTTTAAAAAAATTTTTTCTCAGCAAACCAGGAACAGAAGAGAAATTCCTCAATCTGAGAAAAGACATCTACAAAATCTTATAGCTAACATCATATTTAATGATAAAAGGTTTACTTTTCCCTAACATCAGGAACAAGATAAGGATGTCCATATCTATCACTTCTGCTCAATAGCGTAATAGAGGTTCTGTTCCACGTAATCAGGAAAATGAATAAACAGCACTAAGATTTGAAAGGATGTAAAACTATATTCAGACTCAGCATACTCACCTACATAGAAAACCTAATGGAGTCTACAAAAAACTACTAGAATAAATACGTTTAGCAAGGTTCAAGATCAATATACAAAATTTACTTGGATTTCTATTTACTAGCAACAATCAGAAATTGAAATATTTTCAACTACCACTTATAATAGTATAAAAATATGAAACACTTAGTCATTTAAAAAATGTACAAGACGTGTTCACTGAAAGCTACAAAACATTGCTGAAAGAAATTAAAGAAGACCTTAAAAAATGAATAGATTTACTGTAAGTTGGAAGACTTAGTAATGTTAGGATGTCAGTTCTCCCCAAACTGATCTGCAGATACAACACAATCCCAGTCAAAATCTAAGCAGGCTTTCTTTCTTGTAGAAACTGATAGGTTTAATCCAAAATTCATACGGAAATGTAAAGTTACCCACAGTAACTTTGAAATTAAAAATACTAAAGTTGGAAAGTTGATACTATCTGATTTTACTACAATCTTACTACGGTAATCCAGAGAGTTTGGCTCTGGCATAAAAATAGAAAGTCCAGGGATGCCTGAGTGGCTCAGTCAGTTAAGCGCAGATCTTGATTTCAGCTCAGGTCATGATCTCACAGTTTGTGAGATAAAGCCCCACTTTGGGCTCCATGCTGACAGTGCACAGTGCCTGCTTCTAAATCTCTCTCTCCCTCTCTCTCTGCTCCTCCGCAGCTCGTGCTCTCTCTCTCTCTCAAAATAAATAAATAAAAACTGTAAAAAATTAAAAAAAAACAAAAACAAACAGAAAGTCCAGAAACATCCACACATATATGGACAACTCTTTTTTTGACAAAGGTGCCAAAGCTATTCAATGAAGAAAGGACAGTATTTTCAACAACTGGATACCCATATGCAACAAAATGGACTTTGAGCCATACCTCATACCATATATAAAAATTAACTCAAAATTGATCATAGACCTAAACCTATAAAACTTCTAGAAGAAAATCTTGATGCCGAGTTAGGTAAATACTTCTTGATCTAACATCAAAGATAGGATCCAAAAGAGGCCAACACATTGATAAGTTGGACTTCACCGAAATTAAAAACCTCTGGTCTTCAAAAGATACTGTAAGTAGATAAGCCATAAACCAGGAAAAAATATTTGCAAATCATATACCTGAAAAATTACTTGTATCCACAATAAATAAGGAACTATATCAAAAGTTAATAATTAGAGGGGCACCTGGGTGGCTCAGTCAGTGGAGCATGCAACTCTTGATCACAAGGCTGGGAGTTCAAGCCTCGTGTTGGAGCCTACTTTAAAAAATAAATTCATTAAATAAAATAAAATGGAAAAAAAAGTTAATAATTAGAAACAAAGGAAAAAAATAAACCAGTAAGAAAAAAATAGGCAAAATATTTGAGCCAATACCAAACAAAATATATCAATGGCAAAAAAGGACATGAAAAGATACTTTAAAAATTCATTAGCCATTAAGAAAATGCAAATTAATACTACAAGAAGACACCACTACATAGCTATTTGAAGAGCTGAAATTAAAAAGAATGACCAACAGCAAGTATTAGCAAGAATTCAGACGAACTAGAATTCTCACACATTGCTGATATAGACTGGAACATTCAATGGGAAAACATTTTGGAAGTTTCTTTAAAAGTTAGGGGTGCTTGGGTGGCTCAGTCAGCTTGGGAGCCTGCTTGGGATTCTGTGTCTCCATTTCTCTCTGACCCTCCCCAGCTGGCACTCTGTTTCTCTCTAAAATAAGTAAACATTAAAAGACATTTTTTTAATAAGTAAATAAAAGTTAAACATTATGCGATTAATGTACTGAATCATACACTGAAAAATAATTGAAATGTAAACTTTTATAATATATACAAAACCATACTAAAAAACTTTTTAATTTTTAAAAAATTAAACATAAATCTACAATATGATCCACTCAAAACATACTTAGGTATTTACCCAACAGATATGAAGTATCCCTATAAAGACTTGTTAATATCCATATAAAAACCTGAATACAAATGTCGATAGCAGCTTTATATGTAATAGCCCAACACTAGAAATGACTCAAATGTTCATTGGCAGATGAACAAATAAACTGTGGTATATCCATACAGTGGAATGCTACTTATCAATAAAGAAATGAACTACACAACATGAATGAATCTCAAAATAATTATGTTGAAAGACAACAGATCAAAAACTATGTATACATATTATATAATTCCATTTATACAAAATTCTAGAAAATAAATCCATAAATAAATAAATCCATAGCAACAGAGTATAGATAGGTGGTTGCTGGGGGACAGGGCACAGGAAAAAGCTGGAGGTAGGGATTAAAAAAGGCACCAGGAACTTCACTCATATGAGGACTTTAAGAGACAAAACAGATGAACATAAGGGAAGGGAAACAAAAATAATATAAGAACAGGGAGGGGGACAAAACAGAAGAGACTCATAAATATGGAGAACAAACTGAGGGTTATGGGAGGGGATGTAGGAGGCAGGGTTGCGCTAAATGGGTAAGGGACATTAAGGAATCTACTCCTGAAATCGTTGTTTCACTATATGCTAACTAATTTGGATGTATATTTTAAAAAATATGGATGTAGGGGCGCCTGGGTGGCGCAGTCGGTTAAGCGTCCGACTTCAGCCAGGTCACGATCTCGCGGTCCATGAGTTCGAGCCCCGCGTCGGGCTCTGGGCTGATGGCTCGGAGCCTGGAGCCTGTTTCCGATTCTGTGTCTCCCTCTCTCTCTGCCCCTCCCCCGTTCATGCTCTGTCTCTCTCTGTCCCAAAAATAAATAAAAAACGTTGAAAAAAAAAAAAAATTTAAAAAATATGGATGTATATTTTTAAAAATAAAATAAAATAAAAAAAGGCACAAGGACCCTTTTGGGAATCATTGCTATGTTTACTATTTTGATTATGGTGATAGTTTTACAGGGGTATACATATTTGGCAACTTAAACGGTGGACTTTAAATGTGTACAATTTGTAATTATGCCTCCAACAAAGCTAATACCACAAAATGCCCTAAAATCATATGCAATTGCCGTATTCAAGCATTCCAATGCAATGCTCCAAAAAAAAGGCTTTGCTTCTTATGGCTCTGTCCACAAGACCATCAGTATAAATAGAATATTAATACGACATGCCAAAATGTTTCACAGTCCTGGGCAATTAATCACATAAAATGGGAATAATACCATTCTCTATATGTGTGTGTTATCCCATTTAATTTTTAAAAAATCTTGAAAATAAATAAATAAATTGAAGTAGGCATGTCAAACATCATTCCCATTGTACATGTGAGAAAAACTATAGCCAAGGAAAATTAAGTGATTTACCCAAAGACAAAAAGATAACAAATGTTGGAGGTACAACCCAAACATGGCCTTACAGGTAGAAATGTTCTCACAAATTCTAAACTAAAAGTTGCCAATTTCAAAGATACCCTGTCAAAAATGGGAGTTTTCTATAGATGACTGAGAAGCTAACTGGAGTTCTGTGATGATGAAAATATCACAGTTAATAAATCAGAACTATAACATACTCTTCCAAACCAGTATTCTAGGAAATTCTTCAATTACAGGGTGAGATTTCCAGAGATTCTTTCAAGAATATCTTCCATTAAACTGTCCCTACTTCTCCAAATAAAATCGCCTATGGGGCAGGGTATCTCAACCTGAGCAACGAATAAGGGTTAAAATTCCCTTAAGAAGTCAAAACCCCAAATCTAGGCTGCATGCTAGTTTGAGGTTCAAATTTACATTACTCATGTCGTATTGGAACTCCCCAAGCCAAATATTAATTTTTTTAATTGGCATTGGGATATCTGTGATATCTATGACAGCTGGCAGAACAAACAACAAACAAACCCAAACCACAAGGTATTCCCACAGCAAAAGCATTCCTACTTCACTCTACCACTGGACTTAAATACAAACACTAAAGAAGAGATTACATTCCAAAATTTCAAAAACAGAAAGAAACCATCCATCAACAGTCAGTAGGCACAATACACGGCAGGTTTGTTTTCCAAAAAATTTGAAAAATAGAACAAAAAATTCTGAAAACACACACACACACACACACACACACACACACACACACAAATGTTTTTAAAATTACTACAAGCATAGAAGGAATTGAAACCCTAACTAAAGAATAAGACTTTGGGGGGCACCTGGGCAGCTCAGTCGGTTAAGCATCTGACTCTTGATTTCAGCTCAGGTCATCATCTCATACAGTTCATGAGTTCAAGCCCCACGCTGTCAGCATGGAGCCTGCTTGGGATTCTCTCTCCCTCTTTCTCTGCCCTCCCCTGCTCTTGTGCACACATGTGCACACTCACACACGTGCGCGCTCTCTCTCTCTCTCAAAATAAACTTAAAAAAAAAAAAAATGACTTTTTTTTTAAGAAGGCCAAGTCAAAAGCAGATTTTCCTAGAGCTGAAAATTACATTTATTAAAAAAAAAAAAAAAATGTAATAGTCAAGCTAGACAGCAGATGAGATAGAGGTGAAGAAATTATCTAGAAGATAGATCTAGGAAATCACCCCCAATTCAGCCCTAAATAAGATAAATGAGTAGAAAATGAGTAAGCTCTAGGATTTAGAAGACAGAATGAGAAGATTCAACAAATATACTATAGCAATCCCAAAACAGAAATGAAACAATGGGAGAGACTTGAAATTCAAAGGGACAATGGTTGAGAATTTCCAGAAGCTATGAGACAAAAATCTTCATCTAGAACCAACCCAACAAATAGTCCCACCTAGACACAACATAGTGAAACTACAGATCACCAAAAAGTAAATCTTAAAAGCAACCAATAAATAAAGCAGATTACTTGCAAAGAAACAATTACACTGAAATACTTCTCAACAATAGAAACCAGAGGACAACAGAATAGTATCTTCAAAGTGCAAGGGAAAACAAATGTCAACTAAAATTCTCTACTCAGTTTAATATTATTAAGAGAGAGGTGCCTGAGGGTGCTCAGTCAGGTAAGCTTCCTACTTGGGCTCAGGTCATGATCTCACAGCTTGTGGGCTGAGCCCTGCTTTGTGCTCTGCACTGAAAACTCAGAGCCTGGAGTCTGCTTCAGATTCTGTGTCTTCCCTCTCGCTCCCCCTCCCCCTGCTCTCACTCTGTCTGTCTGTCTCTCTCTCTCTCTCTCTCTCAAAATAAATAAACTTAAAAAAAAAATTGTTTTAACATTATTCAAGAAAGAAGGTGAGAACTACTCTAGCACTTGATTGCCTTATATTCTTTCATGCCTGTGAAGCTTTATGTATTCTGTTCCTTCTATCCACAATGTCATCCTTCACCTCCCAATCTCCCACCAGATCAAATTCTTTGTAAAGTTTTCTTTAACGTTCACTACTACACAGTAACAACAGAGGTGCCAGGAAGGAGCTTAGAACACAGGCTTTGGATATGGACAGAAACAAATGTGAATAAGAGCTGTGTAACTTTGCTCAAGTTGCTTCTCTGAGATAGTATTTTCTTATGTAGATGCTAATATCAATCCCTAGGACTTGCTGAAAATGTTAAATGAGATATATGTAAATTCCTGATATAAAGCAAGCACTCATTAATAAAATCTACAGATTGACTATTAGGGAAAAAAATTTTTGAGAAGGTTGAAGGTTGCTCAATAAAAAAACTCAATAGCATTTGAAAATGTTTACAATATAAAATATTACCAAAAAAGCAAAAAATGAGAAATTGGAAAAAATAATTTTTAAAAGGATACTACTTATAGTAGAAACAAAAATAAGGTAATGAGGAACAAATCTAACAAAAGATACACAACTTATGGACAAAATTACTTTACTGGAAGAAAAAACAATTACTCTCATGGATAGGCAGACTAAATACTATAAAGACAACAATATATGTATTCTAGTGTAAAGTATTCTACTGCATGATTAAACCATAGTTTACTAATCTCCTTGTTTCCAATTTTTCCCAATTTAAAACAGTATTATAATGAATATCCTTGTACATGTCTCCTTTTAAAATGTCCTCAAATTTAATATGATTCCAATCAATATCAGACAGAAATTTTCCACAGAATTTGACGTTACCCTGAAATTAAAATGAAAGAGTTAGGGACCAAGAATAGCCAAGTTTCTTTTTAAGAGTAATAATAAGGGAAATCCTGCCATATCAATAACTATTCTAATGTCACCATAATTAAAGCAGTATGATACTGTTGCCAGAGACATACCCATACAACAGAAAGCTTAGGACACATGTAGGAAATGGATATATGAGAGGTAGTGTTATAGATTGATGGAGGAAATAAAGATGTAAATATGAAATGCAAAACCTTAAATCTTTTAAAACAAAACATATAAGCATTTTTCTAAACAAAGATAGGACTGCTTTTAAAAGACACAAATAAAGGATGCCTGGATGGCTTAGCTGGTTGAGCATCCAACTCTTTATTTTGGCTCAGGTCATGATTTTCACAACCATAAGATCAAGCCCCGCATCGGGCTCTTGGAGCCTGCGTGGGATTCTCTCTCTCTCCCTTTCTCTCTGCCCCTTTCCACTGTCCCTCCTCTGCGCATATCCACTCTCTCTCTCAAAATAAAAATTTAAAAAAGAAACAAATAATACCAACTATAGAAGGAAAGTTACACTTTTAATTTAAAGCTTTTTTTTATAACACTATTGTGTATTACAAGAGGAAAAGACAAGCCACAGATTGAAAGATGAAATCAGGAATCCACATAACCAAGGATCAGGATCTAGAATATATATATATAGTAGTCTTAAAACTCAGTAAGATAAAACAAAAAAATAAATAAAAAATAAAAAACAGGCAAAGAATATGAACCAGCAATTCACAAAGGAAGAATTCAAATAGCCTAAAAGCATGAAAAAATGTTCAACTTTACCAGTAGTCAGGAAAGTTTTAAAAATTAAAAATTAAAATTTAAAACTTAAAATAAAATTTTAAATTAAAAAATTTTTAAATGTTTCTATCCAACACACACACACATTTTGTGTACATATATATGTATATATACAAGTATACATACATATACACATACACATATATGTACATATATATGTATAGATACACATACACACACACACACACACACACACACACACACACACGAAGAACAACACACTCTATGACCTAGCAATTCCTCTCCCAGGAATCTATCCTAAAAATATTCTAGTATATCTACACAAAGAGACACATGCAAAAATGTTCACTGCAGCCCTGTGGAAACAATGCAAAAATGTAAAGCATCTAATGGTCTGGTAGCAAAATAATCAGCAAACCATGATCCAGTCATACCACAGAATGCTTAATGGTGGTTAGAAATGAATGAACTAATCCATATTAGTAACTTGGTAAGTGAAAAAGGCAAGCTGCAAAAAGATTCACATAATATAAAATTTATGCAAAATTTTAACAGTAAAACAATCATATATTGCTTAGATGTAGTAGAAGTACAAAGCATGCATGGATATGACATGGGAATTTCAGGATAATGGTAACTCCTGAGGAGGGAAAGAGGAAGGAAGGGAGAAGAGGATGACCTTTAGTTCTTTGACCAGAAAAAGCTCTATAGCAAATAGGGCAAAAGGTTAACATCTATTAATCCCAGTGGTGAGTACAAAGGTATTTTTATATTATTTTTGTACCTTTCTGTGTATTAAAAATGTTTCATAGTTGAAAACAGTTTTAATGATTTTTATATAACATTAAAATGATTAGAAAAAATAATTACAATCTAATAAGTCTTCCAAATTGCTGTGTTGTAGTTAAACTTTACTACAATGAAGATGACTAGAGATTACACTTCCAGCTCAAGTAGAATCTTCTACACTAAGAATCTGTCTATACTATTTCTAGTAAATTAGCAATAAAAAAAAGTACACTGAACACAGAAAAGATAAAAAAATTCTTCAACTCTTCTTCCTCCAAGCTCTTGGATCATGAGGAGTGTCGTTGTTCCCTTGTTTGAGTTTGTGACCTGAATTAGATGGATATCGCTGTAGAGAAAATCCCAGATTCATAAGGAAGAAAATTTCACAAAGTAATCCATGTAAATGCATGGATACACACATAAATAATTTAGGAGATCAGCTCTAACACTCTCCCACAAAATCAATAAACACAAAATATGATATGATTAACCAAATTACTAAAACTCTAAATATGTGTGAGGTATAAACAAAAGAGGCCTTTATCATCAAATATTGAAAGTTGGTTATTTGGAGAGATATAACTTAGAAATGAAAAAAACTGTTACAATTCAGAAAATCAAATCCTACAATATGGTTTCACCCTGTACTTATGTTATAGGAGTGTTGTCCCTACAAATGAGCTGGACAGTGAAAGTAAAACGTGCCTCTGGACTTTGCAGGAGAAGGTTTAACATAAAAGTTCAAGGACAGGAATGTACATACAGTGAGTTAAACAAATGAGGATCCCACTGCAATGGAGATGATAAGGTTGGCAGTGCAGGCAGAGGCCAAATGTGAGTGTAGGTGATCCTTGAAATTTTAAAAGTAGTCTAGAAAAAGCTCTCACTAGAGTATGAAAGGAATACTACAATTAGAATATAGCCATTTTGCAAACCCTAATGAAAATATGGGTCTGGACAATAATAATCAGTAGTTACTACAATCTTTAACAAGATAGGTAACTTTATGGAGCGCCTGGGTGGCTCAGTCGGTTGAGCGTCCGACTTCGGCTCAGGTCATGATCTCGCAACTCATGAGTTCAAGCCCTGCATTGGGCTTGGTGCTGACAGCTCAGAGCCTGGAGTCTGCTTCAGATTCTGTGTCTCCCTCTCTCTCTGCCCCAACCCACTCACATTCTGTCTCTGTCTCTCTCAAAAATAAATATTAAAAAAAAAATTAAGATAGGTAACTTTATAACAAATGGATCACACTGACAAATTTAAGCCACAAGTTAATCCTAACATTAACTAAAGGAGAGACAAGGAAACGATCTGTAGCTCCTGATACAATGAATCAGGAAGTATAAAACACCATTATAAAGTTTCCTTGCCAAAACAAAACAACAACAAAAAAAACATAACCTAAAATTTGATCAAGACTCTAGATCCCAACTACTGGTTTACAGAAAATAGTGGGCAGAGGAACAAGTTAAACATCACATCATAGAGATGCAATCAGTAATACTCAGAATGAAGGTTTCTTCAACTGCAGAGAACAAAAAAAGGGGGGGGGATGGATTTAAGGGGGCTATAACATAGAAGAGTCCTAAGAGATACAACAACCAAACACAATATGAGGGCCTTGTTTGGATCCTAATTCTAAAGCAACTCTAAGAAATCATTCATGAAACTGGGAAAATCAGAACATTCACTGGATATTTGAACACTTTAAAAATATCTGTGAATATTTTAGGTGTGGTAATGGTATTGTGGTTGTTCTTTTAATTGTGATAAAATATACATAAAATTTACCAATTTAACTTTTTTAATGTACAGTTCAGTAGTATTAAGTACATTCACATTGTTGTGCAGCCATCACCACAATCCATGTGTCTGAACTTCATTCCTAGCATGTGTCTGAACTTCATTCCTTTTAAAGGTTGAGTAACATTCCATCTTTTTTTTTTTAAGTTTATTTATTATCTGAGAGAAAGAGCATGCATGCACGTAAGCAGGGGAGGGGCAGAGAGAGAGGGGGCTACAGAATCCCAAGCAGGCTCCACACTGACAGCTTGGGGCTGGATCCCAGGAACCATAAGATCATGACCTGAGTCAAAATCAAGAGTTAGATGCTTAAACCAACTGAGCCACCTAGGCACCTCAACATTCCATCTTATGTATAAACTACATTTTTGTTGACCCATTCATCTGTCAATGGACATTTGGGTTATGTTTTATTCTTATGAGTTTATTTTTATTATCTCTTTACAGAGATACATATTCACATATTCATAAATTAAATTATAAGATAACTGAGATTTGCTTCAAAGTACTCCAGTTTGGAAGGAAAGAGCAATGGAGGGAGGAATAATTAATTAAACAAGATACACTTCTCACTTAACAAAGACTGAAATACAGATAACACCATATACACTGGCCAAGACATAGGGAAACATGCTCTTTCATACACTGTCAGTGGGAGTGTAAATCCATGTCTTTGGAAGGTCTATCAAAGCTTAAAATATACACTTCCTTTAAGCAAGATATCACTTCTAGGAATTTATCCTCACCCATGTGTACACACATATATACAAGTAAGTGTATATAAGCATACTGACTGCAACAATGTTTATAATACTCTAAAACTGAAAACAATTTAAATGTCTACCAGTAGGGAAATGACAGCATAAATTAACAGGAAAAAAAATTAAAAATGCAATGAACTATAATTTAACTATAAAAAAAACAAAATAAAATGGTTCTATGTGCACTAATACGAGACCGTGTGCAATAAATACAGTAAGGGGAAAAAAGCCTGGTACAGCAGAGTATGACACAATTCAACCAGACATTCACTGCTTCCATTTCTGGCACTGCCACAGACCAAATAACCTAAAAATTTCTCACAACAAAACATCTACAATTGCAGAGTAAATTATAACTAATACCTTTTAAATGTATAGCTAAGCTCAAAAGAAAATAAGGGAAATCTCTCACTGAGGAATGGGATGGAGGAAAGAGGAACCCTTACTTTTTACTTTATCCACTTACTTTTATGTTCTAACCAATATGTATTACTTTTGATGTATGCCACCTCCTGAATACCTAAACCAATGTAATCTTAGGGTAAATTTTCAGATACAACAAGCACTATTTTATCCAATTGAATTCAATTTATTTTATACAATTTACTAAGCATCTAGTAAGTGCATGAGATTATGCTGGCCTCTGATTAACTGCAAGATGAGATTCCTGTTTTTAAGGAGCTTAAAATGTGTAAGAAGAACAAGCAAGGAGGCAAAAAACAAAAAAAATCTATAAATACAGGATAGAACATAAAAATGGTCATCATCTCATCAAAATTTGAGAACTAATTGTTTAAAATTCCAACTTCTGCTTAGCATCATCAGAACCCCAAACCAATCAGATATGATTTTAGATTTTTCATTACTTATTTAAAATTTATCCATCCTTCAACCATTTGTGACAATGATGCATTTATTCATTAATGGCAAAATTACACTGTTATAATATAGTTATTAATATCTAGCTTCCATATTCCATAGCCTTTGTGATTTCATCCCACAAATGAATTCTCAGTTGTTTTCTTCCTTTGGTTTGTATACCTGTTAATATTACATTATATCTATAACACTAATCAAAAATAACTTAAATCTTCTCCCCATATTTCTATAATTATAAATTTGAAAATTAAATAGTAATATAGGTTGTGATGGATCCAAGCTTCTTCCCCATCTCCAATCATACAAAATCTTACCCAAAACAGACATTTGGGGAAAGGATTAAGGCACAGCAGGTTTTTCTCTCTTTTACTAAGAAAACAGATACAGAGAAAAATAGAATACTTGCTTAAAAATTTATTGAACAATGGGATTTATAAATTTCTATGGCAGTTACAACTCCAAAACAACACGTCTTTAATTTTTAGCAACCTAACAGGGTTTTAAGAAATATCAAAACTGAGAAAACTGAGAAAAGTTAAATATATTCTGTCCATGCCAGGATAGTCCAGCTTTGCCCACCAGAAAAACTGCTATAATTTATTGATGATTTCCAGTTCTGAAAAGGTTCCAGAGGCAGCCTTTTAACCTGCACTGTTGGCTAACATCACCTCTGTCTCTCCAGGCAGTAGATTAATTCTGTGTAGCCTGGAATTATTCTTTCTAACCCAGAGCTGTAAAAATCTCAGAATATTTACATGGCCACAATACTTTTATTGTTTACCTTGGAATACCTTGAAATTGGACATGGCAGCTGCTAGCACATACAGCAACAGCTCTGCCTTTCAGATAGGCAACAGTAATTATTTAGTACTATGTATCAACTCATAAGAGCACTGCCTGTCTAGGAAAAAAAATAAGAATCTACCAGATGTCAGCAAAGAAAGGCAAATGTTGTAAGATTAGGATGTGGACTATCTGACACAGTCAAATGCCCGAAAACCTGTATGAGTACCTTCAAAGAAACTCAGAGATCTTTCCACCCCAGCACTGAAGCATCACAATTACAGGTCAGACTTGCAACTCAATCAGATCAACTCGACAATTACTACCGTGTTCCAAACTTCAAGACAGAATCAATATTATTTCCTACTTTCACCTTGTTTAGGGGCATCCCAAATGCTAACCTAGTCTAACAAGTAAAAAATGTCTAAATAGGGGCACCTGGGTTGCTCAGTCGGTTAAGTCTCAGACTTCAGCTCAGGTCCATCAGGTCTATCATCAGACCATCAGGTCTATCATGGTCCATGAGCTCGAGCCCCGTGTCGGGCTCTGTGCTGACAGCTCAGAGGCTGGAGCCTGCTTCAGATTCTGTGTCTCCCTCTGTCTCTGCCCCTCCCCAGCTCATGCTCTGTCTTTCTGTCTCAAAAATAAATAAAAACATTAAAAAAATTTTTTTTAATTTTAAAAAAAGTCTGAATATCAGTAAAGGATTGTTCCAATTCCTGTTTTAAAATACCTTTTAAATTTTTTTTCATTTTTAAAAAGAAAAATAAACAAAAGCTCAAATAGTAATGGCATATTAAAAAAAAAGAAAGAAAAAAAGACAAAACACAGTATAGAACAGAAGTACCAATAGGAATGCTATTTGTAGAGACAGTAGAGAGAAATGTTGAGTTGTGACTCTCTGCAGCCAGGATACCTAGCTTACTACCTGTATAATCCTAAACAAGTTTTTAAAACTCTGTGCCCCACCCTCCTCTTCTGTATCATGAGAATAATGACAGTAACAATCTCAGAACTGTTGGAGATTAAAAGAGTTACATAATGTAAAGCAGTTAATCTTTGACCACTGTTTACCAAACAGATGGATAAAAATCCAAAGTGTTAATTACACTTTTTTTTTCCTTTTTTTTAACCTTTATTCGTTTTTGATAGAGAGAGACAAAGTGCATGCAGGAGAGGGGCAGAAAGAGAGAAAGAGAAAGAGACAGAGACAGAGAGAGAGAGAGAGAGAGAGAGAGAGGACCAAAGCAGACTCCAAGCTGTCAGCACAGAGCCAGATGCAGGGCTTGAACTCACGAACCATGAGATCATGACCAGAGCCCAACTCAGACACTTAACCGACTGAGCCAACCAGGAAAGTGTTAACAACACTCTTAAAGTAGAGTACTGATTTATGACATGGAAAGACCTCTTGGATAAGTGAAAAATGCAAGATGTATAGAACAGTGTATATAATATGTTACCTTTTACATAAAAGAAACTGAAACATCAAAATACATATTCATCCTTATTCGTTTTTAAGCACTAGGAAAAGTAATAATGGTGGGAAGGAACTGGGCAGATAAAAGACAAGATAGGAGGGAAACTTCAAACCGTGCATGTTTTTATTTTTTTCTTTTGCTTTTTTAGCTATATGAATATTTTAGCTATTCATATATTAATTTTTTTAAGAATTTAATTTTTTAAATAGTTAAATAGTTAAATATTTTTTTAACATTTCATTTTCTAGTTCTCAGATGTTGGCTGTGATTACTACTGCCGTTGTTGTTGTTGTTAGTAGTTGCAGTAGCAAGGTCAAAATACCTCCCTCCTGAAGTACTGCCTCTGCACAGAAGCCTCCTCTAACTTCCAGATCATTTAAAGAATTTATCATTTTCTACTCTACTTAAGCGGCTTAAGAGGTAGGTCAATGTCTTGTTCATCTTCGATATCCTAGGTGCCTTGCTTGCACCTGATAGATACAAAGGTTCTATAGTAACAGTAACCTACAAATACTCCAAAGGAGAAAACAGTGACCATTTTTAAAGGGATTATGCTCTATCATCAATTATAAAACCTGAAAAATTTTAAACTTGAATAACTGGGTTTGCTAACATCTTTTCAACTACCGCCCAGACAAAATGTCCTCTCTTGCATCAGGTTTCTTCTTTTCCCAGGACTTCCCCAGACATTGATATCGTGTCCCAAAACCAAGACAGTATACACGTACCAACTCGTTAGCTCACTGCAACCTCTGAAATGCCTTTTGTCCTAAGTCCCAACACCCTGGTACATTGCTGCTATCTAAAAAACATTTGTTGACTGTCCCTCTTTAGATAGAGGTTCGCATATTAGCGAGTGAATAAAGTGCCCTTTTTTTTTTTAAATTTTTTTTCAACGTTTTTTATTTATTTTTGGGACAGAAAGAGACAGAGCATGAACGGGGGAGGGGCAGAGAGAGAGGGAGACACAGAATCGGAAACAGGCTCCAGGCTCCGAGCCATCAGCCCAGAGCCTGACGCGGGGCTCGAACTCACGGACCGCGAGATCGTGACCTGGCTGAAGTCGGACGCTTAACCGACTGCGCCACCCAGGCGCCCCAATAAAGTGCCCTTTTAACTGGAGAAGACCTAACACTCGATTCCTAATTCGCTCAGTGTTTTGTTTGTTCTTCTGGTGTGTAGGATATTCTGTAACCGACTGTTCAGTAGCCCAATTCTAGATGTCATTCCAGCACACCAAATACTCCACTGACAGCTCAACAGTCACTTTTCATGCAGGCCCCTCCCCTTCCCTCCTCCCTCAACCTCACAAGCGCTAGAGCTCCTTCCCCGATACTGACAGACACACTGACAGTTCAGAAGTCCTTCTCCCCAAGCCGTTCTCCCCTGCAGCTGGCTGCAAGACCACCTCCCCGACTCTTACAATCCTGCGACCCAATTCCGTCCCTAATACCATCCCCCGCCCAGCCAATCCAAATCACATCATCGGTTTCTTCCCAAGAATCAGGCAGCTTTGAAGCCTTTCCCGATAAGTACACAACTGACAGCTTGACACCAGATTCCCCAGATTCCCCTTTCCTCCTTCCCCTCCTGCCCCACGCACTGGCTCTTCTGTCGCTACCACACACTCGCCCTGGCTTCCCCGAAAATTGAAAGCCTCGTTCCGTAAACACGCGCTCTGCTCTCCCCGCTCCCCATTCCCTTTCCGCCGCTGACAGCTCACTCACCTCCATCCCCGTGTGGCTGCACCCTCCCCCACCCCCTTCCCGTGACAGCTCAGGGTCGGCTCCCAGCTTTCCGCACGCCCCAGGCCTCCCCAGACCCGGCTTGGGCCGCCGGCGTGCCCCCCGCCCCGGAGGGGGGCTCCACTCACCCACTCTCCCGCATCACGTTGCTGTCCCCGCAGTCACAGGCACCCCCAGCCTGGCTGCGAAACATGTTGAAGTCGTGTCCGGTGTGGTCGCCCTGGTGGAAGCACTCGGCGCACAGCGACATGCAGGGGGAGATACCGCACGTCCGGCAGCGGTAGGCCACGAAGTTGGCTGTCCAGACCAGGCCGCAGAGCGCCGCGGGGTCGTAGGCCCGCACTGCTGCGCAGAACTCGTCGTAGCCTCCGCCGCCCGCCAGAAGGCACTTACACCACTCCAGGGCCTCCTCCTCGGCCGCCCCCGGACCGCCCCCGCCGCCGGCTGCCGCCGCCTCCTCGCCGTCCGCAGCCGCGGCCAGCGGCCGCTCGGCGCTCAGGACTCGCTCCAGCAGCGCTTGTAGCTCCTCAGCACCTGCCCTGTTGTCCGGCCGGCTAAGGGCCGCCTTCAGGTGCGCCGCGGTGGCCGCCTTGTCCAGGGCCAGCCCGGGCGCGGGCAGCTCGGGTTGGGGCGGCTGCGGCCCCCCGACGGCCGCCGCGGCCGCCGCCGCCATGATGAGAGCTCAGAATTTGGAGAGCCCAGGGCCGGCGGCTCCTCCCGGGAGGGTGGGGGAATTGACTGCTGCGATTGCTCGGCCCGCCCAACTCTCGCGATACCCCGGAGCTGCCGCGCACCTCCGTCCGCGTCCCCGCCCCTGCACACGCCCCCTCGGGCTGCGGGGCCTGCTCCCCGCCCCTCTCTCGTGGGACCTCGGGTGCTACTTCCCCCTCCTCTTGGTTCTCCAAGTTGAGAGCTGCCGAAATAAAGGATCCGCCTTAAAAATGAATAAATAAGTAAATACGGGCCACTTCAATATGGACCACATGAAAAATCTTTCATATGGACTTTTTTCTTCTGTATTTACCTGGACTGTGGAATTACACACGGCATCTTGCAGATGTACTTTAAGTATTTGCATTTCGTTTTACGATGTAGATTCCCATTGTTATTAATCCTTAATTACTACTGAATCACTATTACTATTAAAGCTAACTCCTAGTTTTCCCCCCTGAATCAGTTCTTACCCTCACGCTATTACCAAGTTAATCTAAAGTACATTTTTTAGGCGATTAAAGTACACTACATTCTTACTATCATATTCCTGTTCAAGATTTTCAGTGGGAAAAAAAAGCCAAGCTCCTTAAATCCTCTCTCAAAAACCCATCTTTCTGTCCTTATCTCCTGACACTACTCCAGGTTTGCCATATGAAAGAGACCAATGGGACTGTTCACTGTTTTGTGAGCATTTATCATTTCCTGCCTCTGGGGCTTTATTGCTTCTAGTTCCCACACTACTGTATTCCTCTCACTCATCCTACAAACCAATTCCAGCACAGTCTGCCCCTATAATTCATTTTCTTCAAAAGGATGGCTCTTCTTAACTTACTTGATGATATAACTTTTTTTTTTAACTCTACATCTAATCTGGGTCTGAACTTCACACCTAGAGATCTTAAAGAGTCCCATGCTCTACCAACTGAGCCAGCCAGACACCCCTTGATTAAACAACTTATTGAACTTATTGCCTTTACTGTAAAATCTCATCTCCACCCCACTACTAATGGTAAATTTCTTTTTTTTTTTTTTAATTTATTTCATTTTGAGAGAGACGGAGCTTGCGAGGGAGGGACAGAGAGAGAGGAAGACAGAGAATGCCAAGCAGGCCCCACACTGTCAGAGAAGAGCTTTACGTGGAGCTAGAGCTCACTAAACTGTGAGATCCTGACCTGAGCCTGCTTAACCAAGGCACCCCAAATTCATAAATTTCTTCACTGCCAAATTTCATCATTGGCCATAAATGCTCAAATATTTGTCTGATTGTTAAATAGAACATAATTACAACAGATAATGCTTGTTGCATATTTATTATGGGCCATGCTCTTTATCTATGTTAGTTCTTTTAATTCTCTCGATAATTCTATGAGATAAGAACTGTTATTAGAGGAAACTAAAACTTAAAGAGATGATTTATGTGCCCCCAAACACACAGCTAGCTATTAAATGAAATGTGACTAGAACCCAGATCCATCTGATTCCAAAGCCCTGATCTTAACTACCACGCCAGTATTTCCCAAACCTACCTGATCCCTAAGACTCACCTGAAGCTCTACTCACAAAAACAGATTCCCAGGCACCACCTCAGACCTAAGGAATCAAAATCTCCTACATAGCAAAATATAAATCTTGAGAGAGATAATCATTAACGATCCTTCCAGAACTAAAAATCTACAGCTTATTGAAGTTTCCACAGCTTACTTCCAGACACTTGGCTGTGTTATACAAATACCCTAGTAACACATGACAGAGGACAACCAAAAAAAAAAAAAAAAAAAAAAAAAACTGTAGGAGAAATAATTCAAGGAAGTAGAATAAGAGTATTTCCAATCCATGACCCCAAATTTATAAGTGAATTGAACACAACTTAAACATACTACTTCACATGCCCTGACCCTCTATATAAATGAAGCATTTCATACTAATTATCAAGCAGTGATAAGTAATTCAAAAGTTGCTCAAAAAAAAAAGTTGCTCAATAATTCTCTCGATGAATCACCATAGTAAAACATACTACTTCACATGCCCTGACCCTCTATATAAATAAAGCATTTCATACTAATTATCAAACAGTGATAAGTAATTCAAAAGTTGCTCAAAAAAAAAAAAAGTTGCTCAATAATTCTCTTGATGAATCACCAAATTATAAAGCAAGTAAATTCCAGGAATATTTCAAACTAAGGTAGAACTAGTATGTAGTCACTAGTCAATGTCTGTGGGTTAAGGCAGTCGGGAAAGTGTGCTGATATAGCTCTCCAGGATTGTTTTCCTGTGGAAAATAACAAGAGTGCCCTCCCTGCTTGACCATGATGATGCATGCTGGCAAATGAAGCCTTTTCAGCACTTCTCAGTGGTCTCTATACACTCCTAAAATTCTGCAAATGTCCACAGAATCCCACCAGGGTCTCTTTTTCTCTAAACAACAACAACAAAATTTAAATACTACCCTGTATTTCAGTTACATATTCATTGCAGCACATGCACAGAAATCCAGACACTTGTCAGATTTCCCACTTATTCTGGTAATGAGGATATCAGACTTGTTCAAAATCAAAAAAACTGTTAAAAATCATTGGTAATAATAAGAACATAAATAAACCAATTGAAAAATGGGCAAAATATGTGGACAGACATTTTTGGAAAGAAGACATATTAATGGCCAATAGACATAGAGAAGATGCTCATCATCTTTAGTCATTAAGGAAATGCAAATTACAACTGTAAGATACTACTATACATATCCACTAGAATGGTGATAATCAAAAAGATAGACAATAACAAATGTTGGCAAGGATATGGAAAAACAATAACCCTCATACTGTACTGATGGGAATGTAAAATAGTACAGCCTCTTGGGAAAACAGTTTGGCAGTTACTTAAAAATTTAAACATACCATTTGAGACAAGATGGATAGACCTAGAGGGTACTATGCTAAGTGAAATAAGTCAGAGTAAGAGAGACAAATACTATATGATTCCGCTCATAATGGAATATTTTTAAAAAAGGAATAAACAGGGGCGCCTGGGTGGCGCAGTCGGTTAAGCGTCCGACTTCAGCCAGGTCACGATCTCGCGGTCCGTGAGTTCGAGCCCCGCGTCAGGCTCTGGGCTGATGGCTCGGAGCCTGGATCCTGTTTCCGATTCTGTGTCTCCCTCTCTCTCTGCCCCTCCCCCGTTCATGCTCTGTCTCTCTCTGTCCCAAAAATAAATAAAAAACGTTGAAAAAAAAATTAAAAAAAAAAATTAAAAAAAAAAAAAAAAGGAATAAACAAAAAGCAGAGTCGGCCATACAATTACAGGGAACAAGTGATGGTTGCCAGAGGGAAGGGGGGTGGAGGGTTGAGCAAAATGGGTGAAGAGAAGTGGAAGATACTATACAGGCCTCCAAGTTATAGAATGCGGAAGTCACAGGAATAAAAAGCAGAGCATAAGGTCAATGATATTGTCATAGCATATGACAGATGGTAGCTACACTTGTGGTGAACATAGCATAATGTACAAACTTGTCAAACCACAAGCTGTACACCTGAAACTAATGTAACATTGTCTGTCAACCATATTCTAATTAAAAAAAAAAAAATTAGGAGTGCCTAGTTGGCTCAGTTGGTAGAACATGCAACTCTTGATCTCAGGGTCCTGAGTTCAATCCCACCATGGGTGTGGAGCCTACTTAAAAAAAATTAAATTAAGTTAAAAATTAAACATAAATTTACCATAAAGCCCTGCAGTTCCACTCCTAGAAATCTACCCAAGAGAATTTATACCATATGTCCACACAAAAACTTATAGATAAATATTCATAACAGTATTATTCATAATAGTCAAAAAAACTGGAAATGATCCAAAGGTCTATGAATTTGTAAATGGATAAACAAAATGTGGCATGTTTCATATAATGATATACTATTTAATGATAAAAGGAATGAAGTTTTGATATGTGCTACAACATGAATAAACTTCAAAAATGTTATGTCAATGAAGGAAGTCAGACACAAAAAACACATTATTCTATTTACATGAACTGTCCAGAAAAGACAAATGTATAGAGACAGAAAGTGGTTGTCTGGAGCTGGGGGTGAGAACGGACAGTGGATGCAAATGGGTACAAGGGATCTTTCTTTAGAATGATAAAAACGTTCTATCGATGGTCGGGGTGATGGTTACACAACTATGTAATTTGCTAAAACTCACTGAATTTAACTCTAAAAAAAGGTGGGTTTTTATGGTATGAAACCAGACTTCAATAAATCAGTTAATAATAATAATAGTAATCGGTAGTATTAACTATTGTTTGAGATCAATGAAATCATCAAGTTTCTGTCCAGATAGAAACTATTTTACTGCTTTAGCTCAAAATCATATGACAGGCTCTCAAATCTTTGCTTTTCCTAAAATGTCTGCAGCTTCTATGATTCGGATTCAGGAAGACTGACATTTCTCTTTCAGTGCCTGAGTGAAATATAAAATCTCTTCTTCTAAACTACCTCTCAAATCACTGTGCTGTATCATGGGGAATTCCTACAAGGATCATATTTCCATGAGGGAAAGCCAGATTGAAATTCAGCTGAAAACTCCACACTCCTTAACTGCTATACCTCATTAAATGTTACTGTTACTCTACTGAGGACATTGAATAAATAATGCAGCAGACTGCTGTTACAGAAAGCTGCAATATTGTATCTAAAAAACTGCATTTTGGGGGCGCCTGGGTGGCTCAGTCGTTGAGTCTGTGACTTCGGCTCAGGTCATGATCTTGCAGTCTGTGAGTTCAATCCCTGCATCGGGCTCTGTGCTGACAGCTCAGAGCCTGGAGTCTACTTCAGATTCTGTGTCTGTCTCTCTCTCTGCCCCTCCCCCGCTCATGCTCTGTCTTCTCTCTCTGTCAAAAATAAATAAACATTAAAAAAAACTGCATTTTGCATGTATTCCATCTTAGCATGAGGAAGAATCTTGTGATACGTCTAAATTGGCTTTTCAAATGAAAATAAACCACACACATAAGGTAAAAACTATAAATGATAGATAACACAATTGCTTCTAAAATTAAAAACCCTTAACAGAGAACTTACAAATTAATGTAAACACTCCAAAGTTGTTTTTGTATTTATCAGGACTCTCTGGATGCAAGAGACAAAACCCCAACTCGAACTAGCTTAAGCCAAAAAGAAGACCATATTTAATCATATAAATAATGGAGGGAAGAGGGGCGCCTGGGTGGCGCAGTCGGTTAAGCGTCCGACTTCAGCCAGGTCACGATCTCGCGGTCCGTGAGTTCGAGCCCCGCGTCAGGCTCTGTGCTGACGGCTCGGAGCCTGGAGCCTGTTTCCGATTCTGTGTCTCCCTCTCTCTCTGCCCCTCCCCCGTTCATGCTCTGTCTCTCTCTGTCCCAAAAATAAATAAAAAAACGTTGAAAAAAAAATTAAAAAAAAAAAAAAATAATGGAGGGAAGAGAGAGATCAATCTGGACGCATCCTTATCTTTGCTTTCAGGATGGGCTCCATGGGCTCAAACAGCTTCTGTAAATCGGCCTCCCCAACCCCAACTCTAGGCCATATCTCCACAACCTCACAATGGAGAAATGAGTCTCTTCTCTGCCAGATCCCCTTAAAACCCTGGGGAAGAACTCTGACCGACGCAGCTAGTGGCCCATGCCACGCTTATTACACATACAAGATGACTGCCACAGTATTAACTTGTAAATTTCCTTCTGGCTCCTATATACACACCAGACTTTCTCTAGGTGCACAGCAAATTCACCAGTTCTAATCACGATTGTTAAAATTTCACGCTGTGAGAAATATTGTGCCTACTATGGCCAAGAAATTCAGCCAGGTGATCACATTTAAGATTCACAACAACCCTGATAGAGAATTGTTATTATCCCCATTTTATGAGCAGCAATGATACCCTTCATTTCACGGAGTCAAAACATATGAACAAACACTGGAAGAGAAATTTATTGTTTCTACATGTGCCTGTCTGCTTTCTCTCTCTTTCCCTCTCTCCCCCTTCTCTCCTTTCTTTCTTTCTTTAAACTGAGTCCTTTAAAATCTTGCAACTGTACTTACCATGATTCTCTCATTTGTTTAATACTGAAGCTAGGACATTTTTAGTAAGTTTCTCAACTCATGCTTTAGATGTATTTTGGGGAAAAAAGCGTGACAGTGCATTAAGGATTTGACCTATATTAGCTCCTCTACAGACTGGTCTGTGCAACTTTTCCAAGGTTATAAATGCTTAACAATCTTCTGGGGTCTTTTTCATTATCATTTAATACCATTACATGTTGTCCTAATTTTCTTCCCTCCCCCCCCCCTTTTTTTAAGCCAGAGAGAAGTTGTTTTCTCTGCATCTCCACTAAAGAACAGAAAATTTTCACCCACTGCCTTATACATGCAGCAAATAAATTCAGTATTTGTTGAGCCCCTGCTAGTTAGTTGCTCTGCAAGAGCTGAGGATAGCACTGTGAACAAAACAGACATGGTCCATGGCGTGGCCTGGAGTGGCACAACTCCACAGGTACCATTCTCATAGGATGCAATACTTCTGACATGGACCTTGCAGACTGATAAAATCACATTATATATTACAGCCTAATCTACAAATACATTATTACTATGGCGGCAATTATTATTACTTCTGATCTTGTAGTGAGAAAACATTTTTTAATGGGTACAGAAAATATTAACCACAAAAAAGAAAAGACTAGCTGACAAAATGAGTTAATTTAAAACTTTACATTTCTGGTCATTAAAAGACACCAATAAGAGTTACAAAATTTGGGGGCACCTGGGTGGCTCCGTCAGCTAAGCGTCCAACTTTGGCTCAGCTCATAATCTCACAGTTCATGGGTTCTGGCCCCATGTCAGGCTCTGTGCTGACAGCTCAGAGCCTGGAGCCTGCTTTGTATTTTGTGTCTCCTCTCTCTCTCTCTCTCTCTGCCCTTCCCACACTGTCTCTCTCTCTCTCTCTCTCTCTCTCTCCCTCTCAAAGATAAATAAACATTGAAAGAAATTTTTTTAAAGAGTTACAACATTTCTGTTTGGGGTGATGAAAAAGTTTTGGGAATAGATAGTAATGATGATTGAACATTATGAACATAATTATTGTCATTGAATTATACCCTTCAAAATGGTTAAAATGGCAAGTTTTTTATATATATTTTACCACAATTTTTAAAAGCTGATAATGTAATATAGCAAAACCATTGATTCGTACACTTTATTTTTTTTTAAATTTTTTTTAACATTTATTTATTTTTGAGACAGAGAGTGACAGAGCATGAATGGGGAAGGGACAGAGAGAGAGGGAGACAGAATCCGAAGCAGGCTCCAGGCTCTGAGCCATCAGCCCAGAGCCCGACGCGGGGCTCAAACTCATGGACCGCGAGATCGTGACCTGAGCTGAAGTCGGACGCTCAACCGACTGAGCCACCCAGGCGCTCCTGATTCGTACACTTTAAATTGGTGAATTGAATGGTATGTAAATTGTATATCAAAAAACCTGTTAAAAAAACATACCATTAAGAGTAAAAAGGGAAAACTGTGGAGTTAGAATATTTGCAATGTGTCTAACCCAAAAAGGATATGCATCCATAATATATAGAGAATTCCTACAAAGCAACAAGGAAATGACAGTCATCCCAATAGAAAAATGGGCAAGAGACTTCAATAGACACTTCACAAAAGGAGATAGCCAGATGGAAAATAACAAATGAAATAAGGAGGCACCTGGGTGGCTCAATCGGTTCAGCATCTGACTTTGGCTCAGGTCATGATCTCAGGGTTGGTGAGTTCCAGCCCCACATTGGGCTGCTGTCAGCTTGTCAGCACAGAGCCTGCTTCGGATCCTCTGTCCCCCTCTCTCTGTCCCTCCCCTGCTTGTGCTTTCCCAAAAATAAATAAATATTTTAAAAACATATTAAATAAGTAATCATTAGTAATCAGAGAATTGCTAATCAAAATTGTATTATCTATTATACACCTAATGCAATGGCTAAAATTTAAAAGATTGATAATACTAAATATTGGTGAGGATGTTGAGCACCTGGAACTGTTAATGAGGGCCAGTGGGAGTGCAAAATGGTTCAGCCACTTTGGGAAAGACTTCAGTGGTTTCTTATAAAGTTGAAAATACATGTACTCAATGACCCCAAAATTATATTTAACAGAAACAAAAACATGTATATCCAGAAAAAAAAAAAAAAAACTTGTACAGGAAAGTCCATAGTAGCATTATTCATATTAGCCAAAAACTAGAAATCATTCAAATGTATAACATGAATGCATAAACAAATCATGGTACATTTATACAGTAAAATAGTACTTGGTAATAAAAAGATACATCCAGGATGGATCTGAAAAACTTTATGGTATGTGAAAGAAGGCAAACACACAAAAAATTGCATATGCATGATTACATTTACAAGAAGTTTTGTAATAGGCAAAGTAAGCTATGATAATTGAAATTAGAATAGCGGTCGCCTGCGGGGTGAATGGTAGAAATCATTAGGATGAGTTACTTGAGATGATACTTATATGGTATCTATGTTATTCATGTTTCATCAAGCTGTATGGTTAAAATTTGTTCATTTTCTGTCAACTAAATCTTCGTTTTAAATCTGAAACAAACTAAATATCCATCAACAGAACAAATAAATTATAGTATATTCATAATGGACTGCGACACAACAATGAAAAAGAGCAAACATAGATGAATCTTACAAACATAATGTCGAACAAAGGAACTCTGACAAGGGCTTCTGGGTGGCTCAGACGGTTAAGCGTCTGACTTCGACTCAGGTCATGAACTCCTGGTTCGTGAGTTCGAGCCTCGCATCAGGCTCTGTGCTGACAGCTCAGAGCCTGGAGCCTGCTTCAGATTCTGTGTCTCCCTCTCTCTCTGCCCCTCCCCTCCTTGTGCTCTGTCTCCCTTTCTCTCAGAAATAAATAAACATTAAAAAAAATTAAAAAAAAAAAAGAAATCTGACATAGTATGATACTGCTTATGTAAAGTTTAAAATTAGTTAACTTAGTAAATTAGTAAATTTAGTAAATTAGTAAAAATTAGTAAATCTGTGGTATTAAAAATCAGGATAGTGGGGAGCCTGGGTGGCTCAGTCAGTTAAGCATCTGCCTTCAGCCCAGGTCATAATCTCATGGCTCGTGGGTTTGAGCCCCATGTCAGGCTCCGTGCTACCAGTGCAGAGCCTGGAGCCTGCTTTGTATTTTGTGTCTCCCTCTCTCTCTCTTTGCCTCTCCCCCGCTCATGCTCTGTCTCTCTCTGTCTCTCAAAAAGGAATAAACATTAAAAAAAATTGGGGTGGGGGGCGCCTGGGTGGCTCAGTCGGTTGAGTGTCTGACTTAGGCTCAGGTCAGGATCTCACGGCTCGTGAGTTTGAGCCCCGCTTTGGGCTCTGTGCTGACAGCTCAGAGCCTGCTTCATATTCTGGGTCTCCCTCTCTCTCTCTCTCTGCCCTCTCCTGCTCATGCTGTCTCTCTCTGTCTCTCAAAAATAAATAAAATAAACATTAAAAAAATTTTTTTTAAATTTTTTTAAGTCAGGATAGTAATTGCTTTTGGAATGGCAGGGAGGGAAGTGATTGGAAGGGAGCATGAGGTGGATGTTTTTGGGGTGCTGATGGTGTTCACTCTTGACCTGGGTGGTGTTTCTACAGATTTGTTCACTGTATTCACTTGTTCAATAAGCTGTTCATTTATTATTTGCTTATATATGTTGTACGTCAATTAAATTAGTACTATGGCACAACACTCAGATCAATGGAACAGAATAGAGAACCCAGAAATGGACCCACAAACGTATAGCCAACAAATCTTTGACAAAGCAGGAAAGAATATCCAATGGAATAATGACAGTCTCTTCAGCAAGTGGTGCTGGGAAAACTGGACAGCAACATGCAGAAGAATGAACCTGAACCACTTTCTTACACCACACAAAAAAATAAACTCAAAATGGATTAAAGACATAAATGTAAGACAGGAAGCCATCAAAATCCTTGAGGAGAAAGCAGGCAAAAACCTCTTTGTCCTTGGCCGCAGCAACTTCTTACTCAACACATCTCCAGAGGCAAGGAAAACAAAAGCAAAAATGAACTACTGGGGCCTCATCAAAATGAAAAGCTTCTGCACAGCAAAGGAAACAATCAGCAAAACTAAAAGGCAACCAACAGAATGGGAGAAGATATTTGCAAATGACATATCAGATAAAGGGTTAGTATCCAAAATCTATAAAGAACTTAAACTCAATACCCAAAAAACAAATAATCCAGTGAAGAAATGGGCAAAAGACATAAATAGACATTTCTCCAAAGAAGACATCCAGAAGGCCAACTGACACATGAAAAAATGCTCAATATCACTCATCGTCAGAGAAATACAAATCACAACCACAATGAGATACCACATCACACCTGTCAGAATGGCTAACATTAACGACTCAGGCAACAACAGATGTTGGCAAGGATGTGGAGAGAAAGGATTTCTTTTGTACTGCTGGTGGAAATGCAAACTGGTGCAGCCACTCTGGAAAACAGTATGGAGGTTCCTTAAAACATTAAAAACAGAACTACCCTATACCCTAGCAATTGCACTACTGGGTATTTATCCAAGGGATACAGGTGTGCTGTTTCAAAGGGGCACAGGCACCTCAAGGTTTATAGCAGCACTGTCAATAATAGCCAAAGTATGGAAAGAGCCCAAATGTCCACCGATGGATGAATGGACAAAGAAGATGTGGTATATATATACAATGGAGTATTACTCAGCAATCAAAAGGAATGAAATCTTGCCATTTGCAACCATATGGATGGAACTAGAGGGTATTATGCTAAATGAAATTAGTCAGAGAAAGACAAAAATCATATGACTTCACTCATATGAGGACTTTAAGACACAGAACAGATGAACACAAGGGAAAGAAAGCAAAAATAATATAAAAACAGGGAGGGGGACAAAACATAAGAGACTCTTAAATATGGAGAACAAACAGAGGGTTACTGGAGGGCTTATGGGAGGGGGGATGGGCTAAATGGGTAAGGGGCACTAAGGAATCTACTCCTGAAATCATTGTTGCACTATATGCTGACTAACTTGGATGTAAATCAATCAATCAATCAAAATTAGTACTAATAGTGAGAAAGATACATATTTTACATTTAATAATTTATGAATAAATGAGTGACTCTTCACCACCGAATACAAACATTCCAAATTTAAAGGTTAAATGTGATTATGAATTTAAGTTGAAATATTAGAATATGCTTTCAGAGTATACTTTCTAATATTAGAAATATTAAAATAGTTTACACTTAAATTTCACTGAACCTCTCTTCCTCTCTTTCACATATATAAAGGAGAAACTTTAAAGTTCATTTCATGACAACAACACAATATGATCAAAAGCCAGAGTGGGAATTCAAAAAGAATTCCTGTCTCCAGTGCATCCCTACAGGACATATGCATAAAGATACTCAGAACACATATTTTTTGCCTGCTACTGAAAATGGGTAGATTCCCTAAAAAGAAGAAAAGGAAAGTATATTAAATTATTGAACTACTGTAGAAAGAGAAAGGGAGTAAGATAATGTAGAACAAGACCTGAGATAAGAATTCATAAAAGGATGTTTGGGCAATGGGCAGGAGGGTAGGTTTTCCACTACAAGAGTCCCTGTAAGAATGCCCCTGACCACCCAGCGCATGTGCACTGTGCTTGGGCAATTCACACCTACTTGTTCAATAACACTGACCTAAGCAATTCATCAAATATTATTTGATAATATAACTCGAGTTTCTTGAGAACTGGGAAGCATGTCTTAATTATTTTCCAGTACACAACACAGTATCTTCTAAATTCCAACATTAAATATTTGAATATTCGGTAAGCAATTCCTAAAGTATGTCTGCAGAACTTTGGGTTGGGGGGTACCCAAGAACTTTTCAGGACATCCACAAAGACAAGACTGTTTTCATAATAATACTAAGACATTATTTGCTTTTTTTTACTCTTATTATTTTAGAAGCGTGCAGTGGAGTTTTCCAGATGCTACATGATGTATGATGATATGATCATTCTGACAATTAATGAAATGCATCCTTTTGTATTCTTTGTTTTTTAGGACTTTCTGAGGTAGTAGGATTAGGGTTTAAATCTGTACATTTTCAGAGATTAACCAAGTTTGTTCTCAGTACTTCTACCATATTCTTACTGGCTATCTTAGGTTATATCTGCTATAGTCTCTATAACCTCATTATTATGGACTAAAATGTTGTTTTAAAATCATGGACTTTTATTTTTTTATTATTTATTTTGAGAGAGAGAGAGGGAAAGAGAGAATCCCAAATAAATCTGAGCTGACTCTGCACCTATTAACTGACTGAGCCACCCAGTTATCATGAAATTTTCATCTCATCTGTGCAAACATAAAAGGTCAGTACTAATTGTTGTCTCATTTTTCAATACTTTTTTGAAATATGAAAATGTTTCTAAATTTTAATTTTTTACCTAGAACTGTTTTTAAATATCTAATAGTGTTTGGTTCTAAAATATAAGAAAATGTATTTATAGGTTTCTTACATTTAAGGATGACTCGGGGCACCTGGGCGACTCAAGCAGGTTAAGTGTCCAACTCTCGATTTCAGCTCAGGTCATGATCTAATGGTTAATGGTATCTAACATAGGGCTCTGCGCTGACTGCACGGAGCCTGCTTGGGATTCTTTGTCTCTCTCCCTCTCTCTTTCTGCCCTTCCCCTGCTTTCTCTCTCTCTCTCTCTCTCTCTCAAATAAGTAAATAAATAAACTTAAAAAAAATGAATGACTATTTGGCTTAAAAAGAGTATATTAAATCTGAAAACATGGCTGGACTTGCTGTTTTCCTTGTATTTGTCCAGATTCAGTGCCAAATAATCATCAAACATGATCTTTTATGTGAATGCTTGGCAATGAATTTCCCGTTGAAACATTCAGACTATTGAATAACATTCTTGAATCTCATGATTTATCCTGGAACAACTGCATTATTATTTGCACTGATGTTGCAAAAGCAATGATGGATAAAACTGCTCACAACTTAGTACTAATCAAGACAATGGCACTAAACTATCTATTTGACATTGTATTTGTCTCTATTATACTTGCAGGGGGAAAAAAAACCACTTTCCCTTAAAAATGTTCTCAAGAAAGCGTCAAAAAATATAAAATGTTATTACATTTTCATCCATGAGGACACATCTTAACAGTCTCAATGAGTTAGTAATTTACACATAAAGCACTTTTGTTGCATACTGAAACATCTAGGTAATGTCCAGCAAAAAAATGCGTATGTAATGTATAAACTGAAGAGCTTTTTTGTGTGTGGCAAAATATACATAACATTTACTATTTTAACCCTTCTAAACACACAATTCATTAGCAAGTACATTTACAATGTTGTGCAACCACTACCACTATCCATCCCCATAATTTTTTCATCATCCCCAAACATAAACTGCACCTATTAAACAATTCTTCTTCTCCCCAGCCCTAGTACCTCTATTCTACTTTCTGCCTCTATGAATTTGCCTACTCTAAATATTTCAAATAAGTGAAGTCATATAATAGCTGTTGTTTGGGGCACCTAGTGGCTCAATTGGTTAACCGTCCCGCTTCACCTCAGGTCAGGTCATGATCTCGTGGTTTGTGGGTTCAGCCCACATCGGACTCTGTGCTGACAGCTCAGAACCTGGAGCCTGCTTTGGATTTTTTTTTTAATGTTTATTTACTTATTTATTTATTTGAGAGAGAGAGAGAGAGAGAGAGAGAATATGAGTGGGGCAGGGGCAGAGAGAAAGGGAGATACAGAATCTGAAGCAGGCTCCAGGCTCTGAGCTGTCAGCACAGAGCCCAACACGTGGCTGGACCTCATGAGCTGTCAGATCGTGACCTGAGTGGAAGTCCGATGCTCAACCAACTGAGCCACCCAGGCGCCCCAGTGTCTGGCTGTTTTCACTTAGCATAATGTCTTCAAGGTTCATCCAGTTGTAGCATGTAACTGAATTTCATTACTTATGGCTGAAAAATGTTCTGCTGTAGGTATAGGCCACATTTTGTTTATCCATTCATCTGTTGATGCACACGTAGGTTATTTCCACCTTTAGGCTATTGTGAATAAGGCTAAAATGGACATTGTTGTGTAAGTATCTGCATTCCTACTTGCAATTCTTTTGGGTATGTAACTAGAAGTGGGATTGCTGAATCATATGATAACACTGTGTTTAACTTTATGAGGAACCACCACATTGTTTTCCACAGCAGCTGCCCTTTTACATCCCCACCAGCAATGCACAGGGTTCCAATTTCTTCATATCCATGTAATCCTTGTTATTTTCCATTTTACTGATAGTAGGCATCCTATTGGGCATAAGCTTATAGTAGTTTTGTTTTATATTTCCTTAATGACTAATGGTGTTGAGCATCCTTTCATGTGCTTATTGACCATTTACATATCTTCTTTGGAGAAATGTCTACTCAAATATTTTGTCCATTTTTTGAATTGGCTTCTTTGTCTTTTTCTTATTGAATTGTAGGAGTTCTACATATTCTGGATATTAATCACACAATTTTACTTGAAAGCATGATTGACAAAATACGGTTTTTCAGACTTCATATTTGGCTGTCATTTTCTGATAAATGGATGAAGTAGACTGTCATTTCATGAAAAATGCCTGGCAGTATTTTTTACCAAAAAAAAAATTTGATTTTTCAAGACAAAATTAATATTTAAAAAGCTTTACATCTGCTACCATGAGCTTGACAGTCTTTCCATTACTTAAAGATTTTTCTGGGTAGATTGGTGGTGATATTATTAAATGTGATTTCAGCTATGGTATAACAAAATATGTCAGAAGACTTGGGTAATTAAGTGAACCAATATTTTCCAAATGATTGATGCATAATGTTACAAAATCATGTATAAGTAAACCATTATTATTTAAAGTCCAACATAGACTGGGGCTCCTAGGTGACTCAGTCAGTTAAGCATCTGACTTCAGCACAGGTCATGATCTCATGGTTCATGAGTTTAAGCCTCGCATCAGGCTCTGTGCTAACAGCTCAGAGCCTGGAGCCTGCTTTGTATTCTGTGTCTCCCTCTCTGACCCTCCCCAGCTCACACTCTGTCTCTCTCTTTCTCTCTTTCAAAAATAAATAAACATTAAAAACAAGTTTTTAAGTCCAACATAGTCTAATGAATTGTAGCTCATTGATAGCTTAAGATTGCACATTACAGCTGCTCTTCAAGATATTACTGCTTTCAACTTGTGGCATCATATAAAAGAGTATCTACAATCATCTGAATAAGCAATGAAACTACTCCTAGCTTCTTCTACTAAATATCCCTGTCAAATTGGATTTTCTTCAGATATTTCAATAAAAAAAACGTATCACAACCAACTGACTATGAAAATGGATATGAGAATTCAATTGTCTTCTATTAAGTCAGCCATTAAAGAGATTTGCAAAAATGTAAATCAATGCTTTTCTTCCTACTAATGTTTTTTGTTTTGGAAAACACAGTTACTTCTCATACAAAATATGTTACTTACGTTGGCATCTAATGGAATTATTATTGCCTTAAGTAAATTAATGAATTTTTTAAATTTCTCAGTGTTTATTTCCAGTAATATATCAGTATATAAATATATCAGTAAATATAACCCAATATAAACAAAAGCTTTTTGAGGTTCTTAATAATTTTTTTTAAGTTCATTTATTTTTGAGAAAGAGAGTGTGTGCAGGCACTCATGCAAACAGGGGCAGGGCAGAGAGAGAGGGAGACAGAGGATCCAAAGTGGGCAGAGAGGCCCATGCGGGGCTCAAACTCCCAAATCATGAGATCATGACCCCAGCTGAAGTCCGACACCCAACCGACTGAGTCACCCAGGCGCCCTGGTCCTGAATCATTTTAAAGAAAACTATCCTGACACAAAAAAGCTTGAAAACTGTGAGATTAATGTATAAATGACTGGTTTGATATTGTTACTAAACTTTTTTTGTGAAATTGAGTTTATTAAATTGTAATTAACATACAGTAAAACTGACCCTTTTAAGGTATTCTATGAATTTTGGCAAATGCATGGCCATATAACCACCACAGTCCACCATCCCAAAAAAGTGTTTTCATACCCCTTTATAGTCAATCCTTCCCCAACTCAGTCCTTGGCATCCACTAATTTGTATTCCTCTCTGATAGATTTCAGAGTGCTATATAAATAAAATTATACAATATGTAGGTTTTTTTTAGTTTGGCTTCTTTTACTTAGCATAATGCTTTTGATATTTATCTATGCTGTTGCATTTATCAAGGGTTCTTTTTTTCTTTTACTGCTGAGTAGTATTGTATGGCATGTATGAGTGTCCCACATTTTATCCATTCACCAGTCAGTGGACATTTGGGATGTTTATAGTTTTTGACAATTTTGAATAGAGCTGTTATAAACATCTATACATAAGGCTCTTATGTAGACATGTATCTTCATTTGTCTTCAAATACCTACAAGTCAGATTGCTGAATCATATGATAAGTGTATATTTAACTATATAAGAACTGTGAAACCATTCCAAGGAGGCTAACTCATTTTGCATTCCCACAACCAAGTGTGAGTATTCCAGGTTCTCCATATTTTCTACAGTAGTTGGTATTGTGAGTTTCTTCTTCTTTTCCTAATTTATTTTAGCCACTCTAATAGATGCTAGTAGTTGTTACTAAACTTTTCAACTGTTTATTGTTGGTTCCCCCAAGCAAATCATTAACTCTCTACTAGAAGGGATCACACATTTTATGTAGCTCCCAGTTACCATTAGAACAGTGTGTACTACCTAGAACCAACAGCAAATTTTACTAATCCATCAATTAAAGTTTAAGCAAAGAGGTCTCCTGGTGATGTGGTAAAAGTATTTCCCAAAAGTCTTGTGGTATCCATTTAAATCACTCTTTAACCCTCCTTATCAATGTCCTACACAGATCAATCTTGCCCCTACATTTTTTTAAGTTTATTTATTTATTTTGAGAGAGAGAGAGAGAGAAAGAGAGAGCATGAGTGGGCTAGGAACAGAGAGAGAGGGAGACAGAATTTCAAGCAGGCTCCATGCTGACATAGCACAGAGTCCCACACGGGACTTGACCGTATGAGCGGTTAGATCATGATCTGAGCCGAAATCAAGAGTTTAGCGCACAACTGACTGAGCCACCCAGGCATCCTGTACCTACATTTTAAAAAGATTTGTGAGCTCAAGCCCCGGGTGATGCTCTGTGTTGACAGTGCAGAGCCTGCTTGGGATTCTCTCTCTCCCTCTCTCTGTCCCTCCTCTGCTGTCTCTCTATCTCAAAATAAATAAATGAACTTTAAAATAAAATAAAATAAAAAGAGTTGGCAGTAGAAAAGCAGCTTTCCTCTACTTCTTAAGTTCTTACCACCATTATGGAGATTTCAGTATTCGCTTACTCAAGATAGATCAAAGACCTAATATACAACTCTAGAAGAACAAATAGATGTAAATTTTTGTGACCTTGAATCAGGCAACAGGTTCTTAGATAAGCGCCTAAGGAACAAGCAACCAAAGAAAAAAATAGATCTAGACATTGCCAAAATTAAAAACTTTTGCCTTATGTTAAGGGACACTATCAAGAAAGTAAAAAGACAACTACAGAATGAGAGAAAATATTTTCAAATCATATATCTGGTAAGGATCTAGTATTGAGAATATACAAAGAACTCTTACAACTCAACAACAAAAACAATGTAAAAGTAGGCACAGGTTTGGATTACCATTTATCGAAAGAAGATACAGAAATGGCCAATAAGCACATGAAAAGATGTTCAACATCATCAGCCATCAGGGAAACACAAATCAAAACCACACTGAATTACCACGTCACACCCACTAGGATGGCCTTAACAAAAAAAATAAAATAAAATAAAAGGAAAGGAAAATAACAAGTGTTCATAAGGATATGGAGAAATTGGAACCCTCATACACTGTTTGTGGGAATATAAAATAATGCAATCACTGTGGAAAACTCTTTGTCGGTTCCTCAAAAAGTTAATATAGTATTACCACATGATCCAGCAAGTCCACTCCTAGATATGTACTCAAGACAATTGAAATATATTCCTGCAAAAACTTGTGCATGAATATTCACAGCAGCATTATTCATAATAGCCACAAAACAACCTAAATGTCCATTAATTCATAAATGGATATGCAAAGTATGGTATATCCATACAATAACATGGAACCATCAAAAGGAAACAAATTCTGACATATACTACATGAATGAACCTTAAAGACATTATACTAAATGAAGAAGCCAGACACAGGGATGCCTGGATGGCTCAATCAGTTGAGCATCCAACTTCGGCTCAGGTCCTAATCTCATGGTTTGTGAGTTCAAGTCTCGTGTTGTACTCTGTGCAGAGAGTTCAAAGCCTGGAGCCTACTTCGGATTCTGTGTCTCCCTCTCTCTCTCTGCCCCTCCCTTGCTCTCTCTCTCTCTCTAAAATAAATAAACATTAAAAATTAAAAAAAAAAATAAGCCAGACACAAAAGGACACATGATTTCATTTATAGAAAATGTTTGGAACAGGCAAATCCATACATACAAACAGAAAGCAGATTAGTGGTTGTCAGATACTGGGAGAAGAGGAGGAATGGGAAATTCCTACTAATAGGTATGAGGTTTCTTTGTGCAGTGATGAAAATGTTCTAGAATTGGATAGTGCTGTTGGTCAGTGTGTAAATGTACTTAAAAATGACAGATATATAGATATATCTAGATATATCTATCTATCTATCTATCTATATCCATCTATCTATATCTATATAGATAGATATATCTATATAGATATAGATAGATGGATATAGATAGATATAGATAGATAGATATAGATAGCCTGGGAATTATATATATAACATAAGAAGACGCTGAAAGGAAAGAGAAGAAGACAGACCAGTGAAGAACCTTGAGATCCAAGGAAGAACACAGTGGGTGAGTTCCCTGTGTATTCTTTTTGTCTCATTATATTCCAGACTTGGGCCTAAAGAAGCTAGCAGTTCATAAATGCCAAGAGGAGCAGCTGCAACAAAAGCTTCTCTCTCTAGCCAAAGAACCAAGAAAGGGGTAGCATAGCAAGACAGAAATCTCTTAAACAACAACCACTCTACTCCAGCCAAACACCACAAAAGACACTGGTCCCACCCATATCCACACTAGCAAAGGCCCAAGGGGAAGCCTAGACTTCTACCTTCCTCAGGTTGTACAAAGGCTCTCTCCCATCCTCCAACCACCAGATGTCAGTGGGGACCACATAGTGAGCCTACAACTTTCACCCACTTCTGACTACAGCAAGAGCTGTAACAGAGGATACCACTACAGACCCTGAAGGATAATAAGGAAAAACTACTAACAATTCTATACACATAAATTTGATAATTTAGACGAATGGACCAATTTCTTAAAAAACATGAACCACTACAACTCACCCAACATGACACTGCTAATTTGAATAGCCCTAAAACTAATAATATTAAATTTGTAATTTAAAATTTGTAATTTAAAAATTCCCTTCCTCAAAAATTTCCAGGTCCAGATGGTTTCACTTTAGAATTTTACCAAACACTTAAAGAATTAACACCAACTGTATATAATCTCTTCCAGAAAATGGAAGAGAAGGGAATGTATTCCACTTCATTTAATGAAGCTAGTATTACCCTGATACCAAAACCAGACATAGCCAGTACAAAAAAAGACACTTACAAATAACCTTCATAAATACAGAGGAAAATACCTTTAATAAAATATTAGCAAATAGAATTCAACACTGTATAAAAAGGAATTTATACATCCTGACCAGGTAGGATTTATTCCAGGAATTCAAGGCTGTTTCAGTATTTGAAAATCAATCAGTGTTACCCACCAAAGTAAAAGACTAAAGAAGAAAAATCGCATGATCATATCAATTAATATAGAGAAAGCATTTGACACAATTCAACACCCATTCATGATCAAAACTCTCAGAAAACTAGGAATAGAGGGGAACCCCTCAACTTGATGAGGTACATCCACAAAACACCTACATCTAACAGTATACTTTATGGTGAAAGAGTGAAAGTTTTCTCCCAAAAACGGAAAACATGGCAAAAACGTCCACTCTTACTACTCTCAGTCAACATAGCATGGGAAGTTCTAGTCAGTGCAGTAGGCTAATGAAGGAAATAAATGCATACAAATAAGAAAGGAATAAATTTGTCCTGAGCTTCAGATGACATGGTTTTCTACACAGAAAATTCTAAGGAATCCACTAAAACAAAACAAAAACCTCCTGCAACTAGTAAGTTTAGTAAGGTTACAGAATACAAGATAAACATATTATACTTCTATATATTATCAATTAACATTTGAACACTGAAATTTAAAATGTAATACCACTTACACTTGCTCAAAATGAAAATTAAATACTTAATGAGGGCACCTAAATGGCTCAGTCTGTTAAGCACCCAACTCCATCTCAGGTCATGATATCATGGTTGGTGAATTTGAGCCCTGCATGGGGCTCTCTGCTGTCAGCACAGAGCCGACTTCATATCCTCTGTCTCCCTGTCTCTCTGCCCCTCCCCCCTCCCAAAAATAAACATTAAAAAAAATTTAATACTTAAGCATAAGTCTAACAAAACATGTATAGGAGTTATATGCAGAAAACTACAGAATGATGATGAAAGAAATCAAAGAAGATCTAAGTAAATGGAAAGACACTGTATTCATGAATTGGAAGAATCAATGTAGTAAAGACATCAGTTCTTCACAAACTGACATATAGGTTTCACCCAATTCCTATAAAAATCCCAACAACATTTTCTATAATATTGGTAAATTTACTCTAAAATCTATATGGAAAGTTAAAAGAGTTAGAATAGTTAAAATTATTTCTTTTTTTTCCCCTACACCCAACATGGGGTTCAAAGTCAAGACCCCAAGAACAAGAGTCACATGCTCTACTGACTGAGCCATCCAGGCGCCCCAAAACAATTTTTAAAAAGAAGAATAAAGTGGAAGGACTCAAACTACCTAATTTCAGGATTTATTATATAGCTTCAGTTTAATACTATGTGGTACTGGAAGATGTACGGACACACAGGTTGATAGAACAGAGTAGAAAATCCAGAAATTGACTCACACAAATATACTCAACTGATTTTTGACAAAGGTACAAAGCAATAATGGAGAGAGCGTAGCCTTTTCAACAAATGGTGCTATAGCAAATTGGACATTCATAGAAAAAAAGACTCCAGGGGCGCCTGGGTGGCTCAGTCGGTTAAGCGTCCGACTTCAGCTCAGGTCACGATCTCACGGTCCGTGAGTTCGAGCCCCGCGTCGGGCTCTGGGCTGATGGCTCAGAGCCTGGAGCCTGCTTCCAATTCTGTGTCTCCCTCTCTCTCTGCCCCTCCCCCGTTCATGCTCTGTCTCTCTCTGTCTCAAAAATAAATAAACGTTAAAAAAAAAAAAATTAAAAAATAAATAAATAAAAAAAAAGAAAAAAAAAACTCCACTGAAATCTCAAATTTTATATAACAAATAACTTGATATGAATTCACAGACTTAAATATTAAACAGAAAACTATAAAACCTTTACAGAAAAACATAGGAGCAAATATTTTTGAGTTTTAGGGCCAAAGAGTTCCTAGACTTGACATCAAAGACTGATTCATGAAAAGAAAAGTTGATAAACTGGATTTTATTAAAATTGAAAATTTTTATTCTGCAATAAAGGATTAAAAAAGCTACAAACTGAGAGAAAATATTTGGAAACCACATATCTGACAAAGGACAAGAATCTATATTAACAAATCTCAAAACTGAACTGTAAATAAAACACATTCAATTAGAAATAGGCAAAAGAGAGGTGCCTGGGTGGCTCAGTCAGTTGAGCTTCCAAATCTTGATTTCAGCTCAGGTCACAATCCCAGGGTTGTGAGATTGAGCCTTGTGTCAGGCTCCATGCTGAGCATAGCGCCTGCTTGAGATTCTCTTTCTCTCCTGCCCCTCTCCCCAACTTGTGCTCTCTCTCTAAAAATAAAAATTAAAAGAAAATAGGCAAAAGAAATAAACAGACATTTCACCAAAAAGGATATACAGGTGGTAAATATGCACATGAAAAAGTGTACAACGTCATTAGCCATTAAGGATGTGCAAATTAAAACCTCAATGAGATATCAATATACACCAACTGAATAGCTAAAAAGAAAAATTGTGGCAACCCTAAATGCTGTCTAGGCTGTAGAGAAACTGGGTCACTCACATATGATGGATGGGAATGTAAAATGATATACCCACTCTGGACAAGTTTGGAGTTTCTTTAAAAGCTAAACATGGATTTACCATATGACCCAGTAATTGTGCTTCTGAGCATTTATCCCACAGAAATTAAGACTTATGTTCACACACATACTGTACATGAATTTTCATAGCAGCTTTATTTGTAATAGACAAAACTTGAAGCAACGCAGATATTCTTCAGTGGGTGAATGTTTAAACAAACTCTGGTACATGCATACCACAGCAATAAATGGAAACAAATTGTTGATACACATAACTTTAGAAGGTTCTCCAGAGAATTATGGTGAGTGAAAAAAATTCCCCAGAGTTTACATACTGTATGCCTCCATTTATATGAAGTTCTTGAAATGACAAAATTCTAGAAATGGAGAACAGATTAATAGTTGTCAGGGGTTATGGAGGGCTGGAAGGAAGTAGGTGTGGCTACAAAAGTGTAACATCATGGATCCTTGTGGTAAAGGAAATGCTGTCTTGACTGTATCACTGTCAATATCTTAGTTGTAATACCATACTATAGTTTTATGAAATGTAATTATTGGGGGAAACTGGGGGCAAAGATACACAGGATCTCTAAGTATTATTTTTTTATTGTTTATTTATTTTTGAGAAAGAGAGAGAATGAGCAGGAAGAGGGCAGAGAGAGAGGGAGACAGAGTATATGAAGTGGGCTCTGCACTGACGGCAGAGAGTCCAATGTGGGGCTTGAACTCACAAACCATGAGATCATGACCTGAGCTGAAGTCTGATGCTTACCCAAATGAGCCACCCAGGCACCTCTGAGTACTATTTTTTATGGTTATATACGAATCTACAATTATCTCAAAGTAAAATCTTCATCTCTAAAAAAAAGAAAGAAAAAAATTGCCTTCGACTTCAGATGAATTCATTGTCCTTCCACATACCAGGCTAGTTTCAATCATTCGTTTGGCTCCACCTCCTTACTCTAGCCACCTCCTCCTCTATAGATACCACCACCACCAACAACAAAAACTAACATTTATTGGGCATTTGTTATGTGACAATTTTATGTGGTAGCTTTACACAGTAGGAACTTTACATATCTTAATTCCCTTAATCTTCATAACAGGTAACTTTGAGTTTTATTCTTCATAGGAAATAGCTTCAGACACCACTCTCTCTAGTTCATTCTCACCCATCCTCATCCATCCACTCCTTTTGTTTCCCTTCCTTTAATAATGAAGTATGGCCATTCTCCAGATTAAGGGCAATTCTTTCACTTATGCACAGGATCCTATTTTTTCAGGATCCTAACTCCTTCCAATATCCTTCTTGTATTTTAATGGTTTATTTATTTGGGGGGGGGGGGGGGCAAAAAGAGGAGGGTACAGAGGATCCAAAGCGGGATCTGCACTGACAGCAGACAGCCCTATTTGGGGCTTCAACTCACAAACCGAAGGATCAAGACCTGAGCTGAAGTCCTATGCTGAACCAACTGAGCCACCCAGGCGTCCTTTCTTCTTGTATTTTTTAAACGTCTGCTTTTCTATAAGCGCTATCCTGTCTGAATTTAGGTGTGCTCATGTCTCCTGCCACAGTTAAAAACAAAACAAAACAAAACAAAACAACCTTCCCCCAACCTTACTTAGCACCAACTATTCTCACTTTTCATAGCGACGGTTCTTAACTGTTCACATTGGCTTTAATTCCTAAACTTCCATTCATTTCACAATCCACCACAACTTGCTTTCTGCGTCTATTCTATGAAAGCTGACCCCTCCCCTTCATTTGACACACTACCCATTCCTTCATTTAAACTGTCTTCCTTACATTTTCTGACATCACCACCCTGTGAGTGTTCAACTTAAGTGACACAGGTAACCTAAGAAGAGGGAAACGAATGTAAAACAAAGCAGGGCATGTGACTGGCCAAGGAGGCAAAGGTAAGTGGAAATAGTTACTTTTTGAGACGGGCCTCCTGAGACTGGAAGACAGGGCTAAACCAGGTGTTAACACAAAGCCACCGTGACTTTTCACCCTTGCTTTCACCTTTCTTCCCTCATCCTTTGGGGGCCTGCAGGTACTCAAGGAAAGGTAGAGGGTTTTGGCCCTGTGAGAGGCGGCGGGGTCCGGTTTCGTAGCTTCGAGAAGGGACGGCTCTACCGGCGTCCACCGGTGGGTGATGCTCCCGGGCCGCCAGCGGAACCCGTCCGCGGGGCCGCTGTTGCAGCTCGGAGCGGGGCCGCCGGGCAGCGGACACGGCCGCGCGTGCGTGGGAGCGCTTCCGGCCCCGGTCCAGGCGCGAGCAGTCTCCCGGAGCGCCCTGACGCGGCGCGAGGAGCGTTGTGTTGACTCCGGGCTGCAGCCGCTGCGGGTCTCCGAGGGGCCCGAGATCGGCTCGGTATAACCTGCGGGCGGATCGGAGGCTGGCCCCAGGCTCCGCCTGCCGCTGGCGCTGAAAGGAAAGCTTGAACAGCCTGGGCTGGGTGTGCGCTTTGCTCTCCGCCTCCCCAGTCCAGCCCCGGCCTGCGGCGATGAAAAAAGGCGTGGGGGTGGGCGTGGGGCCGGGGATAGATGGGGGGGGGGGGGGGGGGGGGAGATGAAGGTTAAATGGGTTTCTCTGCAGATCCAGTGCCGGTAAATCCTGCGACCCCACACTTAAAGAAAAAAAAAATGAAGAAATTAAGGCTTAAGGAACTAGAAAGTCGCCTGCAACAAGTGGATGGATTCGAAAAGCCCAAGCTACTTCTAGAACAGTATCCTACCAGGCCGCACATTGCAGGTAGGGCGGCTGGTGACCAGGTCTTTGCTTCCCAGGGTTAGTCCCGTCTACTTACTCCATAATGAAAATGGAAGTTATTTGAATACAAAGAACGTCTAGAGGAATTCTGCTCTGAGATTGCATAGCACGTTAGAGAGGACTATTTTGACACTGCAGCTAAAGACAGCCCCCCCCCCCTTTATTGTTTTACTGTTTAGTTTTCTGCACACCCCTTAACACTGTCAGACATCATTTTAATGTTTGTTTCTGTCTTTATACCATAAACTCCTTGAGGGTAAAGAATTTCTCGGTCGTGTTCACACAATGAATGAATACTAGGGTTGGTAGCCAAAGAACTGAGTTTAACAAATCCAGAATAGGTGCTATAAGGATGAGGATGAGTTTCAATTTTTAATGACCCAGAATCATCAGTGTTAATGTAAGAGATTGATATTGGGAGTACAGGAGAAAACAGGAAAAAATATTCATATTTAGTAAATCTATTACCAGAGTCACTGAGGAGTCTTAGGAAAATTAATTTGGGAATCCCTGCCAGCTCCAACATAGTTCTCTTTCTAAGCAGTCAATGAAAATCAAGGAAAATACATGCATACCTGCACTTAACTCCAAAGTATTGTCAGAACTCCAAGCAAACTGGCACAAAACTGTGTCTGGGTTAAGACCTATTTTCTCAATTTAGATGACTTTTTTTTTTTTTTTTTTTTTTGAGAGAGAGAGAGAGAGAAAGACAGAGTATGAGTGGGAGAGGAGCAGAGAGAGAGGGAGACAGCACAGAGCCTGATGTGGGGCTCAAATTCACAAACTGTGAGATCATGACCTGAGTTGAAGTTGGACACTAAACCAACTGAGCCACCCAGGTGCTCCTAGATGACTTCTTTAATGTATTCTGGCTGTAGGGTTTCTTAGTGAAGTCTAATTTTTTTTTTTTTAATCCATGTTTCATACCCATGGTGCACCATGCACATGGATGTACTAATTCTTTGAGATACCAGCTCGAAGTCACTAACACCTGCAGCAGTAATTGGGACAGCAGTCAGACTGCAGTATCCCTCTAATTGTGTTTTTCATAAAACCCCTGGATCCTAGGGCATCAGTGATGGCCAGTAATTCTTGCTGGGTTCAGATAGCCACAGGGAGATATCAGTGGTGTTACTCACGCTTAACTTTTAGTATATATCCCACATCTTTGTGTATTTGAAAGATTGCTTTCTGATCTCAGCAGCTTCCGCTGTGCTCCTCAGTTCTCTTATTAGTTCTCATTAGTAGATATGCATATATATCTGTAGATCATGAGTATATGTGTCTAAAAGCTATATTGTGGATATAGGACTTCTCCTTTCCCATTCTATCTTGAACTTAGGGTACCTGTGTTCTAGTAACAAACTTGTTGCCAAGAAGTTCTGTGCCATTTTAATGTTAATGTTGTTCAATATTAGTGGCTCCCAGACTTACAGATTTCACAGATCAGTAAAATTTCAAAACAGTTTGGAGACTGACACAGGGTTGCCAAGTTGATATTTTGACAAAGACATTTTTTAAACTTATTTACATTTCAACATCAAATAAAGAACTAATGTATATGTGTGTATGGCAATGTTTTGAACAGGCTGAGGAAAAAACATTTTAACCTTATTTTTCTATTTTATTTTGAGTTTTGTCATTCCTGGCATTGTCAGCAGAGTAGTTTTTGGGAGCCACTGGTGTGCATTATTGTTCTTTATATGTTTTTAAAAATAATCTGGAACACCATTTGGGGAAGAATAATGCAAAACAAGAAATTATGTTAGTCATTTACATGAATTGGATTTTGGTCATCAACTTGCTCTTATTTCCTAATATGTTTTTTATCTTTTAGCGTGTATGCTCTATACAATCCATAATACATATGATGACATTGAAAATAAAGTGGTTGCAGATCTAGGATGTGGTTGTGGAGTTCTTAGCATCGGAACTGCAATGTTAGGAGCTGGGTAGGTGATCCCGTATGTAATGTTTGGGTATAGGATGGCCTTAATAAGAAACATAAGTAGAATTAACTGATTTATGAGACTCTACAGTATGAGATGAGGGGAGCAAGAATCTGATACTGAGTACATTATGAATGAGCAGAACAACAACAAAAAAATTAAAACACAAAATGGTTAACAGCAGCTATCAGATGCCTCCCTTATACACACCTCAGTTTCCAACCCTTGCCAGGTTGGGAAATCATGCTGTTGAAAGGCAATACTCACTCTTACTTTGCCAGTTGGGTTAAAAAAGTATATGGTTTTGATTTTGTCATTGTTTTGACTTGGGAGCTATAAGTAGTCACTCTTTGTGTTTTGTATTATAGGCTGTGTGTTGGATTTGACATAGATGAAGATGCATTGGAAATATTTAATAGGAATGTGGAGGAGTTTGAGTTAACAAATGTTGACATGGTTCAGTGTGATGTGTGCTCATTATCTAAAAGAATGTCCAAGTCATTTGATACAGTAATTATGAATCCTCCCTTTGGGACCAAAAATAATAAAGGTTAGTAACAAGAATCATGTGTACTGCTGTATTTGTAGAAAAGCAAGTTTTAAAAGTCATTTTCTTATTGATTGGGCTAAATGATTTTATCACTATTCATTAAATAAACCATCTCTTACCTATGTAATTAGTACAATTTCAGTTAAAAAAAATTTTTTAAATGTGTATTTATTTTTGAAGGAGAGAGTGTGAGTTGGGGGAAGGGGAGAGAGAGAGAGAGAGAGAGAGAGAGAGAGAGAGAGAGAGAGACACACAATCTGAAGCAGGCTCCAGGCTCTGAGTTGTCAGCAGAGTCCAACACGGGGCTCAAACTCATAAACCGCAAGATCATGACCTGAGCCGAAGTCAGATGCTCAACTGACTGAGCCACCCAGGCGTTCCATACAATTTGAATTTTTTAATGCATGGCTAGGGAATCGAATTTTTCGATCTTTGTTTTCATCTATTTGTACTAATAGTCTTTTTATTCATTTACTATTTATACTGTGCTTTCAAGAATGACTTACCTAACCCTTATGAATGATTATAATAATCCTGTAAAGGCTGTTATACTTTTTTTTAAATTTTTTAATGTTGATTTATTTTTGAGAGAGAGTCAGAGTGCAAGCAGGGGAGGAGCAGAGAGCAGGAGATACAGAATCCGAAGCAGGCTCCAGGCTCTGAGCTCTCAGCACAGAGCCCAATGTGGGGCTCAAACTCATGAACCATGAGATCATGACGTAGCCAAAGGCGGACACTTAACCAACTGAGCCACCCAGGCACCCCAAGGCTGTTATGCTTCTAAAAACCTCTTTTTGATGCCTTAACACATGAGGGTTTCAACATGTATCCATTAGTAACAGTGACGGACTCTGGCTATTTATTTTGTGTATGCTTTGGGCAAGGAGGGTAGGAAGTTGGTAAGAAGATATGAAAAGTTTTCCCTCCAGCCCCCATCTGATTCTGATTACTATTGTTCCTGTTCTCTTCTTCCTTGAAAGCTGTTAATTTGGAATATTAAAAGTTTTACTTTAGCCTTATTTAACCAAGATAGTATAATTCTGGTTTTATTCTATCAACTTTAAAAGATATTTAGATATTTTACTTATTTGTATCCTGTCTTTTTGAAGGAACAATTTGAAGTGTCTTTTGGAATTTGGAAAAAAAAAGTTTTTAATACCTGGTAGTCATTTAATCTTTTATTTTGATAACAGATATATAATGTAAATAGGAGCTTTTTCTATCTTAACAGGGACAGATATGGCATTTCTGAAGACTGCTTTGGAAATGGCAAGAACAGCAGTGTACTCTTTACACAAATCCTCCACTAGAGATGTAAGTTCAAATCATCATGATATTGTCAATTTAAAATTCATGACAGTGTTTTTAAGGATTTGTTGTGAATACTAATTACCAAGGTATCTATTTCTCCTGACCTTTATAAACATCTGGCACTTAGAAACTGAATTTTCCCTTTAAGTAGCTAGCATTTGTGATTAGCTTTCTCCCAGCCTTACATAACTTCTTTTGCCACAGATTTGCTCAGGCAGGAACTGGTACCAGGAAAGAGACTTAAGAAGTGTGGTATAACTACAGTTATAATATGTCCTAGTTAGCTAAGTCCTGGTACTCCCATTGTCCCTTTGTGTGCATGAGGGAGGCAGTAAGACCTGATTTTTAAGAACACTGAGCCTGGAGCTAAACTGATTTGAATTCAGAACCTACCTCTTCCATTCTTCTTCTTGCCAGCATGTAACATATGGGAGTATGTAAGATGTATTCTAGAACACTGGGTATATTATCTATCAATATAACATAGTGATCAAGGACACAGACTGTAGAGCCAGACTGCCGAGGTTCATATCCAGACTATGGTTTCCCTGTGTTATCCTGGTCAAAGTACTTGAATTTAGCTTTCTTGGTCAAAGTACTTGAATTCAGCTTTACCACCTATACTACTGTACTCACCGCTACACTTACAGTATTGAAATGGCTTGGTTTCTTATTTTCAAAATACTACCCATCCAGTTGAAAAAATTTTAAGGGTCTAATGAAATATAAAAGCTTGAAAACTCAATATGAAATATTATCAGTAAAGCAATTTTCAAAAACTTATTTTAAAAATCATCTCACATTAACATGTTATCTTCAGCATATTCAAAAGAAAGCTACAGAATGGAAAATCAAGATAGATATTATTGCAGGTAAGACAATTTTTTAAGTTTTTCATAAAACAAATCTAAATCCTAATTATTTAAGGACAATATATATCAGCCCAACCAGATTTTGTATATAGATGCTGAGAAAAGATATCATAGAACATGTTTTCAGTTTAGCAAAATTCAGTTTAGGTGATGGGTAATAGGTAATGGGTTGGAAATGAAGCAAAGGCAGGGTAGAGTGTTTGGCTAAAACTGTCTCAATTTATGCATTTTACTGAAAATTTATAATAGCACCCAACTATTTGGTCACACCGGGCTCAGAACAATATATAGCATCGTAGTGACTTAAGAGCTTGGGCTTGGAGTGGGTCAGACCTGTGTGAAATCCATTCATGGAAAATACCACCAGATTATGCCTCATTACTTTTTTTTTTAATTAAAGTTTTAATGTTTGTTTACTTTTGAGAGAGAGCACGCACATGCACAAGCAGAGGAGGAGCAGAGAGAGAGGGAGACACAGAATCCGAAGTAGGCTCCAGGCTGAGTTGTCAGCACAGAGCCCTACTGGGCGTGTAAACTGTGAAATCACGAGCTGATGTCAGATGCTTAACCAAACGAGCCACCGAGGCTCCCCGATTACTTTTCTATTTCAATTTTCTAATTGTCCCTGAAGTCAAAGAACATGAAGCTTTTTTCTTTTAGTGGGGGATAGGATGTAATCATCCACACTGTAAATGTTTGACACATTTTTATTAATAAATTGGGTAATATTCACAAACATCAAATGGGCAGAACCTGTAACTAGGAGCTAACTGTAAATCCAAATAATTTGGAAGGCCTGAAATAAGAATACAATAGGGGAAATATCTTTATTTGATAATAAACTGTCCAGGATTAGCACTGTGGTATTAACCATGTAACTAGATCAGGTATTATTAATAATAATTAGTAATGTAATTATACAGTCTTCCTATTTACCCAATACTGTCATTCTATACCTAGTTTAAGGTATTAGAATATGCAACCTGGAGCACCTTAAAACAATTCCACATATACCAAACCACTGCCTTGCTACTCCAAATGTTGTCCTCAGACCATACTATTGACATCACTTGGGAGAGGAGTCTTGCATAATTCTAGGGTCCACCCAGACTTACTGAAATACACATTTCAAAAAGATTTGATTTGAAGATGATTGACTGCACATTAAAATTTGAGAGCTGTAGCCTCTAGAGTTAGAATTTATGTTGGGAAACGTGAAGAATAGGCTGTCTCATTGCCATCCCTCTAAAAGTGTTAAGTTTGGAGAACCTACGTTATTTCTTAGATTATGAAAAATGGATTTTCATTTGAGAGCTTAATAGGAAAATAATTACTTACTACCAATACTAAAATCCAGAGAAGAAATTAAAAAATAAGCATGATTATGATCGCCCGCTGTAGATTATTAGGAAATTAAAAATAGAAAGGTACTATCTCTTTTGTTCAACCGTTTTGGTTTTTAATGTTTATTCATTTTTGAGAAAGAGTGCTAACGGGGAGGGGTGGAGAAAGAGGAAGACAGAATCTGAAGCAGGCTCCAGGCTCTGAGCTGAGAGCGCATAGCCCAAGATGGGGCTCAGACCCACAAACCATAGATCATGACCTAAGCTAAAGTCGGACACTTAACCGACTGAGCCACCCAAGCACCCCAACTGTTCCCTTTCACACTCTTCCCCATAACCTCAAATTATGGTATAAATGACCAAAATAACAAAAATGCCAACCTCAGTTAGCCATAGCTAATCTCAGGGAAATAGCAAGTCAAATGTTCTCCTTACCAGGGTTAATTTAAGTACTTCCTTAATTTTTTGAATGTATGTATATATGTCAGGGGTGGTAAATGTTTAGAAATGTAATTTTTATTCTTAGATGACTTTTGTTTTCTAGAGTTGCGATATGACCTGCCAGCATCATACAAATTTCATAAAAAGAAATCAGTAAGTCTCTTGATTCTGGCTTATCTACATTCAGTACTGAAGAACTTTTCAATGAGTGTTTCCAGTGTTAACAAGTTGCCCGAGTACATACAGAAAGCCAGCAGGAGATAGAATAATTATCTATGGGAAAACAGTTAATATTCTGGTTTAAGTAAATTCTTTCTCATATGCTTTAGACACAAAAATAAAAAAAACTAGGTTTTTGCTTTTTTATATAGTACATATTTTATTAGTTTGTACTAATACATTCTCATATTACAAAGGCAATTTACTGGAAAGATCTTTTGATATTTAAATCATTTGAAATAACACAAACAGAACTATACATTAAAAAAAAATCCTCATTTGTATAACAAAAAAGACAAGTTAAACAACAAAAAACTTTCCTTTCTTACAGGTGGATATTGAAGTGGACCTAATTCGGTTTTCTTTTTAAAAGCGTCTAAAGACAAAAGCAGCTTAAAACCTAATTAAGATGAATAAAAATTTTTTTTTTACTAAACTACTGGTCTCCAGCACCATTTTCTGTTTTCTGTTGTTTTAATGCAGGTTCCTCTTCTTTGTCTGTTTCTTCTCTTGCTCTTTTTGCTGGTCCTACACAATAACAGAATTTTTGTTATGTTCACTATATAGGCATTACTCTATTTTTTTTTTTTTTTTTCAACGTTTTTAATTTATTTTTGGGACAGAGAGAGACAGAGCTTGAACGGGGGAGGGGCAGAGAGAGAGGGACACACAGAATCGGAAACAGGCTCCAGGCTCCGAGCCATCAGCCCAGAGCCTGACGCGGGGCTCGAACTCACGGACCGCGAGATCGTGACCTGGCTGAAGTCGGACGCTTAACTGACTGCGCCACCCAGGCGCCCCAGGCATTACTCTATTTTAATACTGAGCATAATTATCAAAAATAGTTCTGTTTAAAAACAACTTCCCAACACCAATGAGAAGGCTTTTCCTTTAGTACAGATCTTCTGCTCTCTAAACTTATCTTCCAAACATCTTTTGTTTTCTACTTGTAAAACAGGATAACTTGTGTAAAATCACTGTCCAAGAATGTCACTATACAGAAGTTGAAAAACCCACATTGCTGTCCTTTCCCACAAATAATTTCTCATGAAAGTACAAAAGGACTTAGAAAAACTTACCGGATGCACCATTTTGATCGTGTTCATCATCACTATCAAATTTTGTTTTCTTGCCCTGAAACTGTACTTTTCCTTTAGCTGACCCAGTCTGGGCAGCTTTATTTCCCTTTCCCTTTCCTTTAAATCTGCGACCTATAGAAACATAATGAGAAATCCATTAAGAAATATTTTAAATCTCTTGTCAGTGTCTCTGAACAAGCAAATGAGTTAAAATAACCAATGGTCAAAGACAAATCGGAACTAATGACCTTTTGACTTCCATTTGTTTAGAGATTCTTGTTGATCTTCTATGATTTTTTTCAATGCTTCTTTTTCCACATCTCCTTCTAGTACTTCCCACGTCACTTCTTTGTTCCTTAATTGTAGGTTACCATTATTTGCATCTTTGGCTTTATCCAGTGCTTCCTTAGCTTTTTCTTTAAAAAGAATTATCCCCTATACCAAAGACAGACAATGAAAGCCACACCCTTAAGGTTTTTTTTAGATCCGTAGTTAATTCCTTTGCTCGAGTTATTTTTCCTACCTTGCAAATCTTCAATGCCATTACCAGTTTCAATGAATTTTACTAAACTTCAGGAAGGAAGTTACTACAAAACTCGTAAGTCACTAATATCAACAGTTATTCATAGTATAATTCAGAAAATATCAGACATCACATCCAGTGATGGCAGTAACAAAATGGAAAGTAAATGAGTAAGTAAAAACTATTTCATAAACACATTAATTAAAAAATTATTTTATTTCTACTAATGTTGTCTTCTAAAAGATAAGTTTCGGGGCACCTGGGTGGCAAAGTCGGTTAAGCGTCTGACTTCAGCTCAGGTCATGATCTTACGGTTCGTGGTTTCGAGCCCCACGTCAGGCTCTGTGCTGACAGCTCAAAGCCTGGAGCCTGCTTCAGATTCTGTGTCTCCCTCTCTCTGACCCTCCCCCACTCATGCTCTGTCCCCCACTCTCTAAAGAAGTAAACACTTAAAAACTAAATAAAAAATAAAAGTTTCTATGATTTTTAAACTGATTGCTAAAAAGCACATGAATGTTTCCAAACCTCTTTTGCTCCTCTGACAAAGTCTATCCATTTTATTTCACCATGACTTGAGAAAAGGATGTGCAAATCCTCTCTACAGGTCTGATCATCTAACTCCCCTGAAAACTTCAGCAAGCAGCCAATCTTCTCTTCTAGAGATTTCTATAAAAACATACAAAGCAACAAAGAGGTTTCTTAAAAGCAACCACAAACAGCTTAAACCACTCTATACCTAATACATGGAAAAGGCTATAAATTAAAATGCTATTTTGAAGTAGTTTAACAGTGCATTTTCCTATGTCATCCCTTGTTCCACAACAGCTTGATTTTAACTTAATTTCTTCAACAAGTAATATTTACTTAGGTATATATGTTAATAAATAAATCTAGTTATTAAGTTACTTCTCTAGATAAATCATGATTTTAGGCAATATTACTGGGCTATGACTTTCATACAGTAACAACTATAGACATGCCTCAAAAAGTCCTCACTTTTTAGTTTCATAAATTTGAATTAATGATTTCTTTGGATACCAATAATACATACTTACCATTTCAGCATGTTCTGCTAACTTTTGTTTTTCTTCTTGCTCTCTACAAAAGAAATGTTAGTTAGAACGTTTCCTTTTACTGCACGAAAAAATTAAATCCTGATAAAGTTAACCTCAATCACGATCACACACTGCTTAGTAATCAAAGCCAGTCCGTAAGTTTTCTGATTGTTCAAGGCTGGGATGCAACACAATGTGGCCCCCAGATTATCAAGGCAGCTTAAGATCTCAATGTTTCACTAGCAAAAGAAAAATCTACTGCTACTCATTTCAGAACTCATCATCAAGCGCCACTTCCCAGAACCATTAACTCTATCCCTGTTAAACCTTTAAGGAATTAAAATGACTGGCTCAACGTACTTACTGTTTAGCTCGTAATTTAGCTTCCACTTTATTTTGCTTTCTTTCTTCATTTTTTTTTGCAAAGTAATCTTCCCTAAAGAACACAAAATATAGGGACTGAGTTCATGAGAACAAAGGTAAGATGCAAATTATTTTGAGTGATTTAAGCACAGGAAGGAATGTTACATTTTCTATCAACATAATTACCTAAAAATTCAAAAGATGTCAAGGAAGTTAGTTATTTTAATAGCTTTAGTAAAAACCAATTCATATTCCATAAAACTTACAACTTTTAAAAGTCTACAACTCAATTTTTTCTTTTTGTATATTCAGAATTGCACAACCATCACTACCATCTAATCTCAGAACAAAAAGAAACCCAACACCATAATAATCTCACACTGGTTTTCTCATTCATGTGTAGGAAAAAAAAGTAAACTAGAAGTTATGTAAATTCTTTAATGTTTCATAGAATTTTCTACAGTGTTACTTTCACAAAAGGAGAAAATTCTACAATCTCTGAAACCCAAGAGTAAGATCTATTATGAAAATTACATTAAACAGTACTTTTGAGGGTTAACACTGATTGCACGATTCATCAGTTTTCTCTAAGTACATCAGATTTAGCACATGGCATTTGAAAGACTGCGTAATGAGAAAGTAGGGGACAATGGCCTAACTTTACCACAAAATGCTCTGGTTTGTCCCAATTTTTGACACATACACACACACTAAAGAATGTGGTCCAGAGCACCTGGGTGGCTCAGTAGGTTAAACCTCTGACTCCTGATTTCGGCTCAAATCATGATCTCAGACTGAGCCCCGTATTAGGCTCATCCTGAGTAAGGAGCCTGCTTCAGATTCTCCCTCTCCCTGTGTCCCTCGTCCTCCCCTGTGTGGGCACTCTCTCTCAAAAACAAAAACGTGATCCAAATCCATATTAAATAGTCCTTTGTACTAACAAATATAGACATGTATAGACTATGAGAACTAAGAACAGACTGGAAATTGTACAGGGATTGATTCTCTAACCACACCAAAAGCCCAAATTTTACTATCTAACTTGATTATACGTTTTAGATGCAAAATAAGTACTAAAACTTAATCTTTATTAACTGCTAACAGTGAAAAGGTACTAAAAAACACTTAAGGTCTCAAAGGACTAGTAGTTTCCACTGAGCAAATGTCAAGTATTTATCAAGGAATGCCCAAAGATACTAAAAATATTGTCCTTACAGGAGATGCTATTCCAAATTCTATATGCCAATGTGTCAACTCCATATAACTAAGCAGCCAAAAGAAACATCAGCATAAAGACTTACTTGAAAAGTATTAGCAAGTCTGTGTCTTTATACTTCTGTCCAGGGGTGTCAACAAACTTCTTAGCAGATTCAATACTCTCAAACACAACAAATATTGATCCCTACGAAAAGGGGAAGAAAACCCTTTTTAAAAAGGTATGTCCCATATATTTTTCAACTAGATTAAGTCTGTTAATATCATACAACTGTACCTTAAATGCTTTGTGCAATGTTCTTCTCATCTGAATATTTAGTACTTGACCTTTATCTTCTAACCATTCTTTTATGTCATCAAGGGTTGCATCAGTTGGGAAGCCTTTCTGTGAAGAGTAGAAAGAAATGGACAAATGACTTCTCAGGTAAACAATTTATCAGAAATTCTGACTCATTCTGTCTTGAAACCAAGCCAAGGATACACATATCCATCTCCCTCTGTCCCTTAAATGTTTAACAACAGCTCTAGTTAAGAGCCACTGTACTCCAGTGCAATAAAAGTGACTAATTTAGAATTTGCTTCAAAATAATCTACTTGGGACAGAGATAAAACAAGATTAATTGTGTGTTAATAACTGAAGTTGGATAATGGTACATTATACAGTCAATCTACCTTTGTAGGTCTGACATTTTCCAGGAAAAAAAAATCTACTTAAAAAAATTAAGATGCTAAAGAAAATTACTATCAAGATTGGCTATTGATAAATAAGATGTTGATAGGCACTGGGTGCTTACAACATGCCCAAGATTTTGTACAATGGTATATAAGGGTTTTTTTCATTTAATTCTCATAATAGTTCTATAAAGTAAAAAATATTCTCCTCGTTTATGAAGATAAGGCTTAGACAGGTTAGGAACATTGCTCAGGAACACACAGTAAATGGTAAAGCTATGATTCCTGAGTCCTTATCCTTATCCACTCTACCAAATGGTTTTTCTAAATAAGATATATTTAAGATATAATTAAGTGCGTTGTTAAAGGCCTACTTACAATATACACAGATCTGTTTTTTACATCATTCTTATATTCATCAGTCACTTCAGGGAGGGGTTTGCTTGGAGATCTTCTGATTTTAGTTTTATCTTCACTTATTTCCATGAGTTCAGCCTTTGATTTGCTCAATGCTTCTACTATCACATTAAAGTCTGTTGTTAGACGGTTTAACCTAAAGAATATATATAAAAGGATCATAAAACTTCATAGTAGCACTTGTTAACAGAAAACTCTAAAGATGATTTTAAAAAGGTTTTTACCTATTGAATTTTATCATTATCTCCAAAGGTACCCAGCCTTCATCCAGTTTAATCTGTTCCTTTAAAAATTTGTCCCGTGGCAAATTGAAGTCACCAAAATAATACTGCAAGATAATTACATTATATTTCAGAGCACTGTATAATATTGACTCCAATTCTGAAACTGTTTTTTTTTAATTACCATTACATCACCATGTTCTAGTCTTTAAAAATACATGTCATAACTTAAGAAGCAATAAACATTGTCTCCCAAATATACTATAATGAAACACTTACAATACAAATTAAAAAGATAAAACCAAAAATTTATTACTGAAACAATGTAATTAGCAGATATGTGAATAGACTATAAAGTCTTTAAAAACACAGTTAAGGATTTAGTATATGAGAAGCCTCTTGTTTCAAATCAGTGTGTGAAGAACAGATTGTTAAATAAAAACTGGAATAAACTGATTAATCTCTCTAATTTTTAAAAGTTAAAAAAAATAGGCAAGTGTTTAAGCATAAAAACACTATTTCTCAGTATAAAAGCAAAAAAGTCAAGAAAACTATACATGGAAAGACCCAGGTATGACTACTTGGAATGCCAAAAGTAACTAAAAAGTAAAAGACAAAGAAGTTTGTTAATAATTCTTATAAATCAAGGGTGAAGAAAAAACTCTGAAAACCCTAATAGAAAAATGGGTAAAGGACATCAAAAAATTACTAAGAATGTAATATAAACATATAAAAGTTCAACCTCATTATTAATCAAAGAAATGGAATTTAAAGCAATTAAATAACACTTTTCACCTAACAAACTGGCCAAAATTCTAAAAACAGGAATACCTAGTACTGGCCTGAACACAGACAAATGTAAACTGGCAATAAGTATCAAAGGTTTTAAAAAATGTGTATAACACTTGAGCTGGAACATCTCCTTATCAGTGAACATATTTACCAAGATTTATATATAAAGATACTCATCACAGAACTCTTACAGCTAAAAAAAAATAGAAATACCCTACGTCAAACAGGGGACTGGGTAAATAACTGAGGACACAAAACTTTACTCCCCCAAAATGCATCCATGTGTGATGGGGAAAGGGAAGGAAATAAGAATTGTGTTAGTGTGAGCATTGACCACAAAGTATGAAGGGGTATTCATTAGGTTTTTAACTTTGATTAGTGCAAGAGAACAGAATTTGAGAGGTGGCAGATTGTGGAAGGGACATTATTAACTCTGTCTATACACATCTTTGTACTTTCTAAATGATAAACTGAAGTTTGTAATTTTTCTTCACAAAATTATAATGAAATTAGTACAAAAACTTGTAGCACAGGATATTTTAAATGGCAGAGAAGTGCAACTTAAAAAGTTCTGAGAATTGCAAAAACCACCAAATAATATGATCTGAAGTTCCTCGGTAAGAACAGAAAACATTAAGATATAATTTCCCACAGAGCCATTATGGACACTGAAAAGCTTCAATTTAAATATAATACCTAAGTTCAAAAAAATGCTGACTGAAAATAGACACTCCCTCTCTCTCTGCCCCTCCCCTGCTCTTGCTCTCTCCCTCTCAAAAATAAACATTAAAAAAAAAATAGACACTCTGTTAAAAGTTGTAACAGCCCAGAACTTAGCTTAATTGAGCAGACAAATCTACTAGGACCTTCAAATAGATAAAGTGTTATTTAACAGAGAAGTTGCTTTACAAAGAATTTTTACTTTATTATGTGCCAGGAACTCTTCTGAGTGTTTTACATTTTATTAACTAATGTAATCTTCACAACAACCTTAGAAGGAGGAGGGTACTATTATCCTCACTTTATAAACTGGGGAAGGAAAACAAAAAAGTAACATTAGTCTATAATGCTACCTTTTGAAAGGTTTGCAGGTCTTGGATTTCATAAACTGATTTCACTAATACAAAACTCTACACTATTGTGAGTTCATCTAATTCCAAGTATCAAAGACAAACCAGATGTTTAATACTCTACACGAAATGTTTAATAGGTCAGCATAGTGAAATTAAATGTTCCTTCTGTATTTGTTTTGAGGCTCTACATTTCCTTTCAAAGAAAGAGCGCATTTTTGCAATTTAATATCACAAGAATCCTACCTCAATTTGATGACAGATTTTGGCCTCGAGAGCAGCCATTTTTTCATTATCACCATTTTCAGCCATTGTGGCTATCTGCAAATTTTCCCAAATTGGCATAAAGAGGTTATTATTTTTTTTACATACCACTCAAGACTAGAAGAATGTTTTAAAGTTATCAATTATTTTCTAAAAAAAATCAACAATTTTTAATTTTACAGTTTCAATTTCTCTACTCAATTCTCAAATTTCAACAAAAGAATGTTGGAATAAATGATGGAACATTGAAAAGGATAGATAATCTGCAACCCTTTCAGTAAATCACGTTTCTATCTCTATAACAAAGCAAGTAGTTATCTTCACTTAGCTGATCAAGAAAGCACTGGGCAAAAACTCCATTCAACTACTTACCAACCATGTCCAGCTTTAAGCAGATCACCATCTGTCAGTATATTTCGATCCATCTCAGCTCTATTTGTTTGGCGTGGGTTGCACGTCTTTTAAAATTACTCACAGCTGACTTACCAAAAACTTTTCAGCGAAGATTAAGTATCATAATGATACTTGAAAAAATCACATATTACCATCAGGGTTAGATTAAAATCTGTATGTTAAGGAACACGTGATAATTTAAGAATCTGGGGGCACTAAAATAATGTTAAGCTGGGGGTATGCCCCCGAATTCACCAATATATTGGTTAGCCTTATAGCCAGTTTCCTGTTTCACTTCCCTGACGTTGGCATTGAAGGAAAAAGTGAGGTTGTGAGGCTGGTTTGCTAGGGAGCACAAACCAACTTTTCTGACTTCAAATGACTTGTCTCCAGTGCTCTATTAAACCACCCAGTCATCCACATTTACAAAAATATATTTGCAAGAACTCATAAGGATAGATGCCACTAGCTGACTCTAGTGAACTATCTTTGGTACACTTCTTCAAGTTATCGCTTTTCACACTGTAACTGCTATGCAGTAATCTGGATGCACACTGGAAGCTCCTATAATAGGTATTTGTATGGTGCCATTCCACTACAAAATTTGCTCGATCTTATGCATTGTTTGCCGACCACAACCTACATTCCTAAATTATTACCATGATCTAGGGTCCCTTACAAAGCAAAGGATGAAACAGAAAAGAACTGTTCCGTCGTTACAAGACTTCTTTGGCCTACCCAATTTTGAAACTTCCGTTTCACAAGATAATGTACAACTAGAAGTGAAATATTACCTACACTTTCTCACTTCGCACAGAATCCTTGACGTGAGTGAACGAGGGACACTAAAGACCCTAGAGAGGTGACGCTAGAGGAACACCTGCGGCCCCCATTCCCCGACCTCCAGTTGGTCCCACGGGATCCAAGGGCGCCTCCGGCGATTCACCACAGCCAACCACCTCAGAAACTGAAAACACTGCCCGAAACGTCCACCTTCGGCGACACCGAAACACGGAGAAGATAGGAAGTCGAAGACGCAGTGGGAATGCCGGCAGCCTCCATCCAAAGAACCCGCCTGAGTCCAGTCCCAAAGCAACCACTGGCCCGCTCCGACCCCAGCACGTGCGGGAAACCCCGGTTCCTGCATTCCTCTCGGGCCAGCTCTGCACCTCGCCGGGGCCCGCGCCGCTCCGCGGCCAGCCCAGCGCGCCGCCTCGGGCTGCGGCCCACGCGGCGCTCGCCCGGAACATGCGGACCAAAGTAGTGGACGCACCCGGCGTGAGGCAGAAAGGAAAGGGAATGCGCCGCAGCCACGCAAAGCATATCCTTTTGTACTTCTCTTTTGCCACCCTGAGTTGCTCACCTTTAAGGTCCCGGTCCCACAGAGCCACGCCACAAAAACACTAACAGCGACAACAACGTCTCCACTTCCCAGCGCCGCCGGCTGGCCTACCGCGCGTAAGGAAGATGGGGGCCTTCCCGGCAGCCCTCGCGGCCCAAGTGGGCGGAGCTTCGGGCGGCTGGAGCCAGCGCCGCGTAAGGAGTATGCGCGCCGGCCGTGGGCTCCCACGGCCCGCGAAGTCCCGCCCCCTCGCCAAGGAGATTGGTTTGAAGTGTCCTGCAGGGTGGTGGAGAGTGTTAGGGTAAATATATATTAAGTATTTCTAGACCGGGTTTGTATCTCCGGTACTTACTTCGGCGCTTCATGCGTATGAAGTTTTGGCTTTTTTTCAGATTATACTTCTCAAAAAATTTGTTTTACTTGATCCGTATATATATCTAAACTTTATCGCGTTGTGATAGTTCTCAAAAAAATGGCAAGTGAAATTTTTAAAAATCAGGGATTCAGGAACCTTAAGGTTGAGAAAACAACAGAGTAGAGCGTTTAGGAGCTGGGAATCTGGAATCCGATTGCCTGCGCTCAAGTAATGGCTCTCCTTGTTTACAGACAAGGGGACAATTTACTCAGCTTCTCTGTTCCTCATGTATCAAGTGGGGCCAATGATAAATATTACCTACTTCATACAGTTGTGAGTATTAAACGTGATACAACATGTTCCTTACTGGGAACTGCTTGGCATATAGTAGGAGGAGCAGGTGACGTTAATTTAAAACAAACAACGTAATTTTAGAAGACCAAGATGCCATCTAATGCAGAAATCTATTACCTCTGCTAGAACTCTTTTCTATTAGTATACTTTTTGCACGATAATATAGTCACTAACGGAGTTTTTTTCTTGTGAAGGAATCTTTATTTTCCCCTCAGTTTTCTTGAAAATTTGAGATCCCTAAGTGATCTCAGGGCTTTTTGGCAGTCCCAAAATAGATCAAATATATTTATTTGGGGGGAAAAATGCAGTTACAGATTCAATCCAGACATTGCATCAAGACGATGAGAAAAAAATTAGGTATACTCAGGTAATTTTAATTCAAATTAATCAGGTTCTCTTTTATTCACTCATCAAGTTCAGTACTTATCTAGTCTCTACTTTCTGCCAGACTTAATTAAAAAGTTAATTTTCTTTTTTGATCAAGTCAGTGAGAATTTAGGTATTTAACAAAACACATCAAATATGTGTCAAAGTACTCTCACTCATCCATTCAGCACACTGTTTTATTACATACCTACTAATGTCCTGGTATGGAGCTTAGCACTGGGAATAAAAAGACCAGACTCTGCCTAGAAACAGTGGCACCTAAACAAATGTAACTGCTCCTTTATGCCCTATAGTGTCTGGGTAGAACTGCAGGTACAGTCTACTTCGAGAAACCACGTTTACTGCGGGACATTTATTTAGTGTTCCTATTGGGTCCCTAGTCCTTTAGTCTCTCTCTCCCCTCCCCTCCTGCTTCTGTCTCTGTTCTTCCCTTTCTCTCCCTACCCCCTCCCTCCCCTTCCCTCTCTCTTCCAGAGGCCAAGCTTCCTGGCTACACAGCTGCAAGCTTCATTTTTTCAGAAAAAGCACCGTGAAGACTTTCTTGCTAATATCCACCTCTTTCATAGCTTAACTTTATAGGATAATATACTAAAAGACCATCTCTTGGTACCTACATTGACATAGATGAAATTCATACACACAATGCTGAGTTAAAGAAAAAAAAAACTTTTAGAAGAAATCTAAAATGCCACTTACAGTGGCATTCAACACATACAATGGAATTTAGCCTTAAAAAGGAAGGGTATTCTGTCGTATGCTACAGCATGGATGAACCCGAGGACATTGTGCTAAGTGAAATAAGCCACTCATAAAAACACAAATATTATAGGATTCCACTTAAATGAGGTACTTAGAGTAGTCAAAGTCATAAAGACAGGAAGCTTAATAGTGGTTGCCAGGGAATGGAGGAGGGGAGAATGGAGAGTTACTGTTTGATGGGTACGGAGTTTCAGTTTTACATGATGAAAGAATTATGGAGATAGATGGTGGTGATGGCTTCGCAATATGAATGTGTTTAATGCCATTGAACTGTACACTTCAAAGTGGTTAAGATAGTGTTAAACAACAAAAATTTGTTGCCTGTACAAGGCTGATGTTACAAACTGTATCAGAGTCCCAGCAGGAAAAAGTGATATACTCAACTTGGGTAATTTCAAGAGTTTAATAAACCACTTTCTACAAAATTGTAGGCAGGGCATAAATAAACTCTGAGGGATAAGGCAGTATCCTGGGACTAGTAACAATGAAGGTTCTTTTACCATCCCAAGGGCTGACTGAATAAAACAAGGAAGTGGTGACAAAGAGGACTGTTTGGAGAGGGCCCTCACAAGAGGCATCCAACTCATGCCAACACATCAGGGAAGGAGCCAGGGAAATAAAGGTCAGAGGATGTTGCCCCTTTGCTCCAATCTGTTACCAGTACTCTCCTTTAGCTGGACCCAACCAGAATGCATCGCCTCCCCCGTGGAGACTGGATCTGGAGGAGCAAACAGAAGATCCAGCACACAAAACACAGGAACACACTTTGTCCAAGGGAAGGAAGAGGATATTTATACTGATTTCTCAAGATCAGAGGTGGATTTACAGTGAAGCTAATGAAGTTTAAGCTTCAGAGCCCCTCAGTTACATAAGCTCTTTCCAAAGCCTGGGAGGAATCCTAGTAACATGTTCATGAGATAGTGTTTTTGTTAAATTTGCAGAAGTAAAATATTTTAACCAAGATCATTAAAACTGGTATTCTTTCAGGGCGCCTGGGTGGCTGTCGGTCGAGCGTCCGGCCTCAGCTCAGGTCAGGATCTCAGGGTTCCTGAGTTTGAGCCCTGCATTGGGCTGTTTGCTGACAGCTCAGAGCCTGGAGCCCGTCTTCAGATTCTGTGTCTCTCTGTCTGCCCCTCCCCTGCCTGTGCTGTCCCCTGCCCGTGCCCTGCTCTCTCTCTCTCAAAAATAAATAAAACATTTTAAAAATTTAAAACTGGTGTTCTTTCCATTTCAAATTTCCCTCTATCCCATTTCGCCTAGTGTCTGATAGTGTTAAAGCGATATGGGCATTTTTCTTATCTGTTTAAGAAGCAGTTGAATTGAGAATAAGCCATTATATCTATAATTTGAACAGATGTTTTAGAACATTTCAGTAAAACGTGAGGAAATTACAGGTTTCAGAGTTATTTATTTATTAAAAAAATGTTTAATATATATTTATTTTTGAGAGAGAGACAGAGCGTGAGCAAGAGAGGGACAGAAAGAGAGGGAGACACAGAATCTGAAGCAGACTCCAGGCTCTGAGCTGTCAGCACAGAGTTATCTAATAAAGAACTGAGAAAAATTCATAAAATTAATGGAGTATGAAGATAAAGTGATAAAGAGAATGGTAGTGGGCATAATTTTGACTTCAAGAAGCAAATTATACCAAAAAATTTTTAGATCATCTCAATAGCAGCAATTGATTAGGAAGAAGAATAAATTCCAAAAAAGAAAGGAATAAGCCTTTTGGATTATTTACAATCCAATTAATGAAGAGGAGAAAATCATAACACATTGTAAAATGTTTTTTAATTTTTAAAAATATTCATTTATTTATTTTGAGAGAGAGAGCACACAAGCAGAGGAGGGGTAGAGAGGAGAGACAGAATCCCAAGCAGGCTCCGGGGCATCAACTCTGAGCCCAGCGCGGGCTTGAACTCACAAATTGTGAGATCATGGCCTGAATGAAGATCAAGAGTTGGACGCTTAGGGCCGGCTGGGTGGCTCAGTCAATTAAGCGTCTGACTGTGGCTGGGGTCATGATCTCGTGGTCAGTGGGTTCCAGTGCCCAGTAGGGCTCTGTGCTGACAGCTCGGAGCATGGAGCTTCAGATTCTGTGTGTCCTTCTCTCTCTCTGCCCCTCCCCCACTCACGCTCTGTCTCTCAAAAATTAATAAACATAAAAAAAATTAAAAAGTTGGACACTTAACCACTGTGCCATCCAGGTGCCCCCCAAAATTTTTTTTGAAAGAGAGAAAGTGCGTGTGAGCGGGGGAGGGGCAGAGAGAGAGAAAGAGAGAGAGAGAGAGAGAGAGAGAGAGAGAATCTTATGCAGGCTCCACACGGAGCTCGGGGACTGACTCAGGGCTAAATCTCAGGACTGTGAGATCATGACCTGAGCCCATATCCAGAATTGAAGGCTTAACTGACTGGGCCACCTGGGTGCCCCCAAAATTAAATTTTTTTGATCACTTAAAAATAATGACAACAAATATGATCTAAAATTATACCATTGTAATGAGTGCCATCAAGTAACATTTATACACCCTGAAATCTTACAATCAATATGTGAAAAAAATGACAGTTTTCCTAAATTTGATAATACTCTTTTTAAAAAATGTTTATTTATTTTGAGGGTGGGCAAGAGCACACATGGGGGATGGGCAGAGAGAGAAAGAGAGAGAATCCCAATCAGGCTCCACTGTCAGCACAGAGCCCAACTCAGGGCTTAATCTCATGACCACGAGATCACAACCTGAGCTGAAATCAAGAGTTAGATGCTCAACCGACTGAGATTCCCAGGTGTCCCTAAATTTGATAATACTCTTAAATATTTACAAAGCATCACCAATAGCAATGCCTTTCTAAGTAACCAATAATAAAAAGCATCCTAGAGAAATTCTAATTATTCTAGAGGAAAGACTGAATTATCTTTGTACCATTTTCTACAGAAAATACTCTTTCTGTAGAAAATGTTACAAAATTATTGTTATATATTATATATATAATTATATATATTATATATATAATTATTGTTATATATTGTTATAGATTGATCAAAACCTATGAAGCCAAAAGTGTAGGGGAAAGTATTAAAGAAATGTTTCTGGCAGTTAACTAATTTAAAATGTTATTTTTTCTGGATTTTGTGGTATTTGTCTTTATTGTGATTTATCATTTCATTTAAAGAGATACTCATTTTCCTACATAATTTGGTATTCTTTTTCTTAAAGTGAGTCCCCCAAATTTCATTTAGCATCACGCCCCATAAATTCAGATATGACTCTGCTCAAAATACAAAAGTGAGCCTACTCACTGCAATGATAACAACAGCAATTAAATTACAACATGAAGCACTCTCTCATGGATGGATGACAGGCATATATTGAAAAGACCTTAGAAACTTCATTAATGAAGGAGAGAAAAGAAGCAAAACCAGCTGAGATGGGGTAGGTGGCATTGTGGAGGAAATCCTGACCCATACAACTTGGGCAGCAAAGTGGTAGAAAATCATTCCAGAAGCAAGACTACTTTAAGAAATTCCCTATCATGCAGAGGTCTCCCAGGAAAGCTTTATGAAGACAGGTCTGGGGGAAGCATAGGAAGGTCTGGGGGATCTTCTCTTAACACACAAGCTGAAATCATGCTTTGGGGGCACCTCCCACTGAGAGGACTGGTCTAATCCCCACATTGGGGAGCATAACTGGGCAGTTAGTAGAAAAATCCCAGGGAAAAAGTTCTCTCTTACTCATTCAAAAACAGAAATGAAGTAATAAATTAACTCAGAACAACCATGGGGAATTTTGAGAGAATCATGGGACTTCAGTGAAAGAAATCCATAGATGAAGTATTGTTTTGCAAAGGTGTTGCTGATAAACCATTGGTAGGCTTTGAAAAATAATTCACAAGGAGAGAGCTAAGAGGGTTGCAAGTTTTTTTGTTGTTGTTGTGTTGTTTGTTTTCATTTTTATCACAGAAATTTTCAAGAATGCTCCAAAAGTAGAAAGTATAGTATAATAACTCCCCAAATACCCACCATCCAGTTTCTACATTTATCACCATATGATCACTTTTGCTTTATCTGTATGCTACCCACTTCCCCAAAACCGTCAGCAGACTATTTTAGAGCAAATGGCAGGCATAATGATTTCATCCACAAAGTCTTATATGTGTATCTTTAAGAATAAGGACTTAAAAATAGCCATCTTTACCATTATCATACTGAAAAAGTAAATTTAATAAAAATTATTCAATATCATCAATAGGCAGTCAGTACTCAAATTTCTTTGCCTCATAAATATATTTTCAGTTTCTTTATTCAAACAGGATCCAAGTGCTATTCACCTATTGCATTGTTGGTATGCCTCTTAAAATTATTTTAATCTATATGTTCTTTTCTTTAGTTTTCCTCACCATTTATTTGTTGATGAAATCAAATCATTTCCCTATAGAATTTGCTACATTCTAGGTTTGGCTGATTGTATCCTGGGTGTTATTTAAAATGTTCCTCTGTTCCCTGCATTTCCTATAAATTGAAAATTAGGTCTAGAGGCTTGATAAGATTCTGGCTATAAACTTTGGGAGGAACATTCCATAGGTGATACTGTGCTTTTATTGCATCACATTAGGAGACATGTATGGTCTATTAGTCTCCTTTCTGGAATATTAAAATTAATCATTGGGGGGCACCTGGGTGGCTCATCAGTTGAGGGTCCAACTTCAGCTCAGGTCATGATCTCACGGTTTGTGGGTTCCAGCCCAGCGTTGGTTTCTGTACTGACAGCTTGGAGCCTGGAACCTGCTTAGGATTCTGTGTCTTCCTCTCTCTCTCTGCCCCTCCCCAGATCATGTTCATTCTCTCTCTCTCTCTCTCTCTCTCTCTCTCAAAAATAAATAAACTTAAAAAAAATTAATCACTGAGCCCAAGTATTGTCTGATCCAGAATCATAAAGTTCCCCATCAGCTTCTCACCTAATGATTTTAGCAGCTGTTGATGATCATTGACTAGATCCATTATTTCATTCAGATGGCAAAATGGCGATTAGTCCATCATTCTTTCTGCATTCATTAGCCGATACTATTTCTTGGGAGAAGTTGTCCCTCATCTATGCTGCCATAGTACCCCACACGTCCCCAATTATAACACTTCTTATTGTTTTTGTATTTGAATTAAGACTTGAAATCTTTGTTCTGGCCCTTGTACCTTATCAGAGCCCACACATAAGTGTTTCTGACATCTCTTGAAGGATACTACATCATAACTAGACCAACACACTAGGGTTCACTCAGTAAAGCCCAGAGCTTTCATAGCTCGATGATGCTTGTTCCCAGTGCAGAGTACACACTATCCCTCCACCCTCCTATCCCTAAAAGGCCAAGAGGCTCTGGGCCTTGTTTCCATGAGACTCCTCCTACCACATCCAAGTCAAGGTGACTGAGGAGCCATTGCAGACACCATTGACAGCTTGAGTACTGTGGACTTCTACCCCAACCACAAAGAAATATTGGAGTCAGGAGGAGAAGTGTATGGTATTGTGGTATACTCATACAAGAGGTCTAGTTTAAATACATTAAATAATTCCATACTGGATAATCTTTTACTATGTTTTAAAATTCTGTAAAAAAAATATAATTTGAAGAGGCAGATTTCTACACTATTACATCGAATTGAGTGAATGTCGTGTGGTTCATTATAGTTCTTAGAAGCTGTAGCTTTTTTTTTTTTTAATGTTTATTTACTTTTGAGAGAGAGAGAGAGAGAGAGCGAGCTCGTGCACTTGAGCAGATGGGGGAGGGGCAGAGAGAGAGGGAGACAGAGGATCTGAAGCAGGCTCTGCACTGACAGCAAAGAGCCCAATGCAGGGCTCAGACCCATGAATCGTGAGATCACGACCTAAGCCGAAGTCAGACGTTTAACCACTGAGCCACCCAGGTGCCCCAGAACCTGTAGCTTTGACATTGCTTTTGAGGGAATAGTTTTTATATTTTTTGCCTCCCTTACTATAAAGTCACCTCTTCGAGGGCTGGAGCATATATTTCTAGCTCCTCTTAAAATAATACTCTGCAGGGGTGCCTGGGTGGCTCAGTTGGTTAAGCGACCGACTCTTGATTTCAGCTCAGGTCATGATCTCACAGTTCATGAGTTCAAGCCCCACATTGGGCTCCGTGCTGAGAGCACGGAGCCTGCTTGGGATTCTCTCTCTCTCTCCTTCTCTGCCCCTCTGCTCATGCTCTCTCTCTCTCTCTCTCTCTCTCAAAATAAAGAAATAAACTTAAAAAAAATAATACTCTGCATAAATTGTCATCTTTTATTAAATATGCTCCCTGTAAACACAGAGCTAGAGCTCAAAACTAGACCATGGGATTTGGTCTAAGTTTGGGGAATGGAGAGAATAAAGACAAGGCTTTTCTTCAAGTTGATATTACTTTGATTTAGTTCTAAATGAGCCAACAGGCAGAGCAAAGGATATAAATAAGATATAGATGCAGGAGGATGAATGTGGCTTCCATTGCCTCCTTTGTATCTCTCAGAGTGCACCCAAAGTTTGCATCTCTTGGCAATTCTGCAGAATGGAATATCCCCCAGGTCAAAGGAACATAAAATGACAGACTCCCTGCTTTCTATGTTCCCAACTACAGCAGCTCAGAAGCAGCTTAGACTACCATGGAAGGTGATCGTTCTGAGGCTCAGTGAGCTAAGCCATCTAGGCCCAACTTACATGTTCTGGGCCTTGAAATTCTTGTGAGGCCCGCAGTCAGGTATTCTCCCATTTTCTGTGACTACAGGGTCAGGGCTGAAAGTTCTCCATTTCATCTTCTTAAGGTTTTTTGTGGGCAGGGCTTGGAAAAATAATAAGAAACCCATATATAAGATTGAATCCAAGTGTCACCAGGAAGTGTAGGAAAACTATGGTTGCTACTGCTCAGTTTAACATTAATTATTAATTCCACGAATATACATAGTGAGCCTACCATGTGCTTGTCCCTGAGGACACAAAAGTAAACAAAAGAGGCTCTGCCTTCTGATTCAGGAAAGCTTGGAGTCTAGTTAAATTCATCCTCTCTCTAATGACCATTTCTTTATTGAAGGTAGACAGGAAAAAAACAGGATACACTGGCTTGAAACTTTTTCAAAAGCTTATTATTATTAATTCCGGGTTGTTTAATAACCTTTGATCTCTTCTGGTTTTCCCCCATCCCTCCCTTCTCTGTTGATTCCCTTAAAATAACACTCAGTGCACGCACATTGTCTGTTTTCATTAAACGGTTATGTTTACTCTAAAAACAGAGCTAAGAGCTACCAACTTGAAGGATTCTTTCTCCTTTGTCTCTGGATAAAGTAAACTTTGGAAGACTCACAGAAGATGTAAAGAAATTTGTTCTGGTTCTTAGAGTCAGATACTAGAAAGATACCAGAAATAAAGAGAACTTACTTAATCATTTTAGGATTTTAAGAGTATCAGTGTGGAGGACCAAGTGTGAACATGTGAGTCAGCCTATAAACTTTGTATAGTACTAAATTGCAGATTGGTTTGCAGAAAATGAAACTGTTTTCATGAAAATTCACCCTCTGCATTTCTTATGAATTGATTGCTTAATGAGTATATATGTTTATTAGTGTAATTGTTCCTTGATTCTGTAAATGTAAAATATTCTAAAAGAATTAACTAAGCGTAGGCTAAATCCTTTTGGATAACAAATATACATAAGATCTCTCAGTATACATGCCTCAGGACATTTGCATTTGCTGTTTCCAAGGTTTGGGTTTTCCTTCAGACCTCAAGCACAAATATCTTATCAGCAGCCTTTGCTGACCACCCTATATAAACAGTATTCCCTCACAATGACCCCACTCCATCTACTTTATCCTGATTTGTTTTACATAACATTGATCACCACCTGGTATCTTTTTTTTTTTTTTTCTGTTTTATTGAGACATAATTGACAAACATCACTGAAAAGGTTTAAGGTACACAGCATAATGATTTGACTTATATATATCATGAAATGATTGCCAAAGAAGTTTAATTAACACCCATCATCTCATGCAGATACAAAATAGAAGAAAAACATGTTTTTTTCCCCTTGTGGTAAGAACTCTTAGTATTTACTCTTAGCAACTTTCCAACATATCATTCAGCAGTGCTAACAATAGACATCATGTTGTACATTATACCCCTAGTACTTATTTAACTTATAACTGGAAATTTGTAACTTTTGACCGCCTTCATCCAACAATCTGCCCACTCCTGCCCCCCATCTCTGGTTACCACAAATCTGATCTCTTTTCCTATGAGTTTGGTTTTTGGCCGGGGGGCAGGGGGGTTGTTTGTTTTTTTAGATTCCACATACGATGAGATCATATAGTATTTGTTTTTCTCCATCTGATTTGTTTCATTTAGCTTAATGCCCCCAAGTTCTATCCATGTTGCAGGATTTCCTTCTTTTTTATGGCTGAATAATGTATATACTACATTTTCTATATCCATTCATCTCATGATGGACACTTAGGTTGTTTCTATGTCTTGGCTCTTGTAAATAATGCTGCTATGAATATTGGGGTGCAGATATCTCTTTGACACAGTGTTTTCATTTCTTTTGGGATTGGAAGTGGGCTTGCTGGACCATATTGCAGTTTATTTTTATTGTTTTGAGGAACTTCCATACTGTTTTCCACAGTGGCTATACCAATCTACAATCCCACCAACAGTGCACCAGGGTTCCATTTTCCCCCACATCCTCACCAGCCCTTATTATCTCTTGTCTGTTTGATGCTAGCCATTCAAACAGGCATGAGGTGGTATCTCATTATGGCTTGGATTTGCATTTCCCCAGTGATTATTGATGCTGAGCATCTTTTCAAGTATCTGTTGGCCACTCATGTATCTTCTTTAGACAAGCATGTATTCAGGTTCTTTGCCCATTTTTAAATTGGATTATTTCCTTTTTTTTTTTTTTTTTTTTTTTTTTGCTATTGAGTTGTATGAGCTCCTTGTATTTTTTGGATATTAATTCCTTATCAGATATATGGTTTGAAAATATTTTTCTCATTCTGTAGGTTGTCTTTTCATTTTGTTATTATTTCTTTTGCTGTGCAGAAGCTTTCTAGTTTCATGTAGTCCAACTTGTTTATTTTTTTGTTGTTGTTTATGCTTTTGGTGTCATATCCAAAAAATTGTTGCCAAGATCAATGTCAGAGAGATTTTTTCCTTTGTTTTCTTCTGGGAGTTTTATGATTTCAGGTATTACATTTAATTTTTAAAAATCTTTTTAATGTTTATTTATTTTCAAGAGAGAGAGAGAGAGAGAGGGAGAGGGAGAGAAAGTGTGAGTGGAGGAGGGGCAGAGAGACAGACACAGAATCTGAAGCAGGCTCCAGGCTCTGAGCTGTCAGCATAGAGCCCGACGCAGGGCTCGAACTCATGAACGAGGAGATCATGACGAGTCAAAGTAGAATGTTTAACCAACTGAGCTACCCAGGTGCCCCTACATTTAAATCTTTAATCCATTTCAAGTTAATTTTTGTGAGTGGTCTAAGAGAGGGGTCTAGTTTCATTGTTTTACATGTGGAATATCCAATTTCCCCAGTACCATTTATTGAAGAGCCTGTCTTTTCTCTATTGAGTTTGCTTGGCTCCCTGCCAAATATTTGCTTGGTTTTATTTCTGGGCTTTTGACTTTTTTTTTTTTTTTTAAGTAATGTATATGCCCAACCAACCTGGGGCTTGAACTCACAATCCTGAGATCAAGAGTAGCATGGGCTTTTGATTCTATCCCATTGGTCTATGTGTCTGTTTTTTATGCCAACCCATCTGGTACCTTATTACAGGTACATACAGGTTTTGTGGGGCCTGAAGCTTATATGGTTTGGGTTATCGTGATAAATTTGATTCTGCAAATTTAAATATAGATTTGATTATTTATTGTCAGTCCACAACGGAATGTTAGCTTTCTGAGAGCAGCAATGGTGTCTTCTGTGTTTACTACTTCATGCGCATTGGGTGCCTGGCACAGAGAGGCATACTACATGTGTTTATCACCCCCCACCCCAAATTGGAAAAATAATCCTGTTTCCTCTCCCAGTTTATCAACTCTATCTTCTTAGCTGTATTTATTTTCTTTTAGTACTATCCCTTAAATTTTTTTTCATTGAATATAGTTGATATGCAACGTTACATTAGTTTCAGGTGTATAACATAGTGATTGGACAAGTTTATACATTGTGCTAAACTCACCATAAATGTAGCTACTATCTGTCACCATAGGCTATTACAATATCATTAACTATATTCCCTATGTTGTACTTTTTATTCCCATGATCTATTCATTCCATAGCTGGAAGCCTATACCTCCCACTCGCCCTCACCCATTTTGCTCATGCCCCCCACCCCCTTCCCTCTGACAATCACCAGTTTGTTCTCTGTATTTATAGGTTTGATTCTAGCATTATCACTTTTTAAAATTGTCTGCTTGTTTATTTGTTTATGGTCTCTATGCCCTGTTAGGGGAAACACTACTAAGAACAGGGACAGTGTCTTGCTCCCCTTTGTTTTCAGAGTTTAGAGCAGGACGTAGCACAGAGGAGGCTCTCCATGAGTAGTTTCTGAATATGTGAGACTGAGATAGCTTTTCATGATGAAACTTACCATATAGTGCAACAATTCATATACCTATGCTTTTATTCTATTTATTTGAAAATTCCATTTAGGTACTCAATTATATGTGGATTTATGCAAATGTGAATTAAGTATTTTCTTTTAAAGTCCAATCACAGCAATCACTTCAATTTAGATGACTAAGTGTGAATGCATTTTGATTGAGTGAATAACTGATTTATTTTTATGACTGATTAATTTATAACCCATCTACAAACAAATATTTCAGAGGTATACCTACTTCATAAGACTTTAAGACATATGATTTCTGCCTTGGATTTTCACTCACCCATTATTTCTGTGACTTTAAGGAGCAACAAATATAAAATGCACCTAGCTACCATGTTTCTTTCCCCTGAAGCAAAATAAGTAAATAAAATCATTAGTTTCTTGTATATCCTTCTTGAAATAATCTATGAATGCACCAGCAAATATTTATGCATTTTTCCTTTTCTTACAGAACTGATAGCACACTATATTCACAGCTCTGTACATTGTTTTTGTTTTGTGGGGTTTTTTGTTTGTTTTTACTTAATCTCTGTTTGGAGCTTCCTCAAATTTTATGACTATATAGTACTCCATTGTGCAGCAGTGTCTTAATATATTTAAATAATTCTACAAGGACATTCAGTTTGTTTTCAGTCTTTTGCCGTTCACAAACAGTGAAGCAATGAATAATTTTGTACATGTGTCATTTCACACATACATAATTGTATGTGTAGGATAAATTCTTAGATGTGTGTTTGGATTTTAGAACAATAAATAACACTCCTCATCCCCACCCAACTTTTGAGCCAATTGGGAAATTAGACAAAGAATTAGGCAGGTGATCAAAATATGACTTTTATTGCTGATAAAAACTGATGTTTGAAGAATGCGGCTTACATTTGTAGATAAGGGGGCTTCTAATTCCCAATCTCTTTCCATTTATTCAAGGCAATGTTGATGGACTATAGGCCTCACTGTATAGGTTTAGGAAGAAGAGAGGTTAAGTGGAGCCTTCCCGGTTTATTCTTTTTTTTTTTTTTTTTTTTTTTTTTTTTTTAGTTTATTTATTTATTTAGTCATCTCTATATCCAACTTGGGCCTTGAACTAACAACCCCGAGATCAAGAGATGTGTGTTCTTCTGACTGAGCCAGCCAGGCGCCCCGCCAGTTTATTCTTTATAAGTTTAAAAATTAGGAAAGCCATCCCTCCTTCGCTAGGGAGAAGCAGGATAATCCAAGGATATTAAACTAGCAGAGCTGCTTCTGTCTGGAAGGGCACATCAGGAGATGAGAAGTGTTCTCTTCCAGTTCAACAGGATCTTTCATTTGCAATTTTGATACATTTTTCTTGGTTATCCTCAGAAATGTACCACTGGGGAAGTGGGTTGGGTGCTGTCCGTTCCCACATCTTAAACTCTTCTAAATGTTTTTTATAGACAGGGAAGGGGAAGAAAAGAAAAGAGCTTGTTGAGAAAGTTTCCAATCCTGGATTTATGAGACAGGATGCTGTGCTACTTTCAAGGATGTTTTGTTATATTTTCTCATAAAACCTTGAGCTTCCTCATTGAAAAAACATTTCAAAGCTTCAGCTCATCCTTTGTAATGGCCAAGAACATCTTTATTTATAACTTAAACAATAAAAACACAGAGGTTCAGAAGAGGGTGTCACTATGGAGAGATGCCTAGTTAAAACTACTTTTCAAAATATTACAGGTGTACAAAATGAAAAACTCAAATAGGAAATCTAAAGCCACAAAATGCACCTGAAGACTGAAGCTGTAAGAATAATAATGATAATTTACATTGGGTGCAATTTTGGTTTAAACTTTCCAATAATTTCATAACCAGGTGTGGGCTGTGACTTGGGTGTGGCTACATAAATGCTTGGATACACGGGGATTCTAAACTGTGCAGTTCCTGACACAAACCTTAGATAAACTTCTTCTTGTTCGAGGAGACAAACGTTATGGACTCCTTCACTTTGCCTTCCTCACGTCTTTTAAAAGCAGAGGTAAAAAAGAGAATACATAAATTTTTAAGTCAACTTTGGGTGTCTACATTTTCTTAAAACAGTTGAGGGGTGCCTGGGTGGCTCAGTCAGTTAAGTGTCCAACTCCTGATTTTGGCTCAGGTCATAATCTCTTGGCCATGAGATCAAGTCCCACTTTGGGCTCTGTGCTGGGCCTGGAGCTGGCTTGAGATTCTCTCTCTCCCTTTCTCTCTGCCCTACCCTGCTTACACCCTCTCTTTCTCTCAAAATAAATTAGTAAACTTTTAAAATAGTTGAAAATAATTTTACATATTGACAAGGGAGAATTGTTACCTGGAAGAGTTCCCCCATAAGCTGTTGGCTGAGTTCCTAAGCATAAACGCCTTCTGCTAGAAATTGGAGGGTGAAAAAGCAGAAGAAAGGTCTAACAAAGACTGTTTCAAAGATCTTCAAAATTATGAAGAACTTGAGTGTGCCTGGCTGGCTTAGCTCATAGAGCATGTGACTCTTGATCTGGGAGTTGTAAGTTCAAACCCCACGTTGGGTATAGAGATTACTTAAAAAAAAAAATTTTTTTTTTTTTTTTAAATTATGAAGAACAAAATCCTCTAAAATGTTCCTACTTTTTACACACGTTTAGAGTTCGTGGCTGGAATCCCTTACTATCCTTTCCTTCTGTCTAAACCCCACAAAGTCCCAGGTGGTAGTGAGTCAGTTTCAACCTTATCTCTGCATTTACTTCCTGTGTGGACTTTGAAGAAGCCCCAAATGACTGAAAATGCATTCCCAGCCTGCATGTTAATACTGTTATTTTGAGGGGGAAAAATACTGTTATTCTGAGAATGGTGCATGTGTGTGTAAGATGTGGGATAAAGAAAATGAACTGTAATGTGATATTCTAATTCTAGTATCCCAGGTAACTCTGAGAACCAGAACACTTTCTGGGGGAAAACGGGGCTACAGCTGTTAGAAGAGGTTAGGTAAACCCCATATGGTGCTTTTAGCACTTCCTTGACAATGCTAGGACCTTAGAAAACTTTAATTACCCCTCTCCTGTCTTGTGTGTTGTTGTTGTTGTTATTATTATATATTTTAATTTTAGAGCTAGAAACAATGACCTACCTAGTAGCAATAAACATCCCTAGCATGCAGACTATGGTGTTGGAATATCATTTTTCAGTAAAAGAAACCAGGGCTCTTTGTATAAATGTCAGATTCCAGATTGGAGGCAGGAGATGTAGACAATGAGCCAGGAGTATATCGTTACACTGGGTAGCAAAGAAGGTATCAAAGACTATTGGGACTGTGCCAAAAGGAATTGGAAAGCCATTTGTAGAGCCTTTCACTGGCTCAAGATGGAATAAATTGAACTTCAATAAGATTACAATGGACTGAAAGGTGACAAATATGTTTAAATCCATTCGCTAATCATGATTTTAAAAATCCAATAATTCTAATAAATTACCTTTGAAGGTTGTTTATTTTGCAAACTGGTACATTAAGGTAGGAACCAAGCATTTATCCCACCTTTCTTATACCTCTGGGTAAACAAATAGTAAATGAAGGAAAGTTTCTCTTTACAGAAGTATTTCAACAAATACATCCAAAAAGATAATGGCATGGAAATCACCATTTGGCAGTCTCTAATGAATTAAAGACCTATGTATTAAGTATCTGTTTTAGGGGGCCCTTGCCTGGTGTATTAAGAATATGCAGAATATGCTGAATGAGGAGGCAGAAGCCACCACCACGGGGTCAGCAGGTAGCTTCCTCTGCATCAGAACTCCCATTTGGGGGAAGTGAAAACTCCAGGGTCATTATGATGAAGCCACAGTTTCCATATACTCACACAAAAGAAGAAAAGTCACAAGATTTGTTACAAATGCCAGAAACTGGTGGTGGAGGGAGTGGGGATGTGCACAATGAGCCAGGCAGAGGCAGTCTTCTGTCCCAGGGCAGGAGCGAGCGGGAGATAGAGAGCAGGGTAGCAAGCCCTTATTACTTATAAGGTGGTCGGGGCAGAGGCCACTAACTTTTTCCAGGCTCCACTGTAAGTGGTTATTTTTAAAAGGTGCCCAGGGAAAAGCAAAGCAGGAGCCTGGGCGGGAATCCTAAGCGTAGGTCCTTATTTAAACATCCAGACTCTGGCATGTGATGTAAACTATAGGGAATAGAGTCAATAACATTGTAATAACTTTGTATGATGACAGATGGCGACTAGGCTTATTGTAGGCTCATTTCCTGATGTAGAAAAACGTCAAATCACTACGATGTACACCAGAAACTAATACGATATTGTGTGTCAATTATATTTCAATAAAAATAAAATTCCATAAACAAACAAATGAATATCCAGACTCCAGGTGTGAGCAGGGCTGTCATACTGCAAGATGCATAGGCAGCCACTCCAAATGGCGGTTTTCTCATCACACAGTACCTATGACTGCTAACATCAGAAAGAGGTGATTCTGTGTCCTTTGACAAACACACCACCACCTACAAAGTAATGGGTTTTTTTTTTTAATTTTTATTTTAATGTTTATTTATTTTTGAGAGAGAGACAGACAGACTATGAGCAGGGGCGGGGCAGAGAGGGAGACACAGAAGCCGAAGCAGGCTCCAGGCTCTGCGCTGTCAGCACAGAGCCCGATGCAGGGGCTCCAACTCACAAACTGTGAGATCATGACCTGAACCGAAGTCAGACGCTCAACCAACTGAGCCACCCAGGCACCCCCTACAAAGCAGTTTTGACAAAAGAATCAGACCTGAACTTGACTGAGCTTCTAGATTTAACTACCAACTTACAGGAAACACAGAGGACAAAGAAACATGCTAAACTACACAACACGCATTCAATCAGTACAACCCCAGCTTTGGGAAAGCAAAATAAATGATCCAACTTCTTCAGCAAATAAATTGTAAGGTGTTAAAGAGAGAGAGAGATGGATGGGGAACCTATCAGTTAAGAAACCTGAAAGACAAAATAAAGGCAAAGCAAAATACAGTGTTGTAGGAATTTACACTTGGATGGTGTACTAAGTGGAATGGTGACCCCTCCAAAAATATGTCCACATCCTATGGACCAGTCAGCATCACCTTAATTGGAAAAAGGGTCTTTGCAGATGTAATTACATTAAGGATTTTGAGAGGAGGAAATCCTCTAGGATCATCCAGGTGGCCCTAAATCCAATCACAAGTGTCCTCATAAGTTAGGTAGAGGGAGATTTGACACAGACAGAAGAGGAAGAGACCATCCAACCAGCAAGGCAGAGATTGGATCGTTTGTGGCTGCAAGTGACGGAATGCTGACAGCCACTAGAAGCTGGAATCAAACGATTCTCCCCTAGACACCCCAGAGAGACAGCAGCCCTGCACAGCCCTTATTTTGGACTTCTGGCCTCTAGAACTTTGAGGGAATAAATTTCTGTTGTCTCAAGCCATCCAGTTTGAGATGATTTTTTAATAGCAGCCACAGGAAACTAGTAATACAGGTGTTAATAGCCAGTAGAAGAAGAAAAATAATCACTATAGTGAGGACAGAGGTTATTCATAGCAGCGGGGGGTGTGTTTGTGAGGTGCCTCTGGAGGGTGTCTAGGGTGGTTGGCCAGTCCTCTCTCCTGACATGGATGCCAGTTACAAGAAGGTTTGCCTTTTAACAACTCACTAATCTGTTCATTTGTTTCATGTGGCTTTCTGGATTTGTATTATATTTGACAGTTTAAAAAAAGGTTAAAAAAAACACACACAAACTAGTGAAGCTCTTATCTCCATGTCTGCCTATATGCACAGGCCCTAGAGTCTGTTGTCTGGGACAAGGCTTGTCTCATTTCCTCAGTGAGGAAGGTGTGAGAAGGAAAGAGCTAAAGGGTAGAAGAGGGGCTGCAGAAACACACATCCGGGAAACATAAGTGCCGCCTTTGTGTATCCATCTGTCCAGGAAAGAAGTGCTGAAAGATGCATTTAGCAAGTTTCAGTGTCTGGCTGGCATTGCTAAGAGGGTTCACAGATTACATGTGCCCACACAGTCTTATGTTGGTGAACAATGGTGGTAAGGTGTGTGTGTAGGTGGGGGTGGGGTGGGGGTGGGGACAATCGGCTCCATTTCTCCCTATTAAGGCTGAAGTACACAGCGATGGTATTTCAGATTCCCCACCAAGAACTTCTATGGGCACTTGTCAGTATACAGAGGTAAGAGCTTGTGGTTTGGTTTGAATTTCAAAGGCAGAAGTTGAAATATTGGCAATCTTAGGGCTCAGTTAGGTGACTGACTCTTGATTTCGGCTCAAGTCATGATCTCACGGTTTGTGAGTTCGAGTTCCAATCAGGCTCTGTGCTGACAGTGCAGAGCCTGCTTGGGATTCTCTCTCCTTTCTTTGCCCCTCCCACACTCATGCTCTCTCTCAAAGATAAATAAATAAACATTAAAAAAATATTGGCAATCTTATATATACAACTGGACATAGTTTACATTGATCATTCCTAAACCAGCATAGAACACCCCTAAATTGTGGCTAATTGGAATCTAGAATATTCACTGAGGTTTTGAGCAAGGTGCTGAACACCACTCCAGTGAACCCCCCAAAAGAATATTATCTTTTAAATCGGAGGGCTGAAGTAAGAGTTAAGTTTATGATTCACAATTTCAAAATACCATTGGACTTCAGATTTGGATTTTAGGACTAGACTACTATATATTTTTAGGTAACAATCTATTTATTACCTTCAATACAAATTAAAATTCCTGTTTAATTTCTTGACAATGGTATTAATTTCATATTGAGCCCTTCAATTGTGAAGTATTGCTAAGTCATGTTCTTAACTATTGTGATAATTGATGAAGATTTACTATCAGTACTGATATTTTGTAATTTTATAAAAAATATTTTTGTCTTACACTGCTCTATTTCTTAGCTGTTCAACCATCACTGCTATAGCTAAAAAACTATGAAACACTTGATATTATGAAGTATTTTGTGGTTTTCTTATATATACTGACATTTAATAATAGTGACCAAATTGTTAAGAAAACTTTGTATATTAACCTCAAGAAAGAGATTTACCATGTAGAGTCCTCCTATCTATCTCCTATGTTTTTTCTGTAACAACCCCAAGCGGACTTCTCATGTCTTAGAGGTTTGAAATGCTTCACACACATATTCCTAAACCAAACACTGACAAGGAAGATGGGAGAGCCGTGATTGGGTTAGACTAATTAAGATTCAAGGTACATGTTTTCTTAATAGACAAAAAAATATGGAGCTTTTCCTTACCAGTAAAGAATGGTTACAAGGTTGGCAATCCGCATCTTTAACATAATTACAGTGATTTTTCTTGCATTATATATTATTTTCAGGCTTAGGGTGCCTGGGTGGCTCAGTCGGTTGAGGTCAGGTCATGATCTCGCAGCTCAGGAGTTTGAGCCCTGCATCAGGCTCTCTGCTTTCAGCACAGATCCTCTGTCTCCCTCGCTCTCTGCCCCTCACCTGCTCCATGCATGTGCTCTCTCTCTCAAAAATAATAAATATTTATATATTGTTTCCAGGGTAGAAAGGCTAGTCCTTTAAAGAATGGTCTAATGGCAAATGACCCTATTATCAACTTCTCTTTTTTTCATCTACTGTTACCTTCCAGTCCTCCAGGGGTCCCTGAGACTCATCATGATTTCTTTTTCCTTCTATTAGAACCTCCTCTGAGGAAATAAGACATATTCAACCACATGGAATTCCAAAAGTCAGGATAAGACTTAATATATTACCATCTGTGGCAGGCAGGGTATTGGCCCCCTAAAGACATTCATGTCCCAATGCCCAGAACTTGTGGATATGTTAGGGTACATGGCAAAAATGGCAGATGGAATTAAGGTGACCAAAACTGATATAGTGACACACATGTCAGACTTATACCCTGCAGAACTGTAAAGCAAATTTGTCCTGTGTTAAGCAACTAAGTTTGTGGTGATTTGTTACTGTTCCTGCAGCAATAGAACACTAACGCATTATCCAAAAAAAATATTTATATTTCACCATTTGCTTGATATTAGAGCTCTACTGGTTGCAGTAGACAGAAACCCAAATCAAAACAAAAAAAGGACCTACTGGTTCACATAATCAAAGTGTGGAAAAGACAGACACGGAGCTGCATCAAGAAGGCCTAGAACCAAGACACCAGTGTCACCCCCCCCCAACCCGACTTGCTGTCTTCTGTGTATTAGTTATATCCACTCAAACCAGCTCAGTTGGGAACTTGGCCAACCACAGCTCTGGACTCATCACCATGGCTGGGGATGAGATGCTATGATGGCCGAAGTATAGGTGTCCCCATAAGGAGGGAGTTAGGGCATCAGTACAGATGCAGTCATGGCAAGAACTAGACAGATGAAACCCCTAGCTACATCTACTATCATCTAAGAAAAATGAAACTGTATTTCTAGAGTTTCAGACACTTTCATACTAATAAAATGGGGGTTTCTGGGTGCTTTGGGTGGAGGGGTATGAGGAAGGCAGGGGGATTGTCTAGGGAACAGCCTGTCTACTCCTGGCTGATTCAGCACCTAACTGCATCATATAAAGCACCATCTCCTTTGCAGGCTACATTAGCCAGCTCAGGTTGCCATAACGTAACACCACATTGGGTGGCTTAAACAATAGTAATGTTTCTTACGTTTGTGGAGGCTGGAAGTCTGAGATCAGGATGCCAGTACAGTCGGCTTCTAGTAAGAACTCTCTTTCTGGTTTGCAGATGCTGCTTGCTGTATCCTCACTCAGGCAGGGAAAGAGAAAGCTCTTTGGTAACTCTTACAAGGAAACGAATCCTATCTGATCAGAGCCCTACGCTTATAACCTCCTTAACCTTAATTACTTCCATAAAGCCCTACCTCTACAGTCACATTGGGGATAAGGGCTTCAGCCTATGAATTTGGGGAGACACAAACATTCATTCCTTAACACCAGCATTTATGTATGTGAATGAGGGGGAAAAAGGCTAATGTGCCTTTAAGCAAGTACTCTTGATGTTGACCCTATTTCGTTGCAGCTCAAAACTAAAAATATGACTTGTGAGAAACATTAACTTTAAAATTTGGATACTTAGAGTCCTCTTAAGTATTAACCTCAAAATCATCTACTTAAAATCATCTCCACAATTTTAATTATTTTGCAAAACAGTGCTGGCCCTCCCAAACCAATGGCTTGCATTTAATTATAGTACGATACTTTTCATTCACACTACAGTGATTTGGAACTTGGGATAATTCTGACATAAATGTTTACCTTACCTTCCTTAATCCTTTCTTGTGTGCACAAAGCAATACCAAAAACAGAATTTGATAGAAAATAGGAGCAGCAAATTAAATGCTTCAAGTCACAAACTATTTTCAAGGTCTTTCAAGCACCTGTGGAATGCTTTTCCATAAAAGTAACAGATACCATCATCTTTGTTAAAAAAGTACACTGGATATACAAATGAAATGCTAGGCCTTGAAAAAATTAAAATAATCATATGTGATCCATGATCTCGAAAGGATACATACTACATATATATAAATGATAAATTCTTTAAATGTGACAGTGCGAGTTTTACTGTGGCTGAAGCAGTCAGGAAAGAATTCCCAGAGGTTGGACTTGAATCAGGGTTTTTTAGGACTTAAATAAGCTAAAAGCAGGGGAAGGTGATTTAAATTGTTTTTATCTATTCCATAAAACAGATCTCCAAAGCGCTACAGGGCATCACATTACTGGTCCAGCTAAGCGTTCTTGAAAGCAGTCAAATAATCTATAATTCAATTTCAGATTGGAATAGTCTATAATTCTGTGGTTTCACTAATTCTGACTATCCTTTGACTCACTCACCCAAAATTCCAGCAATTCTACCACATATATTGTGATTTACTTATTTTTATTGAAAACACAAAGTCATATTAAGGAAAAACACTTAAATAAATTAAAAATCATTCCACATTCCCCCCACACTAACACAATGGATTTCAGTTTGCATATTACCTTTTACATGCGAAAAGATTTTACAAAGTCACATAGTGCACATTCTCTTTTGTATTGTGCTTATGTTACTTACCATATCACAGACACATCCATGTGTTTACAGTCTTCCAAATAATTATTGTAGTGGGAGTATAATACTTCACTGTTTTCTTAGCCCACTTTCTTCCTTAACATGTAGATTATTTCCAATTCTTTGCTGTTATAAATAATGCAGACATAAACATCCTCATGCATTTACCTTTTTGGTTTTGTTTTTATATTATTCTTTAGGTTAAAATCTAGGAGTAGAATTTATGGGACAAAGATACGGTCATTTTTGGGGGCTCCCTCTATGTAGTAGCATATTGCATTCCCAAAAGGTTGTGTCTATTTAAAATGCCATCTGAAATGAATGCATTAAACAGTCTCTTTCTATAAAAAAAAAGAAAAAAAAATCAGAAGCACTAGGCAGTTTTCAACTTCCACATTTAAAGTTAAAAATAATTACTGTCTTTTTAAAAGGATGAAGAGTGTGGATAGATGGTCTAACAGATCACTAAAAGTTCAGATAACTTCAGGAATGCTTCCTAACTTTTCTCAAGTTTTGGCACACACAGAAAGTAATACTGTAGGCACACTGGGGAAAGTGGGCAAAGACGTTTCTGCCCAGAAGCTTCAGCCACCCAGGCTACCTCTGGCTGCCCCAAGGGATATGGGGCTCCACATCTAGGCACATCTATGACCCAAAGTGCATGGGTCATGAAGCGCTAATTGAGGAGAGGTTAAGTGACTCGATTCAAGTTACAAAAATCTAGTTAGTGGCACAGCTGGGAAATGAATGCAAATTTCTTCTCATCAATGTATTTTTTACTATGTCACAACTGTTCTACATGCTTTCTGGCTCTAAAATTCAATTTTGTATGCAGATATATACCTATACTTAAGAATAAAGAGGATTTCATAGCATGCTTGAACTAAAGACACCTAAACTAGCAATTTACATCAAAGCTGAAAATTAAAAATAGCTCTCAGCATCAGCAAATATTTGACTATTTTCTCTGCAATTTTTCAGATGTGCCATTCTTTTAAATTTAGTTTGTAAACTCTCAACAGTAATAATCTCTTGCACAGGATCTTGTATACTTCTTGCAGTCAGTAACTAAAGAAGAACAATAAATTATACACACTAAAAAGAAAAGAAAACTCAAAGTCAGTCCACATTCTAAATAAGTCTAACGGTGAAAAAAAAAAGTTGTTTTAAAATGTTGATTTTGTAGAGGTAGAGAAGATTCCCTCCTTGAATTTCAAATTCCTTGCTAGCTAAACAGAACCTTAATAGACACTAGTACATTACAGGGTCATAGGAGACATTTCATTCCACAGAATGATTCTGACCTACACCAGTGTTGATGCTACCAGGAGAAAATTTCACTATAAAGGTATTTTACCTTCTACCAAGTGTCCAACATTCCATATTACCTTTGAAAAGCAGAGATTATAGGGTGTTAACCTTACTGATTCAACTGTAAATATACATAGGATTTTTCTTGACCATTAATCACTGTACTAAAGTGAAGAGTGGGGGTTAGGCATGGGAATTTACCCATTATGTGCCCGGACACAATAATAAGTAAGGGACTCCAAACCCTGAATTCTTTTTTTTTCTCCCACTACACAGTGATTACTTGGTCATTTCTATGGATTCAGTCAGACATTATACACACAAACACACCCATGGGACCGCATAGCACTTGGAAGATTGCCCACTATTTCCCACTTATTAAGATCTGGATCATATTTCTCAATGCTCTGAAGATAAGTTCCTTTTGAGTAGGAATATCCCCCAGTGACATAAATACATCCATTCATGATGACGGCACCACACTCCATCCTCCTTTCCATCATGGGAGCGATTTCTCTCCATTCATTTTGTTCAGGGTCATAGCATTCCGTGATTGTAGTTTGTCCACCAACTAGATAGAGCTTATTTTCAAATGGAACTGAGCACAATCCATACTCTATTAAAAAGAAAAAAGCAAATTTTTATTAGGATAATGAACAAAAGAGATTCCTTAGGGTGATGATATAATGATCCCTTACAAGGCCGCAGACAAAAGTAGAGTAGTCTTGACATTTTGATTCCTCTACCACAACACTGAGCCATGAAATCCATCCCCGATCACCTGATTCAGATTACCTGTCCAGCCATTTTCTCTCAGGTAATCCTTAATCTGACTTTGCAGGATGCCAGGGAAGAGCTCATCCTCAGACCCTTCTGAGAGTTCCCCAGCACAGACACCTTTCATTCTACATCCACGTGTAACAGTTGTAGGGTCTCTCCGACGTTCTGACACAAAGACGCACGAGGTAACTAGTGCAGGTTCCTCTAGGTCTTAGCGGCCATCCCTACCACCATCCCTATCATCTGTAGCCTCTGCAGCCACGGGTGCCGCATGGATGACTCTGCTTGCCTCTCTCACAGCGCTCGTCAAGTTAAGGACACCAGGAGTTAGAGAAGCACAACCAGATTAGTGGGGAACTACTGTCTATCATCTTAAGAACCCCGTGAAAGACGCTCAAAGGCAGAGGGCTGCTGTGTGAGGGCTGGATCCTGGGCTGAGAGTCTGCCTCTAGGTGGGCAAGCCTTCTGTGCTGTTTTAATTTTTCCCATTTTATGTGTCTCCCCCTCCACATGCAAACCTGCTGGCTCTTCAAGGCATCAGGCTCTTTTGCAACCTCACGTCCTCTCCCTTCCCAGGACTGTGACTCGGGTGAGGCCAGCGAGGGGCCTAGAGCGCAAAACACAAGGCTGCTCTGCTCTCACTCGCGGAGGGACTCCAGTTCTGTGCCTCAAGCGAGCGTCTCTCCTCCCTCACCCTAGTCACAGGCATGCTGAGTCCCAGGCTTCTTCCACATCCCTATTTCTAGCACCACTACTGGCCTGTGAGTTCATTCTCTGGGAATAGCAACCAGAGGATTACACTTCAATACTTCCAGCTCCTGACGTTAGTCAGGAGCACTAACGTCAGTTTGCTGTCACTGAGCTGTTCCGTACGTCTAGAAACTCTTCTTTTCCCAAGTCTTTGCACAGCTGCCTCCTTCTTGTCATCTAGGTCTCATCTTATGATCATCTCCTTGGAGGGCCCTCCTCTGACCGCCCAACCTGAAGTAGCCAGTCAGGCATTTCCACCACATCACCCTGTTTTAATGTTCTCCACAGCACTTCTCATTATCTGATGTCTCTTCTTTACTGTCCCTCGACCCTCGGTCAGCATAGGACCTGTGTCCTGCCCACTACTCCATCCCAGCTGGAGAATGGCAAGTGTTTGGAACCTTTTAAGGACTCAATAAAAGGTTGTTGGATCAATGAATGAATTGTACTTTGTACCCTCTGTACCCAAATATGCACTCCCATTATATGCTAAAAAAGCTTATGGGGTGCCTGGGGGCTCAGTCGATTAAGTGTCTGACTTCAGCTCAGGTCATGATCTCGAGGTTCATGAGTTCGAGACCCGTGTCGGGCTCTGTGCTGACAGGTCAGAACCTGAAGCCTGCTTCAGATTCTGTGTCTCCCTCTCTCTCTCTGCCCCTTCCCCGCGCACGCTCTCTCTTTCTATCAAAAATAAATAAAAACATATAAAAAAATTAAATAAAACAAAAAATAAAAAAGCTTATCAACCCTTCTTTAGAAAGAGAATGTACAATCAAAAATGTGATTTCCCCTTTAAGGATGCAAGTACATTCTTATCAGTAAAGTTTCTGCTATCTAGGTTGTGAAGGCCAAGAAAAATCTCAGAAGATGGACATTTGTGCTTTGTTGTTCTCAAGTATCTGACATCCAGGAAAATAAGAATTCTTCCACCTGTAAAAACCCCATTTGTTACTTTCTAGTTATATACATGCAGAATTTTTTATAGAATTTAGTTGTTTCAGTACTTGTGAAATTAGAGAAATCATTCCATTAAATGGTCATGAAAATTAATGATGACTCAGAAATCTTATCCATTGGTGTTAAGTGATTCAACAATGAGTTCACTAGGCCTTTCTTAAATTTCAAAAAAATCCTCAATTTGTCGTTCTTATGTGAAGAACAGTATCACAAGGGGCCCTTGGCTGGCTCAGTCATTTGGGCGACCGACTCCTGATTTTGGCTCTGGTCATTATCTCACGGTTCATGGGTTTGGGCCCCGCATCAGGCTCTTGAGCTGACAGTGTAAAACCTGCTTGGGATTCTCTCTTCCTCTCTCTTTCTCTCTGCCCCTCCCCTCCTCGTGCTCTCTCTCTCCCTCTCAAAATAAATGAACTTTAATTTTTAAAAAACGTTTATTTATTTTTGAAGGAGAGAGAGACAGAGCACGAGCAGGGGAGGGGCAGAGAGAGAGGGAGACACAGAATCTGAAGCAGGCTCTAGGCTCTGAGCTGTCAGCACAGAGCCTGATGTGTGGGGCTCAAACTCACAAGCTGCAAGATCATGACCTGAGCTGAAATCGAACGCCCAACCAACAGAGCCACCTAGGTGCCCCATGAAAATAAATAAACTTAAAAAAAATTTTTTTTAAGTATCTCTATCTTCCTATAGCAGGAAAATGTTTAAGATAAGGTGATTCTTGGGTTTTTTCCCGTTACCCAAATACAACATAATGCTCTGTTATTGCTGATGGAAACTTTTTCTTCCTCAGCTGTAACGGCCTTTTTCTCTGTTGGTCACTCTATGAAGCTACTGAGCCTGAGGAACTGTGCCTTGTTTATTGAGCTCCCAGCACTATCCATAACTATACCTAACACTATACACAACATGTGGGAAACACTCAGCAAACCTCTGTTGGACCAATGAACGAGTGAACAATTTCAAACTAAGTATAAGAATGGTACCATCTGTCATGGCTCAAAAAGTTTACACACAACTATTCACTATAAATCCATAGCAGTCTGTATTTAGTATTCCATGAATGATATGAATAAAGCCATGTAGGGGCTCTGAGACAACCACGATATTTTCAGGTATTCAGTATACACTGAAATGATTTAGAACTTTTTCCTAAGATTGTTCTCATTGAAAAGACCTGTAAAGCTTATGTAATTTAACCTCTTTATTTTACTAGAAAGTAAAAGTCAAGAGCTTAAGCCACTGCCCAAGAGCAGTCATGTGAATAAATGGCGGAGCCAGAAAGAACTCTCTCCCCACTTGACAAGGCTCTCCATAGGTTTTTTTCTTTATCACATCCTGCTTCTTCCCTGTTCTTCCCACACTCTTCTTTCCCAGCTCATCCCTTAACTAGTGCTGTTTCCCAAGACTCTGTCCTTAGTTGTACTTAGTCCCACCCTTGCAGGGCACCTCAACCATCTCCACACCCACAGTCATCACCTCCAAGCAAATGACACCCAGATCTCTAAAGTCAGCCTCACTCTTCCTCCTGGGCCGCAGACCCACACTTCCCATTGCCTGCTGGACAGCTCTTCTGGGTGATCCAACCAGTCCTTCACAGTTAACTACAAAACTAAGTTCCAACTCAGCTCCTCTCTTCTGTTCCCACCACCTCCTCCTTCCCATGGTGAATCCATAATATTCCTCATATCTACCTGTTTTCACCTCCTAATGCTTCAGGCTTTCAGCATTTCTCACCTGGGTTATTATAACAGTTTCAGCAGACTTCTGGTCTTCTCCTAATCTATTCTGAAAGGCTCTAAAACCTTTGTTAGTTCACCATTTTTCAAATTCTCCTAACTGCCATTCAAAGCCCTCTATGGTACACTCCTCCACTGAACTCTCCCATCCACTCTCTCATTCTACCCTCTCACATCCCATCATATACATCCACTCCCAGGTACTGGAATATACCTGGAACTTGCCCCTCTGCTTCCCATCATTAACTTCCTCCCTCAAAAAATACCTTAATTGTATCCATTCTTTAAGGACTAAATCATAACAGTGAACTCCTGGAAGCCTTCTAAGATTTTCAGATTCCCCTTATTCTCAAGCTCTTTCTACCTTCAATTTTAATGGCACTTATTTCTACAACTGTCTTATATTCCTGTTATGTATGTATATTTCCTTCTAAATTCTGAGCTCCTATAGCAGTAGAGACTCACTCTTAACCATCTTTGTGTCTTACATAATAACTTGAATGGTACCCGTCCTGAGGTAAGGTCTCAATAAATGTTATCTTTAATTTAATGGAATTGGAGTCCCCTGTTTTCTAACTAAACAAAACCACCACCCTTGGGGCACCTGGGTGGCACAGTGGGTTAAGCATCTGACTTTGGCTCAGTCATGATCTTGCAGTCCGTTGAGTTCGAGCCCCATGTCAGGCTCTGTGCTGACAGCTCAGAGATTGGAGCCTGCTTCAGATTCTGTCTCCCTCTCTCTCTGCCCCTCCTCCACTTGTTCTCTCTCTCTCTCAAAAATAAACATTAGAGAATTAAAAAAAAATGTCTCCCTCTCTCTCTGCCCCTCCCCTGCTTGCACTCTGTCTCTAAAATAAACAAACGTTAAAAAAAAGGGGGGGCGCCTGGGTGGCTCAGTTGGTTAAGCATCTGACTTTGGCTCAGGTCATGATCTCACAGTTCGTGGGTTCCAGCCCCACACTGGGCTTTGTGCTGATGGCTCAGAGCTTGGGGCCTGCTTCAGATTCTGTGTCTCCCTCTGTCTCTGCCTCTCCCCGACTTGCGCTCTCTCTCTAAAATAAATAAACATGAGGGGTGCCTGGGTGGCTCAGTCAGTTGGGCATCCAACTTCAGCTCAGGTCATGATCTCACAGTTTGTGAGTTCAAGCCCCTCATCAGGCTCTGTGCTGACAGCTCAGAACCTGGAGCATGCTTTGGATTCTGTATCTCCCTCTCTCTCTGACCCTCCCCAGCTCACACTCTGTCTCTTTCTCTATGAAAAATAAATAAATGTTAAAAAAAAATTTAATAAAATAAATAAACATTAAAAAAATAAAGCAAAAAACAAAAACAACAACAAAAAAAACGAAAACCACCGACCTCAAAGGCATTAAGAAAAAAAAAAAGATAACATTTATAGTACCTTTTAAAAATAAGAGTAGTCATGATTTCTTTTGTGGTCTAAGCTACAGATCTGTAAGGCAGACTTGAAACTGACATTTTATGTTCCTCAGGAGGCGCTCTGAAAGTGTGTAAGAGGCACACCTCGCCACAGTTCAGCAGAGGCAGGCCCTATGCCTTCAAGGGCGAAGGAGCTAACAGACCAGTTGAATGAAGCAGGCTGGGAGTAAGAAGAGCAACGGCACGGATGCCAGGTCCATGATGTGATAGGAATGGGAGAGACTGGTGACATGGAGCACAGAAGTGCCATCTATACAAATTTTAGGATTGCTTGTTATAGCTTCTAGAAGAATGCTGGTGCAATTTTGTTTGGGATTGTATTGAATGTGTAGATAAGTTTGGGTAGTATTGACATTTTAACTTTATTCTTCCAATCCATGAGCATGGAATGTTTTTCCATTTCTTTATATCTTCTTCAATTTCCTTCATAAGCTTTCTATAGTTTTCGGCATACAGATCTTTTACATCTTTGGTTAGGTTTATTCCTAGGTATTTTATGCTTCTTGGTGTGATTGTGAATGGGATCAGTTTATTTGTCTTTCTGTTGCTTCACTATTAGTGTATAAGAATGCAACTGATTTCTGTACATTGCTTTTGTATCCTGCAACTTTGCTGAATTCATGTATCAGTTCTAGTAGACTTTTGGTGGAGTCTATCTGGTTTTCCATGTATAATATCATGTCATCTGCAAAGAGTGAAAGCTTGACTTCATCTCTGCCAATTTTGATGCCTTTGATTTCCTTTTGTTGTCTGATTGCAGACGCTAGAACTTCCAACACTATGTTAAACAACAGCAGTGACAGTGGACATCTCTGTCGTGTTTCTGATCTCAGGGGGACAGCTCTCAGTTTTTCCCCATTGAGGATGATATTAGCTGTGGGCTTTTCATAAATGGCTTCTATGATGTTTAAGTATGTTCCTTCTATCCCGACTTTCTTGAGGGTTTTTATTAAGAAAGGATGCTGAATTTTGTCAAATGCTTTTTCTGCATCGATTGACAGGATCATATGGTTCTTATCTTTTCTTTTATTAATGTGATGTATCACATTGATTGATTTGCGAATGGTGAACCAGCCCTGCAGCCCAGGAATGAATCCCACTTGATCATGGTGAATAATTCTTTTTATATGCTGTTGAATTCAATTTGCTAGTATCTTATTGAGAATTTTTGCATCCATATTCATCAGGGATATTGGCCTGTAGTTCTCTTTTTTTGCTGGGTCTCTGTCTGGTTTAAGAATCAAAGTAATGCTGGCTTCATAGAATGAGTCTGGAAGTTTTCCTTCCCTTTCTATTTTTTGGAATGGCTTGAGAAGGATAGGCATTATCTCTGCTTTAAATGTCTGGTAGAATTCCCCAGGGAAGCCATCTGATCCTGGACTCTTACTTGTTGGGAGATTGAATAGCCAAAGTAATCTTGAAGAAGACCAAAACGGGAGGCATCATGATCCCAGACTTTAGCCTCTACTACAAAGCTGTAATCATCAAGACAGCATGGTATTGGCACAAAAACAGACACATAGACCAATGGAATAAAATAGGGACTCCAGAATTGGACCCACAAAAGTATGGCCAACTAATCTTTGACAAAGCAGGAAAGAATATCCAATGGAAAAAAGACAGTCTCTTTAACAAATAGTGCCGGGAGAACTGGACAGCAACATGCAGAAGAATGAAACTAGACCACTTTCTTACACCATTCACAAAAATAAACTCAAAATGGATAAAGGACCTGAATGTGAGACAGGAAACCATCAAAACCCTAGAGGAGAAAGTAGAAAAAAACCTCTCTGACCTCAGCCGCAGCAATTTCTTGATACATCTCCAAAGGCAAGGGAATTAAAAGCAAAAATGAACTATCGGGATTTCACAAAATAAAAATCTTCTGCACTGCAAAGAAAACAGTCAACCAAACTAAAAGGCAACCACGAACAGGAAAAGACATTTGCAAATGACATATCGGACAAAGGGCTAGTATCCAAAATCTATAAAGAGCTCACCAAACTCCACACCTGAAAAACAAATAACCCAGTGAAGAAATGGGCAGAAAACATGAATAGACACTTCTCTAAAGAAGACATCCGGATGGCCAATAGGCACATGAAAAGATGCTCAACGTTGCTCCTCATCAGGGAAATACAAATCAAAACCACACTCAGATATCACCTCACACCAGTCAGAGTGGCTAAAATGAACAAATCGGGAGACTACAGATGCTGGAGAGGATGTGGAGAAACAGGAACCCTCTTGCACTGTTGGTGGGAATGCAAACTGGTGCAGTCACTCTGGAAAACAGTGTGGAGGTTCCTCAAAAAATCAAAAATAGATCTACCTAGGACCCAGCAATAGCACTGCTAGGAATTTACCCAAGGGATACAGGAGTGCTGATGCATAGGGGCACTTGTACCCCAATGTTTATAGCAGCACTTTCAACAATAGCCAAATTATGGAAAGAGCCTAAATGTCCATCAACTGATGAATGGATAAAGAAGCTGTGGTTTATATATACAATGGAATACTACTTGACAATGAGAAAGAATGAAATATGGCTCTTTGTAGCAACGTGGATGGAATGGGAGAGTGTTATGCTAAGTGAAATAAGTCATACAGAGAAAGACAGATACCATATGTTTTCACTCTTATGTGGATCCTGAAAAACTTAACAGAAGACCATGGGGGAGGGGAAGGAAAAAAAAAGTCAGAGAGGGAGAGAGCTAAAGCATAAGAGACTCTTAAAAACTGAGAACGAACTGAGGGCTGATGGGGGTGGGAGGGAAGGAAGGGTGAGTGATGGGTATTGAGGAGGGCACCTGTTGGGATGAGCACTGGGTGTTGTATGGAAACCAATTTGACAATAAATTTCATATTAAAAAAAAAAAAGCATGCAGCACTGAGATAATGAATTAAAAAAAAAAAAAGTGCCATCTAAAAGGGAACAGCCACTACTTGGCTCCAGTGATTGCTGACAGAAAGGAATGTGGTCTGAGGTCATTATAATTTTTCTAAAGGCCAGGAATCATGATTTTTATTTAAGAACTACCGAATTTTATTTTTTTTAAAAAATTTTTTTTTTTCAACGTTTTTTTATTTATTTTTGGGACAGAGAGAGACAGAGCATGAACGGGGGAGGGGCAGAGAGAGAGGGAGACACAGAATCGGAAACAGGCTCCAGGCCCCGAGCCATCAGCCCAGAGCCCGACGCGGGGCTCGAACTCACGGACCGCGAGATCGTGACCTGGCTGAAGTCGGACGCTTAACCGACTGCGCCACCCAGGCGCCCAAGAACTACCGAATTTTAAATATTGGTGGCAAGTCAGTTAAAAATATTTTAAACACTGTACCCCAAAAAGAACATACCAGGCAGCATGCTAATTTGCTACCTTTGTTTCTTACATTGTCACAAAAAAGTCCAATATAAAGCAAAACTTTACAAACAGAATTATATGATCCCATTGATTTGTACTCTAATTTAATATTTATTTCTGACTGATTTTTCAGTTGGCCATGGATTTTCATGCTTTCGCTTACATCTTTTAGACTCCCTTTCAAGCAGTTAACAAGCCATATGCTACTTAAATATGTTATAGGACATTTATTTTTAAAGGAACCCTTTATGAAATTTATATTAAATTTGTAATGTAAACAACTGCCCTCTAATTTGTTAATCTGAGTTTTCATATATTGGATTTTCTTTGTAAAGATGTCAAAGTAATATCTAACTGATAAGGTTAACATGAAGATCAAATGAGACAACAGTGCAATTGTTAAGAACATGGCCTCCCAGCCAGATTGCCTGGTTTTGAACCTCATCTCTAACAAGCACTAGCTAGCAGACCTTAGGCAATTCATTTACCATGTCTGTGCCTCAGTGGCCTGCAAAATGAGATAATAGTAGTACCTCGCTCACAGGATTGCTGTAAGGTTTAAATAGATTAAGACATAAAAAATTATTAGACTAGTTAGTGCCTGATGCATACTTACTAACTAAAAGTTAGCTATTACTCCATACAAGCCAGTATTACTACTTTCCATTATAACTTCGCTGACCATAACAGAAAGTGGTGGGGAGTCTGCGATAATTACATCTGGGCTACTAGGAGATAGGCTGCCTGTTCCATGTCTTCAGAGCCAGGCCAGTCTGTGGCCGAAGTCTCTTCTTATGCAAAGCCCAGGACATATGGATATGCAGCACCAGATTCAGTGCGCTTCACCTCAACTGCCAGATGAAACTGGTCAAAAGCAGGAGAGCCTGGTCCCTTCAGAAGAGACAGACTGCTTCGTGGCTATAGCACAGATTATACAATCAGACTGCTTAAATGAATCCTGGTCTGCCACTTCCAAACTGTGTGACCTTATCCTTTCTAGCCTCCATTTCTAAATACGTAAAATGGGGGTGAACAATACCTACTCGTAAGGTTATAGATAGAATTTAAGGTAATACGACATGTAAGGTGCTTAATCAGTAGCTGACCTACAGAAAGTGTTCAAGAAGGTTAACAACTGCTATCACTCTCAGATGATTCAAGCTTGGGAATTTCCAATTATGCTTACCAGTGTCTCACATAGAAACCTTATGCTATATGGAAAATCATCCAAAGTAGTATAGTGATACGGTGATATGAATCTTACCTAAGGAAAAATCTTAAACATATATCAAAGAGACATGTCAAAGAAAAAAGCCACAGAAGGCAGAAGGCTGGCCATTCCTTGTGGATGGACCACATGTCCCCTTCATGACTGTCAAAGTAAGGCCAGCATGGGGTTCTGTACATCACAGGAGTGAGTGCTTAATAATTACTGGTGCCCAGAGAGAACATGCTAAAAAGAAGAAACCATCTCCTGTTGAACTGAATCAATGAGTAATCTTCCCGACTATTTGACAGACTAGTGCTTTTTAACTGTCTATAAAAACTGTGTTTTATATAATGCATATAAATGAAAGAAAGCACACAATAGAGGAATAGGAAACACAACAAAAGAATCTAGAAAATTTTGGGGCACCTGGGTGGCTCAGTCAGTTGAGTATCTGACTTCGGCTCAGGTCATGATCTCACGGTTCATGAGTTTGACCCCACGTCGGGCTCTGTGTTGACAGCTCAGAGCCTGGAGCCTGCTTTGGATTCTGTGTGTGTGTGTCTCTCTCTCTGCCCCTTCCCACTCACACCATGTCTGTGTTTCTCAAAAATGAATAAACATTAAAAAAATTTTTTAAATAAAAAGAATCTAGAAAATTTTAAAAAGAAACTACCACTTTTAACCACACAGGCTTAAAATGTATTCCGTAAAGACATCGGGGAAAGCATTTGTAGATGTGACCTAATTGGAACTACCTGTGATTATGGCTGGATGGGCATATGAATATTTTGAGCCTTTTAATTACACCCATGTGCAGTCTGCTATAAATCTAGCATTTTCTATTTCCAGGCCATTTTTAGCTGTACAACATGTACTATTTGAAACAGTATTTTATTACCTGGATGTGGGCTGGAGGTGATGAGGCTCCATTCATTGATATCTGAATTGTAGCTCTGGACCTTATCATAGGTGCAACTTCCTCTGTAGCCGCAGTGGCCGCCGATGACGTAGATAACTTCATGTAAGACGCAGGCAGTTGCATTTCCCACGCCTGTGTGTTAATTAAAATCACACTGAATACTGGGCTCAGTTTATTGTTTCTGTTATTACTGATAGTAGATGCAAGGTCCTGTGCTAGGTGCTATGAGGGATAGAAGGATGAACAAGAGAGGCTCCTTGCACTCTTTTAAAAGAGGGTGAGACACTTACACCAATAGTTAGAACACAGGGTACAGAAACACCGTGAACGTTCAGAGCAAGGAAACATTGCTTTGAGGAGGGAAGTCAGATAGCAGGTGGCCGACTCTGACCTGGACCCCGGTAGGTAGGACTGTGGCAGGTAGAGGTGAGAGGAAGCCATCCTAAGCAGAGGGCAAGGCAAGCGCAGAGGCTTAGTGGGCAATGTCTAGAGGCCCGGATTGATGCCAGCACACGGAAGGGCCCGTGGCAAACCTGGGGCTGTCGTGTGGGAATTAAAGCCGACATCGTAAGTTGAAGCCACATCACAAAGGATCCTGGCACTCAACTAAGAAATGTGGACTTCATTCAGCAGGATTTTTAAGATTTTTAAGCAGAGGAAGGGAGAGACTACAAAAGCAGAAGACAGAGTCAGAAAGATCTAGGTATTGGCCCAGGTACAAAGTACTGAGGGCCTGATTTAGGAGGGGCTTTGGGTATGGAGACAAGACGCACAGATAAGCCTTGATGACTGACTGTGCCAGAAACAAACAAAACTGATTCTGAGGTCCTAAGCTCAGAAAACCAGGACACCCTGATGCCCTAAGAAAATGAGGAGGAAGAAATGAGTTCGGCAGGGAAGGAAGACATCAGATTAGTTGAATACATCAGTTTAGTCTTTCAAACAACTTTTATTTACCACTGGTACATGCTGGGTGCAGTTCAATCTCCTTGTGTATTTCTACTCCAACACAAAAGTGAGTTTATAAGCAGGGCAGTTACGATAAGAGAGGGAAAAAAAGTCAGGAGCTCCTAAACTTCAGCCAAGTATTTATTTCTTCTCTGTACATCCCTAAACCAAAAAAGGAAATGAATTTGAAATTTGACTCTACCCAATTTACATTCTGATCACCAGGGGAAGCTGCCAGTTCACTTCATGACGACAAAACAAAACAAACTGGGAAAAGTAACGTTACTCTTGCAACTTAGAAAAATGAGAAACTTAAAACTCAAAATCAGCACTGGCCAAAGCTGCGCATGACTGACACAGTGTTACCCTTCCCAGGGACAATTAGTTACAATCAGGAATCAAAACTTCAATGTCAAAGTATAAATAAAACTTTGAAATTTCAAGCCCAGCTGGTTGGGATGGGGGGCTTCCGTGCATGAGGGTCTCCCATTCTACTCAAGGTGAAGGCAAAAAACAGATAATGGCTTTCTTTCACAGTGGACGCACCATTGAAGCATTTTCTTTTCAGCAAGCATGTTTCACACATGATTTAACAGGGGTGCCTGGGTGGCTCAGTCAGTTGAGCGACTGACTATGGCTCAGGCCATGATCTCACAGTAGGTGAGCTTGAGCCCTGCATTGGGCTCTGTGCTGACAGTTCAGAGCCTGGAGCCTGCTTCGAATTCTGTGTCTCCCTCTCTCGCTGCCCCTCTCCCAGGGGCACTGGGGACTCTGTGTGTGTGTGTGTGTGTGTGTGTGTGTGTGTGTGTGTGTGTACATGTGTGTGTCTCTCTCTCTCAAAAATAAACATCAAAAAAAATTTTTTAACATGATTTAACAAAATTGCAGTAAAGTAATAAATTTTCATCCTCACAGAAATATGCTCTTCACTAGGAAAGCACTGGAACTGTTATCTCATTATCTCATTGGCAGAAACTTTTCCACGTTGACAATAGCTGCTAAAATATTTGAACTTTCTTTGTCTCTTTAGTAGGAAAGGAGTCATGACAACCTTCAGGAACATCCTGGGGAGAAGACCAGGAATCAGCGGTCAAGCTCAGGCAGAGTCCAAAACCACAAAACCAGAGCAGCAACAGTAGTGGGCCTTATGCCCCCTTCTCCCGCTCTATCACCTACTGCGGCAGAACCTTCGGGCATGCAGGAGAATGGGCATGATTTAATATGAAAGACACCTTTTTAAAGTTTATTTTTTTATTTTGAGAGAGAGAGAAAGAGAGCGAGCAGGGGAGGGGCAGAGAGAGAGGGAGGGAGACAACCTCAAGCAGGCTTCATGCTGTCAGCGCAGAGCCCGACGCGAGGCTCTACCTCACCAATGGTGAGTGGGACACTTAACCGACTGAGCCACCCAGTCGCCCCTAATATGAAAGATATTTTTGTTCTATCAAAGTTGACATGTTCTTCTATAATGACCTTTATTATGACAATAATGAACAACGAATAATGACAAGAGTACCTAACACTTACTGAGTGTTTACTTTGCTCCAGAGACTGTTCTACACACTTCACGTGCATAAATTCATTTAATCCTCTCAAAACCCTAAGCTATATAATGTTGTCACCCCCACTGTACAGACCATAAAACCGAGGCACAGGGAGATTAAACAATTTGCCTGAGCACACCAGCAAGTAAGTGGAAAGTTGGGATTTGGACCGCAGTTTGGCTTCAGAAGCAATGTGCCTGATCACAAGACCATCCGGCCTCTCAGGCTTCCTGCTTGTCATCCAACGATCACACCAGGTCAGATTCCCAGACCAGGTCAGATTCCCACACCCTCCCTAGTGTTAAAAAAGAAACAGAAAGCCCTGGGAAGGAACATTTGGGATAAAATGACACAAATTTAGTAACAACCTACCAGTTGTTTTTGTGCAACTCTCCAGCACAAATGAATAAATGTAATTAAGATTCCAGCTTAACTTTTCTGCCAGTGGGAGGGAAGGAGAGCAAGGCTAATATAGTACTGGACACAGCAGAAAATACAGTGTTTATCAGACAGACATTGAGACCCAATAGTGCACCTGGCTGTGTGGACCACATGAGGGAGGGTATGGGATCTGCCTTATCTTCTACTCTATGAAACAAGACTTGAATCACAAAAAGAAGGGGCTATCTGTCTCCAGTTTTTGAGAGAATGTAATTTGTTACACTCTACAGGGACCAAACCTTTCAAAGTTTTAATGAAAGACCCTTTAAAAGAGAGATGACCACATAATGAGAGGGAGAAAGCTGAATATTTAAAAGCAGGATTGAAAAGGATTCAATTTCAAGAGTAAGCAAGCAAAAAAAAAAAAAAAAAAATTAAGTATAAACTAATAAAACTACCCAGCTTTCTCCCTTCATTTAGACTTTGACTTAAATATATATTCTTAAGACCTGAAGCAAGACCTAGGCTTGAAACAGGCTGAAGAGTAAGTAGAATGAGTTATACTGTTTTCTTATATAAATGATTTTTTTCTAGTCTGAGTAGCATATTCTGATCACATAACCTCAAACAAGTTGGGGACTGTTATACCATGCTTTTACTTGGAACATTCTGTCCACAATTACTTGTATAATCTATTATAGTTCCTAGGTAGCATTCCAAAAGTGAAAAGTTCTTTTAAAGTTATTTGCACGATAATTTAGATCACTGGTCTTAACTTCAAGCCCTTAAAAAATATTGGGGCCCCTGGGTGGCTCAGTCGATTAAGCATCCGACTCTTGGTTTCAGCTCAGGTCATGATCTCAGTGTCATGAGTTCAAGCCCCCCATTAGGCTCTGTGCGGACAGTGGAGAGTCTGCTTGGGATTCTCTCTCTCTCCTTCTCTGCCTCTCCCCGACTTGCACTGTCTCTGTCTCTCTCAAAATAAACTTAAAAAAAAAAAACACTTAAAAATAGAGAATAAATGTAATCTGTACTTACCTTTAATCATGTTTGCAATAGGAATCCATTTCTCTTTTAATGGGTCATAGAACTCAGCCTCTTCTGCAGGAGCCCCTTTTCTGTAACCACCTAAAGCATAGACACAGCCACCCAACGTGACTGCACAGTGGTAATACCTGGCATTGAGCATTGGCAAACCTTCTGTCCATTCATCGCTTTCACTGTTATAGATCCACACTGTGTCAAGAGCTTCTATATTATCCGTCCTATAACCCCCAGTTACATAAATGTTGGGTCCCAAACATGTAACACCATAGCTCTCCCTAGTATAGTCTGGTATTTCTGCTCCCTGAATCCAAACATTTGTCAGAGGATCCCATATATGAACCTCTGATAAAGGATGCCAGTAATAGCCTCCAATGATGTACATTGTGGCTGTGGACCTCTGAGAAATCTCTTTATGCAGGGGATTCAAAGCATTATATATTAGAGATCGTATCTTATTTTCGGTTAGGAGGCAGCTTCTTTGAAGACCTAAAGCTGTTTTTAAATACACTGGATCTATATCTATGTTCACATAGCTTAGTAGATTATACAGGCATTCAATTCGATTTTCTACATCATGAGCAGTCCACTTAATAACAGGCTCTATGATAGCTTCTTCTTTCCAAACACTGAGATTCTTTCTGGACAATATAAAGAGAAACTTTTCAAGGCTGATTTCCAAAAATTCTTCTTGTTGCCACACTTCCTTAAACCTTGAACACAGAATTCTTCGAGATTCCTTCTCTAGTTCTGGACACACGTGAAATTCTGCAAAGGAGTGCATTCCAATACAATTATCAATATCCAAGTGCCTTACCAAAAACTGCTCACAAGCTTTCTTTACTGAAAGGAACTGCAGCAGATCGGCTGCTTCAAGCAGGCTTTGAACATTTCTTTTAGTTATTTCAATCTGGGAAGTGTATGCATAATTCACAAGGCCTTCCAAAATATCATGGTGGATGCCAGAGATTTTTATTTTATTTTTAAATTTTTCTTTCATGTCAGCTGTGAACATTGCCTTAAAATAATTGCTGCAAGCAGCTAAAACAGCTCGGTGACAATGGAAGATTATGCCTGAAGGACACTGAAGGGTAATATCAGTAAATAATCCATCCAAGTAAAATGTTCTGAATGCATCCAGAAAATCCACTGGATGCGTCGTATCCTTGAAATGGTAAATATAATCTTCTTGTCCTTTGAGAGCCATGGCTGCAATAAACATGAAATAAATGTGTTTTCAATTTTGCATATTACTGAAAATAATCAATGCTAAATATGCCAATCCTTATGATGATACTCTAAAGCTAGACTAAGTAACAAATGCAAAATGTGGATACACTATTTCGTCATTTATGTGATGGTCAATCTAAATTCGGGGTCACTTTGAGCCTGAAATGAGGCCCCTAGGATTTTCAGTAGTCCTTTAAATAAAAAATATTGATTTGCTACCCCATTCACCCAGTCTCCGAAATCCGACCCTAGTTGGCGGTCGGAGAGAGAGAACCCACGCTTGGCAAACCGAGTGTCCGGGCGGGTCACCCCAATAGAGACCGGACTTTGGCCGTCTTGGCTCGGCCCCAATTCAACCTTTTTCACTAGCTCCGTCTCCCTTGGGAGTCGTCTCGAGATGCCAAAAAGGGGGCGATCGAAATATGACTAGAAATGAAGAAATCTTGGAAAAGGGAAACCTTGTACCTTTCGGCTTAAGAAAGGAGCGAAAAGAAAGCTGCCGGGCTGCTGTCCCTCCATCCCTGCGCCCCCTCCCCCGCGCCTGCCGCAGGGGTTTCCGCGCGCCCCGCGCCTGGGCCCCGGGCCCGCGTTCCCGCCCGGAGACCGCCCCGCCCCGGGCCTGGCGCGGGGACTCGACTCGAGGGCGCCGCGCGCCGCCCGCCGGGCCGGTGCCCGCGTCCCCTCCGCCCCGGGACGCAGCACAGGTGTGGGGAGGGCACGCGGGCGGCCCCGCGCTCGGCCCGGCCCGGCGCCCGCGCGGCCATTGTCTCCGCGCCCCTGCCGCGGGCGGGCTCGGGAGGCGGCGCGGCCTCGCTCTCCCGCGCTCGGCCCCGCTCGCTCCCCTCGGGCTGGCCCCGGGCGGCGGCGCCGCAGCGCACCTACCTCCGGCGGCGGCTCCCGGGCACGGTGCGGGCCAACGGGCTAGCGGCGAGCGGGGGCTGGGGCGCCTTCGGACCCTCTGACCATCTTTGGAAGAAGCGCGGCGGAGGGTGCCTGCTAGTGCAGCTCCAGCCCACAAGCGGCTCCTATTTTGGTGCCCTGGCTGCTCCCCGCCTCCAGCCCAACAGCCCCCCGCGCGGCCTGGGCGCGGGGCCACTCGCGGGAACTCCCCGGTGGCGGGGCCGCGCTGCGAGCAGGGGCGGGGCGGCCGGGCACGCGGCTGCAGCCCCTTCCCGGCCGTTCCCCCCTGCAGCAGGTGGGAAGTCAGCTCCGAGGAGACCGCCTGCGCGACTAGCTTTCTGCTCCTTCCTTAGGTCTGAGCCTCACACACAGCACACACCCCCGAGCGTTTTTCTCTAGACACTCTGAAGTCCACATCTGGAGGCTGAGAGAGGGATGCCCTTTCCCCCTCCTTCAGTAGCTCTCACAGGCCAGGCCCTAGAGGGAGAGATGGAGGGGAAAGTGCGCAGCAAACCTTAAAGGTCTGGGGCTGAGGTTGCCTTCAGAATGCCAGAATAAGTGTCGCTTTCCCACCAACATCATCCCGCCCCCAGCGGAGCACTCAACTCAGGAGGGAGCCCCTGGGGCTGATTTGCACACTACAGACTAACCTGGAAGCTTTAAGATAAACTGAGAGCAGCCAGGGTCAAGGATTCAAGTTCACATATTTAAAGCAGAGTAGCCGAAGAAGCAGCCTCCAGTCTTTCTTCCTGATGACAGCAAGTCCAGTCATATAAAGACGTCCATGTGCTACACAGACGGCATCCATCCATTCATTTGCAAGTTTTTATTGAGTGTCTGATAGGGCTAGGCACTGGTAATTAGAGCTCTTAGGGAGCTGACAGTCTAGCCATGTAAGGGAGGAAAGGGACCAGGATGAAATGAACATCAGAGGCCCAGTGTGTTTCTCAAAGTATGGTCTGAGAGAATATACAAATGGACAATGGCCAAACTATGTATGACAACACAACTCTGAACCACGTAAGAAGCTCAGGAAGCCAAACCATAACCTCTGCATCTGGACCAGAACAGTTAGGACATCCTCAAGGACTGCCAAGTTCCCTCTTTTTGCTGGACTTCCAACTCAGGAGCAACCAGAGAAAGCCAACTGCTCCCCAAACCAATCACATAAAACACCCCTTGCTTCTAGCAGCCTGCCTCTAGCTTTCCCAGGCCAGAAACCTCCAGTCCGAACATACCTTCCCCCTTTTTTTCAGTTTTATAAACCTTTCCCACTCCTCTGCCTGCCTTTGAGCCTCTCCCAAAGGCAAGTAATGGGGGCTTACTCTGTTGCTATAGCAAAATCTGAGTAAGTAGCATCTGCTTGTTCTCGTTTGGGTGGTTTTAGTTTAATTCTGCAGGTCAGTCTCAACTGAATTATGTGGGATCATAGTTATGCAGCATCCCACAAACACCACCAGGTCTCTGGGGTGGAGACCTAGGAATCTGTATTCTAACAAGGGCATCAGGTGATTCTTTTGCAAAGTTAGAAGAATGGATGTTGGACCCAAAATGGAAGAAAAACAAAAGGTTCACTATTTCAACCTCAGGTAAACAGTTTGATAGAGAGGAAAAAGTATATGAGATTTTTGTTTCAGGCTCAAGTTTCATCTCTGCCACTTTTATAACATATAGCCTTCAGGAAGTACCAAAATTTCTCTGATCCTTAGTTTTCTGATATGTAAGACAGAAAATACCAATATTTTCTCAACATAACATTATTGGAAGGATAAAATAAAATTACAAATGTGAGAGTGCATAGGATGTGGCATAAAAATGTTACATATGAAAGCTATTATAATGAAAGGGTATTTACACTTAATTTTCCATCAAAACCTTAATTTGGAAATTCGTAATTGTAAACATTTCTTCAAAAAATTATGAACTTTATAGTAAATTGTAATTATAGACAGCTTGTCCTTCACAACTGATAGTGATGTTATTCTTGGTGTTATTGTGACTGATTGAAGAGGGGGCATTCTTTCCATATTTGTCCTGAAGTTTGTGGCTATGATGCCAAGTTTGATGCATAGAAAATATTACAGACTCCACCTAACTAAGAGTAGGGGCTTCTACATTTTTTAATGTTTATTTATTTTTGAGAGGGGGGGGGGAGAGGCAGAGTGAGGGAGACACAGCATCTGAAGCAGGCTCCAGGCTCTGAGCTGTCAGTACAGCTGCAAGGGGCTCAAACTCATGAATTGCAAGTTCAAAACAGGAGCCAAAGTCTGACACCCAACCGACTGAGCCACCCAGGCAAGGAGTAGGGGCTTCCAGAATCATAATGTCATGTGATAAATGATTCTTGAATAATAGAATTCACTGTATTGTCATTTGTGCAGTTATTCAGATTGCTGTATAGGCCAACTAAACTCTGGCTTCCATTGCCTGATATTTATTGGTTATGAATTACTGCTTAACAGTGTATGTCAGTTACATGTCAATTATATCTCATTTTTAAAAAAGGCCAAACACAGTGTATCTTAGTATATGTTAGACTGCCTCAACTTGCCAAGGGAAGAACAGGTCCTGTAGGGTACTGCCAGAGCAGTTCCTCTTTACCACATGCTTTATCAAAGAGACCACTGCAATGCTAATAGATCTGATGCACTCAGAAACATATAATTAGCATTCATAAATTAAATAAATTAATGACACTGTTCGAGGAAACAAATGTGCCATCTGTGAATTCAAGTCTTAAGGAAATAAAGAGCCACCATGGAGATGAGATATAAATGACTCTTGGCAGATATTGAGCTTGGCATGGAGTTGGATGCCTTTTGACATCACACTTCACTTTCTAAAAGACTCTTGGTTTCTAAAAATAACTATTTTATTTGTTTTTACCATATTAGTACATCTTTCCACTAAATACTGCTATGTCATTAAATGTTTGATATGCTAATTGTGATATCATTATCAATGTGTATAAATGATGGATATATACAGGAAATTTTGCATACTTCATTTACATACTGGATTAAATAAGTTGCTAAGTAAATAGTAGGTATAATTTATAAGGCCACCACATACAGCTGTGAAAGTTGTGCACTGACCGATTCCAGCTCATTCCCCTCAAGTAGAGTGCAATGTGAACAGTGTCCTTAGGAGTTGTACCTACACAATCAACACAGGTGTGTAACTGGCTGCCCAGAAGCTGATAAATCTGGCAAAGTCTTTTTGGTATGCCTCCTGGAAAATAAGAGAGTGAACATTCTAATGACTGGGTAACAACTACTTTTGCAAGTCAGAAGTTTTCAAATTCCTTGTTTTTAGCAAATGTCAAAGAGCATTTTTGACAAATAACTTGGAAAGAATCCACAAAATGAGTGGCACTGCTATAATAAAATTCCTCTCATTTCCATCTGTTTGTCTGTGTGAACACATTTTCTCAGGGATTTTATCTGTAGAAATGAAAAACAAGAATGTCATTGATTCTAAACTCTGTCTCATTCCAACAGTAAGCAATACTTAGCCAATGGTATATGGTCTAATGAAAAGAAAATAGCCCAATTCATCAGACTGAAATAATTTTTGAAATTTTTACTTTTAATTTAAACACATTTATGTTGTTTGATCAATTATAATAATTGTAATGTTAAACAGCCCATAATTTTTTTTCTACTTAAGAATCCAGGACATAAAATAGTTTAAATTTTAATTTATGTACGTTTTTGTTGCAAATTTAAGAGGTGATTAATAAAAAAAAATTTTCAAGTATAAAAATATACAGATAATTCTTTATTTGAATGGACCCAACATGCAGGAATTTCACTTATCATGCTTAAATAACACCAATCCCCTAAACAGGGTTCAAATTTCAATCACTATGGTATATTAACTGTAACTGCACAAAATACAAATTTCACCCCCAGCTCCTCAATCTACAAATCACTACATGAATAACAGATGAGCATCATTATCTGTGACCAATCATATTTCTTCTTTCAAAGTCGTTGGTGATTGGTCACTGTGCATCTGTTATTCAGTTCAAGCAGCAAAGACACACAGACGGCAAAGCCTGTGGTTGTTTTACCTCGTTATCTGCCAGTGACAAATGTATTATTTTACAAAAATAGATCACTGAAAGAGGACATTGGCTAATAAAAATGAAAACTCAGCAAATAGTTGAAAAGGATAATGCCACACGTGAAATTTGAATAGAACATAATGAAGTACTAGAAGAAACAGCTGACCAAGGGTATGTTAACACTGCCACCATCCGAGAGAGTCTAGATATACAGTCAGTGGAAATTGCTGCAGGCAAACTTAGGGACTTAAGTGAGGAAAGCAGTTGTTGACAAAAGGAATGAGGATGTCCCAGAAGAAGTGATGTTGGCAAAAAACTTCATATTACAGGAACTCGTGGAGATTCTTCATAATGCTGACAAGGCAAAGGATAAAATGTTGGAAACTGATCCAAACTTAGAAAAAAGTATGACAATTCACTAGGGCATAGAAAGATGGTCTCTCTGTATTCTAAGTTATATGACAAAAGAAAGCAAGAACTGTTGAAACTACTCAAGACAATATTTTCTACAAAGAAATACTTTAATTCTCAATATTTCTAATTGCACTGTACTAAGTAAATACTGATCTTACTATGTTTTTCATTTTCCTATATATTTGTAACTGACAGTAAAACAGTTTTTAATGTTCTTACAAAAGAATATTTTAAGGTCACAATTAAAATTTTTCCCACTAATTATTAATATTACTTTGCCCGGTAATCTGGCACATTGTTAGGTCCTGCACCACTGTGTAAAATGAGGACTGCCTTTATTTTCAGTAGGACAGTATTTTTCTGGGGAAAGTGGAACAGAAATATGCACTCAAGAAGAAAAAAAGAATGAGATTAAAAATTTCCCACTGTTGAATAAAAGGTACAGGGAATACAGTCAATGGTATTGTAATAGGGTTGTGTGGTGACAGATGGTAGCTACATTTGTGGTGAGCATAGCATAATGTATACATTTGTATAAACCTGTCCAATCACTATGTTGTACACCTGAAACTAACGCAACATTGTGTGTCAACTATACTCAGATTTAAAAAGAAAAAGAAAACAAATTTTCACTGTTAAAGAACTTATTTATGTATTTTTAAATTAAAAAAATGTTTTAATGTTTATTTATTTTTGAGAGACAGAGACAGAGCGTGAGTTGGGGAGGGGCAGAGAGAGAGAGGGAGACACAGAATCCGAGGCAGGCTCCAGGCTCTGAGCTATCAGCACAGAGCCCAATGTGGGACTCAAACCAATGAACCATGAGATCATGACCTGAGCTGAAGTCAGACTCTTAATCGACTTGAGCCTCCCAGGGGCCTCTGTTTATGTATTTTTAAATGAATGATGGTAAATTTCAAATTAATATAGGCAGTTTTTATTAAATAGATTTAAAAGTTATGTAACCACCTATTAAAAAGTCATTCTTGGGGAGCCTGGCTGGCTTAGTAGGTACAGCATGTGACTTGATCTCGGGGTTGTGGATCTGAGCCCCATGTTGGTTGTAGAGATTACATAAAAATAAAATCTTTTTTTTTTTAAAAGTCATTCTTGGGGTGCCTGGGTGGCTCAGTCGGTTAAGCGTCTGACTTCGGCTCAGGTCATGATCTCGCGGTCCGTGAGTTCGAGCCCCGCGGCGGGCTCTGTGCTGACAGCTCAGAGCCTGAGGCCTGTTTCAGATTCTGTGTCTCCCTCTCTCTGACCCTCCCCTGTTCATGCTCTGTCTCTCCCTGTCTCAAAAATAAAAAATTTAAAAAAAAATTTAAAAAAAAAGTCATTCTTTACAATATGTTAGAAATGACAACCTTGGCAAATATTTAAGCTTATGATGAAAACTTTTCAATCTGAAATCAGAATATCAATCTGAAAATGTGGAAGTTTTCAGTTGTTTGGGGGGTACTTGTGCAAAAAACTTATGAAAGACCACTGGTCTCGCTTCAAAACAGGAACTAGTCTACTACTGTGTGGGAGAGGGTCACTTACAAGATAGCAGCTTACTGGGAATATGTTTTTGGGTGCCACAGTTAAAGCTAAATGCCAGATACAATTAAGACAAGACAGAAAAATAAACTAGAAAAATTTTCAATTACAAGCAACAGAAACCCAATTCTTATAACCAAAAAAAAAAAAAAAAAAAAGTAAGAGTATTGGCTCAAGTAAACCAAGACAGACTGATACTCTTACGTAAATCAGAGATTAAAGCTCTCCAAAGACTCTCTGTCTCATTTAGTAAAAGCCTAATTACTTATACCGGCCTCCTGGACCCCCATGCCCAGCTGTGCCTTCTGCCTTCACTAGGAACAGCATTGCTTCAGGGCCTCACTAGTAGCTATTTCTTTTGCCTACAACTGATTTTCCCAGTTACCACCATGTGACCTGCTTGCTCACTTCCATCAGGTTTTTACTCAAATATCAACTTCCCAGTGAGGCCTTCTTCTACCAACCTATTTAAAATTGTCTCCCTATTCCACGTGCTATTCCTTATTCCCCTTATCTGCTTTATTTTAATCCATAGTACCTATTACCATATACTATATATTATATTTATTTGCTTATTTATCAGATTATTGCGTGATTTCTCCCACTAGTATATAAGCTCCAGAAAAGCACTGATTTTTGCCTGTTTTGTTCATAGTTATATCTCCAGTTCGTTTCTGTAATCCTAGAACAATGTCTGCATGTAACACGTGCTCAATAAATATTTGTTGTAGAAATGAAAACATGAATGGATTAAAGGGAAGACTTCCAGAATTTTGTTTAAAAACTTGCTCAAGGGCCCATAGTTCTTTAGGAAATTCCATAAATGACTTATTCTGTAGACACTGTCCTCCTGCAGCATGGTCTGAAAGGTTTCACTTTTTAAATTTTTTTTAATGTTTACTTATTTTTGAGAGAGAGAGAGAGCATGAGCGGGGGAAAGGCAGAGAGAGAGAGAGAGAGAGAGAGAGGAGACACAGAATTTGAAGCAGGATCCAGGCTCTGAGCTGTCAGCGCAGAGCCAGATGTGGGGCTCAAACTCACAAACCAGATCATAAGCTGAGCCGAAGTTGGACGCTTAACTGACTGAGCCACCCGGGTGCCCTCGTTTGATTTTTAAAAAGTAATCTCTATGCCCAACGTGGGGCTCGAACTCATGACCCTGAAGATCAAGAGTCTCATGCTCTACAGATTGAGCCAGCCAGGCGCACCTCCTTTCCATTTTTTAAGGTGTGGACCACGGTACCTCTTTCATAAAGCTTTTCTTACATCAGAATTAGCCAATGAGTGCAAAACAAAGTGATACATGGTCAGTTAGTCCTTCCTTGACCTAAGTACTTTTAGTTTATGCTGACTATTAAGTTGCTTTATGAATCATACTTTGGTATTATGAATTATATATGTATATGTCCCACCTTTTCAATCAAATTGTAAATTTGTGGAAGGGTATCTTATTTTGTAAGAAATTTAACCTATACTTCCACAGGTTTTTGTTTGCACACAGTAAGTGCCAAAATAATTTTTGTTGAATGAAGTAGTTTTAGCCTCCAAAATTGTGTAATAGCATTTTCTGGATTTAAGTGTGAGAGGGCTAAGTTGTTCATGGATATCTGAAAGAATATCTTTCATATTGAACTGAGGATAATAAAATATTGTTTGGACCAGGTTGTGAAATGCATTGTGGTTTTGGTATGTAACACAATCCGGAAAATGACTAGAGTGGTAGAAAAATATGTGAATGAGCAAGTTTTCCATTTTGCACTGATTATAAAAATCTTATGAGGTAAATAATATTTAGTTTAATTATAAATATGATTTACTAGTTTTTTAGATACACAAATGAAGTCTTATTTAAATACATAAGACAAACTAATTTTTTTTACCAAGTAACATTTTCCATAAACATTGGGCGTTTCTAAGAATTTCTGTGTTAGGAAATACCTATATTAATATTTTGTTTCTGGGGAGCCTGGATGGCTTAGTTGGTTAAGTGTCCAACTTCAGCTCAGGTCATGATCTCACAGTTCAAACCCTGTGTCAGGTTCTAGGCTGACAGCTCAGAGCCTGCTTCAGATTCTCTGTCTCCCTTCCCTCTCTCTCTCTCTCTCTCTCTGCACCTCCCCTACGCTCTCTCAAAACAAATAAAAATTTTAAAAAATTACAAAAATAAATAAAAGAGTAACAATATTTAGTATGTACAATTGCTATAACCTCACTTGCTCCACAAATAAAAGATACTGCCTTTTAAGCATAAAGTAAGTAGTTCTCTAACAAGAATTATTTAATTCCTCAGGAGATATTTGGCAATGTTTAGAGACATTTTGGGTATCACAAGTTGTTGGGAGAGATGCCACTGGCATCTAGTGAGTATAGTTTGAGTTCCAATCAGATCCAGATAGCACAGGTTTGATACAATGGGGAACAAAAAATCAAAGGGGGAAGAACAGTGTTTATGTTAAAAAGGCAAAATAAAAAAAAAGATGGCTAGATAGAGGGATGGATATGTGATAAAACAAGCCGAGTAAAAGGTTAATGGTAAAATCTAGACAGTAGATACACATGTGTTCTAAAGGGCCAATAACGGAATATTATGAAATACTGTATGTCCCTAAATTTCACAACTTACATGAAATGGACAAAGTCATTGAGAGACATGGTGGTTTTAAAGTATATCGAACATTCTTTAACTCCCCCTTCAAAGGTGGAGTCTGATCCCCCTCCCTTTGTGCGCTTAACTTAGTGTTTTGTTTTAATACATAGAATAAGGTAGAAGTGATGGTGTTTGATTTTTCAGACTAGGTCAAAAAAGGCATTGTGGTTTCCTCTCTGCCCTCTCTCTTGGGTCACTCACTTGGCAGGAAACCATGTCTTTAGGACACTCAAGCAGCTCTTTGGAAAGGCCCAAGTGGTTGGAAATTGAGGCCTCTTGCCAGCAACCAGTAATAAATTGAGACTTCCTGATAACAAGCAACGAGGAACTGCAGCCTCCTGCCAAAAGCCACCTTGCAAGCAGATCCTACAGCCTTAGTCCAACTTCCCTGACTACACCCTTAGCCAACATCTTGACCCATTAAAGATACTCAACAACCCAGTTGAGTGCTCCTGAATTCCTGACCCAGAGAAACTGAGATAATGCTTCTTTTTAAGCTGTTAAATTTTGAGGTAATTTGCTATGAAGCAATAGATATAGTCAACAATCTACCAAAGTTTACTCAAGAAAAACTATATAAGCTGAATAGTCCTCTATCTATTAAAGAAACTGGATTAGTAGTCAAAAAACTGCCAACAAAGAAAACTCCAGGCCTGGATGGCTTCGATTTTGAGTTGTATCAAACATTTAAGAAAGAAATAATGCCAGCTATTAGTTTGATTGTTGCTCCTTTCAATGTCAATTTTTTTCTCTGATCATTTTATGCTTTTTCCATCTTTGATTGTCAGTAGTTTTACAATGTGATTCCATGTGGTTTTTCCTTTTATTTATCCTGTTTGGCGTTCATAAATACTTTTTAATTTAATTTGATGTTGGTTATCAACTTTGTAAAGTTCTCCATCATTATCTTTTCAAAATTTTTTTTAAGTTCTCCATCATTATCTCTTAAAATACTGCATATTTCATTTTCTTTCTCCTCTCTTTCTAGGACACCAATTTCCTAGGTTAGACCTTATTTATCTTCCATATCTCTTAACTTCTCTTCTGTATTTTCATTGTTTTGTCTCTCTCTGCACCATTCTGGATATTTTCTTCTAACTTGTGCTTGCTCACTAATTCTCTCTTCAGATATGCCTGTTCTGTTGTCAATTCATCCACCAAGACTCTAACTTCAGTCATAGTAATTCTCAGTTCTAGTATTTCCATATTGTGTAATTTTTAATTCTTTGCCAAAACACTCTATAGTTTGTGTGTGAACATGCTAACATCTAGAGGTCCTGCAGATCTGTTTAAATGGAAGCTTCTGCTGGTGTTCGTTCTTGACTTTTGGTATGGCTACTTTTCATTGTATACCCCACAAGGTACTTGCAAAACTATTTACAGATTTATTTTGAGGCCTACTGCGTTAATTTTCTATGACCGCATAACAGTATTACCACAAATTTAACATCTTAAATAAAATATATTTATTATCTCATACGATCTATGGGTCATGAGTCCAAACAGCTTCACAAAATGCTCTGTTCCAGGGTCTCACAAAACCAAATCAAGGTGTCACCCTGAGCTGTGATCTCAGCTGAGGTTCCATTAGGAAAGGATCCACTTCCAAGCTCACATAATTGCATCATGCAGTTCCCTGCAGACTACTGGACAGGGGCTTACTTCTTGCTCTTGGCTAGAGGCCACCTTCAATTGCTTGCCAGGTGGCCCTCTCTGATGTCCTGTTCACAACATGGCAGCTTGCTTCTTTAAAATCAAAGGGGAGAATTTCTTAACAAGATGGGCATCACAATCTGATATAATATCATCATGCCACATTATCATGCACATTGCATCATTTTTGTGGTATTCCACTGATTAGAAGCAAATCATAGATCACCTCCTCCACAAAAACACACACACACACACACACACACACACACACACACACACACACGGACTACTGGGATACAGGGATCATGGGAGGCCACCTTAGAGTCTATGTACCATATTTAGGATATTAATTTCCTTTTGAGGGAATTTAGATTTGCTTCTGCCAAGCCCCTGGGAGCTCTAAATATCCTAGATAATCTCATTTCATTTCTTTACTCAATTACTTACAAGTAAATGTGCTTAGACATAATCTAACTTATTAATTTAAAGCAAAGCAAAGATTTACTTTTTCAACCTAGAAAAAAATAGATGGTACCAATTTTTCCCATTAAATTATATTGAAAAATCTCTATTTCTGGTGCCCTCCATAATGAAAAGACAATTTTGCTATTATTACATAATGGAAATTTATGCCTAAAACATGAGAGCCTAGAAATCAGCATAGAATTACAAAACTTTCAGTGCAGCTGATGTTTTGCTAATATCCTCATATGAAACAGTCTCATAAATGCTGAGTATTCATACTATTATATACTGTATCACTCAAGTCTGCATTGCTAATCTTGAGAAAGAACAAAGCTGGAAGTATCACAATCCCAGATTTCAAGATCTACCACAAAACTATAATAATCAAATGGTACTGGTACAAAAACAGACATATAGATCAGTGGAACAGAATAGAGTCCAGAAATAAACATAGAATTATGTCCCCAATTAATCTTCAATAAAAGAGCAAAAATTATACAATGGAGAAAACACCATAGTCTCTTTAATAAATGGTGCTAGGAAAATTGGGCAGCTACATGCAAAATAATACACCAGACCACTTTTTTATACCATACACACACAAAAAAAATTCAAAATGGATTAAAGACCTAAATGTGAGACTTGAAACCATAAAACTCCCAGAAGAAAGCTCAGGCAGGAATTGCTTTGACATAGGCCTTCACAACATTTTTCTGGATATATCTCCTCAGGCAAAGGAAACAAAAGCTAAAATAAACTACTAGGACTACACAGAAATAAAAAGGTTTTGCACAGCAAAGAGAACCATCAACAAAACAAAAAGGCAACCTACTGAATGGGAGAAGATACTTGCAAATGATATATCTAATAAGGGGTTAATTTCCAACATATATAAATAACTTACACGATTCAACACCAAAGAAACAATCTAATTTTTAAAAAATGGGCAGAAAAAAAAAATGGGTAGAGGACCTGCAGAGACATTTTTCCAAAGAAGACATACAGATGGCTAAGAGACACATGAAAAGATGCTGAACATCACTAATCATCAGGGAAATGCAAATCAAAACTATAAGCAAATACCACCTTACACCTGTCAGAATGGCTAGTAACAGAAAGACATGAAATAATAAGTGTTGGTGAGGATGTGGGGAAAAAGGAACACACATGCACTGCTGGTGGGAATAGAAACTGGTACAGCCACTATGGAAAACAGTATGGAGGTTTATTTTAAAAAGAAAAATATAAATACTATATGATCCAGTAATTCATTCCACTTACTGGGTATTTACCCAAAGAAAACAATAACATTATTTGAAAAGATATATGCACCCCTATGTTTATTGAAGCATTATTTATAATAGCCAAGATACGGAAGCAACCTAAGTATCCACCAACAGATGAATGGACAAAGAAGACATTGGGGCACCTGGGTGGCTCAGTCAGATAAGTGTCCGACTTCGGCTCAGGTCATGATCTCATGGTTCATGGGTTCAAGCCCCGTGTTGGGCTCTGTGCTGACAGTTCGGAGCCTGGAGCCTGCTTTGGATTCTGTGTCTCCCTCTCTCTCTGCCTCTGCCCTGCTTGCACTCTGTTTCTCTCTCAAAAATAAATAATAAACATTAAAAAAAAAAGATGTGATGTATACACATACTGTAATATCACTCAGCCATAAAAAAGAGAATGAGAGCTTACCATTTGCAACAACATGGATGGACCTAGAGGGTATTATGCTAAGTGAAATAAGTCAGATAAAGAAAGACATATACCATATGATTTCACTTACATGTGGAATTTGAAAAATAAAACAAAGCAGAAACAGACCCTTTAATATCCCATAAATATAGAGAACAAACTCATGGTTGCCACGGGGGCATGGTGGGGAAGGGAAAATGGATGAAGAGGAGTGGGAGATATAGGCTTCTAGTTACGGAATGAGTAAGTCACAAGGATGAGTCACAAGGGAATATATATATATTCCCTATACTCAGTATAGGGAATATAGTCAACAGTATTGTAAAAGCCTTGCATGGGGACAGTTGGGAGTTACACTTGTGGTGAGCACAGCCTGATTTATAAATATGTGACATATAAACTTGTCCACTATGTTGTACACTTGAAACTAATGCAACACAGTATCAAGTTAACTTCAATTAAAAAATAAAAATGACAGGGTGTCTGGGTGGCTCAGTCAGTTAAGCGTCTGACTCTTGATTTCAGCTCAGGTCATGATCTCATAGTCTTGAGATCAAGCCCAGCATCAGGTTCTGCGCTGACAGTGGAGGCTGCTTGGGATTCTCTCTCTCTCTCTCTCTCTCTCTCTCTCTCTCTCTTTCTCTCTGCCTACTACCCATGCCTCTCTCTACAAAGACCGAATTGCTAAATAGAAATAACATAGTGACGAAACCAGCATACTGGAGTTATAGTCTGTGATGCTGATATAAATTTAAAATATATGAAGAACGTTAAATTTCATTTTTTTTTAAATTTTTTTAACGTTTATTTATTTTTGAGACAGAGAGAGACAGAGCATGAACAGGGGAGGGGCAGAGAGAGAGGGAGACACAGAATCTAAAACAGGCTCCAGGCTCTGAGCTGTCAGCACAGAGCCCGACACGGGGCTCGAACTCACAGGCCGTGAGATCATGTCCTGAGCCGAAGTCGGACGCTTAACCGACCAAGCCACCCAGGCGCCCCAATTTATTTCATTTCAAAAGAAAATCTGAGATTGATGAAAACTTGGGCAACAGATACTGCATCCCTATCTTTAAAATACTGAATTGGGAGTAAGACATTATATACATTTGGGAGCCTTTTATTATTTTTTTTAACATTTATTTAGTTTTGAAAGAAAGAGACAGAGCATGCGGGGAGAGGGACAGAGGAAGACAGAATTGGAAGCAGGCTCCAGGCTCTGAGCTGTCAGCACAGAGCCTAATGCAGGGCTCGAACTCACAAACTGTGAGATCGTGGCCTGAGCTGAAGTCGGACGCTCAACTGACTGAGCCACCCAGGGGCCCCAGGAGCCTTTTATTCTTATAGGAATAAAGTATCAGGCTTATTTTTATGTTCTGTAACTACTGGACATGCTTTTGAAGTAAGTATCTAATAAAGTAAAATATATGACTACTCCCTCTGGAAATAAATTTAAAAATACAATCTACCTATCAACCATCAGTAGTAGAGACACCAATTACACCTACCTCAATTCTGTACTTCTCTTTTCCCCAATTTTCCCCAGGCACATGGTCATCCGGAATAAAAGTTACATTTGTCATCCTTTCTCGCAGTTAGGCTGGAGCACTGTGACTAAGTTCCGGCCAAAGAAAAGTAAGGGTACAAACTTCTCACTCACTGCCCTCCTTCTTGCTGGCTACAGTGTTGACACAAGGGACAGAGCTCGAACAGCAATCTTGAAACATGAGATAGGAGCCAAATGCTGAGGTTGGTAGAGCACCACAGCAGCCTTGTGATACTTACCTCTGAAATTTTTTTAAGTGAGAGGGAAAAACAATCTTTTAAAGCCACTGGTATTTGAGGTTTTAGTTTTATGCTCCTGTACCCGACCTTAACTGATACACATTTCAGTTGTTGGCATATTACTCCTTTATTAGAAATTGTAAGTGAGAAATTATTTCAACACCTGAAGACCAAACTACAACAGAAGATTCCATGGGTTCAAGATTTTGAGACATCCTGGAAAGAGTTTTCTGTAAAGTATATCCTTTCCGTGGCATGGCAACATCACTCTTCTTTAAAAAAGTTACTGGACAGACATCATTTCCACCATCACCTATATAAACAATTCGTGTATAATTCACTCCCTGCTGTGACTGTTTATCTATAAATTCTACCAAAACTACGTTTTTGCAAAGATTTTTTGGGCACCTACTGCAAGAATGAGCATGGTAATTTTCCACAGTGAGATGACCATTGCTATCAAAAGCTGCTGGATTTGTAAACACTTTATCAAATACATCATGAAAACTGGTAGCTTCTAAAACCCAATCTATGAAGACTGAATTTGAATCTGAAATAATGATGCAGTCAAATTTATCCTTGTTCTTCCTTATAAAGTTCAAAAGTTCCACCATCCCCAGAGTGAACGGCATTGATGTCACTGCTCTTTTCATTTCATCTTCTCTTACACCTTCATCTCCCAAATACTTAAAGACTCTGCCCATAAATTCTGTCCAGAATCCTTTTTCATAAGAATCTTGTAGTTCAATAGGAAGCTTTTTCTCTGGAGCACACTGTACAATCCAGGTGTCACTATTATCATCTATGATTGTATTGTCAAAGTCAAAAACGAGCAAAATTTTCATGGTTCCAAAAGCAAATTTGGGTTATCCTGAAAAAGAAGAAATATTATTTCCTAAACATACTATTTACATATTTAGCTATTAACAAACATTACTGTTAATCTGCTAACACACAGGTTCTAACAAACAAGTTAAAATGATTACGCATTTTGAGACCATCATTTAAGCACTTTTCCCTAAGAAGTAAAGTTCATATGTATTTTAGGTAAATGGAAACAGATTATCTAAAAGGATACTCACAGTATTATTGTGTTTCTGTGGGGATGCTTCTTTGAGCACTCAGAATTAAACTACAGAGTAAGCCAATGAGAGGAATAATGAAATAATTACTCTCTTACAGTCTAATTTAGAAAAATTTTAAGACAGAAAATAAGTAGGCTAATCACTCTTATTGTCTTTAAATTATCAATCACAAATTAGTTTGAAATATTTACAGTAATCCTCATGTTAACACGTCATGTATAATATAAATTCTCTGTATACTGACAAAAGTTCTGACCAAATTTAACTTACTATGAAATCTTGCAAAAATGTGAATAATTTTCCTAAAAACCGTATTTAGCTTGAAGTCATCAATGCCAGTGTTATAACTAAATGGTTGCTTGATGCTGTACTTGAATTATAAACAAATTACTTAAACTTGGGAGTCAATTCCATTCTTCCAGACTAGAAGTAACTTTTGTTAACAATTTTCACATTTATTTATATTGTCTTTAGATAGTTTAGTTCCAGAGTACCAAATAATCTGGGTATATGTGAAAAATCACATTGCTTATGATATGACAATTACTTAATTCTCTGTTTTCATTAAATGACACTGAAGGTCATTAATTATAAATCTCAAGAGAAAAGGAAAAACTAAACTGGTCAACAGACAGTATGTATAAAAATTATGTAAAAAAGACAGTTATAAAGAATACCCAAGAGAAGCTACAATTAGTGTAAACAACAACAACAAATTTTTCAGTGTAACTAATATTTTTAAAGATACCACAATACACCAGGCCCTGGACTAAGAACTTCATAATTTCATCCTCTCACTTAATTTCATCACCCTATTAAGTAGAAATTAACCTCATCTTAGAGACATACAAACTGAAGCTTAAGTGTTAGTTAAGTTGGTTAAGTATTAGTTAAGTGGAAGAGCTAGAATTTGGACTCAGGTCTGCTTGACACTCTAGTTCATGCTCAAAGTACCATACTCTAATGTAAAAATAATCAGTTTATTTTTACAAATTTTAAATATTTTTTAAAGAATTTTTTTAATGTTGCGGCACATGGGTGGCTCAGTCGGTTGGGTGACTTTGGCTTGGGTCATGATCTCACAGGTCATGAGTTCGAGCCCCACAGGGGGCTCTGTGCTGACAGCTCGGAGCCTGGAGCCTGGAGCCTGCTTCAGATTTGGTGTCTCCCTCTCTCTCTGCCTGTCTCTCTCTGCCCCTCTCCTGCTTACACTCTGTCTCTCTCTCTCTCTCTCAAAAATTAATAAACATTAAAAAAATTCTTTTTTAAAAAAAATTTTTTAATGTTCATTTATTTTTGAGAGAGAAAGAGACAGAGTGTGAGTGGGGGACTCGAAATCACTGACTGTAAGATCATGACCTGAGCAAAAGTGGGACACTTAACCGACTGAGCCACCCAGGCCCCACTGTTTTTTAATTTTTCAAATTTAATTTTTCAGATTATTTTTTTGTAATCTCTACATCCAACATGGGGCTCAACCTCATGACCCCAAGATCAAGAGTCACATGCTCCTCTGATGGAGCCAGCCAGGGACCCCTCTTATCAATCAGTTTAAAAATAAATACTAGATAGATCATTTTGACAAAAAGATGCTTAATTACATGAAAACATTCATTAGTCTCAAAGTACACACTAACCCTAATACCACATCTGTGACCATTCTGAGGTTTTAACAAGAAATCCTAAAAAGAGGGGCACCTGGGTGGCTCAGTCGGTTAAGCGTCTGACTTCAGCTCAGGTCACGATCTCAAGGTTTGTGAGTTCGAGCCCCGTGTCGGGCTCTGTGCTGACAGCTCGGAGCCTGGAGCCTGCTTCAGATTCTGTGTCTCCCTCTCTCTCTGATCCTCCCCTGTTCTGTCTCTCTCTGTCTCAAAAATAAGTAAAAGTTTAAAAAATAAAAAAAAAAAAAAAGAAAAGAAATCCTAAAAAGAAAAGTGAAGAACCCCAGCAATAAGAAAAAGAAGAGATAAATTAAAAACGGAAAACATGCGGGCACCTGAGTGGCTCGGTCAATTAAGTGCCCAATTCTTGATTTAGGCTCGGGTCATGATCTTATGGTTGGTGAGTTTGAGCCCCGCCATCAGGCTCTGTGCTGGCAGTGTGGAGCCTGCTTGGGATTGTCTCTCTCCCTTCCCTCTCTGCCCCTACCCTGCTTGCTCTCTCTCTCAAAATAAATAAAAACTTAAAAAAAAATCTTTTTTTAATGGAAAACATGGCATTTAACCACATATATTCTCTGGCTTATAACAATAGATATCTAGTAGGTAAAATTGAGAATAGAGCTTGTTGGCTCAAACAGGAGTAAGTATTCTGTCTCTCAATTTAGGATATCTGGAGAACAACTAACCTAGAAGGGTACCTCCTGTTGTGTTTAAATTTAGACAGTATATAATATTCTGATACTCTGGATCCTTGTATCTCTAAATATCTAATCCAGGTATCTCTGATTGGCTGCCAGGGATTTAAGTGCAGAATTCACTCTCTCACAGAAACAACATAATAAACAGCAATAAGGCAGAGTGGACAAACACATTAGTACTACACTCCAGGCACACTTTAAATTAAACATGCTTTTCAAGCATTCTGAGTTTATAATTTTTAAAAATATTCAAATGTAACTCATTGGTTGAAAACTGTCTCAACCCTAGATTTAATCAGCCACAAGTAACCTAAATTCCTGAACTATTAACCTCAAAGTAATAAGATATATCATAAACTTGAAGTTAAGATAGTTCTGCTGTTGACTATTAATTTCTACCTGAAGGTGTACTTTTCTTAATTTCAGATCTTTTTCTATTAGTTTTTTTTTTTTTTTTAAGTTTATTTATTTATTCTGAGAGAAAGAGAAAGCACAAATCAGAGAGGGGCAGAGAGAGGGAGAGACAGAATCCTAAGCAGGCTTTGCACTGTCAGTGCAGGGCCTGACACAGGGCTTGAACCCACGAACTGTGAGATCATGACCTGAGCTAAAGTCAGACACTTAACTGACTGAGCCATCCAGGAGCCCCTCTATTAGTTTCTTGTCACCACTCAACATAAACTTTTATTAAAAATACTTACTTGACTTAGTATTTCCAAGACAATTAATTTTAGTTCAGAATAGAGCTTAGGTTAAATAGTCATGACAATCTTCAGTGTTAAACACCAGCCAGTTTCTAACCAACAGTACCCCTACTCTATATGCAGGGAACAAAGTCTTCTGGTTTGGAGCAAAAAACAGAGACTTCTTAACTCCTAAAATTAATAAAAGTATTTAAGGTATTTTTAAATTTATGTTTTCTTTTTAAAAAAAAAATTTTTTTTAACGTTTTTATTTATTTTTGAGACAGAGAGAGACAGAGCATGAACGGGGGAGGGTCACAGAGAGAGGAAGACACAGAACCTGAAACAGGCTCCAGGCTCTGAGCCATCAGCACAGAGCCTGATGCGGGGCTCGAACTCACGAACCGCGAGATCATGACCTGAGCTGAAGTCGGACGCTTAACTGACTGAGCCACCCAGGCGCCCCTAAATTTATGTTTTCTAACTATGCTGTTTTCTCTTATATCAGAAAGTCACCTATTAGAAATAGGAGAAACAAAATTTTGATTAAACAAAAACCTTAAATATAAAACAGGAAATGTTATGTGAATATAGATTTTTATCCAGTGGATATAAACACAATTGTTAGGCTGATTATGCTGAGATTTCCAGATTTCATCATTTCTTTTTACTTGTTAAATAATAGACAAGTACCACATTCTGTTGTCAATAAACTTTCAAAGATTAGTGCTATACTTTAATAGAAATGTCTCCAAAACTTAAGGATGTGCACCAAAATTTAGTTTTAAGAATGTGAATCTATTTTGGGGCTCCTGGGTGGTTCAGTCAGTTAAGCATCTGACTTCGTTCAGGTCATGATCTCAAGGTTCGTGGATTCGAGCCCTGGAGCCTGCTTCAGATTCTGTGTCTCCCTCTCTCTCTGCCCCTCCCCACTTGTGTTCTGTCTGTCTCTCAAAAATAATAAACACTAAAAAATTAAAAAAAAAGAATATGAATCTATTTTGAATACAATTTGTTAAAATTCCAAAGGCAGTTATTGATTATTCTCTCCAAAAGCATGAACAGGATATATTTGGTATATCTGCAATGTTTCCAGTGATTAACAATAGCCTATGTGTCTTTAACAATAATGAAAACTGGAAACTACATAGATATCTGAGAATTGGGGACTGTTTAAATAAGATATGATAGCCAGATAATGGAGTATTTATTTAGCCAGTAAAAGCTAAGATGTTCAGTTCAAATTAAACAAGTCACTAAACAGTGTATACAGTAGTATAGTCCCATTTTTGTTTAAAAAAGTTAAAAAAGCCTATGTGTACAATGGTAAGATCATGGGTGCCTCAACTTCAGTGCATTCTTTTTCTACACTGGTTTTGTAATAATTTTTTCCCCAGAATAATTTAAACTGTTTCAGATCAGAGTGCAAATAATACCTTAATTTCATAACAACAACAACAAAAGAGTGGAGGTCAGCAGATAAGTAACTAACTCTAGATAGACTTAGCTGTAAATATCCATGAGTTAGTTGAACCAGGTGTAGGAAGTCAAATGATATCAGACTATCATGTCAAACAGGCAAATTACTGACACTAAATTTTATATGATTCAATACTTTCTATAACTTATTGAGTTAAAATTCGAGAGAATTTTTGTTGAGGACCCAATCCTCTATGGGTCTCTACTGTTTCTAGATGCCTTACAAGCAAGGCATTCAGCACTCTATGCTCTGGGCTGTGCTGTCAAAAATGTATATATACTGAACAGCCTTGAAAGGCATGCTTAATGTTCACTATAATAAACATTATGGTTCCCTAAGCTCAGGGTTCCAGTCCTGTAATGCAACACACTCCAAGTGCAGGCGACTTCTGCCTCTTTGCATCACCCTGTGGCACGTGGGGCAACAGTGCTAATATTCTGGCTACTGCCACCGCTGTAAGTAATTCATCTGTGCTCTAGGGGTCTATGTCTTCTACAAAACTGTCGCAGGCTAAGTTGTTAGCGCGCAAGTAGGATAAAATCTCTCACTCTTCCGAGTTCTTGACATTTTTACAACTATGCTTCCAAAAAAACCACCAACGCCACCAACGCTGTATGTGCAAAAGCTAGTTTCTGTCAACAAATATTTTATTAATCTTTTCATACTTACCAGCATTATTATGGTGGTACCTCTGATAGAAAACCTGAAGAAAAACAGTACAACTATGTGTTAGAACCTTAATGATTAAAATCTTACCTCCTTTCACTTTGAGTGACTCTAGTTTGGTGCCTAATGTGTAGGTGTCCTAGCCAACTAGCTTATAATGAGATCATTTGTACCTCGATGTGTCAGAAAAGGATCTTCTGAAAACAAGCCTGCATCCACTCTTAACAGATTTTTGTGCCCTTAGTGGTCTGGCTGGTCCCACAAATGCATTCAATTTACTATATTGTATTTACTAAGCAATTTGAAGGATCTTAAAGATCCTAATATCAATGTTCCGGCACAACATCCAAGTTTTAACATTCCTTTTTTTTTTTTTTTTTTTAATTTTTTTAAATATAAGCTTCATCTAGCTCGGATCATGGCTTAGAAGCCAAAGTCTTTACAAACAGATTTTCTGTCAATTAATCTCTGGGTTTTTCTGGAAGGGAGGCCTTTGCCCTCCACCTTCCACCCGCGAGGAGATCGGTGGGCCGCACACACCAAGCATAGGCCTCGCTCTCCCACACACCTGCCGGCTCGCCCGAACGTAGGTGCAGGCACCTCGTTGGGGGTCATCTCCTGTGAGGATCGCGTTGGATGAGGCTGGGAGCACCCGGCCGGGCCGGGTCCCCAGGGCTCCTCGCCAACCCAGACGTCGGCAGCCGTCCTGGCCTCCGAGCCGCTTCCGCGGACTCTGCCCTCCGACCTTGTTCCTGTGCCTGCCCGCGAGGGGCACCCCACCCGCACGCTGAGCCTCGACTTCCTGCGCAGGCGCATCCGGGGTTCGCTAGCCCCAAGGCGGACTGCAGTGCGTTCACCGTTCCTCGGTGGCGCCCCCGTCACTTCCGGCGGCGTTGCTAAGCAACCGCGCAGTTTGGCTAACACTAGACCAGCAGGACTCCTACACTCCCCGCCTCGGAGTAGCTTGGAAAGCCAGATAGCGCCGAGGGCACGTCGTCAGAGATGCTGGTGCGGTTCGGAAGGCGCTCTGGACAGGCGAAGGAAAACACAGGTGAGCTAAACTCGCCTCTCCAGGCACAGGGATTGCTCTGGCCTCCAGGCACACGGTAAGAGGCAAGGGTGCCAAATCAGAGTTTAGGTTACTTTTTGAAATGGGCTCCACCAAATCCAAAGCATCCCCATGGGTATCGTTGGGCTCTGGGTAAATGAACAGTTTTGTCTTCATATGATTGGGTAGGTGAGAAAAGTTTACAAACAGGAGCGGAGGAAAGAGAAGTTAGAGACTCCCACTTGACCAGCTGGTCTGAGCCGTGAGCTGTGTAGTTGCAGTTCCAAGTGTCTGGTATTTGCTGAATTCCCTTAAACTTTTGTTATTCATTGAGTGAATTGGATACTTTTGGAAGTATCAATGACCTCATTAGAATCTTGACCCTGCTGTGAACCTACTGAGTGCTGTTAGGAAAGTCTTTAATGGAAATGTCTCAATTTCCTCATCTCTAAAGTGAAGGAGTGTAAAAAATAATGCTACTTAGGTATTATAATCTAGGTGACTTGTTATAAAAGTTTGATTTTTGAATACAAGTAGCCTAGGGGGACATCTAAAGAACTCTTTAACAATTCGAATGATTCTGCTTTCTTAAGTATGTAAATTCCCAATTAATGTTGCAATGATGACCACCAGAACCTTGGGAGTTTGGACTGAGTTCATGTCATCACCTGAGCTTTTGTAGCAGTAGAGCCTCGTTCTGCCAGATGCAGAGTGAGAGCCAGCCATTATCCCTCCAGTGGACACTACAGGGTATTTATGCAGTGAAGGACTTATGAAGTCCTGACATGTAGGAGAGAGACAGTAACTATGTGACATATAGTGAAAAAACAACAACAACAACAACAACAACTATTACTCTCACATACTTTCTTACATACACAGTACTATAAAAGACTTAGATTTATGTGATAGGTTTTAAAAAATGTTTTGTGTCACTTGGTCCACAAGTTGGCATCTGAGCCTCACTGCTAAATTATAATTTACATTTAGAAGTGTGTGAAGTAGGAGAGGGGTTCAGATATGTAGACAACTATCTGTAAAACAAATAATTATCTAAAGATTTAATGGAATGACATCAGCCAGAATGGTGGAATAAGGATCTCCAAAAATCCTCTTCTCTATTAAATCGAAAAGAACCTGGGGGCACCTGGTTGGCTCAGTCAGAAGAGCATATGACTAGATCTTGGGGTAGTGAGTTCAAGCCCCATGTTGGGTGTAAAGCCCACTTTAAAAAATTTTATTTTTAAAAACAACACTGACAAAAATCGTCAAAACCAAAATTTTTTTTCTTTAGAACTCAGGAGATTAACCAAAGGCTTGTAACAATTGAAGAGTGTTTTATCAGGAAAAATAGCTGAATCTTGGTAACAACAGTAAGTTTTTTGGCATTTTAACTTGCTCTTGTCCCATACTTTTTTCCTAGCCCCATGGAAGTCTAGAAAACCACTGCAACCACAGTGAATGCCAGTGGCTTGGTAACCTGTGGAGGGGGAAGGAAAGGATTGGATTCTCTCCACAGCCTTTTTTTAGATAACTATTATTTTACCTGTCTCACAGTTCCCTGGAAAATCCTACTGAAAATGCTTAATTTTATTTTACCTGACTCAGAGCTCACTGGGAATGTTTGTTAAAACAATCATTGACAATTTTTTAAACATCACAACTGCCTGAAGTAGTGATCACTGTTGGTTGCAAACAAGCTGACCAAAAACTTAAAAAGAACACCTGGGAAATGAGGTGTCCATAAAGGGCTTTGAGAAGCTCCCTACATATTCCTGGGAGTCCAGAAGGACAAATGCATGCATAGTGCTATACACATGCCCAGGAAACACCTGAGAATTTAGCTTTCACCTCTAGCTAAATTTGAGGCTCAATGCAAGAAAAAAGTAAAGGCTAAGACAGAGTTGTAAACTACCTGCCTGAGCATTGAAGTCATGCTCCAGCACTCACAGAGAGTTTCTTGGCAAAGGCTGGGAGATTTATTTAAGGAAATTAAATTTAATTTAAGGAAACTTCTGGGGCACCTGGGTGGCTCAGTTGGTTAAGCATCCAACTTCAGCTCAGGTCATGATCTCACAGTTTGTGGGTTCCATCCCTGCATTGGGCTCTGTGCTAACGGCTTGGAGCCTGGAGCCTACTGTGGATTCTGTGTCTCCCTCTCTCTCTGCCCCTAACCCACTCGCATTCTGTCTCTGTCTCTCTTAAAAATAAAAAAAAAAAACATTTTAAAAAAAGCTTAATTTAAGGAAACTCTGTCCAATTATTAGCTGACATTTAAGCTAACCAAGCTGAGATTCCAAAAACCACATACAGCAAAGAATACAGACTTTACAGATTTAGTTCAGGAAAATCACTAAACAAACCACAACAGCAATAAAAACAAACTTTGGGTGTGTGGGGAATCTGATATCTAGAGTTGCCACATGTTATTTAAAATTTACAACTTTCGACAAAAATGACAAAGCATGCTAAAAAATAAGAAAAAAGTTTGAATAGGAACTGTTCCTGAGGAAGCCCACATGTTAGACTTACTAAACAGTTTCTTTTGTAAATTTACAGTTACTGTGAATGTGTTCAAAGAACTAAATGTCAAAGGAACTACAGGAAAGTATTAAGAATGTTGTCTCACAATATAGAGCATATAAATAAAGAGATAGAAATTATAAAGAGAAACCAAATAGAAACTTTGGAGTTGAAAAGCACAATAGTTTCAATGAAAAATTCACTAGCAGGGCTCAAAAGCAGATTTGAGCTTGCAAAAGAAAAAACTCAAAGAACTTGATCCTATATTGATTGAGATTGTCCAGTCTAAGGAATAGAAAGAAAAAAAGAATGAATAGAAATGAGCAGATCCTCAGAGAAATATAGGACACCAACAAGTATACCAAGATGTATATAATTTGAGTCTCAGAAGGAGAGGAGGAGAGAAAGGGGTAGAAGAAGTAATGGCTGTAAACTTCACAAATTTGATGAAAAACATTAATCTATACATTCAAGAGCTCATTGATCCTCTAAAATGGATAAACTCAAACAGATCCAGAACCAGACACATCATGATCAAACTGTCAAAAGACAAAGGGAAACACAATCTTGAAAGCAGCAAGAGAGAACAAATGCAACACATAAAAGTCGGCCTCAATAAGATTACTAGCTGATTTCTGCTAAGAAACTATGGAAGCCGGAAGACAGATGGTTGACATATTCAAGGTATTAACTGAAGAAGACTTAAAGATTTTTTATCCATGAAAACTGTTAAAATATTTCCATGTAGGGGAGCCTGGGTGGCTCAGTCAGTTAAGCATCAGGCTTTGTCTCAGGTCATGATCTCACAGTTTGTGGGTTTGAGCCCCACATCGAGCTCTGCTCTGACAGTGCAGAACCTGCTTGGGATTCTCTCTCTCTCTCCCTCTCTCTCTGTCCCTCCCCAACTTGTGCTTTCTCTCTCTCTCTCAAAAACAAATAAACTTTTAAAAATATATATATATTTCCAGGTAAACAAAAATATCAAATTCATTGCTAGCAGACCTACCCTACACATAGCTGACCTACACATAGACCTACATATAGCTGAATTTAGATATAACTTGATCCAGGACACTATTCTATCTATCAGCTTTGCTTAGCTTTATTCTCTAGGTGGGGACTTGGTATGTGGTAGGCAAGATGGTACCTGTGGTTCTAAATTCACACTTTACTTCAGCAACCAATTTCTCAATCCCATCAACTTTAATTCAAACCCCAAGAAGACTCTAATTGATCCTGGCAGCTTTTCTCTCAGTATCTTCATCTCTTTCTGGAGCTATGTGATTTCTTGCTTTTGCTTTTCTCTGTACTTTTGTTTCATTTCACCTTCTAATAATAATAGTAAACATATTAATAGCTAATGCTTATCGAGAACATTTTGTGTGCCACACATTATTCTAAATTATTTGCACACACAAGTTCATTTAATTCTCACATCATTCATATACCATAGGTCCTATTAATATCTCCATTTTGCAATTAAGGAATTAGAGAGTTAAATACTTTTGTCTACAGGGACACCTTGGTGGCTCACTCGGTTGAGTGACTGAATTTGGCTCAGGTCTTGATCTCATGGCTCGTGAGTTCAAGCCCTGCTTTGGGCTTGCTGCTATCAGTGTGGAGCCTGCTTTGGATCATCTGTCTCCCTCGCTCTCTCTGTCCCTCCCTTGCTCGCACTCTTTCTCAACAATAAATAAACATTAAAAAAAGTAATTTTGTCTAGATTTACATAGTTCATACGTGGTATGTTCATTTAGGATGCTTTTTAATTCATATATAGAATACCCAACTCAATCATGTTTAAAACTAAGGACATTTATTTGCTCATATAACAGGAACTCCAGGCTTCAGGTCTAATTGATCTAACATCATAATGAGATCCTCATTGTCCCCTTTTCCCCCTTTGTTTTTTCTTTGTGGTTCACAGTAACAGCTTTATCATAAGGCTACTTCCTTTTGTGGTCATAGGATGCTGCTTATCTGGTCTTCATGCTTCCTTGTTCATATCCTGCTGGAGAGTCACTCTCAGATGTCTCTCCCAGAAGAACAGGAAGAACTTTTCTAAAAGTCTCAAATAGCGGGGCCTGGGTGGCTCAGTCGGTTAAGTGTCCGCCTTCAGCTCAGGTCATGATCTCACAGTCCGTGGGTTCAAGCCCCGCGTCGGGCTCTGTACTGACAGCTCAGAGCCTGGAGCCTGCTTCAGATTCTGTATCTCCTTCTCTCTCTGCCCCTCCCCTGCTCATGCTCTGTCTCTCTCTGTCTCAAAAATAAATAAAAACATTTAAATTAAAAAAATAATAATAAAAAAAAGTCTCAAATAAATCTCTTTTCCTTTTGTTTGCTTATTACAGAAATAACTGTTGCCAAGGGAGATACAAGTATTTTTTAACTAGTGAGGCCCACCCTGAGACTGTATTCAGTTCTCCAAATTACATTGCCACTACTCAATTAGGAAGGGATTGAATAGAGTCAATCACAATGCCTACAACTCCAAAAGATTTTCTTCCAAATTATCCCCCAAATTATCCATTTATAGACTGCTGCTTGGTCATTTTTTTAAAAAAAGCTTTAATAACAACCTGTTGGGGTAGGTATTATTGATCTCAACTTTTAAAGATTTGATACTAAGGCTCCAAGAATTTAAATGACTTGCCTAAGTTTACAGAGTAAGGAAATGACCAAGCAAATACTCAAATCTGTCTTCTGATTTCAAGTTCTTCTATACTTTCCACTTAATCCCAGCTTTCCTTGAAATAATAAGAATAAAATTATTATTTAAAAGAATTTCCGGTATCATGACAATATAGAAATGTCTGAGAAAAAAATATTTAAACTCTTGAAAGTCTTTAATGTTTATTTTTTAAAATTTATTAGAAATAAAGAACTCTGAAGAAGATCAAGTCCTCTATCCACCTCTTCTACCTAGCAAGGTCGATCTCCGGCAGGTTACCATAATTCCACACAATGAGTGGAAAAGGATTCGAGATAGCCTTGACAGTTTGACAAGAGAAGCAGCATGCCTTCGTGCAGAAAGAAAGGCAAAGAAAGAAATGCATTTCCGATCCCAAGAAGTGGTAAAACATTGGACTAATGCATACGCAGTAAGTATTAATCACCCAGGAATACATATGTACTGACGACTCACTCTTGTTTCTTTGTACATTTTATACATATTTTTTATGTGTAAAATATTATAAAAAATGCTAGGCACCTGGGTGGCTCAGTCAGTTGAGTGTCCAACTTTGGCTCAGGTGATGATCTCGCAGTTCATGAGTTCAAGCCCTGCATCGAGCTCTCTGCTGTCAGGGCGGAGCCTGCTTGGGATCCTCTATCCCCACTTTCTCTCTGACCCTCCCCCACTCGTGCGTATGCACTTGCACTCTCTCTCTTTGTCTCCCTCTCTCAAAAATAAACATTTAAAAAAATCACAAAAATGCTTTGAAGCACATTTTCAACATCTTTATTTAGAAGTGACAAACAATAAAATAGACATATTTAAAGTTGTACAATTTGCTAAGTTTTGACATATTTACACACCCCTAAAACCATCATTATAATTAAGATAATGAACATACTCATCACCAAAACAAGTTTCCCCATACTTGATTTACACCTTCTCACTCCTTCCTGCCCCTGTCTCCAGGCAGCTGATCTGCTTTCTTTCTTTTTTTCAAGATTTTATTTTTAAGTAATCTGTACCCAGCGTGGGTCTTGCACTCCAACCCTGAGATCAAGAGTTGCATGCTCCACCGACTGACCAGCCAGGTGCCCCTGCACTATTTTCTATTTTAAATTTTGCTCAGCATAATTTTTTGAAATCCTTTCAGAATTCTTTCATGTTGTTGTGTGTACCAATTGTTCATTTTTATTGCTGAGTAGTAGTATTCTATTATATGAATGGACCACAATTTATTTATCTATTCAATTGTCGATGGTTTGACATCAACCAAATGTTGGCATTTGAGCTGTTTCCAGTTTTTGGCTATTATAAATAAAGCTGTATATGAACATTCATGTGTAAATCTATTTGTGGACATATACTTTCACTTCTCTTGGGTAAATATCTTGGTAGAATGGCTGAATAATATGATGGCTGCATATTTAAGTTTGTAAGAAATGTCCAAACTGTTTTTTTTTTATTTTTTTTTTTAACGTTTATTTATTTTTGAGACAGAGAGAGACAGAGCATGAACAGGGGAGGGTCAGAGAGAGGGAGACACAGAATCTGAAACAGGTTCCAGGCTCTGAGCTGTCAGCACAGAGCCCGACGCGGGGCTCGAACTCCCTGACCGTGAGATCATGACCTGAGCCGAAGTCGGACGCTTAACCGACCGAGCCACCCAGGCGCCCCTCCAAACTGTTTTTGAAAGTAGTTATAATTTTACACTCCCGTAAGAAGTGTGTAAGTGTTCTATTTTCTCCACATTCTTGGCAACTTGCTGTGGTCAGTCTTTTTAATTATAGACATTCTAATAGGTGTGAAGTAGTATCTTACTATAGTTTTAATTTGAATTTCTCTAATTACAATGATGTTGAACATCTTTTTATGAACTTATTTTCATATTTTCTTTGGAGAAGTGTTTATTCAAATCTTTTGCCCGTGTATAAACTGGGTTTGTTTTCTTATTATTATTTTGTTTAGGTAATTTTTAAAATATATTCTGAATACAAGTCCTTTATTAGATATTTGATTCAAAAATATTTTCTCCCAACTGTGGGAAGGGGCACAAAAAGCTTTTGGTACCTTGCTTTAGAAACAAGATTCATAATTTAGTCTCTTTTTTCTCGAAGAGGGAAGAATTAAATCACGACTGATATCACGTATTACATATATTACATTCTGAAAAAGGCAAATCTGTAGGGAAAGAAAACAGATCAGTGGTTGCCAGCAGGTGCAGACATGGGTAGTGGTTGCTATAACAGGGCGTGAGGGTATTTTTGGGGAGGACGATGGCACTGTTCTATAAGTGACGATGCATTTGTAAAACTGTATACTAAAAGAGGGTGTGTAAATTATACTCTAAAAACCTTGATTTTGAAGAAGTCTCTGGAGTGGAATATGCCATATAATACTTTACATCTCTACAGATGTTAAAGAATAAGAAGAAATATAGTAAATGTGGTAGAAATGTAGTAGTAAAAGCTGGTTTTTTTTTTTTTGTAGGCACAGAGATTGATAAAATAATAGATCAGAAGAGAGAGCCTAGAAACAGTCACATGTTATATATGGGAACTTGACATGTGACAGAAATGTCATTCAAATCAGAAGGGAAAGGATTGGGAATTCAATAACTGATACTGAGATAATTGGCATATGAAAAAATGGGATTATATCCTTACCATATAGAATATACAAAAATGAATTTCAGCTGGATTAAAGACCTAAATGTGAAAAGTAAAACAGTAAAACTTTTGAAATAAATCATAGAATATCTTCAGGATTTTAGGGTAAATAAGGTTTCCTTAAGGTTATCAAAAGTATGACTCATAAAGAAGAAGAAAGACCTCATCTGACATGATGTATTGGATAGAAGTAATTATTTAAAGGAATAAAAATGTTATATATATATATATATATACTATATATATATATATATATAGTAAATATATATATATATAGTAAATATATATATATAGTAAATATATATATATATAGTAAATATATATATATAGTAAATATATATATATATAGTAAATATATATATATAGTAAATATATATATATAGTAAATATATATATATAGTAAATATATATATATAGTAAATAAATATATATATATAGTAAATATATATATATAGTAAATAAATATATATATAGTAAATATATATATATAGTAAATAAATATATATATATATATATATATAGTAAATATATATATATATATATATATATAGTAAATATATATATATATTTTTTTAGTAAATATAGAAAGAAACTTTGGAGGTACCTGGGTGGGTCCATTGGTTAAGTGTCCAACTCTTGGTTTTGGCTCAGGTCATGATCTTGAGGTTTCCTGAATTTGAGCCCTGTGTCAGGCTCTGCACTGACAGTGCGGAGCCTGCTTTGGATTCTCTTTCTCTCCGCCCCCCTCTCTACCCCTCCCTCACTGGCACTGTCTCTGTCTCTCTCAAAATAAACTTAAAAAAAAAAAAGAAACTTTGGAAGCAAACTAAGAAACCAATAGTGATTGTCTTAGAGATTGCTGATGGAAGTTAGGATTGGAGGGAGAGCTTCACTGTATACCTTTGTAATATTTGGGGGTTTGGGGACACCTGGATGGCTCAGTCAGTTAAGCGTCTGACTCTTGGTTTTGATCTTGCGATTTTGCAGGTTTGAGTCCTGCACTGGGCTCTGTGCTAGGAATGTGGAGTCTGCTTGGGATTCTCTTTCTCCCTCTCTCTCTGCCCCTCACCAACTCCCACTGTCTCTGCCTCTCTCAAAATAAATAAATGAACTTTAAAAAATTTTTTACAAAAATGTTTTGGTGTTTTGAACCATGTAAACGTGTTAGCTACCGAAAAGCTTAATTAAAATATTAGCTTCTAAGTGTAACATATTTTTTTATTAATGATATATGCAAATGTAACAAAGACTCATAATGAAAGACTCATATTTCATTATATGCAATGTGAAATTTTGTAAAATTAAATTGAAAAATGAAGACAGAAGACTGTTTTTTTCTTATTACAGGGGATGAAAGAACAGAAACTTGAAGCCAAAAAGAAGCGTGATGAAGAAATAGAGGCAGAAAGACAAAATCTTGATGTGGAGGAAGCAATATACAAACAAGGAGAAAGGAAAAAGGCTATTGAATATGCAAAGCAATATCAATTTTACCAGACAGAAAGAGTGAAAAAGTTTCATGTACTACTTGGGTTTTCTTGCATTTCTCTATATATTTAACATATCTCTTTACATAAATAATTAGACTTTATTTCCTTAAAATGCCACAATTTTTTTTTTTTTTTGTAGTCAGGACTTCTTCTTAGTAGAGTTATGAAAGAACGTGATGCACAGATTGAATCCCAAAAGAATAAAATAAAATCAGATAAAAAATGGGAAGAACAATTAAAACTCAACATTGAAAAAGCTTTTAAAGAAGAACAAGAAAAAGCAGAAAAACGACGCAGAGATAGAGTGGCTCTTGCCAATGATCATTTAAAACAGTATGTATATAGAAATTACCTTTTTTGTATCTTATTTTTCTCATAAAAACTTTTTTTTCTGATTATAAAAGTATAATGCTGTAATACTTAGTAAGTAGAAAAACTACAAAGAAAGTTAAAAAATCACTATTACTCTCTTACCCAGAGATAATATGTTACTATTGTCACAATGATGCTGCATAACAAACAACCACACAATCTAGTGGCATTCAACAGTAAACATTTCTTTCTCACGCATCCATAGGTTGGTTGAGCTTGGCTGCACAGCTTTTCTTCAAACTACAGGACTGTCTGGGCTTGCTTGTTGCTATGACTATAGCTCTGATCTGTTCCATGTGTATTCATTTTTGAGGTACAGGGAAACTTTTCTCATGGTATTGACAGGGATGTAAAGGAATGAGCCCGAGCTTGCAAGTACATGGCTAAACTCAAAGGCAAAAGTCAAGGAAATACACTTAGTCTCCTGTAAGTCTAAAGCAAATCACATGGCCAAGCCAAACAACCATGGAACAGAGAAATAGACTCCTATGGAAGTGGGAAGTGAGAGAGTGAATCTTTTTGAGCGGTAATCTAATCTACCACAATAATCTGTTATCGTTTTGGTATATTGGTATATAGCCATACAGACATTTTTTGGTGGTAGTGGTAGAGGGAGTCAGATTCATTTAACTATAATTTACATTTACTAATAAAATTCACCTTTTAGAAAGCAGATAGCTGTATAACCAACCCTAAATCAAGATACAGAATACTTCCATCATCCCAAAAGTTCCCTAATGCCCCTTTGAACTAAGTTCTTTTCCTTGCCCTCAGCCCCTGACAATCATTGAGTGACTGATACAGACTTTTTTTTCTGAGAATATATACTCTTATTTTATAAAATGAAATTGGATCAACAGTATCATTGTATATTTTTTCAGTTACCAGTATCATGAGCTCTTGCTATGTCAGTAAATAGAAATCAAACCTGAACTTTTTTTTTTTTTATGTTTATTTTGAGAGAGAGCATGCATGTGTGCATGACAGAGGGGGGACGGAGAGACAGGGAGAGAGAATCCTAAGCAGGCTTCATAACTGTCAGCACAGAGCCCAATGCAGGGCTCAGTCTCATTTACCGTGAGATCATGACCTGAGCCAAAATCAAGAGTCGGACACTTACCCGACTGAGCCACCCAGGTGCCCCAAACCTGAACTTTTTAAAGAAGTAGCTACTATATATATATATATATCAGGAGAGGGGATTGTATTTGTGCATAATTTTATTTACTTTTCTAAATACTTGATACATGCAAATAGGAAAAGGCACGAAGGGGATTCAGTGAATAGTCTGTTCCTTGTCTATCAGCCACCTTGTTTCGCCGGTGTAAGGCTTACCAGTTTCTTTATAGTTTAAATGTGCATAAATATATCAAAAAATTTAAACAATATTCTACTTCTAAAGAAAAAATAATTTTTGTATTTAACCATATCATTAATATATGATCAAACACAATGAAAATTAAAATCACTAGAAACTCTGTAATCCAGAGTAGGTACTGTTAACATTTGGGCATATATTTGCTACTCTTCAAAGTTATTTTTTTTAATTTTGCAAATAAGAAATGAATATATACCTGTTTAAAATTCAAAAGAGCAAAATTTGGAGTAAAATTAAAAAGCCTATCTTCATATACACCCTATTCAATGTCTCTTTAAGCCCCATTTGCCTCTTCACAAATAGCCATTATTTAAAGTTTTGTGACTATCCCTTCAGAATGTTTTATTATAGTTACTAATATTTATATGCATGACATATTTAAGTATGTTTATATATTTTTTACCATGGATATTATACACTGTATTTTTCTGTGTCTTCATTTTTTCACTCAACAATATACCTTGAATATCTTTTTTGCCATAATATAAGGATCTGTCACATCTTTTCAAATAATCATATTGTACACAAAGAATGTACCATTATTTATTTAACTATACTGTTATCAGGGAAATTTGGATTTCCCCTCCTCCATTTCTAACAATGCTATGGTAAATAAACATCCCTGACCATATTTATTTTGTAATGTTTGTGCAAAGATGTATTTATGTAGGATAGATTTCTTGAACTGAGCTTGGATTTTACATGTGGGGAGATACTGCCAAATTGCCCTCTGAAAAGGATTTTAAGTGTGTAATCATCAATGATATCTGATACCCTTTTCTTTATGTTATAATCAATTCTGGACAGTACTTTTTAAAGAATTTAATGGACCAAATAATAGTATCTTTTAATTTATATTTGTTTTTATTTCTAGTGAGGCAGGTTATTGTTTCATGTGTAAATATTCATCTGTTTTCGTTTTTGTTACCATAAATTGTTTACTCCATTGTTCTCTCGTGTAGGTTCATATTTAGAATATACTTACTTTGATGTGATCTGTCTCTTTTTGTTATTATGGTTTTGGGTTTTGTGTGTGTGTGTGTGTGTGTGTGTATACGTAAATATACATGTATACATATATGTACATATATATGTATGTATATGCATGTATATATATACATATATATATTCTTATAGGCCTATATATATTTATTTCTTATAGTCTGAGTGACATAGATATCAATTCTCAGGATATATGTGTTGCCAAAGTGTGTATTCTTCAGTTCTTTGAGCCCCTAGTAAAAAGAGAAGGGAAAGCTTTGGACTTATTGTAATGTTTTTCTTTGTCAGTGTAGAGATCCAAGGGTTTATGCAAGTTAGAGACAGAGCCATTGGCAGAAGGAGGCAAATATTTGATCAGTGAGTCACCTTTGAAAAATATCTCTTATGTTGGCTGTTGCAGGTAGCAGACTGATCTCCAGGAATCTACCTGGCAAGTACTAACACTTCACAGGCCATCCACCTATAGCCTTTGCATGTAGACTGTGTTGAGGCCACAGGATCTCCTTTCCATGTGGTCTTTGGCAATAGATTAGAAGTTCCAGCAGGTTTAATGCTTGTTTGGGTTGTTTCTTTGGTTTATCTTCAGTGCAGTCTAGGAGATGTTGACCAGGTTCTGAGGTCAGCATAAATTCCTTTCGTGGTACACTCTGTCTTTGTGGATGATGGCCAAGTATTACTTATCCTCATTGCATTCTCAAGTGCCCTGTTTTTTTGTTGAAATCTCTTGGAAACTCAAGCATATAGCTAAGACTTGGCTTTATTCAGTTTCTTGTAGTGGTGTAGAATTTCTTCTGTTCTGCTGATTGCTTTGTGGGGAGTTAGGAGGGAAAGATATATGACACGTGGGCTTGGGTTCCCAATTTGGTTCCAGAAGTCTTATGTCTTAAATTTATTAAGAAACATTCAATTCTGTAATTGAAAACAACAAAGGAAAATGCAAATCTATTTATTATAAATGGTTTAAGTATACGAATTCACAAAATTATCACTAGTGATATTCTGTTGAATGTTGATTCATGTATCAGTTTTATACAACTCAGAATGCATGGCACTTAAAATACTGTTAAGAATGGTAATCAGCCCATAAAAAGCCTCTTTAAGCTAACAATAGAACTGGAATACTAACACTGGTATTGATCTGAGTGGATACAGAGGACCATGTGGTAGAAAAAGAGAAAAGAAGGAAAGTTTTCTTCCTGCTTTCTTGAATGATAAGAGTCTATTCAGGGGAAAATTGTTTTTAAGATAGGCTACTCATTTATTAGTAAATTCATTTATCCAGTCGTCCATTCATTTTTATAAACATTTATCGGACAATCTCCACTTGCCAGCCACTATTCTAGTAACTGAGACTGTGAAGATGAATGCAATTGTCTTTTTTCTTAAAAAGTTCACAATCTGGGGAGGAGGTATAAACATGGAACAAATAATTATGGCATGATAGTAGATATCTTGATGAATATATGTATAGGATGTGTGGAAGCATATAAAATGGACATCTCAGTTCATACTGAATTATGAAAACTGAGTAGGAATAAGTCATGCAAATAGGAAATGGAGAAGAATTTTAAGGAGAGGAAATAACATGGGTGAAGGGCCAGAAGTTAGTTAGAGTATGGTGTATTTGGGTAACTACAAGTAGTCAAGATGACTATAGTAAGAGGGCAAAGAGGGCAATGTTAAAGATGAGATTGGAAAGAGGCAAGAGCCAGGTCATGGTGTGCCTTGTAGGCCAAAATTTGTAATGACTTTCCACTTTGAACAAAGACCATATTTTAACACACCCAAAAAAAGGAAATTGGAGGATATCAAGAGGCAAGACTCTTTTGAATGCCCTATCAATTGTATTACCAAGTCCTATTCAGGTATTACCTGGTGGTGGTTTAAAATATGTACACACATTCTTTGATACTCCTCTCTTCAGAGGATGGAGTCTAACTCCTTCCTGACTCGAGTGCAGGCTATACAGAGTAACTCATTTCCATTGAAGAGAATGAGTAGAAATGATGATGTGTGACATTCTGAGAGAGATTAGCATATAAAAGGCATTGTGGCTTCCTCCTTCCTATCTTGGATCACTCATTCCTGAGGATGCCATGATGTAAGGACACTCAAGCAGCTCTATGGAGAGGTCTGTGTAGCAAGGAGCTGAGGCCTCATGTCAAGAGATATGTAAAAATGGGTTCTCCAGCCTGAGTCAAGCCTTTAAATGACTATTGCTCCAACTAACATCTTGACTGCAACCTCTGGAGAACTACCTAGCTAAGCCACTCCCAGATTCCTGAATCTCAGAAATGGTATGAGATAGTAAACATTTATTGTTTTAGTCCACTAAGTTTGGGGGTAATTACTTAGTAATGGTTAGCCAAAACACACTGTACAGCTGCTGCCCTGTGCCTGAAAGTGAGATTTTTCACACATTTTTAGAGCAATCTCTAGGCTGTAAACCTAGTCATTCTATTCCATTTTTGGGCTTTGAGCAGTGTAAGAATCTGCCTGTGGCTCACAGCCCAGTGGGCATAATGAGGATGGGGCAAATGAGGGACTCTAGTGACACCAAAATCCCCAGATGGAGGGATTTTGACCAAGAACCTTAAACATAATTATTGAAAAGAAATTTAACAGTATCTGTAGATACTGCATATAATTCTATTTCCTTCTAGGTAAGCCTTTCTCTAGGAAGGGGCCCGTAGAACTTGCTTAAGAACAACTCAGTTCCTATTAATCTCATCAACTTCTCAGAAGAAGGGAAAATCATTACAGGATAGTTTGCTTGACTTTCCCCTGGATAAGATCATCTAGGGAAAAAGCAAAAAGAAAGGAGGGCTTAAGTGATCACATCCTACTGATTAAAATTCCTATGGATTAAAACACACCCTAAATCTAAGAACTTACAAATTTATAACTCCAGTCCAGACCACTCCTTTGGGTCCCAGCTTCACATACAACTGCCTTTTAAGACATCCTCCATTTTGATGTCTCATAGATATCTCAAATTTAAAATGTCTAGCAGGAAAGTATTTATTCACCACCCCCACAGTGGACATTCTAGTGACACCCTTATCTAACCCTCAGTTGTCCAAATGAGAAACCTAGAAATACACCTTGATTCTTCATGTTCCTTTATTTCCCACATCAAATCTATCAGCAATTCATGTTGAAATTTTTCTCCAAAATGAATCTTAAAGTTACTGCTGTCATCTTAGTCCTCATGTCCCATGAATTATTGTGTCAACCTCTTAACTGGCCTACTATTCTCTCTTCCTAACTCCTTCTTTCATCATCCAGAGAGATTTTATTAAAAATTGATCATATTGTGGCAGCTGGGGCTCAGTTGGTTAAGTGTCCAACTCTTGATTTTAACTCAGGTCATGATCTCACAGTTTGTGAGTTTGAGTCCCACATCTGGCTCTGTGCTGGCAGCATGGAGCCTGCTTGGGATTCTTTCTTCTTCTCTCTTGGCTCCCCGACCCTCTCAAAATAAATAAATAAACTTTAAAAAAAATGATCATATTGTTCTCCTACCTAAAACTTTTCAATAGCTTTCCATTCATTTAAAATAAAATGGAGGGATGCCTCAGTGGCTCAGTAGGTTAAGCATCAGACTTCAGCTCAGGTCATGATCTCACAGGTGGTGAGCTCCTGCTTTCGGGTAAGCTCAAGTCCCCCTTTTGGGTGAGCTCTAGCTCCACTCCCGGATCCACACTCTCCATCCCTTCCTGCATCTGGTGGGATTCTCTCTCTCCCCTCTCTCTGCGCCTCGTTCACTCATGCTCTCTCTCAAAAATATAAACAAACAAATAAAATGGAAACTTGACCATCTCCTGCTAAGCCTCGTGTGATGTAGCTGCATCTTCTAAACCTCCTTTCCTACCACTCCGTCCCCTTAGTTACTGTGTTTCTGTCATACTGATCTTCCAGGCCTTGAGCACCTGTCAAACTTTTGCTTGCCTCAGGGCCTTCCCACATATTTTTTCCTTCTGTATGGAATTTTGTTCCACCATTCTTCACCTGTAGACTTCTCACCAGCTCAAAGAATCTTCTTTGCTTCTAAGAATTCTAACGAACTAAACAATAAAACATTTTTGAAAATTAATATTTTTAGGGCAATCGTAAACCTGGTTTAGCTGTAGACAACAATGACTTTTTTCTTAGCTCCTCCTCAGGAAAATGATTGTGGCTCCAAAGCTGCTTACTCTGTACAGATGAATCAACTGGGAATCTCCTGTCCTCCATTGGCTTAATAATACCAAAGTGAACTTACCATCTTATTTAACTGTGTAGTCCTCCGCGGCACGGGGAACAGAATTTTCCCTTCTGAAGATGAGTGATAAGATTCCAAGAAAATATTCTTTTGGATCAGGTGCATTTGAAAGGTTTACGCCTCAATATTTTTGTCTAAGTGTATTATTGATCTTCCCTGTGCCTACCTTTCAGGAAGAAAAAAAAAAAATAGAGACAGCAGATAAAGAATGGTGGTAGAGTAGCCTGCACACTTGATTGACTGACAAGAATGCATGAGCAAGTAGACTAGACATCTTAGGCTGAACAGCCTTGTCAGTATGCAGAGGATTAATTGCCAGATGGGGGCACTCAGAGTCTGCAATAAAGTACTGATTGTGGTAGGGCTGGGAAGGTGGGTTAAAGAGGTAGAGCTAGAGCTAAATCTCACAGATCACAGCCTCGCAGTAAGGAAGCTGTTCCAGGATCTCTGCAGAACTCACACATAAGCCCTGTGTGGCTTACCACTCAGAAGGCACTATAGCTAGTGGATGTGGACTAGAGAAAGAATGATCAGCAAAGTGGCTAGTTGGGTAAGGAAACCCATTTCCTGAGAGGCTAGACCCATAGGTTAGGTACCATTGTCTAGTGCTGACTAGTGAGAAACACTAGGGATTAAGGACTTTTCTGTAACATAATGTCACTATTCCACTATAGTGTCATTCAATTAACTGGTTCTTTCTAAAGGAACATTTGAATCTAGTGTAGGACTTAATTTTGGTCAGCAATGAAACAGATTTCAGAGAAAGGAAAATATTGGCAATCTTAGCAAGATTGGATTTGGCTTTCATCACTGCTCTTTATATATTCCCTTCTTGTCCTCAAAGAAATTCACTAGTTTCCCCATAGCTTCACATCATCCTAGGGTAGAATCTCACTCATGTATTCAAAATATAACCTATTTTTCTGCTTTGCTGTCAATTATAGTTATTCTTTTGCTTTAGAATAAAGGAACATGAAGAAGAAGAAGAAAGAAGGAGAAAACATGAAGAAAAGGATGCAGAGGAAATAAGGCGACAGAATTCATTACATGAAATAGAAATGAGGAAAAAACTAGAAAAGAGAAAAGAAGAGATAAATGAAAGCAGAAGGCTGTTTTTTGTAAGTTGAAAATATATATCTCTTCAAAAAAATGTATAATGTCCAATGCCTAACTTTTAACGTATTTTTTATAAATAATAGGGTTGAAAACAAGTTGCTATTGAATTGGGTTTTTAAGTATATTTTTGGGGCGGCTACATTTGCTATGAAATTATGTGGATGTGCTCTCATGAATGAACAAGAAAGAGAAAAGAGAATGAGACTTTCTTTCAAGTGAATGCATTTTCTCATCCTCAAAATGAGAGTTGTGAGGAATGAGTGGAGCGGTATGTGTCTGGTGTCTGCGGCACTGCTAAGAATTAGTGCTTGATAAATGTAATAGTTATTTTGTTCCTATTGCAACTCACTTTATTTTGTAATTTTTTACATTCTTTTCTTTAAAATTAGCTTTTATTCTTACTACATTCACAGAATTAAAACATCAAACACTACCAAAAGGCTTAAAAGAAGAGTAGCCGTTCTTTGCTTTACCCCTTCTGCTTCTTGTTAATAACCACTTCCAGGTTCTTTTAGCTGTTTGTTCTGATATGAAATTATATTCCAAATAATCTGTATATTTTAGTAATGGAATACTACTCAGTAATCAAAAAGAAAGAAATCTTGCCATTTGCAACAGCATGGATGTAACTGGAGGGTATTATGCTAAGCAAAATAAGTCAGTTGGGGAAAGACAAATATCATGATTTCAGTCACATGTGGAATTTGAGAAACGTAACAGATGATCTTTGGGGAAGGGAAGGAAAAATAAGATAAAAACAGAGAGGGAGGCAAACCATAAGAGAATCTTAAATACAGAGAACAAACTGAGGGTTGATGGGGGTGGGGGATGAGGGGGGTGGGAGAGGTGGATGATGGGCATTAAGGAGGGCACTTGTTGGGATGAGCACTGGGTGTCCTATATAAGTGATGAATCCCTGGGTTCTACCCCTGAAGCCAAGACTACACTGTATTTTAACCAACGTGAGAATAAAAAATAATAATCTGTGTATTTTAAAAATATATACCAAGTTCTTTTTTTTTTTTTTTTTTAATGTTGATTTATTATTGAGAGACAGAGAGAGACAGGGAAGGGGCAGAGAGAGAGGGAGACACAGAGTCCGAAGCAGGCTCCAGGCTCTGAGCCATCAGCACAGAGCCTGATGCGGGGCTTGAACCCACGAACCATGAGATCACGACCTGAGCCAAAGTCGGACGACTAACCGACTGAGCCACCCAGGCGCCCCCCCGTCTTTTTTTAAAATATATATCAACTTCTAAAGATATAGATCTTGGGGTGCCTGTGTGGCTCAGTCGGTTGAGTGTCTGACTTCGGCTCGGGTCATGATCTCCCGGTTCATGAGTTCAAGCCCTGCGTCAGGCTCTGTGCAGACAGCTCAGAGCCTGGAGCCTGCTTCGGATTCTTTGTCTCCTTCTCTCTCTGCCCCTTCCCCGCTCATGCTCTGTCTCTCTCTGTCTCTCAAAAATGAATAATGGCTAAAAAAAAAATTAAAGAAAAAGATATAGATCCTGATTTATCAATTTTAGACATTTTCTGTCTCTCTGCCCTGGTAGTTAAGGACTGAGTTCTTTTCTAACACTGTTCTCTTCCCATTCTCTCCTTCCTCTAAAATAATTGTGTTACGGGGCGCCTGGGTGGCTCAGTCGGTTAAGCGGCCGACTTTGGCTCAGGTCACGATCTCATGGTCTGTGAGTTCGAGCCCCGTGTCGGGCTCTGTGCTGACAGCTCAGAGCCTGGAGCCTGTTTTGGATTCTGTGTCTCCCTCTCTCTGACCCTCCCCCGTTCATGCTCTGTCTCTCTGTCTCAAAAATAAATAAACGTTAAAAAAAAAATTAAAAAAAAATAATAATTGTGTTACAATTAATAGCTAAATCATTATCATTATTATATAAATATTGTTCTCTGAAGAGCCAAACAGTATATACTATGATTATATTTCTTTGCTTGCATAAATGTTTTTCTGTGATTAAAATAATTGTGTATTTATTTGCTTTGATGGCTGTACACCATGTTTTTTCCCACATGTTCCATAAGTTCCGTCAAATGTATATTGATGTTAGTTTTCAAATATTCATCTAAATAATATCAAATTATCTACATTATTGTTTTTTTTTTTTTTTAGAGCTCCCCCATCCAGAGTTCTCCATCCTTCTCCTTCTGGGCTGCTTGCCCTCTAGGCCTCCTGCCCAGAAGTCATTCTGGCACTTCCTTGGGTTACTTTCTTGGGCTGAGGCTCCCATATCCTGAATCACATGCCTTCCTCTTTCTTGGTTTACTTCTCCATCTTGCTGAAATATATCTTCAAGTAACCTCCTAACAAAGGGTATACAGGTCAATTTAAAAAATTCTTATCTGAAAAGGTTATCATTTAAAATCACATTTGCTTTATAGTTTGACTAGATATAGAATTCTGGTTCAGAATTCAGAATTTTATATTCATAATTTCATAATCATCTGGCTTCCAGTATTGCTATTGAGATGTATGATGTCATTTAGAGTCTTCAGCCTATTTATGTGATCCGTTGTGTTTTACTTTTTTCTCTCTCTCTTTCTGAAAGATTTCTGGGTCTTTATGTCTGCAGCTCTAAAATTTCACAGTAACATACTTTGGTACAGTTCTTTTTCACTAGTTTCACAGTGATCGAGTCTGGCAGGGGAATTAGGAATACAGGCAAATAGACAGTGGATGGGGAAGGAAGAACACTTTACACTTGTATCTTGGGGTTTGTTTTGTTTTTTTGTTTGTTATTTTAGAGAGAGTACGAGTGGGGGAGAAGGCCAGAGGGAGGGGGAGAGAGAGAGAGAGAGAGAGAGAGAGAGAGAGAGAGAGAGAATCTTAAGCCAGCTCCTCGCTCAGCACGGAGGTCCACATGGGGCTTGATTCCACGACCCTGGATCATGACCTGAGCCGAAATCAAGAGTTGGTCACTCAACCGACTGAGTCACCCAGGTGCCCCTGCATTGTGTATCTTTTAAATATTTTTATTTTGTGTACCATATGATTGTATTAACTATTTAAACATTAAATGAAAATTGTATATATTTAATGTATTTTTTCTGATTATAAAATTATTTTTAATTACATATTTTAAGGAAATATTTGAAAGGAAATACAGAAAAGCATTAAGATGAAAAGTAACCTATATAATCTCATACCACAGAGATAACTATTAACATTTGATTCATTTCTTCCAGTTATATATACGTTACAAACTTACATCTGTATATGTGTATAAAACTGAAATTGCTATGTAGTATTTTATATTCTCCTTTCCCCCCACTTGCCCATTATATTGTTTGTATCTTCCCATGTCATTGAGAGTGTAATTTACTTACCCATTTCTTCATTATTAAAGATTGAGATTGTTTACAATTTTTCACTCTTATAAGTAACTTTGAGATAAAGCACATGGTACATAAAACTTAATGCACATCTCTGATTATTTCTTTGGGATAAGTTCCTGAGAGAGAAATAACTGAGTCAGAAACTGTGGCCATTTGACAAGTTTTTGTTAGATATTCATATGTTGAAACATATTTCTGTGATAGGATAATACACAATTTTTTCCCTCAAGGAACATGTGAATGATAAAAATATCATCAAGGCTGTGGAACGGCAGCAGCAAGAGGAGGAGGATGAAAAGATCAGAAAATTTATCAAAGCAAAAAAGCGTCTTATGCAAATAGGGAAAGAAAAAGAAGCTGAAACACACAGGTAAGCTTTTAAAAATAACTTATGTAATTAAGTAGTATCTGAAATTATTATAAATCAGAAGTTGGAATATGAGAGTAATTTTTAAGAATAAGTCTTATTATTTTATATATGACTAGGGCATTCAGTGACATGATGATATCAATTGCAGCATGTGAGTTAGGGTTCCCTTGGAATATCAAGGAAATCAATCTGGTAGATGGTTGGAAATAGTGGAAATCTCTGCTGTGGGAGAGGGATTTGAGCTGGAGATGGCTTTGTGAGCCACTGATATAGAAGTGGTAGTTAGAACTGTGGATACAGATGAGCTTACTTATGGTGAGTAGGTAAAAAATGAAGGTCCCTAGAGAAGTCCATATTTAAGGGTCAAATGGAGAAAGAAGATAATGTGGAGACCAAAGAATAGTTTTCAGAGATTGGAAGAAAACCAGAGAAACAAGAAAGGAAAGTTTCAATAAGAAGACAGCAGTCATTGGTGTTAGATCAATAGAGGGATTAAATGAGATTTTAAAAATGAAATGTTCATCAGATAGGGAGACCACTGCTCACCTTAGAAGTTTGAGATGAGGTGAGGGAGAGCAGGAGGCCAGTTGCAGTACATCCTGTTTCTGTCTAGATCTACTTTTCCCTTGTGCAAACTGTTCTGATGGCTTTACATCACATGTATTTATTAAGGCCCATGAGGCTCTCCTAATTCCCAGCTGCCTCAGCCTCATCACTCAGACTTCATCTCATACTGTCCTCTCCTTTGTTGCCTCTTAATCACTCACACTGAACTCCTGTACCCTCTCTAAGGAATGCTCACCTTAGATCATTATTCTGATCATTATTCTGATCATTATTCAGATCATTATTCTGAAATATAGGGCCTTCATATAAGGCCTTCTTATTGAGGCCTTCCATGACTACCTAAGTTAAAATTACAGCTCCACTCTCCACATTGCTTACCTGTTTAGGTAACCTGTTTAGGTTGCTTTCTTTTTCCTCATTGTGTGATATGGCACTATTTTAACTACTTACTTGGTTTACTCTCCGTCTACCCCAGCTATAATGAAAGTTCTATGAGAGCAGAGATTTTTAAGGTTTTTTTTACTATTATGTCCCCAGCACCTGGAATAGAGTCTGGAGTATAGTAGGCAATCAATAAAAGTGTTTAGAATATTGTTTTTGAAAGCCTAGATGAAGTGTCACTTTTTCCACGAAACCTTTTTTTCTCATCTGCCTATATCACTTTCTAGCTCTCTCATGGCACGTATCACCCTTTGCCTTGTATAGTTATTTGCATAAGTGTCTTTTCTCCACTTTAGATTATAATTTCCTTGGGATATGCACTGTGTTCTTTCTTACCATTTCTCCCACATTTCTTTGCAAACTCACGCAATTATTTAGTAAATCTGTCATATCTAAATTTAAAAGTATTTTTCACCCAATCTTATATGAAAATACCCCTATTCCTTTAACAAATACCTAGTTATTGTTGAATGTGTCAGGCACCATGCTTGGCTCTGAATTAGAAGACTTACCTCGTCTCTGACCTCAGGAATCTCCTAGTATGAAAGGAGAGTTGTTTATCTTCATATGAATAGATGAAGTCAATAAGGTGCTATGAATAAATTGTAAACAGGATATAGTAATAGGATGGATTTCTTCAAGAGTTTGATAATTCTTACTAGTTATTTTTGAGATTTCATTTAAAGAAATGTTGGGGTGCCTGGGTGGCTTGGTCGGTTGGGTGTCCAACTTAGGCTCAGGTCATGATCTCACAGTCCATGAGTTCGAGCCCCGCGTCGGGCTCTGTGCTATCAGTTCAGAGCCTGGATACTGCTTCAGATTCTGTATCTCCCTCTCTCCCTGCCCCTCCTCCACTCACACTCTGTCTTTCTCTATCAAAAAATGAATAAACGTTAAAAAATTTAAAAAAAAAATAAAGAAATGCCTTTGATTTATTTTATAACCTAAGCCTCCAGTGTTCAAGTAAGAAGGGTGTCTGATACTTTTGAAAAAATTTTCATTGTGAGAATTTTAACACTTTATTTCCTGGACACACACACACATGCACACACACAAGATATTACATACATTCCTTCCTTTGGATTTTTAAAATATCTTTTCTAAAATACTTTTATTCTTAAAAAAAATAATAAAATAAACTTTATTCTAAAAATAAAGTATTAAAATTAGTTTCCACTTAAGATAATTAGTACATATAAAGAGCAATGGGGCTCCATTTAGTCTTGTAAAAGACTATAAAATATATGATTTCTAATAAAATTATATTGGCTTCAAAACAAATCTATTCATGAAGATTTAACAAGTACTGGTTATTTTGTTATAGGCTAATGGAAGAAAGGAGAGAAAGAATAAATAACTTCCTGAGTGAACTAATGAAAAAGAAACTTGACAATGAAGATTTGATTATTGCTAGAGATACTGCAGAAGCTGAGGCTGAACGGGAAAAAAGAGAAAGAGAAAAATATGAAAAAAACAAGGCAGAATTAAAAGCAATTGAAGAATATAGAGCTGTTGTGGTAAGCAATTAAATTATAACAAATGAAAATGAAAAACAACAACAAATGTAAGCCCTTTCCATTGTAGTTTCCACTCCCTCTGCCTCTCTGACAAAAAAAAACTAGCAAAGATTTGGAAAACAATGTATGAATTACCTGCCTATATTCTTGAAATCAAACTATGTTTACTTGCTAGCAGGATATCACGATAATCAATTACAAATAAGATATTGATAGATACAAAGATAGATGCTTCTGTTTCAGAACCATCTGAAATGCAAAAATTGTTATTCACTTAATATACATTTGAATGTTTTTAAGACAAACCAAGTAAAAATCACTCTATTGCATTTCTGTATTTGATCTTTCAGATAATCCTTATCTCCTACAAAATTGACTGTCATAACATTTCATTTGGATAGTTTATAGACATTGTAGCAATTAATTTTTTACCTACAAATATTCCTTTACCTTGAGAAGCTCTTGCCATCTGTTTCTGTATTTTATTTTTTTAAACCACCAATGTTACTCAAGTTTTCGGTGTTTCCTGTTATTGGAGAAATAGAGGAAAACTGACCTTGTGGGAACCAGTCCAGGTGCATGTAAATTTTCCACTCTTGCGTTGCTCCTGGCTGGCTTTCTGCTTGGAGCTTTCTAACTCTGTGCTTTATTAGAGAGAACTGGTTGATAAAAACTTTTTTTTCCCCTTTACCTTTTAACATCTAGATGAAAAATAAAGAGGAAGAAGAAAGGCAGAGAAAACTAGAGGCTAAAAAACAATTGCTGGCTATCATGAAAGCAGATCAGATTTTCCAGGAGCATGAAAAGGAGAAAAAACGCAAAGCTGATAAGGAACATCAAAAAGTTCGAGATGCTCATATTCAGCAAATGGTAATTATTCTTAAATGTTTATACTTATCTTAGCAGTAAATATGTAATGTAGAGTTCATGCTAGTTTTCTGTTTCCCATGTGGTTTATTTTATCAAATAAGATCAGGTGATCATTATGATTATGACACAATAAAATATATAAAAAATGTGAAGAGTTAGTTTCTGTTTTTATCTGTACTGAAGTTCCCATACTAAGTTTATGTCTTTTGCACAAATATTTTTCTTCAGTGTCTATTGTGCTTTAGTAAATATTAAAGAAAATGCAAATGCATATGGCAGGTCATAATGCTTATCTTCTTTTAGTTTTTCCCCTCTTTATAACTGTAACCCAGAGATTATGTTGACTGAGATCTCATAGATTTCAGAGTTGGGGTGAATAGGGGTACCAGAGATTTTAGAATATGTGTAGAGGACCTGGCATCCAATCATTTATGACTTAACTGTTTTCCAAAATGGCTATACCATTTTGCATTCCTACCAGCAACGTATGCGAGGATAAGTTGTTCCACATCCTCATCAACACTTAGTATCATTATCCTTTAATTTTAACTACTTATAGTGTAGTGATATCTCATGGTTTTGTTTTGCATTTCCCTAGTGACTAAGATTTTGAAGGTCTTTATACATCCTTCATAGCCATTTGTGTGCCTTCTTTTGTGAAGTGTCTATTAAAATCTTTTGTGTGTTATTCAATTGGGTTTTCTTTTTTTGTTTTTCTTTAAAGTTTACTTATTTTTGAGAGAGAGTGAGAGCCCAAGCAAGGGAGGGGCAGAGAGAGGGAGAGGGAATCCTAAGCAGACCCAGCACTGTCAGTACAGAGCCTGATGTGGGGCTCAAACTCACAAACTGTGAGATCATGACCCGAGTCAAAACCAAGAGTCAGACGTTTAACCGACTGAGCCACCCCGGTGCCCCTGGATTGTTTGTTTTCTTATCATTGGGTTTTAACATTTTTTAAATACGGTAGAATATACATAAAATTTGCTATTTTATCCATTTTTCAGTGTATAGTTCAGGGCCATCAAGTGCATTTACTATCATCATTATCCATCTCCATAACTTTTTCATCATTCTGTGCTGAAACTCTATACCATTAAACAGTAACTTTTCATTCCCCCTTCCTCCCAGTCCCTGGTAACCACTATTCTACTTTCTGTCTCTATGAGTTTGAATATTCCAGGTACCTCATATTAGTGGAATCATGCAATATTTGCCCTTTTGTATCTGTATTATTTTACTTAGCATAATGCCCTCAAGATTCATCCATGGATAATATTCCATTGTATGTACATTTTCTTTATACATACATCCATCAGTGGACATTTGGGTTGTATCCATCTTTTGGCTATTGTGTATAATGCTTCTGTGGTATACAAATACCTGTTGAGTCCTGCTTTTAATTATTTTGTCTATATACACAGAAATAGAATTCCTGGATCATATGATAATTCTAGGTTTAACTTTTTAAAGAACCACCATTCTGTTTTCTTAAAGCTGAACCATTTAACAATTCCCACCATCAATATTCAAGGGTTCTAATTTCTCCAATTCTCAACACTTGTTGTGTTCTGGGTTTGTTGGTTTTGTTGTTGTTTATAATAGCCATTGAAATAGGTTTGAAGTGGTATTTCACTTGTGGTTCTCATTTGCATTTCCCTAATGATTAGTGATGTTGAGCATCTTTTCATGTTTATTGGCCAGTTCTATTCAGCATAGATGGGTTAGCAATAAACCATTTCAGTTTATGTATTTATGGAAATAACTTTGTTTTCATTTCATTGGGTATAAAATTACTGGATATCATTTTTCCCCAGCCCTTTGAATATATGATTCCAATGTCTTCTGGCCTTCATTGTTTATAATTAGAAATCTACCATTAATCATATTGTTGGTCCCCTAAATGTGATATATCATTTTTCTCTTGCTGGTTTCAAAATTTTCTCTTTATTTTTGGCTTTCAGCAGATTGACAGTTTGATAGTCAACCAATAATGTGGGTGGAGTTCAGTTCAGTTACGTTAAGCCAGTAATGCTGTTACTCCTGCTATATAAGTTGTGTATGGGTTGAGGATGTTATTTCTAAGAACAGCAAATTCACAGTTTCCCCTGGCTTTTAATCTTTGCTAAGCTCACTGGGGTCTCCTGTGTGAATGTGTAGTTTACCAATTAGTCAAGGATGTTCATAGAGTTTATTATTTCAGTCCTTCTCTACCCATCTCACTTCCAGAAACTCATCCTTAAATTTCTAGCTGCTTTGCTACTCAACCCAAATGAAATCTGCCATCATTGTCCAGCAAACCTGCAAGTTTTCACCACCTGAGCTGAAGAGATAGCAATGGCCCCCAGACAAGAATGCCATAAACTTGCAATTTTTACCTGATTTAGTAGCAGTTTTTCATGAAAACACATTTGTCAAGTAGTTGCCTATACATTGTCACATACAGTGCTCGGAAATGGGGATTTTAATAATTTTTAATAATAAGTTTGTTTTTTGTGGAGGCGAAATGGCTAACTTCCTCATGTAGCCATTGCCAGAAGTAGGATCTGCCCAATTATTTTGAAGCAAATCCCAGATATCATTTCATCAACATATATTTCAGTATGTATCTCTAAAACTCAGGGACTCTATAAATTTACACAATCATAATTTCATTATCATGTCTAACTCAATTAATATTCAGTGTTTAAATTTCCTTCAAATTGTCTCATATTTTTTAGTTTGTTGGTTTTGTTTAATTTTTTTTAAAGTATGCTCCACACCCCACGTGAGGTTTAAATTCACAACCCTGAAATCAAGAGTCGCATGCTCTACCAACTGAGCCAGCCAGGCGCCCCTTAGTTTGTTGTTTTAATCAGGATCAAATAAGGTCTGTATATTCTATGTGGTTGATATGTCTTTTAAATCTCTTTTATCGAACACTCCTCCTCCACCCCTATCCTCTCTTTTTTGTCTTAAGTTCTGCCTTTTTGTCTTTATTGTGTTTGTCTTGCAATTTATTAGTTGGGGGGTTTTACTAGTTGACAGAGTTTCTTGTCTTTTGGAATTACTACAGTCTGGATTTTTATGGTTGAATCCCAGTGATGTAGTTTATTATGTTCCCTGCATTTCAGATACAATTTAGTTTGGGTCAGATTCAGGTTCAAATCTTTTGGTGAAAATTCTTAGGTGGTGTTAATTCCATCAGAAGGCACTTAATGACTGTTGTCATTTTCTGTGACATGAACAGCCTTTGATGATCATTGCTTGATCTCTTAGTTCATGAGGTGGCAAGACACTGATATTCTCTCATTTCTTCTTACTCATATGCTCAAGTCATCAAAGAACTTTTCAGGATCAACAATTTGGCATCCCTCAGGTACATTTTTTAAAGACAGGATAAATGCTTGATAATTTCCCTTTATTTTCCAGTATTCAAAATAATTCTCTAGCATCCTCTAAATATGCTTATTACTTTAGCCCCATCTGTTATAATTTTTAGGATTGTAAAACAATATTTTTGAAGTTTCTTTATAAATCTATTTATGCTTAATGCATATCAAAATTGAGGCATCAATCTTATGATCCATTATGGCAATCCTTCACTTCCATTGTCACTTCCTTTCTGTACTTCCTTAATGTCTTTATACAAATTGCTGCCAAACGAACATATCCTAATTTCCCTGCAAGTTCCCAAATTATAGCATTTTACCTTTTATGAGAGTGTTTTTGTGCTTTTTTTCTTAATCTTTTTGAACATCATTTTCTACCTTTTCAAACTTTTGATATTGTATATTGTATCACCAATTCAACAAATAGCACATAAAGCCTTTTTTTTTAAACATAGAAGACTTAATTTTGAATTGTAGGACTAATAAAAATTTGGTATTTCATATTGTTATGGTTGCTCTATTTCCTTATAAATTTCAATTTATGAAACTGAGGGTTGATGGGGGGTGGGAGGGAGGGCAGGGTGGGTGATGGGTATTGAGGAGGGCACCTTTTGGGATGAGCACTGGGTGTTGTATGGAAACCAATTTGACAGTAAATTTCATATATTAAAAAAATAAAAAAATAAAAAAATAATTTCAATTTATGGTGGATATCACATTTGGGCTACTATTTTATACTGAAGTGTTGGTTACTGATTTAGAAAAATATTTTCATGAACATTAAATATATTTATAAGTAGACAAAAATCACAAAACGTTTGACAAACTCAGCATTTCTTAAAATGCTAGGACAAAAAGTTTTCAGACTTAATTAAAATATAAACAGTGAGGGGCGCCTGGGTGGCTCAGTCGGTTAAGCGTCCGACTTCAGCTCAGGTCACGATCTCGCGGTACATGGGTTCGAGCCCCGGCGTCGGGCTCTGGGCTGATGGCTCAGAGCCTGGAGCCTGCTTCTGATTCTGTGTCTTCCTCTCTCTCTGCCCCTCCCCCGTTCATGCTCTGTCTCTCTCTGTCTCAAAAATAAATAAATGTTAAAAAAAATTTTTTTTAAATATAAACAGTGAAAAGAACAATGCTTTTGCAAATATGAGTTGAAAGGAAAAAAATTGAGATGTTGATAAATTTGACTTCTGGTAAATTGCTGAGAGTACTTACTCCACCCAGTTCCAGATCAATCAACCTACATTGATAAATGCCACTCATTCCAGCTTCAAATTCCTGGGAAAAGAAAATGTAATTGTTTTAATTTAGTTCAGATATTCACTGCTGATTTAATCTTATGTGGCTGGATTACATGGTATATCGGACTGATTTAGGACAGTGGGTTTGAGGGAGTTCCTTCAGAATAGTGGATGGGGGGGGGTGAGGGAGGAGGAGTGGCTGGCTGGCTCTGTTGGAAGAACATGTGACTCGATCTCAGGGTTGTAAGTTTGAGCCCTATGTTGCGTGTAGAGATTATTAAAAAAAAAAAAAAAATAGTTGATAGGTCAGGGACAGTGATTGGTACGTCTTCTACACCTGCCAAAGTACATTTTCTAAACGGTAGAAACAGCATTCTAACCTCAGTTGATTTTTACCTAAAGCTCATGCTTTTAACTATTTTGCTATATTATTTGCTTAAAGATATGGTATTGCATAAGGCTATTTTCACTGAGCCACTACTTTGAGCATACTACTGTGAGAAGCATGGGAGTTTCTGAAATAAATTATAGAGTATATACCAGTGCCCCCTGAACACAGGTTTGTACTGTGGGGGTCCACTTATACATGGATTTTTTTCAGTAAATACATGATTTTTTTTTTTTTTTTTGAGATTTGCTACCATTTGAAAAAACTTGCAGATGAACCACATAGAAATTTTTTTAAAAATTAAGAAAAAGGAAAAAAAAATTAAAAAATAAAAAATAAATAAAAATTAAGAAAAAAGTATTAAGAATGCAGCATTGAATACATATATGCATATGACATGTTGACTTTATATTATCAGTTAGGCTTCTGATCAACAGTAAGTTATTAGTAAAATTTTGGGGGAGTCAAATTTATACATGAATTCTTCACTGTGCCAGGAGTTGGTGTCCCTAACCCCCATGTTGTTCAAAGTCAGGTGTAGTTGTGAAGTCAGAACTTGTCATGTATCAATGAATTTAGAAAAAAGTATATATACAACTTCAAATGCTATATTTAGAAAATTGCACCAATATGAAATTGCATTTTCTTTCTTTATAGGCCAAAAATAAATTTAATGCAAAACAAGAAAAACAAGCAGAATTAGAGTATTGCAGACTTACTGAAGCTCTTATGGCTGAAAAGGAGAAGGAATTTCAGGATTATGCCAGAGAAGTAATTGAACTTGAGTCTGAATCAACAAATAAATATATTTATCCTCTTGTAAAAGCTGTACAGGAAGGACATGGAGGTGGCCATGGACCTGTTTTTGTGGACAGAGGTGGAATAAGACCCAGTTATCAGGCAAATGATGTCACTGGAGTCCAGCTCCCTTTTTGTAACTCTCAGGGACCAAAATATAATTTTCAAAAGTCTAAGGGAAGGCTAGGTTTTACATGGTAGAAAAAGGTTTATTTTTGATTGAGAATATTAAGGTGTAACTAATATTATGAGCTACAAATAAATGAATTTTATGCTTATGATTTGTTAATAAAGCTGCTCATCTAAGTGCAATTATGTCTAATTGATTAACTACCAAAGTTTAATCCAAATCCCTTTGATAATACACATAACAACATGTGTAATTTTAGCCTTTAAAAAATATGTACTCAGTGGCATTAAGTATATTCATAATATTGTGTAATCATTACCATTATCTAGTTCCAGGACAATTATTTCATTGCTCCAACTGCAAAATCTATCCATAAGCAGTCACTTCCCATTCCCTCTCCTTCTCCCTAGCTTCTGACAACCACTGATCTGGTTGGTCTCTATGGATTTGCCTATTTTGGGGTATTTTATATAAATGGAATCACATTGTGGCCTTTTGTGTCCAGCCTATTTCATTTAGCTATTTTCAGGTTTTGTCCATGTTGTACCATTATCAGTACTTTGTTCCTTTTTTATAATTGAATATTCCATTGGAAGTATTTTTCTCTTCAGCAGAAATTTATGTATTTATGCTTCAGTACATAATTTTTAGTTTCAAAAAACACTACTGTTATTACTAACACCATGATTATGGAGTTTGATTTCTTTGTGGTTTATAGAGTATCTTGCTAGACATGTGCAAATTACTGTTTTCAAGTTACCTGACAATTCTTCTGTAAGTAGTATTAACTACTTATGAGCAGTATTAACATATTATGAGCAACTTGATACACAGGTGACTGTGAGGATGATGGCATCCAATCTGACTGGAAGTCTTGAATTGTAGAGTAAGTTTCACACATCCCATCGGTAACTGTGCTTGAGTGAAATACAAATGATTTTCCTTTTTCACATGGATACTAAATTAGTATTTCTTTTGGCCTAGGGTTGCCACCACGTTAAAATTACCCAGATGCTAAGGCCCAATGAACTAATAGTCTGGAAACCTCTGCCATGTATCTTTTTCTTTAAATTCCGTATTAGAGAGTACTGTACATTATTTAGGGGTGATTATTAGTTTTGGATGAAACCCTCTTCACATTATAAAACAGAGAACATGTTTCTGCAAAATGGTTAATTTCATAAGTGTTTTATAATCAACTTAGTTGAGTGAAGAACACAGAACACCAAAGACATTACTAGTTTTTTTCCTTACATATACAGTTTGATTGTTTTACTTTCAATCGGGCTGGGCTTTCCACTAGAGTTAAGCACATTAAAAACAAAAGCGCTATGCAAACTTTTAAAATTAATCACAAAACAACTAAGTGAAAATAATTGAGTTATAAAGCACTCCAAGCAGTGGAAACACAACTGTTGTAACCTGCCAATTTGATAAACCCATAGCTAGGGGAGCCTGGGTGGCTCAATTAAGCATCCAACTCTTGATTTCCGCTCAGGTCATGATCTCATGGTTTGTGGGATTGAGCCTTGCATTGGTCTTTGCACTGACAGCATGGAGCCTGCTTGGGATTCTTTCTCACCCTCTCTCTCTGCCCCTCCCACACTCATATTCTCTCTCTCTCAAAATAAATAAACTTAAAAAAAAAAAGAAAGAAAAAGAAATCCATAGCTAAAATGTGGGGCTAAGAAATTTGGGTATGGGGTAGGAGGTATAAAAACTATGAATCAGTGCTTAAAAATAAAAAGGAAATACAGTATTAGGTTGGGAAATATGTTTAAGAAGGAAACCTAGAGAGCAATGAAAATAGGAAAAGCAAATTGATACTAAAAGTATTTTAATACACAATTAATTTACACAGTCCATATGAAGCACTCACATTTTTACATATTCTCCTGGCTAAATAAAGCATTTAAAAACACTCCAGAATTTGAGAATTTAATATCACCTGTTAACACATACAAACCACTGAATGGTCAGAACATTTTTATCTAACCATATATATTTTCAGTGACTTTCAAGTTGGTGCATTTTCCCTAAATATATCTAATTTAAATAAAAATGAAACTAAACAAGAAACCAAAAACTAGACAATTTGTTTTACGAGTCAATTAACATCTATATGGCTTTACAATGTTAAGTGTTATATTAAAACTGGCAGGCACAGGATATAATACAGTGTTCCCAATGCTGAGAAATTTGGAGGAATTAAAAAGCAAATGGTAGCATTCCAGTAGATAGTAATACAAATTTCAAATCTAACCTTAAGTTTGCTGAGGCAAAAGACACATTGCAATCTGAAGCATTATGATTGAACATTTACACTAGAATTTATCTCCAAACCTTCTGGAAGTCATCACTGCTGATTAAATTCTTAAAGAAGTTCAGTATTGTTAAACTCTTTGCTCAGTTTTTCCTAATACAAATTCTATATCCCCATGGGTAAAATAAAAGTATTTTTTAGTTGATTTATCTTCATTATTTACTTTTAATAAAAATAAAGGTTGAATAACTAATACAACAGTAATTTTAAAAATACAAAACAAACTGTTATAGTTTATTTAATACAATGTTTAACTATAAAAGTTGATAGTTTCAGAGTTTAAATTCTGTAAAATGCAGTTTGCAGAAAACAGTTTTAACAGTTACTAGACTAATGATAAGAGAAGCAGCATTTTGAAACTAATTATACAATGTGACAACAGCTTTATTCCTAAATTTCATTAAAAAAATATACATCACAGTGACTTCTGAGCTAGGAAAAGAAGTGCATTAACTTCATTTAAGTTTTTCCCTTCCACAAAGAGAGCAGCCACAACTTTTAACATCTCCACATACAAATACCCAATTCATTTATCAATCCTTCAAAGTACTAGAAACACACAAAAGAGAAACAAAATATACAGCATAGGCTTTTGGTAACACAGGAATTTGCTTTAAAAAAAAAAAAAAAAAAGCAGAAACACAAATTAATCCCACCACTTCCTCCTACACCTAAAAACAACATCCCTCAACAACTCCCTTCTCCAACCCTGCTGATTTTTAATTTATGTGATTTTTCAATGTTTACATCTTGTGTCACACCACAGGCCAGAATTTGCATTTGTCTGAATCCTTTCAAGGCAGTTGGGAAACCCACTATGGGCAGGTGTCAGCCAATGCTGTACTTCCTGGAGTTTATTACTTTTTAAAACAAGTATTTGTAACAAAACATATCTTTTCACAGTAAGGTTATAAATCTACAATCCTTGGAGAGTTTATTCAACTGTAAATGTATGAATACTAAATTGAATAATTACAGTACACATGACCAAAAGAAGACAGAAAAATACCCATTTTATGTTTCTTTATAACAACCAACTCTATATGGTATATATTTAAAGTACCTTCCAGTGAAGGTAAAGGGAACAAGTTTCTGTAGAAATTTCCTATAAAAGGTTCAAAGTGTGATGAAAAAACCCTGCCACCTGGAGTAAAGCACAATGAGCTACTAAAAAAATTAAAAAAGAAAAAAAGAAAAAAAACTTGTTCCATATACCAACTTGAAAACAAATCAGAATTGTCCATTAATATCACTACTCAAAATACTGGAAACCCAATGTGTTCCTGTCCATAATATTAAGAAATATTTACTTTTCAGTTTAATATCTTTCACTGGGTACAAGAATCAGAGGCCATTCAGCAAAGCCAATATGAATCAGTATCACACTTGTGCAAAGACAGATTTAGCAAATTTTTTGAAATTTCTGTGAAGGCTTTGATTAAGAAATTCTATCAGAACGTACAATACTCTATGAACTCATTAACTGTAGAGTAATTTAAAAATATTTTAATGGAACCCAGTAGATTCTTTACATTAACATTGATCTCTCTGTAGTGTCAATTTCTGTGGCAGATGGTTAACCCAAAATAGAATGATATAATCATAAAAACAATTCTCAGATATTGCCAAACAATAAAATAAACCAATTAAATATCTTTAGTGAATATGAAGTTAAAGATAGTTGGAGGTAAACCATAAGCTCAGACATAACTATAAAATCAATCTGACAGGAAAGAAAGAGCCGGCTTTCAGGAAGGAGTATATTCAAAGTAAAAGCTAAAGGTGCCACAACTATTAAAAATGTAATAAAAGGACTGTTTGAGCTATGTGCTATTCAGATGCAAAGGCAGACTTGAGGTACAGTTAATGCTGTTTAATTATTTTCTAAATATTTTTTATATTCGGAAAATAAAATCTGATTGTCATCTTTCATCTCAATTTCTTTACCGTATCTATTCTACTGTAAAAAGAGTTTTTAAACGTCTATCGATCTTAGCACAGAGTTGCTCTTTTGATAATCAGAACAGGAGAATATTACTTTCAGAAATTTGAATTTTTCCCCTTATGGTTACTGGTCTGTAATTTTTAGTAGATAAAGCTCTGGAATCAGACAACATTAAGTATTTTTACTTAGCATGGGTTTGTTGTTATTAGAAATCCTTTCTTAAATAGCACCACCTTTCTTGAAGCTCAAATAGTTTATAACAAATTTTAAAAATGCAACTTACTGAATTTTAAGATAACTAGTTTAAAATATGTAACAGATTATATAGCTTGGAACTCAAGACTGAATCATCCCTAACTAAGGTAGGGTTTGTGGTCTAAGTCTCTAAGGAATCAATCACCCCAGATTATCATAAATATCTATTACCATTATCATCAGGAAAATAAATTTAAAAGGACTCCACTGTAGAAATTTGCTTCAAGATAGTCCGAACAATTTTATAATCATTACCTACTATTCTTTATACAAACAGCTACCACAACGCCAAATGTGTCATTACTGTATTAATCAATATGGAAAGTATTATGTTAAGCACTGTTTTGCTCAGTACAAACAGCACTGAGTTAGTTACTGGGTTTTCCAAGAAGCTACCTTGGTTAAGAGGTGACACTACATTGACAAATATTAAAGTACAAAACACTCTAAAGGCTACTATTAATTGGAATTCTGAAATTTCTTCTCAAATGAGGCAGGTTTTGTGTTTGCTGGATGTTCAATATTTTATTTAGAAGAGAAAAATACAAGAAAAAAGGCCACACATCACAAAAACAGCAATATACAACACACAAAATTCTAAATGGACTTTGGGTATCTTTATTGTTTAACTCTGTAAGCTATCAAATTTTGCAACTTTCTACTCTACTCTATGTGGCAATGTTACACATGCCAAGCTAAAATAATGTTAACAATAATGGTATAAAGCCATCTGAATAGAAAGAAACCAGAGTCATAAACATGCTATACCCTATTGTGATACATATATAGAAAAGATGCATTTTCTTGCCATTTGAAACTCACAGCTATGAGATTTAGAGAAGCCAGCTCAAGTTAAAAAAACAAAACCAAAACAACAACCATGCAGAGCTATCACTCAACTCTATATAGATCAGTGGCCAAAAGAGAAATCTTGGAAGTTAATATGTCAATACTAACAATTTTTAGAATCTGTCTAACTTAAAGACCTGCACAAGTGGTATATTTTAGTGAGTAAAGTATCTTCATTTTAGAGAAGGGTAATGATAATAAAAATAAAACAACGTTCCCCAAAGCAAAAGTTTCATCTCTTCAGATCAAAAGCAACATACAATTGAGAATTACAATCTCATCTTCTAAGGTAAGTTCTTGTCAAATGCTGTATAACAGCAAGTCAAACTCAATCAGTACATCAACTGAAAAAAAGTACTCAACTATTTTTGTAGACAGTTCAGTAAAACAAAACTTGGTAGGAAAAATATTAGTATGAATCAAGCTATGAATGAAATTAAGAAGAACATAGGAAGTGCAATATAAATATTTTAAAGCACAAATCACTAAAAAATCCAAAGTGATGACTTAAGATCTCAAGTTATTAGGATCCTGCTTTTCTGTGTAATTAAAAGCTGTTGTGCTGCTGCAAGCCTCTATTACAAATGCAGTCAGAAAATCTACACAAGATTTCTTCTACCTAGTGGCTTCTAAAGTTACTTTAAACATGAGAAACACAAGCTTATGTAACAATGTATTCCAACAATCAGTTACCCTTGTTTTGAACTGGCTGATCACACAAACTGGGATGTAGAAAAGCGTATCTGCTATTATTGGCTGATTGTTGCAACACAAAAATGCATACATGAAATAGTTAAACACAGCACACAGTATTACACCAAAATGTTTTTCTCATTTCAAGTTTATTAAAACTTTAGCAGTACAAATTATCCAGGTTGCAGATTATCAAAAGATCAACTCAATAAAGTCCACATTAAAAAAAAAAAAAAAAAAAAAAAAAAAAAAGACAAACATAAAACCCAAAAACAATGAAAAGAGGGAAACAACATAAAGGAGATTCATCAGCAAGTCTTTAAAACTTAAAATTTCAGACAGAATGGAAATAAGTTTACACAACTCACTCATCCACTTTTATCTTCATCTGTTCCAGGGCTTGATTCATGATCAAATTTTTTATTTTTATCATGTATGTGGTCATTTTCTTGACTCTTTGATTTTTGGTTTTCTTTTTCCACTGAGGACCTGGTCTTCTCATCCTCCTTATTTTTCAATGTGGAGAACTTTAATTCATTGTCCTGACTACTGTGTTTTATTTTTGAGAATGGACTTTGATCTCTATCAGCCTTTTTTTCCCTATTATTATTTGAGCTATTATGATCACGATTTTTAGAGTACATTCTCTTCTCACCCTCAGAATTTTCTTTTCTGTGTGAACTTTTACTTTCTTGGTTTCTATATTTTTCTTTGTTTCTGCTTTGACTTTCTTCTCTCTCTGAACTCCGTGAATCTCTCCTCCTCCTCCTCCTATCTTTACTTCTCGATCTTCCTGGTGTTGCTCTTCTCTCTCGGCTTCGGGACCTTCCTCTTCTCCTGTACTCTTGCTCCCTGTATCTATGGTACTCCTTGCTCCTGCTGCGATCTCGGTCATGGCTTCTAGATCGCACTCTTCTGCTCCTGTCCCTACTTCTGCTTCGGTCTCTTGTTCTACTATTGTAACTGTGTTTGCCTTTAGTGACATCACGTTCTCTACTCCTAGACTGTGCACGTCTATCTTTTTCCTTACTTTTATTATGATCATGCTCATTACTTTTTGATTCTAACTGTTTAGATTTCTCTTTACTTCTACTTCTTTCCTGATCTTTTCCTTTAGAATCACACTTTTCTTTTTCTTTAACAATCTCATGATCCCTTTCTTTACTCCTTGACCTCATCCTCTTTTCTTCATGTCTATTATGCTTTGTGTCTCTTTCTTTACTCTTTGATTTCTCTTTGCTCTTACTCCTACTTTTAGATTTGGCCCGTTTCTTCACTTTGTTTTTATTATATTTATCATCTTTTTCTGAATTTCTTCTGATGTCTCTCTCCTTACTGTTAGATTTATGGTCTTTAACTTTCTTTTCCTTTTCATTTTTTCTGTTTGGACTCTCAGACACATGCCTGTGATCAGTTATTTTTTTCTCTTTTACTCTAACTGGGCTTCTTTGATTTTCTTTTAGTTCATTTAATTCACTCCTAAAAATGAGAAAAAAAGTTTTTTGGAAGTTTTATTAGAAAAGGGATGGTGTCCATTATTAGCTAAAATGGTATTCTATTTTCCTTTAAATATTCAGAAATAAATGAAATGGCTATAAGTAAAACTTTATGCATAAGAGTAAAAAAATACTTGTCACTACATTTGAAATAATATAGTTAAATCTTACTTATCCCCTTTGATCCATCTTTCACCACTTGATACCCTCATCCTTTGTGCTCTCTGCATCTCTTGCCTCCAATGTGGAGGAGTCTCACTACGTCTGAAACGATCCCTTGATCTGGATCTAGAAGGAGTTCGGTAACGCTTAAGAAAATAAAAAGGGAAAAAAATTAACATATAAAAATATAAAAGCACTGCAATAATACCTGAAGTATATACATTTCTAGGTTCAAGTAAAATGTCTGGTATTTCTTATACCCTCTATAATAACTAAAATTTCCTAATTTTCAGGTATGAAACCAGTGAGGTGAAAATACTTTAAACAGACACTCATACTGTAAATTCCCAATAAAAAGCATTAGCCACACAAACTCTAGCCACTTACGTCCTCTCTGTAGAACTGTCCTATTTAAGTGATACTACTATCAAGTAGAACCCTTACAAGTTGCCAAGTTCCAATTTGGAAATATATATTCTTGATGTGTCAAAGCAAACATTTCCCATATTATGAGAAAAACTGAGTAAATGCACTGATGTTCATTTATTCCACCAATATGTACTCAGCTCTTAGAATGGCCAACTGCTCTACCATGTATTGAGGAAACTTTAGTGAGCCAAGACATATCTGGATTTTGGTCTTTTAGAAATTGTATTCTACAAGGCTAGGAAACCCACAGACAGATATATAATCACAGATACTAATAAGCATAAATGCAGCTATAATTAGAATCAGTGTAAAAGAAGTACAAGGTGCTCACAGAATATGTAACAGAGAGATCTGGCTTAGTACAGGGAAAGTTAAATATAACTTAAAAAGCTGAAAACTAACATGTATGAGGTATGAGAAGTTACAAAGGCAAGGGTAATGAAAAGGAAGTAAAAATGAGAATGGATGGGTAAGGAAGAACATGTGAAGCATGAAAAATATGATATTTGAAGGTTCTGAGACAGGAAAAATAGCATTTGTTAGAAATGATCACAAGATAGATCAGTATGGCTGAAGATAAAAACTGTAAGGGAAGGTAGTACTCGAGAGCACTGATAAGGTAAGCAAGGGCTAGATTTTGTGAGGTCTCATAGGCCATGGTAAAAATTGTAGATTTACCCTGAGATCAATGGCAAAGGAGTGATATAATCAGATTTTCATTTTTAAATGACTATTCTGGATGCTGTTTAGATAAAGAATTGTTATCAATGATTCTCCAAATGTGATCTAGGGATCCCAAGACTCAGGGGATCTGTGAAGTCAAAACTATTTTCATCAGTGAATCATGTTACTTGCCTTTTTCACTTTCGTTCTTTCATTATCGTACAGGGGAGTTTTCCAGACTACCCGACATTTTAGTATCTTTGCTTTCATTGCTAATGATATGTGTGCTTATACATTTCTACATTTTTAATAGTTCTTGGTTTTAATTTCTAAAACAGTAAATATAGATAGATATAATCCACATTACAAAATCTTTGGGTCCAAGACCCTAAGACAAAAGAAAGTTTGAGAGCTGCCATGAGAACAGTTAGAAGGCCACTTACAGTTCAGAGAATATACAAAGGTAAACTAAATTAAGGTGTGGGAGTAGAGCTTGAGAGAAACAGATGGATTTCAAAGTATTGAGAAGGTTGAACTGACAGGATTTGGTGATGGACAGCAGAGAAATGAAATCATTCTTGGGCTTTAAGTAACTACACAGGAGGTGGTATCTGTCACCCGGAACACGAACCTAAGGGAGAATTACGCCTAAAGAGGAACTGCTTATGCTCAGGATTATATATGCAGAGTTTGAGGTGTCTGTGAGGCAACTCGCCAGCTGTCAGATAAACCCTGGTACCAGAAGAGCAAATGAGAATTATCAATATATGGTAGCCACTGAAGCCATGAGAGCGATGAGACCACCAAGGAGCAGGTGCACAACGAAAAGAGTTGGAACCCATGATACTACACTATTAAAGGCTAGCTACTGAAGTATGAACTGGCATTGGAAATTCAAAACAGACTGGCCAGAGACAGAAAGAAAATATGATGGAAGCAAAGGGCAAGAGTATTACAAGGAGGGAGATTAAGTAAGACAAAGACTGAAAGGACTCGCTGGATTTTGTGACATGTAGCTGACCATATAGCAAGTGCTATTTTCAACAGAACAGTAGAAGACAAACTGAAACAGTTTAGGAAGCAGGAAATGAGTAGGAAGTGAAGAAATAATAAACCAAGTATAGCTCGGTTTCTAAAAAGTTTTGAAAGCACAAGATATTTAAATTCTGAAAGGGAGAATCCAGTAAAGAGAAAGAGAATGAGATATAAGAACCAGGTTAATTTTTATGAATTTTTAACAAGATTAGCAATACAGTGGTCAGGAAGTAACATGGGGGCACAAAACACTGACTTCATTTTACACTGTGTACATGTAAAATCTACTAATATCCCATGCATTTTCAGTTTAGAAATACCAATATAAAGAAGTTACTATAAAAAGAGAATATATAATTGAATATCCATATCTACTCTAAATTTTAGTTACTTATGTACAAAACAGTATTTAAGAAACACTCGAAGATTATGATAAATGCCAATATTATCAAGATTTTTGGGAAAAGAATCACCTACCCTTGGTCCTCTTCCTTTAATTTTCCTGCCAGACCTAGTAACTAAAAGTCGCCTCTGGTATGAAGCAGGCTGGGAGTTAGGTGGATTACTAGAAGGAAGCAAGGGAAAAATTAAAACATACAATTTTATAAAAATGAATCTAGAAAATTTGGCTTTATGGATCTAAACTAATTTAAAAACTTAAAAATCAGTAGTTCTCAACCAGGAATGTTATCAATTCCTAGTAGGTATCTGGAAAAGTATGGGAGCATTTTTCAACTGTCAATGACTAGAGAGTGCTACTGGTACTTAGAGCCACGAGTCAGGAATGCTAAAGTCTTATAGTGCACGAGGATGAAGAACTAACTATTCTGCCCGCAAATGCCAGCTGTGTGCTGAGGAACACTGCTATATAGCCATTTTTAAGATGAAATAAACTTGACAGGGGACGCCTGGGTGGCTCAGTCGGTTAAGCGTCCGACTTCAGCTCAGGTCACGATCTCACGGTCCGTGAGTTCGAGCCCCGCGTCGGGCTCTGGGCTGATGGCTCAGAGCCTGGAGCCTGCTTCCGATTCTGTGTCTCCCTCTCTCTCTGCCCCTCCCCCGTTCATGCTCTGTCTCTCTCTGTCTCAAAAATAAATAAACGTTAAAAAAAAAAAACAAAAACAAAAAACTTGACAGTGTTAAGGAAAATCAACACAAGAGTTCATATAGCTCAGCATTGGTTGGATGCCGCTGAGAGAACAATTTTAAAACTATCTTATTCCAAAGTAGCTTATAATCCCTTAAGCATTTGTTCACTGTTAAAAGAACTACAGAGAAGAGTATTTAACGAGAAGTAAGCAGACACAAGCTGATGTGAATTAACAAAACGTTTACACCATGGTTTAGTACCACAGTTTACATCAAAAAGGGAAAACTGTTTTCAAAAAATAATGAGTTAATATTTAATTAGCATAAACAATACACATATAAGTTATGTTTTGAAAAGTTGACTGTAAAGTAGTTCAAACATTTTCTCAGCAATATTTGTTTCCTTAAAAATATTCTTTCTTAACACTTGAGGAAAAATTAACTCAATCCAATCCATCAAGATTATCTCAAGTTTCACACAACTAAAACTTTTTTTTTTTACACTAAGACTTATTTTTATATTTTTACTGTAGTGTGAAAGTATAGGGGAGATACTCTGAATTTTATTACTTTTATAACAACAAATTTCTAGTCATAAATAAGAAAAAGGTCTCAATCTTTTTTCTGTTTTTGCACATAATTATTAAAATGATTTATAAAGAATCAAAAAGCCTACTAATACTAATTACATGAATTTATGGAGAAAAATCTTCGAAGAAGTTCTATATGATATCAATTTTCATTACTAGAATACTATAAATTAGACATGGAAAACAGCCTTTTTGCCCTATTAAAGGTTCTTACTTTTTTAAAAGTAAAGTTTAATATATTCAAATAACACAGTAAGCTTGTTTTAAATGGAATTGAAGTGGAATTGGTACACATCTTTTTGGTATCTGCACTGCTTACTTTTTAAAAAGTAACTTTTTACTCAAAATCTGTTTGAATTATTCAGTCAGTTTATCTTATCAGCTATGTAGTTATTAGCAAAAAGGACCTTTGTTAGCATTATCCTATTAAAAATATTTCAATGTTGGGACAAGGTCACCAATTAAATCCTGTTTAAAGTAAGACTTAAAAAAAAGTTCGATTATGAAGAGTGCAGGGCACTCTATAAGATATACACATTCACGTACCACTCTCTCTCTCTCTCCCTTTCTCTGTTTTTCCTTTCTTTTTCATCCGCTTTAGGGGGACTTTTTCTCATTAGGAATCGATTTTCAGGTATAGGAGGGATCTCTTCTGGACGGACAGTAGACTGCGGTTGTGCTTCAAGATTTTCAGTCTCACTTTCGCTAGATGCGCTTAACAGAAAACACACAAAACAAATTCCATTTGGTTATTATGCACTTGTCCCAAATTTCCAACTGTTGGGATTTCTTTCCTTTTTAAGAAGTCACAATACATATGCCATCCTGCCCCCAACTGCAAAGATTCAATTACAAAGGGAAAAATCCTCCTTCATTCCTCTGATAAACCAACCCAAAACCCAAACCAACTGTTTCCATTATCACATTCTCAGAAAGTATTTTCCAATAAAATGGTTCTAAAATATGGAACTCCATTGGCAGTGTACTCTGATAAATTTAAAAGTTAAAAATGTAGGTAAAGAAATTAATTGCTTTAAAAGCAAAAGACATATTAAGACATGTTTTAGTACAAACATAGATTATTTCAGACAAAACAGAAAAGAAAGTAAATGCACTGACATTATTTGCTTTTACTCTTGTGCTATCATAGCAACAAAAGAAATAAAGGACTAAAAAAGCAAGACAGATTGTTACAAACAATAAAGACAATAATCACTGGTTTCCTGCAATTCTCACTAATCCTCTATTCCTCCTATAAAACATAAACCTATGAACCCAAAAGATCATTTCACTAAGTTCAGAGAAACAACTGAATTGAATGGTTTTACTGAAAATGGAAATGAATGTACCTAAATTTAATCTATAGACTATAGAATCAAAATGGTCTTACACTTGGGGCACGTGCGTGGCTCGGTCGGCTAAGCATCCAAACTTTAGCTCAGGTCATGATCTTGCAGCTCATGGGTTCAAGCTCTACGTTGGGCTCTGTGCTGACAGCTCAGAGCCTCCTTCGGATTCTTGTCTCCCTCTCTCTCTGACCCTCCCCTGCTTGCTCTCTGTCTCTCTCAAAAGTAATAAATAAATATTTTTAAAGAATGGTCTTCTACTTCATGGTATGGAGTATTTCTCACTATTTTCATATTGCCATATAATCGATCCAAAATCCCAATAGATTTACTTACAAACAGAAGGGAATAAGAATATAAAGCCTGTATTATAAAAGTAAAGTTAAAACCTTTTCTTGCTTTTCTTTCGCTTCTTCTTTTCTTTCTTGTGTTTTCGGGAATTTTTCCTATGTTTCTTTTTTCTTTTTTTTGATTTCTCTTCAGAAGCACTTTCTGAATCAGAAGAATCGGAAGAGGACTGAGAATCACTTGAGCTATCTGAGTCACTAGATGAGGAGGATGATGATGATGATGACTTATGTCTTTTCTTTTCTTCTTTCTTAGCTTTAATAAAAAACAAAAAGGTTTTTGGTCAACACTTTTTAGACAGAATTTAGATTTGCTGCAGATCCTCACTAAGTCCAGTACTTAACACTTAGCTCATCCAGCTATCTGAACTGAGGGGTACAGGAAAGGAGTCAAGATTTAGGGTTAGAATACAGGTCTCTGGATTCACAGATCAAAGTTGATCTACTACACTAAGGAACTGGAATAATAACAGGTCTAAAACACTAATCTTAGGAAACATTTGAAGGATTGTTTCTAAAAAGCACAGAATTATTTAAGAGTCCAAGATTCTAATCTTCTTGTGGTTTTTTACTTTTTATCTTATTACCAAGATTAGAGATAGAACTGTAGAAGAGAAATAACACATACAAAAAAATATTCCACATGAATGTGGAAAATAAGAAACATGACTCCGCTGACATTGGCTGGTTTCAATGCCTGAGCATTCCTCTAATGATTAAGAAATTTAGCTTAGTTGAAGAGCAGACTCAGCATAGAGGGCAGTCATTTACCAATGGTTAATAACTAGGATTTGGTGTCTCTACAAAAAGTAATTTCAAATTGAAATTTTATTTTCATTGAAATGGATTCCCAAACTCAACGCTTTAAGGACTAGGCACCTTAACATAAATAAGTGAGGTTAACCAGGTGTGCTACAACAAGAACTGGGTAAATATAAGACAAACCGAATAGAGTCTGACTCCTCTAAAGGTATTCTAATTCAAACCACAGTGGACTTAAAGTGAAATCAGGCCAAAGATGGGACAACATCAATATATGGAGAACTATAATAAACTGGAACACATCAAACATATTAGAATCCATCAGTTCATATTGGTAAATAAAGTATAAAGCATTTACTTGTTTTTCCTTATATAAACTGTGCCACAGGCTAAACAGTAGATGAAAGGAAGATGCTCTTTATCACAAGTTTTCCAAAGAATAAATGAAGCAGGAGTTTGCCTCTAACTACAAAGTTATATGAAATGGATAAAAAAACATTACATAACAAAGATGCAATCAGTATAATCCATTGTGTGCAATAATGGGAAACACTACAGGATAAATGACCTAGCTTGTACAACAAAAAATCTCAAGGAAACATAAAGGGGATGGTAGAGGGAATCTATTAAAAACAAAATTAAAAGAATCTTACAACCCCCATGTCTGAACCTTACTTGGATTCAAATTCAAATATTAAAAAAAATAACATTAATGAAATAATTAGAAATTTGAACAGTCAGGAATATTTAGAAATATAGATAGGTGTACGTGTGTATGTGTATACCTATGACCACAATTTTTTTTAAAGAATAATTTTATGGATCAAATAATGAAAAAATTATTGATTAAATGTTATGCCTAGAATTTGCTTTAAACTACCAAAGGGAGGGGGTCGTGGGTGGCTCAGTCAGTTAAGCACACAACTTCAGCTCAGGTCATGATCTCGCGGTCTGTGGGTTCAAGCCCTGCGTCAGGTTCTGTGCTGACAGCTCACAGCCTGGAGCCTGCTTCGGATTCTGTTTCCCTCTCTCTCTGCCCCTCACCGGCTCGCTTGTGCACACATGCTCTCTCTCAAAAATAAACAAACATTAAAAAAAATTTTTTTTTTTTTTAAATAACAAAGGGAGAGATGACCAGGATATAAGTAAAATGAGGTTGGCCATGACATAATTGTTGGAAGGTGGGTAAATGAACACTGTTGTTTGGTTATAGTACTTCAACCATTTTGTATATGTTAATATTTTCCATGATAAAAAAATATCAGAGGACAAAGAAAACACATCTTTAGACTACTGGTTGTTTATAGACCTTAACTGAAAGGGTTAACTGCTGGTTTATAACTTTTCCTTTAGCCTCAGGAACACCTGAGGCACAAGTGCCATATCATTCTTGAAACCCTTAACTCAGAATTCATAGGAGTGTACTAATTCCAAGATAAATGACAACCGGTCTGAAATTACTATGTCCTTTACCAAGGACTTGCAGTTCACTGCCAAAATAATTTTTCCAGTACCAATGAATGCTAACACATTGGAGAATGGGTACAAGGTATAAAAGGTGAAGGGACACCAGGTAATGGTTTCATCACACAGCCATGTTCCTCTGGATCATGAAAATAACAAGTGTGAGATGCCTGGGACATACACAAGCTCTGCCTGGAAATCATGAGATCTCCACTATGTTGTTGCTGTATAAACTGTTCTGTTTCCTGTCCGGTGTATCTTTTTAACTTTTCATTTTCTGAAAAGTTTGAGAGACAGAGTGCAAGCAGGGGAGGGGCAAAGAAAGAGGGAGACACAGATTTTGAAGCAGGCTCCAGGCTCTGAGCTGTCAGCACACTGCTCAATGTGGAGCCCAAACCTATGAGCTGTGAGATCATGACATGAGCCAAAGTTTGCTGCCAAACTGACTGAGCCACCCAAGCGCCCTTGGTATTATCCTTTCTTAAAGGAAAATAAACTTAGTGCTGAATGAAGTCTATTTTGTCTCACGAGTTCAATTGTTAACCTGAAGCCAAGACTACTACTGTTGAGGCAGAATAGGTATCTAAACATGTATAAACTGAAACATCTACTTATATATACTACAAACCTGAGAGATGGGTGGGTGGCCACGGGTAATCAAACTTAAAACTGAAGGAATAAATTAATAATAAGTAACTCTAAATAAAAATTTAAGAGCACATAATAGGCAAGCAAAATAAAAATATCCCATATAAATACAGTAATGCTTTAATTGATTACCATGATTACTAGCTCCAACCTGTATTTTGCAATGAGATTCTTTCCTATGAGAAATATACTGCAGTTGGTTTATTTAACAAACAAGCCTATTCTCCCCACCAAATGTACTGAATATATTTCAAATAACCATTATTTAGTTCACACATGACTTTTCAAGAAAACATCTGAGCGAAGCAAGATATCACAACAATACGAAATGCCAGAACTATTTGTATGGTAATATAATCTGCCTGAATACCAGATGACATCTGCTATACAAGGAAAATAAACTGTGTTTTAGGAAAAACGCCCTGGAAGAGAACTTAGAAAGCTCTAAGGTTAAAAAGGTGTCCTCTTCTGATGTTTGTCAATATTACTTTTTAAGTGAAATTTAGTTTACATGTACCTTTCCTATGATCTGCTCAGAAAAGGAGAGAAAATGACTGAGAAAGAAATGGCAAGTTAAAGAAGAGTAAAAAGGCAAAAAATAGAGACATGACAAAATCAGTATTAGTTCTAACAAAATGTATCTGGATTCTCAAAATCTGTGTTAAAACTAAAATAAAAATATGATTTAGGCACTTTGAGAATCTGACTGAAACTTTATCCTTCTCAGATCAGTAAGTACAGATGACCAAACCCCTGTACAGTCAAAAATCCACATGTAATTTTTGACTCCACAAAAACTTAACTGCAAACAGCCTGTTTGAGTAACATATTTTGTATGTTAATGGATTATATACTGTATTCCTAAAATAAGCTAGAGAAAAATATTAAGAAAACTGTAAGGAAAGAAAACACATTTACAATACTGCACTGTATTTATATATTAAAAAAAAAATCCATGTATAAGTGGAACCATGCAGTTCAAACCTGTACACGTGTTCACAGGTCAACCATTTGTTTAACTGAACAGTATATAGATCTATACCCACCATGATGCCAGGATACAAAGATAAAGAATAGTAGAGTTTATGGGGAAATTCCATAATAAACTCATAAGACATGCACCTTCCCTCACAGAGTTTAGAATCTATTTAGAAAGTAAGACCAAGAAGTGTGAACTCAATAGCAAACAGCATCAGAAAATATATATGTAAGTCCTAAGTGTTCTAAAAACTCTGACTATAGGGGCACCTGGGTTGAGTGTCCAATTTTGGCTGAGGTCATGATCTCATAGTTCGGGGGTTTGAGCCCCATGTCAGGATCTGTGCTAACAGCTCAGAGCCTGGAGCCTGCTTCAGATTCTCTGTCTCCCTCTCTCTCTGCCCGTCTCCTGCTTGCACTGTTTCTCTCTCTCAAAAATAAACACTAAAAAGTGTATATATATAAAAAAAGAAACTGACTATAAATTGTATATATATGGATTTAGAAGAGAGTATAGTCAATAAGGAAAAGAGTAAAGTAGAAAGGCTTTGAAGAATTACAGTCAGTTCCACTGTTATACAACCTATGTATTCCTATAAATCACTGTGCTATATATGAAAAATTGCACAAGAAAAACCACATGGCTTATGGGAAAAATGGGGAAAGGGGCGCAAAATTCAAACTTCATCAATGATACATAAAAAAGAATAAGAAACTAATAAAAATAGCAGCAGAGTTTTACACATGTTAAATGGTTAAGAAATACATAAATATGTGGGAACGCAAACTGGTGCAGCCACTCTGGAAAACAGTATGGAGGTTCCTCAAAAAACTAAAAATAGAACTGCCCTATAATCCAGTAATTCCACTACTGGGTATTTACCCAAAGAATATAAAAACACAAATTCAAAAAGATATATGCACCCCTGTTTACTGCATCATTATTTACCATAGTGAAATTATGGAAGCTGCTCCCACTGATAGATGAATGGATAAAGATGTGGTATATGCACAATGGAATATTACTCAGCCATAAAAAAAGAATGAAAACTTTTCATCTGCAACAACATGGATGGATCTAGAGGATATTAATACTAAGTAAAGTAAGACAGTCAGTGAAAGACAAATACCATATAATTTCACTCACATGGAATTTAAGAAACAAAACAACGAACAAAGAAAAAAGAGACAAACCAAAAAACCCCTTATAAGACTATAGAGAACAAACTGATAGTTACCAGAGTGGGACAGGATGGCTGAAATAGGTAAAAAGGATTAAGAGTACACTTATCATGATGAGTACTGAGTAACGTACAGAGTTGCTGAATCACTAAAACTAATATATCAATCAATCAAATGGCGAAAGGAATTTCTCCAAATAGAAAGGAAATAACAGAAAGTGACTTGGAATTTCAAAAAGAAAAAACAATAGAATGAGTAAAAGATAAGGGATAAAGGAATGAAATCAGTTCATATAAATGGTTCTTAAATTAAAAGATGTTGACATCAGTGATGCCTGGGTGGCTCAGCTGGTTAAGCAACTGACTCTCAATTTCAGCTCAGGTCATGATCTCAGTTTGTGAGACTGAGCCCTACACTGCGATCTGCACTGACAGCACAGAGCCTGCTTGGGATTCTCTTTCCCCACTTCTCTCTCTGCCCCTGCCCTATTCTCTCTCTCAAGATAAATAAAACTTAAAAAAACAAAACAAAACCCTAACCTATTAAGGCTGGTAAAGATTACAAGTTTGGTTGGGCCACCTGGGTGGCTTAGTTGGTTAAGCATCTTGACTTCGGCTCAGGTCATGATCTCATGGTTCATTGAGTCAAGTCCCATGTCAGGCTCTGTACTGACAGCTCAGAGCCTGGAGTCTGCTTTGGATTCTGTGTCTCCCTCTCTCTCTCTCTGCCCCTCCCCTTCTTGCCCTCTGTCTCCCTCACTCAAAAATAAACAAACATTTAAAAAAAAAAAAAAAAAAAGATTACACAGAGTTCGGCAATACGTGGCTTTGCAAAGTATATAAGGGTAATTTATTTTCTAATGTTTATTTTTTTTTGAGAGAGAGAGAGAGAGAGAGAGAGATAGCATGAGCAGGAGAGGGCAGAGAGAGAGAGGGAGACACAGAACCCAAAGCAGGCTCCAGATTCTGAGTTGTCTGCATAGAGCCTGACATGGGGCTCAAACTCACATACCATGAGATCATGACCTGAGCCAAAGTCAGACGATTAACCGAATGAGCCACCCAGGTGCCCCAGAAGGTAATTTATTTTCTTATATTCATTGTCAGTGTCTACCAAAATTACAAATGCATGACCCCTGTAGTCTATTAATTCCACTTTTAAGAATTTATTCTATGTGACCAAAATTCACATACATTTAGACCAATATACAAAATGTGGGAATGAAAATTGATGGGCAGAGATTGGAAGAAGACTTTTCATTGACTGACTATCCTTTTTGGCCTCTAAATTTTCAACCAAATTAATATATTAAATGTTAAAAACTGTAGATATTTTAAAACTTCCAAATATGACAATAATGGGATACTGCCAAAAAAACAAACAAAAAACCCTACTACTTGCCTTACCACTTACACAAAATCTATTTCAAAGTATCTGTAACAAACATTTAAGTATCCTTAAGGTAAAAATGAAACACTACCTAAAGCAAAACCACAATGCAAGTTAAAAATCATAATGGATGAAAACAAATAACAAAGAATAACACTTTAAACTTGTGGGCCATTTCTGGATAGTTTTTTAGATTATGTGATTTGCTTATCACTACGTAAAAGAATTTCCTAAACCTATTCACTGACCTTTTGGGAGGGTGGGGTAGGGTACAGTGTGATCTTTTGTTTTTTTTTTTTTAACGTTTATTTTTGAGATAGAGACAGAGCATGAACGGGGGAGGGTCAGAGAGAGAGAGAGGGAGACACAGAATCTGAAACAGGCTCCAGGCTCTGAGCTGTCAGCACAGAGCCTGACACCGGGCTTGAACTCACGAACGAACCGCAAGATCATGACCCGAGCCGAAGTCGGACGCTTAACCCACTGAGCCACCGAGGCGCCCCACAGTGTAATCTTATTAATGAGGTACTGATTCTACTAGTATGATAAAGTAAAACAAACTCCAGAACATTTTACTTGTAAAGATTTCAGGTAAAAAAAAAAAAAAAAATGCTGCCTTATTAATTTTATTTGAGATCTACAGATTTTATATCAATGAATTTCACATGAAACCTTTATATTGAAGGCAATTTCTAGGGCATCACCAAATAGGATAGAATAAAGAATAGAACTATTCCTAAAATAGGTCTCCTTTAGGTATTTTCATTTCATATTATTGGTCTCATCTCCTAGATAGTTTCTAAGTTTAACATCCCACTATCTTCCAGCACAAGTTCCATCATCACTGCTCCTAATTCCAGGTTAAGAACAATGAATGGGATCCTCTTACTATATAAATGAATCTCTGGTGTTCTTTACCGTCTCCTGAGTACAAGATTCACTGACTGTTTCCCCCATTCTATTTTTTTTGTGTATTGCCAGGCAATGTTTCCTACCACATACAGGCAAAACTTCTACTCATACAACTATCTATTGTATATCCATCTGTAACTCAGCACTTGTGTTTCTGTAATATAAAACTCTATGTAATATAGCAATGGCCCCATCTCTTATTGCATGGTCAAGGTGTGTACAGACCTCTCTTTTAACCTGAGGTCATGCCAACTCCTGGAAAATCAGTAAGCAGCTTGACTTAAGTAGTGATTTCATTCTTTGGTGGTCTATGTTCCATCCTCCATTCTGTCCCTTGACAGCCTCTACAGAAATGCAGTTTTTATTAGCCTCCAGTGTTCCATTCCTACATGTGTTGGAAGGTTCTTTTTCTTAACTCTGAACCTTCTCAGGTATATTCAAATAGCTACAAAAAACAGAATTTCCAATTCTGCAACAGCAAAAGGGATAAAGGCCCAAGAAGATTGCCCAGACTCACCAAGACCATATACAGGTGGGCCCAGACAGTCAGAATTCTTCAGAAGTCTTTTTGTTTTCTTTCAGGAAGTTAGAAAAAGAAAAAAAAAGATTCTGTATTTATTTCTTTTTAAACTGGGGTGTAAATCTCTCAAACAAGATTTTAAATATAATGATGAACACCACAGTGTTGCATAAAGCTTTCTGTTTCCAATTTAAAGCTGTAAGGAGGCCATCAAACTTACAAATTGGATGTGAGACACAGCTCTGCCTAAAAAAAGATTATATAGATGCATGACAAAATCCATTCTGACCAATGTTCTGAATAGTAATTAAAGGACTGCAGGGTAATAGGTTCCAAACTTTGTGACTTCAAATATAAAGATCTTTTCATATTTCCACAGTATAGACCAGAACAGGGTAGGCATGGGAGTATGGCTTAAAACACACTTGACCTTTACATGAACTCCTGGGCAGACACTAATAAAGGGCCAAATGTTCCCTCCCCACCTGCTAAAACTGATAAGGGCAAGGTATGCTTCCTTAGCAAGAGTTTGAGGGACACACAGTAGGACACTACATCAACTTTCAGCACAACTGTCTGGTCACAATGGCATCAGCAAAATTAGCATTTATTTCTACATGTGAAAATACATTATGAAGACAAATAATAACATACAAAGAGTGCACTCATTCACTTTCTCATTCTTTCAGCAATAATTCAAACACTGACCTTTTATTACTAAAAGAATGTTTACACCAAATTTATTAGAAAATCTATGCTTATGGTTTAAAATGTGCATTTATTACCCCAATTTCTTTCTAAATATATATACCACAGTATCCTTAACTTTTATAAGCAGAGAATATATCCTAACACAAGAGACCTTAAAGAGGCACAAGAGACATAAAGTACAAGAAAAAACCCAAGTTTTTAGTAGAAAATAAAAGATAAAAATTTCCTAGATGATGTGAGAAGAAATAATGCCTTAAACGAAAATATTCCAATGATACTAACAGTCTTAAGGATTAAGTATCAGTATCAGGGTGTAAAATTTGCAAACATTAATACACTGTTTTTGTTTTTTTTAATGTAAGATACTCAGTAACATCTCATTCTTCACTGGATCTTCACAAACACAAAACATATATTATACATGTTGTTTGTACATAAAGATAGACAGCCAGCCTTATGAATACCAGCAAGTTATATAAACAGTCCCATTATGAGCTGCAGCATATTCCTGCAATGGTTTACAAAGTATATATATATTTAATATGATAGAGAAGAAAATTATCAGAATCGAAGTGGAATACAGAAAATAGAAAATTAAAAAAATAAGCTTCTATGACTAGTTTGGGTGTTTTTAAATTAAAAAAAAACAAATGTGCCTATTTCTAAATGACACAAAGGAAATCAGTATACCTAAAACTTGAGAACAGAATGTTCTACTTAGGGCAATTCTGAAAAGAATGTTAAAGACTTTAATGAGTTAGCAATACATAACAGAAAAGGCTCTAAATCTGGAGCCAGCAAGCTTGGGTTTGAAGCTTAGTTCCCTGCTGTGGTAAAAACCTTAATCTTCTTGACTATCCTCATCTGTAAAATGGGAGAAATTAGTACAGAGTTATTGTAAGGATCAGAATGGATTATAGGGGCACCTAGGTGGCTGAGTTGCTTAAGTGTCAGACTTGTGACTTTGGATCAGGTCATGATCTCAGTTTGGTTGTGCGATGGAGCTCCGCGTGCATCTGTGCTTGACAGTATGGAGCCTGCTTGGGATTGTCTGTCTCTCTCTCTCTCAAAAATAAATAAATTAAAAAAAAAAAAAAAGAAAAGAAAAGATTATAGATGACTCTCACATTCGTTAAACATGAAAAACTAAGTATGGATACTATTCCCTAGACTAGTAAGAACAGGAAGAATACAGTCCATTTATTATTTTATTGTTTTCTACACAGGTAATCTCACCCCATTAATTTTAGGGTAATGAAGTACCCAATATTTGTCAAAAATAATGGCAGTTACGTATTTCACATATATAATATAAACACTTAAAACATTAAGTAAACAAAAAAATATTAAGTAAACAAAGTTCCATAATATCATACCAAACTATTGGTCATGTTAATTTCAAATGTTCTGGTCTAAGTAAAGAAGTTTCTCAAATATTCCAAATACTTCTGAATCTCAGTAGTGCATAAAGGGAAATAATTATTCCCTTTAGTTTCTTTATGTTATTCTCTTCAATTGTCATCGTTCCCTCACTGTGTCTTTCTCTAGAAGAGTATTTATTTACCATGCTATTTATACAACTACAGTTAAAAAACAAAACAAAACAAAACAAAACCCCAAAACAAAGTGGAAGGAGAAGGATAAATTATAGCAAATTAACAAGAAGGGAGAATTAGAGGGGCACCTGGGTGGCTCAGTCGGTTAAGTGTCTGACTTTGGCTCAGGTCATGATCTTATGGTTTGTAAGTTCAAGCCCTGTGTTGGGCTCTGTACTGACAGCTCAGAGCCTGGAGCCTGCTTCGGATTCTGTGTCTCCCTCTCTCTCCGCCCCTCCCCCGCTCACACTGTGACTCCCCCCCTCTCTCTCAAAGGTAAATAAACATTAATTTTTTTTTTTTTAATGGGAAAACTAGATGACTCCGTGGTAAATGAACAAAGTGTGAAGATAAAAGACATTCAGAAAACACAAATGCCTCATATATATATTCACATTAGTATGAATTTCACACCAACAATTTAGAATGTCTCTGATCGTTTAGCATGCATAAGAATTATCAGAAATATGTGCTTGTTTTTACCTTTAGATTTGGGAATTAGCTCTCCACAACTGAGTATCCGCACCTCAGCAAATGGTTTGCTAGCTGCATCTGTTTTCTGATTTTCTATCTCTCTTACAACTTCTTGGCCAGATATCACTTGCCCAAAAACAACATGATGCCTAAAGAGTAAAGTAAAGATGATTAAATAAAAGCTTTTAATTTTAACATTAATTTAAAGTGGTCAAAAAATAAATTAAAATAATCTTTACCCATCTAAATGAGGAGTTGGCTTCGTTGTTCTTTGGAAGTCATCAGATAGAAGAATAAAAACAAAGTCAGAGAAAAACAAAGTTAGCATCTCTAAAAAGGAAAAGAAAATAACTGCATTGGAAACAAAGCTGCATACAAAGAAATCACATGCTATTTTAACATAATAGAATTTTATTACATTAACCTTAAGTCGAACAGAAAAAATTCAAGATGACTTCTACATAATGTATTTTCAAAAACTCATTCTGATCATGAAAGTAATACCACTCATTGTTGAGAACTTACACGTTAACTAAGGTTGACATTTTGGTGTTATTTCCATTCATCCACGTTTCTTGCATGTGCCTGGGTTCTTACTGAACATGTAGAATGTTCTACGGTTTTTGTAAATTCTATTGTATGAACAGACCACAATTTAACAAAAGATTCCACTAGTTTATGGGTTTAACAATAGTGCTTTTTCAACCTTAACATTTTAAACAGTTAAAACATAGATCAACTGCATAACTGTGGTTTTGTTTTCCACAGTTTCAGTCACCTATGGTAACCTGTGGTCAGTCCAGTCTGGAAGCAGATGATCCTCCATCTGACATACTATCAGTTCAAAAGTAACCTAACACTACACCACAATGCCTGTTATTCACCTCACTTCATCTCATCAGGTAGGCATTTTATCATCTCACATCATAAGAAGGGTAAGTACAATACAGTAAGAGATTCTGATAGAGACCACATTCATATAACTTTTGTTACAGTGTATTGTTCTTTTTGCTATTGTTGTTAATCTCTTATTATCCCTAAATTGTAAATTAAACTTTATCACAGGCATGTCTATATAGGAAAACATGTAATATATAGAGAGTTCAGTACTATATGAAGTTTCAGGCATCCACTGGGGGGAATCTTTGAAACGTACTTCCCGTGAATAAAAGGGGACTTACTGTATATATTCAGATGGGCCTCACATGTGTTCTGTTGACTAGAATAGAAATGGTCCATATAGTGTTTGTAAAAATTTTAATTAGTTGCCAACATTAAAAGTTTTGGATACTTTCACTCAAAAATCCAGAATTCAGACCTTCTGGAACGCCGGGCTGACTATCCCTATCTTTTTAATACATGGATTATCAGTTTAGATTCTTGTCCCAGCAGGCTTTACTGGCTTATGTTACCGAAGATCCAAAGACCTTCGAGTTTATTTTCCCTGATATACAAACAAACTTCACATTGAAGAAATCTGGATTAAAACTTTTGACAAAATTCAAAATAAGCAAAAAGTCCTGCAAATGAAGTAATTTTGTAAAATCTTTTTTTCTACTCCACACCAAACTTAAAATCTTTGTAGTTAAGAAGATTGGTATTGGTGTAGAATGAAGATGGACACTGTATATCATTTATTATGTTAAAGAATCTTATCAAACAAGGCATTAGATGGGGTGCCTGGGTGGCTCAGTCGGTTAAGCGTCCGACTTGAGCTCAGGTCATGATCTCCTGAGTCATCAGTTGGGAGCCCCACACTGGGCTCTGTGCTGACAGTTCAGAGCCTGGAGCCTGCTTCAGACTCCGTGTCTCCCTCCCTCTCTGCCCCTCCCCCACCTGCACTCTGTCTCTCTCAAAAATAAACATTAAAAAAAGTTTTTGAAAAGGCACTAGAAATTTGGAAGAAGGAACACAATCTAAGCTAACCTTTAGTTAAAGCCCACATGATACTAATTAACAAAAATTCAAACATGTTCATGTATTTTCATAAGTTCACCTTACATGTAAAACTAACCCCTTACTGTTTTCTTCCTACAACAGATATGTTCACCTGAAGTTGCTTAAACTATTTAGAGATGTAAAAACCATTGTGTATACCCTATGTGTATTTGTATTACATGTTACATTCAACGTATACATATATTTTGTATCTAGATTTAGTCAAACCTCACTTCACAGATTCCATAACTTACAAATTCACTTCCTCACTAGAATTCATTTATAACCCCTAAACCAATACTCTGCGTTTTCATGGTCATTCTCGAATTGGTGAAAAAGTGTATTGAAGAGGAGCAGAAAAACGAGAACTCTTGTACAGTGCTGACAGGAATATAAAATGATGCAACCACTGTGGAAAACAGTTTAATGGTTCCTCACAGAGTTAACCATAGACAAATATTGCATGATTCTGCTTGTGGATCTAAAAAAAATTTTTTTAATGTTTTATTTATTTTTAAGACAGAGAGAGACTGAGCATGAGTGGGGATGGGGCAGAGAGGGAGACACAGAATGTGAAGCAGGCTGCAGGCTCTGAGCTGTCAGCACAGAGCCCAACGTGAGGCTCAAACTCACGAACTGTGAGATCATGACCTGAGCCGAAGTTGGACACTCAACCGACTGAGCCACCGGGCGCCCCTGCTTGTATATCTAGAATAGGAAATTCATGGAGACAGAAAACAGAATAGAGGTTACCAGGGGCTGAGGGTAAAAAGAAATGGGTTTCTGGGACAATGAAACCATTTTGGAAACAGTGGTGACAGTGGCACAATATTGTGAATATAATTAATACCATTAAATTATACATTTAAAAATGATTAAAATGGCAAATTTCATATCACATATGTTGCCACAATAAAAAAGTTTAAGATTAAAAAACTGAAGTTGTCTCCTTTAAAAACAATAAAAACAAAACACAAGTTAAAGAAGGGTTACCTAGAAATTAAGAGAGATAAGGGAAAATCAACACATAGAGTGAAGATTCTGAGAATATACGTGAAGGATTACATAAACTTAACAGAAGTTTTGGATAGCACAGGAAGGGTTTTAATTTAAAAACAAACAAATGATAACAGTGTTGTTGAGGATCTGGTGACACTGGAACTTGCATACTATACTGTTGATACTAGACTACATTATATAGCAATATATATATATATAGAAAGACTTAAAAATATGTAAACATTTCACTAGTAAACTTCTAGCAACTTATGTAAAATAGTTAAAAATGCTTCAAACAATAGGTACAACAATGTTCACTGCAGCAGTTTGAAAACCAGGAAGCAAGCCAAATGTTCAAAATTTAGATAAATAAAGAGGGTCCTCGGTGGCTCAGTCAATTAAGCATCCAACTCTTGATTTCAGCTTAGGTCATGATCTCACGGTTTTGTAGGTTCAAGTCCTGCATCAGGCTCTGCACTGATCCTGCAGAGCCTGCTCGGGATTCTCTCTCCCTCTCTCTGTCCCTCCCCTGCATGCTCACTCTCTTGGTCTCTCCCAGAATAAATAAATAAACTTAAAAAAAAATTAGACAAATAAAGCATAGTACATTCAACCAATGGATTCACGTATAGCTATCAAAATATTAATACTTAGCTATGTGCAGAGATTTATATTGTATCCAAAGTTGTTTATAGATATGCAACATTTAGGTTACATTTTTATTGCAGAGAAAGACATTCTGGGGACAGGAATTTTTTCTTCGATTTATCTGTGTTCTTATTTTTCTACGACCAACATGATATAAATTGTTTTCATTTAAAAAATCAGAAAGACAATTAATTGCCTTAAAAAGGCAATTAGTTGAATGAACTAGAGTCTATTCACACACCAGAGTAATATGCAGCTGCAAGATAAATGAAAAGGATCTCTATGAACTGATATGGAGTGATTTCCAGGATATATGGCTAAGTGAAAAGAACAAAAAACACTGTATGTAGTATGCTATCTGTTGTGTAAGAAAAAAAGGAAAATAAAAAAAATATATATGTATCTGTGCTTATTTTTGTAAAAAGAAATAGAGGAAGATAAGCCAGAAACTAATAAGGTTCGGTTACTAATATGGATGGATGGGAATGGGATGAAAAAATGGGGAATGGCAATGGAGTGAAAAGTTAGGTGGGAGTGATACTTAAGAGGTATTCTTTTTGAATCACGTTTTATAAACTTAAAAAAAAAAAAAAAACTAAAAACTAATCATGGTGAGAGAACAAAATATAATCATACACAAATCAACCTAACATATTTTGAGCCACAAAACCACACAAAATTCACACCAAAACCACACAAAATTCACACCAAAAGGCACTAATCTGAGCCACTTTTAAACACAGTATTTTAACTACATACCCTCGGTCTAAAAACAAAAATAACTGTAAGTAAATAGCAACTCTAGTTAGTAGGTTACTTTTCATAGAATAGAGTAGCAAGTTTTTAAATAGAATTCAGCAAATGGGTAGAAATTCTGAAGATAATGGGAGCCAGGTTTTTCACTATTGAAGACGGGAATTACAAATATGGAATAGTAAATCACTGGAATAAGCCATATGGTGCTTACAGATTAAGTTCTTCTGAGACAAGGAGAGTCTATTGAGGAGGAGAGCAAATCTGTACCGATAGGACGTGATAAAAAATATGCACTGTTGAAGAGTCCTGCCCAAAACCTTTTGGGGTTCAGAATTGGAAGCATTAGCAGTACCCACTTTGGAGCTATAAATAATTTTTAGTAAGTACGCAAATTCACAAATATAGAATCTTTGAATAATGAGAATCAACTGCATTTCATTCTTTGTAAACAAGTAATTTATAAAGAGATACTCTGCAAATATTCTTATTATTAAATTTGTGCTCTAAATAGATAATTCTTTCCTCAATCAGTCATTATGGAGATGACTACAAAATGGTGACTTTTCTATCATTCCTTTTAAATTTATTAGCTGACATTCTACTAAGAAACAGCTTTGTCTTCTCCCTTGTTATTTATTCGTTTATTATTTATACCTGTACGGGCTGCTGGATTTCTATTTTATTTAATAATCCGATACTATCATTATTTATTTTGATGCTCAAATTTTCCTAATCTGGCCAGGGGGAACCTTACCCCTTCAGTCTGGCTCCTGTGTTGTTTTGACAAGTCTTCATCATTTGGAAACTTAAGCAGTACAGTTCAATTTCACTTTTAACAATTTTACTCTCTCCAACAATTCACTGTTCCCCTTCCTTCAAAAATTTTCCCCATTATGGATCCCTCTCCTATTTATTAGCAATCAATGAGAAATGACACACCAAAAAAGGGATATTTTAAATGATCACAGCATAAATACTTACATGAAGAACTGTGAACCGTTTGTGTCCTTCCCTCTGTTGGCCATAGACAAGAGAAATTCTTTGTTGTGTTTAACAGCAAAACTCTCATCTACAGAGAAGCGAAGTTTTCAGTTATATTATAGGCATAAACTCCAAAAAATTTCATTTTTACTCTTCATATCTTATTTTCATATGTGCTCTGTAGCACCAGACAAAATTTAGATAAAAGGTTAAAAGAAGAAAGAATCAAATATTAACCAATTCCTTCTTCCACCTTTTTAGATTAAAACATCTAATTTTCAATCCCTTGCTATAAATTCAAATACTATTATCACCCCCCCTTTCTTTCCATTTGCATTTACTTGTCTTTTATATCATTTTGGAAAAGACAACACAATTTTCTTTGCTTATTCAAACAAAAAAATAAAACGTTCCTAAAAAGGGAAGAGAAAGAAACCAGATAGGATTCTTTTACACTTCCTCTGTTTCTTTTCTGAGCACAAAAAAGCACATATGGTTATTTTAAGCACAGAGAGGCACTCATTAACTTAATCTCTGCCACAGCATCATTTATTGCAAAGAGTAGCTTGCTTTCCAATCTTGGATTCGAATATGAGAACCACCCAAGTAGAACGTGAAATAAAATTTTACTGAATTCCTGAAGTGAAAAATATGAAATACGAAATTATTTCCACATTCATGTTTATAGTCTTTCAAATAATCTTCACATTAATAAAAAATTCCAGAGAGAAAATTTTAATTTGAGAAAAACATTATCCAAAGTTTAAAATATCAAAGGGATTTTTTTTTTTAAGTGCACAGAAGGGGAGCCTGGGTGGCTCAGTTGGTTAAGCATCTGACTTATGGTTTCGGCTCAGGTCATGATCTCACGGTTTCTGGGTTCAAGCCCTTGCATCAGGCTCCACGCTGGCTTGGGATTCTCTTTCTCTTACTCTCTCCCTGTCCTTCCCCTGCTCATGCTCACTCTCTTTCTCTCTCAAAATAAATAAACTTAAAAAAAAAACAAATAAAAAAAATGCACAGAAAAATGGACCCACTAAACATGTGAGTACTGTTAGTATGAAATATTGCTAAATCTGTTTTAATAAAGATTAAGGTTAAGCTGTGGAAGTGCCCAATCTAGCACTATAATTCTAAGACTTTATTATAGATCATTGAAACCCTTCAAATAATATGATGTATTAATGTTCTAAACACACAAAAAATCCTACCTCTATAAAAAGTCTATCATATAAATTTTTTCACAAAAAGATTAACTTTTGGATTCACTGACTGTAGTTGGATATTAGTATACTGTTTAATAATCTTATTGATTCAATAGAGAAAAATGAAATACAGAAAACATTAAAAATACAATTTAAATGTAAACATCTTTACCTTCAAAAAATCCTCCATAAATAGATTCCCCTCCTCGTCCATTCCCTAAGAATGAGAAACATGGACTCTTGAACTCCCAAGACAGTAATCTCTTTGAAGGCGCCACCTAAACAAAATGCTTCTTACAAAGTAGGTGCTTAAATGACTTTGAATTAAAAATACTCAAAGGTTCACAGCAAATCATAAAAGATATTAAAGTCAATACTGACAAGATCCCAAATTACTTTCTTTTCTCTATGATACAAGAGTTAAGAATGTGACAAAGTCTCTATTAAGATTTGTGGAAAAAAGAACACTCAGATTCTAGTGATTATGTAGATCTTTGAACAAAAATTAGATTTTTTCCCAAAATGTCTTTAAAAATACAATTTCAGTGTTTTTACAATTTAAAAGTATAGGTAAAAACTATATTATAGTTAAGGATTACTAGTTTTGACAAAACCAAACACACACACTGACAAATTACTACGAGATGAATAGTGTTTTTTAATTCAGAAGCACATTTATGAAATTAATTCATGCATCAAAAGTAAAATCTCCTATGTGCCTCCTTCTTTTTGTCTGTGAGTACTTCTAGAGACTTGTCTAACTTTAAGGTCTATGATACCTAACAAAGTATTATGATTTTCTTTTGTGGGATTCAAAGTCTTACCTTCACTGAAGTCACCACCTTGAACCATAAAATCCTTGACAACTCTGTGAAAGAGACAACTCTTATAATGTAATGGTTTCTGAGTTGATTTCCCTGTCCCCTTTTCACCTACAGAGAAGAAAAATTAGTAAGCCATTTAGTAGGAAAAAAATCAAGCAGGCAGTATTAAAGAAAAATTAATGAGGAAAGCTTTTCCCTGTAAAATATACCTCTCTTGAACTATGTAGATTGTGAATTTTTTTTTAAGTTCATTTAAAAATCACCAGTGTTTTTCTGGAGAGTGTAGAAATGTTGAAATCAATCTCAGATAAAAGCCCATTGCAAGTAGTATTTCTAGGGGCACCTAGGTGACTCAGTCAGTTGAGAATTCGACACTTGATTTCAGCTCAGGTCATTACCCCAGGGGGTCATGGGATTGAGCCTTGCATCAAGCTCTGTGCTGAGCATGGAGCCTGCTTAAGATTCTCTCTCTCTTCCTCTCCCTCTCCTTCTGCTCCTCTCCCCCAATTATGTGCTCTCTCACTCACTCTCAACTAAGTAGTATTTCTAAGAATTACTTTCACATCCTGGGCAATGGTACATAATCTGCATGGGGAAATCTAAAATCTGTTAAATAAGAAAATTAAAACCATAGTCAAATGGGACTAGCATCAGGGCAACTGAAAATGTCAACAAACCTGTACAAAGACAACGAAAGTTCTCGCATGTTTTGGGGCACACATCAGAAAATAATTCAAAGACAACTCTTCCAGCTGAAAAAGAAAGAAGCTGGTTTATACTTTACCAATTTAAAATATTAAATATTCATTTATAAATGTTATATAGGAATACTAATTTTCTTACCAGGTTGATTATTAATGGCAATGTCAAAAAAACATCGAGGACGCTGAACCTTTATTCCCATGGCTCCAATACTTCAATCTATGAATAAAATGCAGTTTCAGGCAAACAGACCAAAACAGCAAAAAAAATTTTTTATGAATTTCTGGGGAAAAAATTCTGGAGCATAAACTGGAAATTTAGTTGAACTTATTTTGATATTTACTTCCATGAAAATATAGATTCTTTCTTGGGGGGGGGGGGGAGTAGATTGCATTTTGTGAAGCAAATAGAAAAGACATAAAAGAAAGGCCTTAGCCATAATATAATAAAACTTTTATTTTAACAACTGAACATACATTGCCACTCAAACAGAAAATTGTATTGTCTGTATGATGAGTGAACTCCACAAGATTAAATAGAGAAAAATCAAGGACAGACTGATCCAACCCTTTTGCTCCTTGGAAACAAAAACAAAAGTTTTGATTACAATGGTGTTTAAAAAAGAAAAACATTCAAATTCCTAAAAAATACCAAAAATAAGTTATCAAGGAAGAAAGTGGGATATTTTAATGATAGAAATATATAGTAGGTTTCCTTCCTGAGTAAAAGCACATTACATATGAGGCTATTTTCTGATCATGAGCAAGAGCCTATAGTGATATACTAGTGTAGACAAAAAATACCAATAGGTGACATACTACTCTGTGTGAATACTTTTATCTATATAGCAGATAGCTATTATTTAACATTCTTTTGCTAAGGCATTTATCTGAAGGACTTAGATGTTTCAATCATGATTCCTGATGGGAAATGACAGGTTAAGGTGAAGAGCAGAAGAAACAAAGGTACTTAGTTTAAACAGCATCCAAAATTATGGACTATAAAAATGACAGTTTCATCGGCTCAGAATAGAGATTGAAATGTATACGCTTTTCTGAAAATTATCCTAAGCTGGTAGCTCTGCAAAAGGTCCAGTGAAGCTGTGAAAAATCTATATCCTCCATCCTAAATAGATTCCTCCTTTTATCAATTTTTAGGTAGCTTCAATGTAGATTGTAAGAAATAATATACAGTGTGTACTTTACCCATTTTCCTCCAATGATAACATTTTAGAAAACTGTTGTATAATAGCACAACTGTAGTGTAAAAGCAGAACAACGTTGATATAATCCTTTATTCCATTCACATTTCCGTTTTACTGGCACTCATCTTTGTGCCTGTTATTTAGCTCTACAAAATTTCATCACATATGTAGGTTTATATATCTACCAACATCCCTTATCAATTTTACGGACCCCAAACACATAAATTGGGGATTAAATTACACAAAAGATAGATTATATTGCATTAAAATTCAACCCAAGTGTTGCATATTCACTTTTGGCATTACTGTATGGGAAAGGGGGAAAATACCATTTTCTCATGACTTCTCAATTTTATTTCTAACAGGTAAAATAGATATTAGAATTTGTTTCACATGAAACAAAGCAAAAAATCTAAACTTTCAATCCTCCAGTAGGCTACACAGACTTCCTGAAAACAATGAAACAACAAAAAAAACTTAGTAATTTTAGGATCTTGCCAAGTTTGTTGCATTAAGTGTTTACTTGTATAGAATTTCAATTCCTGCACACTTGAAATTGAGGGTATGTTGAATCCATAAATCTGAGGAAACTATCTTATCTTAAAAACTACTTAGTACCTGATTATCCTTTATCTTCAAAATAATTTTTGTAGGCCTTCTTCTCTACTTTTGGGGGTGGAGGAAGAGAAGAGAAATATTAATGATTTATTTTCCTCCAAAGAAACTTCTACAGCTACTTGTTTAACCACAATATCCCAGTTGGAGATTTCTATTATTACAAAATGATTACTATGGTATAGATAATACTGCCCCAAATAGCTTATAATTACAGTTAATTTCCTACATACAGTACTGAATTCTTGAAAACAAACTCCCAGTTGGAAAACCAGGCATCATTTATGACAGGTCAGAAAAATCCCTAGTTACTCTTAGCCTTTTATTTTTTAACTTTTTTTTAAATGTTTAAGAGAGAGAGAGAGAGAGAGAGAGAGAGAGAGAGAGTGTGTGTGTGTGTGTGTGTGTGTGTGTGTGTGTGTATGTGAGCTGGGGGTTGGGGGCAGAGAAAGGGAGACACAGAATCAGAAGCATGTGGGACCCCAACTCACGAGCTATGAGATCATGCATGACCTGAAGTCTGATGCTTAACCGACTGAGCCACCCAGACGCCCCACCCTTAACCTTTTAGACACACCTTTGATAATTTTCCAAGTTTCTCAATTCTAGAGCACAATGTAAAAAATCCTATAGCTCTGGGACCTCGAAACTGCAATGAATACCACCACTAATTTATGGAGTTCTATGATCACAAGTGGGAGCTACCAGTATAGTGTTTGTTTTGTTTATTCTGAGGGCTGTTTACATAGGGAATTCACTTTGGGAAAACATTGAGCTACACTTACATTTTATGTAGCTTTTGGTATGCTATGTTACATTTCAATAAAAAGTTTACTTTATTAAAAATAATATATCTAGAACAAAACTTTACTTCTTTATCCCCAGTTCTCTCAGAACTCAGTAAATATTATTACTGTCCATCGTCTTTGGTTGCACTTTCCTTCACAGCCCATTATTCAAACTATTAGGAAGTCGGCTTGGCACTGACTGAATTTTAGCTTCAAAAATTATCCTGGAGTACCTGGGGATTGAGCATCGACTCTTGATTTCAGCTCGAGTCATGATCCCAGGATTGTGGAATTGAGACCTGCGTTGGGCTCCGTGCTGAGGCCCTTAAGATTCTCTCTGCCCCTCTCCCCAACTTGCCCTCTAAAAAAAACCCAAAAAAACCAAAAAACCCCAAAAATCCCACATGCTCCCACCATCTTTACCATTATTATTATTTCTTATCTGGAATGTTGCAATAGCCTCCTAATTGGTTTTCCTTGCTTTTACTTAGTTCTCTATTTTCTATTCTCATTAGAATAACCAAAGTGGAATGATTCTTTAAAAGTACATTTACCACTTCATTCCCCTGCCTAATATTTTCTAACATCTATCACATTTAATAAAAATGTCCTTCCATGGGGGTGCTTGGGTAGCTCAGTGGGTTAACTGTCCAACTCCTGGTTTTGGCTCAGGTCATGATCTCACAGTTTCATGGGTTCAAGCCCTGCATAGGGCACTGCACTGACAATGCAGAGCTTGCTTGGGATTCTCTCTCTACCCCTCCTTCTCTTTGTGCCCCTTCCCGACGCGTGCTATGTCCCTCTAAAAATAAACTTAAAAAAAAAAATTCAAAATGTCTTTCCATGCATTTCAAGAACCTAAACTAGCACTGTCCAATAGAAACATGAGTCACATACATAAGTTTTAAATTTGTAGTAGCCACATTAAAAAAAAAACAAAAACGGGTCAAATAATGTATTTTATTCAACTATGTCCAAAATACTACTTCAACATATAATTGACATAAAAATGTTATTAATGAGCTATTTCATTCTTTTTTGGGTAGTGAGTCTTAGAAATCCAGTGCTTATCAATTCAGAAAGTCATGTTTCAAGAACTCAATAACTGCATGTGGCTCATAGCTACTGCTACACTAGACAGCACAGATGTAAATATTTTAGCTAATGACCTCCATGACTTCATCTAACATTCTTCTTCTCCTTAGACACATGTGTTCCAGCTGTTCTTCAAACATCCCAAGGCCTAGCCCTTCATCAGGTCTTTCACACTTGTTGTTTCCTCTGTGTGGGATGCTCTTACCCCAGATCTTCCCCTTGTTCATTCCCTCACTTCACTTAAATCACTGCTCAAGCATCCCCTCCACATGGAAACCATCACTGACCAGTATATTCAAAGGTGCAGCCCTTGTCCTCCAACACTTTATATCCCCTTACTTGTCGTATTTTTCTTCGAAGTATTTACTGCTAATTGATATTTTATTATAAATTCAAGTTTTTATACCTATTCTTCTTACTAGAATATAAGCTCTGTGATGTGATAAACCTTTTTCAATTTTGCTCTCTTAATTCCTACTGCCTCAAACGGTGCTTGGCCATGGCAAGAAATCAGTATTTAATAAATAAATGAATATACATGAAAGGATAGGCATGTGTGAGAATGCTGTCTTGCAACACTGTAACACCCAAAAGGAAACATCCAGAATGTCCCACAATGAGAGAACAGCTAAATAAATTTTGGTATACAACGCTATTAAATATTACTTAGCAGTTTAAAAAGTCTACATACTCTATCCAAAAATCCTGTTACTTAGCTTAAAAGAAAAAGAAAGCAAGTTGCATGTAAGTATTTTGTCTACACCCTCAAATAATACTCTTATTTCTACAGATAAAGAGTTACATATCAACATTGACAGTCCTCTATCAGAGGGGACTAAGAGTAGGAATGGAAGTCAATGGTAGTCCTTAGCTTTACTACTTTTTTTAATGTTTATTTCTGGAGAGACAGAACATGAGCGGGGGAGGTGCAGAGAGAGAGGGAGACACAGAGTCCGAAGCAGGCTCCAGGCTCTGAGCTGTCAGCACAGAGCCCGACGCGGGGCTCGAACTCACAAACCCTGAGATCATGACCTGAGCTCAAGTCGGACGCCCAACCGACTGAGCCACCCAGGCACCCCAGTAGTCTTTAGCTTTAAATGTGAGACTTGAATTTTTGCAGTGAGAATATATTCATGTAGTTTCCCAATTTAAAATAAAAAAATTTTTAAATAAAAAAATATATCTGTATAATAAAATAAAACAGTAGGAAATACACGATAATACTAACAGCCTATCCTTAAATGAAAGGGTCACATATGGTTTTCTCAGCCTCTTCATTTTCCAAGTTTTCTACAATAGAGACCTGTAAAAGAAACTCTTCAAAAGACCACTCAAAGTATTCATGTATTTTTTAAGTGTCTTACTTCCATGATTATTACTGTTGTTTGCATTTAACTCTAGAAGATCTTGGGAAATTACTTTTCTTTTTCACAAAACTGTGTGCCCCTCACCCCATGGAAACTAGGAATGATACATGTGAATATTTATCTAAACGCTGGATATTAAATAATTTCTCAGGTTCGTGAACAATGAAATAAATAATGAAGATAAATAGATTTGACTTCATGAAAAAAATTTATTATTTCTATTTGTCAGAAGAAAATTAAAAAAATTTTAAAAAAGGGGGAGATATTTTCAACAAACATGTTAACTTTTTACTATAGAACAGTGCTTAGGAATGGGGGCACTAGGACAATTCTTCACTGACTACGACCATCCTAACTCACTGCAAGAATATTAATCACCTGTGGCCCTATTTGTATCAGCATACCTGACAACCAAAAAACCTCTCTCACTGTCCTTCTGCCCCCACCTTTGGGAACTAATACCACAGGGTCCACACAGCAAACAATTAAAAGCACAAAAACCACACAAGGAAACATAATTTTAAAAAAGTAAAATTAAAAATATAAACTACACAAATGATTTTGCTAAGCAACTTGGCATTACAGACCAACAACTTTGAATATACTCACATTCATTGTAACCTTTAACACTTTAGTAATCAGTATCTTGGCATCTCTGTGAAGGTAACCATTTTAAATGAAATATTATTGATTTCGGTTTAATAATAATTAAAAACAACCTAATGTCCAGCACAACTGTTGAATAAATTAAGAAATATTCATATGATAGACTTTTATACTGCCTATGAAAATGCAATTTTTAAAAATATAACATGGAAAAAATGTTAAATGAAAAAAGATACCAATACTGTATGGTTAAAAGGATTCTAAGTATAAAAAAATTCAGAGCACCTGGCTGGCTCAGTCAGAAGTGCACGCGACTCTTGATCCTGGGGTCGTGAGTTCAAGCCCATGTTTACTAAAAAAAAAAACAAAAAAACTAACCCCCCCCCCCCAATCTACCTTTTCCCTTAAAAAAAATTCATATGTGGTCATTGAAGTGCTTTTTGCAATGGTAAAATAAAAAACAAACAAGTTGTATGGTAATACAAAATGGGTAGGGGGCGCCTGAGTGGCTCAGTTGGTTAGATGTCCGACTTTGGCTCAGGTCATGATCTCACGGTTTGTGTGTTCCGGCATGTCAGGTGCTCTGCTGTCAGCACACAGCCCACTTGGGATCCTCTATCCTTCTCTCTCTCTGCCCCTCCCACACTCAGGCACACTCCTGCACTCTCTAAAATAAATAAACACTGGGGCGCCTGGGTGGCTCAGTCTGTTAAGCGTCTGACTTTGACTCAGGTCATGCACTCCTGGTTCGTGAGTTCGAGCCTCACATCAGGCTCTGTGCTGACAGCTCAGAGCCTGGAGCCTGCTTCGGATTCTGTGTCTCCCTCTCTCTCTGCCCCTCCCCTGCTCATGCTCTGTCTCTCTCTGTCTCAAAAATAAATAAAAACATTAAAAAATTTTAAATAAATAAACATTAAAAAAAAAGAAATTGGGGGGCATCTGGGTGGCTCAGCGTCCAACTTCAGCCTCGGCTCAGGTCATGATCTCAGGACTCCTGGGTTCAAGCCCCTCGTTGGGCTCTATGCTGACAGCTCAGAGCCTGGAGCCTGCTTCAGAATCTGTGTTTCCCTCTCTCTCAAAAATAAATAAAACATAGAAAAGAAAAAAAATTGGTTAAATAAATGATTCATGAAATGAATGGTATTCATCTAGCCATAGGAAATCTTCTTACAGGTTAAAATAACTTTTTTCACCTACCAGACTAACAAAAATAAACAATATTTACCTTCTCGTACATTGTTGCCAATAGTAAAGGGGTAAATGGATACAATCCTTTGCCAGTTTGACAACATACAATATTACAAGTGCACTGAATACACTCCCGACTCAGTAACCCACTTTAGAAATTTATTTTATACATATCCCACACATTTGCAAAATAAAGTTCATATAAAGTTGTTCAAGGCAGCCATTGTTTCAGAAGTTAAGAGGCTGTAAATCTAAATGTCCAGAGAGTAGATTACATAAATCATATTATATCCATACAATGTACAAGGCTATAAAAGGCTATAAAAAAGAATGAGGAAGCAGTTTATGTACTTTTCTCTCCAAGACATTTTGTTGACTTAAAAAAAAAAAAATACAGGGGCGCCTGGGTGGCTCAGTCGGTTGAGCGGCCGACTTCGGCTCAGGTCATGATCTCACAGTCCGTGAGTTCAAGCCCCGCGTTGGGCTCTGTGCTGACAGCTCGGAGCCTGGAGCCTGTTTCGGATTCTGTGTCTCCCTCTCTCTGACCCTCCCCCGTTCACGCTGTCTCTCTCTGTCTCAAAAATAAATAAACGTTAAAAAAAAAATAAAAAAAAAATACAGAGATATGTTTGGAATGCTTTCTTTGTGTATTTTTCAGAAAAGTAAAAATATATATATATGTTTGCTTGTCTAATACAGAGGCTATTGGTGGGAGAGGAAATAGGTAGCTGGGGAAGATGGGTAAGATTTTTTTACTGTTCAACCAACCTTCTCTACCTTTCCAATTTTATACCACATGAACGTATGTGGAAAGAGAAAAATTACCAACGACTACTCATGAATGAGAGGATATACATAATGTATCAGGTGAAAAAAGCAAGTTAGTAAAGATCCCAACTTTACACATAACAGATGTACATCAAAAAAAAGGAAATGAGGGGCGCCTAGGTGGCTCAGTTGGTTAAGCATCCAACTTTGGCTCAGGTCATGATCTTGCAGTCTGTGAGTTCAAGCTCCACGTCAGGCTCTGCGCTGACAGCTCAGAGCCTGGAGTTGGTATCAGATTCTGTGTCTCCCTCTCTCTCTGTCCCTCCACACTCAGTGCATGCGCACTTTCTCTCTCTCAAAATAAACATTAAAAAAAAAAAATATATATATATATATAAAATGTACATATACAATGGAATACTATTCATCCATTAAAAAAAAAAAAAAGGAAATCTTGCAATTTGCAACAACGTGGATGGACCTAGATACATTAAGCTAAATGAAGTCAGTCAGACAGAGAAAGACAAACACTGTAGGATCTCACTTACATGTAGACTCTAAGGGAAAAAAAGGTAAATTTAAAAATGTATGCATACACACACACCCTGCCCAAACTCATGGAAAAACAAACCAGATTTCTAGTTACCAGAGCTGGGGGAAAGGGGGTAGGGGAACTGAATGAAGATAGAAAGATGCAAACTTCCAGTTGTAATACTGGGGATGTAATGAAAAACATGATGGCTACAGTTAACTTACCGCTATATGGTATATTAGAAAGCTACTAAGAGAACTAACCCTTAAAATTCTCATCACAGGAAAAAAAAAAAGGTTTTTCTTGCATCTATATCAGATGATAGATGTTAACAAAACTTACTGTGGTAATCATTTTCCAATATATGTAAGTCATATGCTGTACATTTTAAACGTATATACTATGTCAATTACATCTCAACATAACTGAAAGAAGATCAGATTTACACCAAAATATTGACACTGATTATAAATTATGCAGTATTTACAAAAGCCAAGACATGAAACAACCTAAGTGTCCACTGATGAATGAATGAAGAAAATGTGTTAATGCGTGTACACGTTATCTTTTTTCCTTCAACATTTGTTCCCTGTTATATTTTTAAAAATTGCATTTTCATAGTGTAATAGTCTATCATATGAATATTTCTTAATTTACTCAATAGTTGTGTTGGACATTAGGTTGTCATAATGTACATGTCTGTAAGTGGTTATATATTTAGGTTACACCATATAAGGATACTTTTCATTCTTAGAAATAGATTAAAATTAGTTTTCCTAAACTAACAAATCAAATATGCCTTAAATTCAAGAAAGATGAAAGCCAGCAAACTATTAAAAGCACTACAGATATTGAGTACATAAATGCTCTTCTGTTATAGCTAATGAAGAACAAATATACCTAATGAGAACAATGATGACAAAAAAGATGGCTAAACACTATATCTCTAATATTACTGAAATCAGATTTTACCTAATCAGAAATATAATACATAGTATTTCCTCTAGAATTATGATTTCCTGGTGTTACTCAATAATACTTAAAATCTAACATGAGACAAACATCTGATTAACTTTTCATTTTTTCAAGAAAAAATAAAGGGAAAACAATGCTGAGAGGTATCAAAAATACAATTCAGGGAAAAATCAAGTCTATGCAATTTTCTTTTTTTTTTTTTTTTTTTTTTTTAACGTTTATTTATTTTTGAGACAGAGAGAGACAGAGCATGAATGGGGGAGGGGCAGAGAGAGAGGGAGACACAGAATCGGAAGCAGGCTCCAGGCTCTGAGCCATCAGCCCAAAGCCCAACGCGGGGCTTGAACTCGTGGACCGTGAGATCGTGACCTGAGCTGAAGTCAGACGCTTAACCAACTGAGCCACCCAGGTGCCCCAAAGTCTATGCAATTTTCAATAAAATAATTCATGAATTTCCTAACAGTATATAATGAAAGCTTTCAGAATAGTAGCCTGCTTTGTTGCAAATTTGTTTAACCCAAAAGAGTTGCAGCTATTTCCATAAAATCCAGATACTAATTTTTCTTGAAAAACAAAAATGTGTCCCATTCTTGTACAGCAATAAACATGGTCTGCCTCCAACTATAGCCTATTAGCTGTTACCATTTATTATCTATTTGACGTCTTGAAGTCACTTCACCTGCCTGACTCCTTCAGAAACCTCATCTACTCTTTTCATAATGAAAATACTTTTAAACAATAAAGTTGACAGGCTTACTGAAAAAAAATCAGAACATATAAAAAATGGATAAAATCCTGGCAGCTATAAGTTTTTAAATGTTATGTATATTCTTTTTTCTAAACAGAGGGAATTACAATGTTGTTTTAAATGTTTACCAACAATATCTTAGTTTTGTATATCAATAACATATCATGTAAATATTTTAAAATATTAAATGCTAGGATGTGTAAACTTCTGAAACAAATATAGTTCATAAAAATATCAGAGAAGTTACAAATTCATATGTTAAAAAGTTTAATCTTGTAGTTTGGTACCTAAAACAATTGATAGCCATCTTTTTTTTTTTTTTTTTTCAACGTTTTTTATTTATTTTTGGGACAGAGAGAGACAGAGCATGAACGGGGGAGGGGCAGAGAGAGAGGGAGACACAGAATCGGAAACAGGCTCCAGGCTCCGAGCCATCAGCCCAGAGCCTGACGCGGGGCTCGAACTCACGGACCGTGAGATCGTGACCTGGCTGAAGTCGGACGCTTAACCGACTGCGCCACCCAGGCGCCCCATATAGCCATCTTAACATTAACATGAAGGATGGGCAAAGGGGCAGGACAAGGACATAAGCAGCTAATCACTAAATATATATGGTAAAGGACATGGTATTTGCAATTAGGCAATAAATAATGCAGTGACTTTATGACATTCAAAAAATGTAAGTTTCATACAGTACAAGGGAGTCAGTAAAATAATAACTCTTCAAAAGGTAGACAGTAAATCTTTTAAAACTATAAGATTAACAGGTCTTTGCCCTTTCTGATTCCCTTGGCTAATTCCTGTGTCCTTACAAGATTCAAATAGCCCAGAGTATCCTTCCTGGGAACTTCACCCTGACTCTCTAAAACTTAAATGATCCTCCTTTGTTGAATCTTATTCTCCTTGTCATAAACTTGTTTGTAAAGTCCTCGAACTCAAAACTCTTGTATCTTCAACACCATGCATAGGGCCTGGCCCAGGACTACATTATCAAATGCAAAGAATATGAGTTAATCAAGACATGAGCAAAACCAGGTTCTGCTTCAAATGTACTGTACCCCCTAAATGTACTGCTTCTCACATGGAGTATAGCTAATATCTATCTGTAGTCAGTAAATTCTCCCAGAGCCTACCAGTAACCATCCCCTGAATATATTCCATACTGAAACAGAACTTATTCCCTCAATCTGCCTAACAGAGCTGCATTTTACTAATAAAATGTTTCTTTTATTTTTTAAAAAACAGAATCCACAAGGAGCATCTTCAGTTCAGAACTAAGAAATAAAGATGGAAAGTTCTTACCTGCTTAAGTTTAATAACACAGGTAACAATTTTCACACAAGATTTCCACTTCTAAAAGCATATTGCATTAAACTAATTACAAGTATAGCAGATCTCATAGATTACTTTCAAAAAAGGCAATCTGACATTCAGACTAGCCTCTTTACCCTGTGTAGTTCAGAGATCAAAGGAGAAATGAAAATAGATTGCTTCAAAAACATTTTAATACATTTATGAGTACCATAGTGCTAGCAAACTAAGTACAAACAAGTTAATATTCTGAGGCATCAGGAAAGGCACCTGTGATCTTCCATAGTGCCCCCTCCCTTAGTGTCTTTGACAGTCACAAATCACTGTGCTGGTAGAAATATGATTAACAGTGTATAGGCACTTCTGAAATTCTTTAGAAAACATAAAAAGAGAAAAGCTGTAATGTTGCCAAGTTCCGTGTTAAATAGGATATTATATGCTTTCCAAACATACAACCTGAGAGCATAAAAATATAGTACAGCTATGTCAGTACCAAACTAAAAAAGCATATACTAACTGGGAAATCTCTGCTAATATTCTTAATGCTGTACCTGCAATTATTTAAGTTCTTACAATGATAAATGTATACCACTGCCTCCAGAAATATATCTACACCATATAATAACAACATGTTAGCCAATCTGGTAATTCCTATACAAATTACAGACTTTAGAAGTTTGAAGGAACCTTACTCTGGTCCAATCTGATTTTATGGATTTGACATGACTAGAGAGCTGAAGTGACTGGCTCAAGGTCATAAGTTGAAAACAGCAAGAGTTTTCTAGTTAAGTACTTTACAGCTTCACTGTAGAAACTAGCTTATTCACAGATATTCCAGATAACAGCTTATTTAATTTTAAATTCTATCTTATGACCATAACGCAATGACGTAATTACAAATAAATCTTAAACTAAAGTTTATATACAATGAATAGTAGCTTAATACATAAAGAGGCTTCATTCATTTTAAAAAAATCAATGACTTAAGGAATCGTGTTTTAAAAATAACATTTTATATTAAAAAAATTGATGCCTATATTTATAAGCAAGTATGACGTAGTTACATTTTACAAAGAAGTTGGTGATCATTTTAAGCCACCACAAAAGATTTCCTGCCTGGTACTGAAAGTACAGTCCCAGTTACAGAAGTTTTCTGAGTATTTACAATACTGCCTGCAGTAAACTTCAAGATGCAAGATTTGCCCCACGGAAATAAAAAAAAGAGTTTTTACAGAGATAGCATATGAATTAAACTAGGGCAAAACCACTGACACCTAAATCTAAAAACTAAAGCTTGGTGCTAATATTAAAGCCAAAAATGTGCAATAACATACTGTAGCAGATCTGCAACAAACTTTTCAAATCACTTGAATTAATTATCTATGGATTCCTAATACATGACAAGTTAGACACCTTAATACCTTAGAACACTAAAACTAAGTAACAAATTATAATTCTATTGAAATATCCTATTAGTAAAAAAAATAAGGGGAAAACATCAACGTCTGTTTCTTAAAAGAGCAACACTGGAAGAATTAATTGTTGATGGTGTTCTGTTAACTACTAGAGCTCGTTCACACCACCAATTTTTCTTTGCATGTAGAATGTAAGTTGCCTGACAGAAAATCTTATTTAAAATACACAAAATGTGGGGCGCCTGGGTGGTCAGTTGGTTAAGCATCCAAGTCTTGCTCTCGACTCAGGTAATGATCTCACGATTTCGTGAGTTCAAGCCCCACATCTGGCTCTGTGCTGATGGCATGAAGCCTGCCTGGGATTCTCTCTCACCTATCTCTCTGCCCCTCCCCAACTCATGCTGTGTCCCATCCCTCAAAATAAATAAATATTAAAAAAAAAAATAACAAAAAATAAAATACGCAAAGTATCAAAAGGACAAAAACCTTACCCAGAGACCACTGATACTGCAAGACCACAATAACAAGTACCAAAAATGAAAGATCTTTAAAAAGTCACAATAAATGTAATGTATCACTCATAGAACCACTGAGTTATTACTGAAAGCCAATTTTACACAGAATTTTAACAAACCTGATTATTTATTTTTGAAGCCCACAGCTGATGAAAGCCTGAAATCAAAGTATTTTACAGATGAAGAAACTGAGGTTCAGAAAGATGGTTGAGCCAGAAACAAATTCAAATTTTCTAACCTAGGAAGCTTGCATACTTGTACACTCCTGACAGCAGGGGGAGGCAACCCTGACAACAGCCTGCAAAGACAAAAAAACCTTAAAAAGCAAACACAGTTAAAAAAACAACAACCCCAAAACAAAACAAAACAAAACAACCCCACAGAATCCTACTACAAGACCCATTAGGATTTCAGGGCACCTATAATCCTGAATAAAAAAGAAAACGTCAAACGATGTAAAAATGAACTGATTAAGACAGAAATAATCCCATCTAGGGGCGCCTGGGTGGCTCAGTCAGTTGAGCGCCGACTTAGGCTCAGGTCAGGATCTCAAGATTTATGAGTTCGAGCCCCCTTCGGGCTCTGTGCTGACGGCTCAGAGCCTGGAGCCTGCTTCAGATTCTGTGTCTACGTCTACCTCTACCTCTCTCTCTCTCTCTCTCTCTCTCTCTCTCTCTCTGCCCCTCCCCCACTCAAACTGTCTCTCTCCTTCAAAAATAAACAAAGACAAAATTTAAAAAATAATAATAATAAAAGAATCCCATCTAAAATGGTTAACATAACAAGGGGGGAAATGCTAAAACCGTAACTTTTCGGGTACCAAAAAAAAAATATTATGAGAAAAGCAGCCATTCTAGATATCTGTGCCTTTTTCTGGATTTTACAGCACTATTTCAAAAACGTTCACACACCCACCCCCTCACCCATCATCTTTACGAATCCGCAAATTACTGGCGTTTTTTTTTCTTCTTTCCCAAATGGGACTACGTACGGACACACGCACACATGCTTTCCGCTCCATCTGGTTTTAGCCACTAAAAGTTAACGGACCCCCCAAACGTCCAAAACATTTGTTTCTTGGACGTATTTGTCATCACTACTGCAAAAGCTTGGTTCTGAACAGAAAGTACTGCTGTGAGAATAAATTAGATTAATGCACAAAATGGTGCTTTTACAACATTTCCAAAATGACTGAGAGTTCTCCATTCCCGCAGAGCTCCACTTAGCTCCTTAAAAGACTAAAGATGAGCCAAATTCGCACACTTCCAAGGCATATGGAGCTCTGAAGGCATCGCCTTCCTCCTAAAGAGTAATTATCTTCTCCTAAAATGCCTGCGCTGCTCACAGGTCCTTGGAAACGTGGGCGAACTTTAGACAGCCCTGGGATGAAAAGCGAAGAGCCTGGATTTCAGTTTAAGTAAAATGCTTAACTAAGAGGCCTGTATCACTTAAGTATGCACGACAGCCGCCGTCCGTAAGACGAAAAGGTCGGAGTGGAGGAAAGCCTGTTTTCAGTCTAATCTTAACCCCTGTGATCCAGGTTCCTCGCCCGCCACTCTCCAATCCTAACCTGACAGGACATCAGGTTACCCCTTCCCCACCAAACCTCCCACCTACCCCGCATTAGCGATCAGACTTACGATTTTGAAGCATCAAAAATCACCCTCGCTCCCTAGAGTTCAGGCCGCCGTTGCTGCCGCCATATTACAGCTTGTGCGGCAAAATGCGTCAGGGAGGGAGGTGTGCGCCCAAGTGGAGAGGGCGGGGGCTGGCAGGGGGAGGACCGTTTCCCAGGCCCCGGAGGCACGGCTGGAGGCCTGGTCCAGCTGCAACAGCTGCGGAGCCAGCGCCACGGTTCTTGGGGGACTAGTTCGGGAACCAGATAGCCCAGATACCTCGAGGGGAAGGTAGTTGACTCGCCCGGGCCTAACGCGTCGGCTCCGCCCCTCTCCTCGGGCCCTTCCCGCTCTCGTACTCCGGGACTGCTGCAAAGGACGCCACCGAAAAAATACGGGCCTCGCGCCACCTACCTGCTCCAGTAGTCTTCACTTCTCGGGTCCGGTCCTTTAAAAGCGCTTCAAATCTACCGCCGCCAGAAAAGGCGCTAAAGCCCACTAACCGCCTCCCTCCCCCACAATCCAGTCCTGGCGTGGAGAGAAAGCGTCGCGCCGGAAGTACGTCACCGTTGGTTGGCCGCATCTCCTGGTGTTCTCTTTGCTTGCGTCACGTAGGCCCTCCCTGGTAACTCTAGGATGTTGGTTCCTGTCAAATACCTAGTTCATAGGTAACTTAATCTTTGTCGTGTGAGTTGATTGGGAGTGTTTGCAACCGTCAGATTGCCATGTGCTTCGTGAATTGAAATGCTTCATCTAGTAAACATTCATCCTCTGTCAAGAGTATTGGGAAGTAAGCCCAGTCTTTAGGGAGATTCTACTTCAGCTTCCAGTTAACACTATGACACAAGTTGAAAAAAAAAAAAAAAACAGAAACGAACAAAGCTCTAGTTGAGGAATAAAGGAAATTACATAGGGCATTGATGTTCTTTCTTTTTTTAAGTTCTCACAGCAACACCATGTTATAGGTTATTAATGCTTGTTTTACAGATAAGGAAATCGAGGCTCAGGGAGGATAAGTGCTTCCTCCCCAAACACACTGTTCCTAAATACCGAAGCAAATCTTTAACTCCAAATCCAGGACTTTCTAGGAAAATAGGACATATATTGGGGCGCCTGGGTGGCTCAGTCGGTTAAGCGTCCGACTTCGGCTCAGGTCATGATCTCACATTCTGTGAGTTCGAGCCCGCCCATCAGGCTCTGGGCTGACAGCTCGGAGCCTGGAGCCTGCTTCAGATTCTGTGTCTCCCTCTCTTTGCCCCTCCCCTGCTCATGCTCTGTCTCTCTCTGTCTCAAAAATAAATAAAAACATTAAAAAAAAAATAGGACATATATTGTTTTAAAAATTATTTTCAGAGGCAAGCGTCCCTAGATTAGGTTGAAAAGCAATGCCTCTGGTATTTGGGGGGAAGGGCTGGTGGCAATCCCTGTGGGAACATGGGGTGAGTGAGTTTTAAAAGGAGCTAGCTAAAGGGACTTAGATTTTGTTAATGTATAGAAAGAAGGGTAAGTTACGATCATTTACATTTTTCACTCATTTAGGTTAGGTAAATTATCAGCTACAGTTGGGCAAGTGGTACATGTAAGGGTCTTGACCAATTTTAATAGCTGTGAAACTGAGAGGACAACCTCCCTCTGCATCTGCCCCTGTTTTAAGGCATTGCGTTTATTGCAGGAGAGCAGCAGTTCACCAATTCAAATGCTAATCTCATCCAGAAACATCCTAGCTGATAACACCTGTAACTAAATGTTTAATCTAGGTAGCCTTTGGCCCAATCAGGTTGACACAAAATTAACCATCCCAATGGGTACTGCACAATTTATTTATGTCTTCTACTTTAGATGGGTATTTGTGTTTTCAGGTTTTAGCGATTATGAATAAAGTTTCTATGAACTTTCTTGTATCTAGTATATCGAGCATATATATTTCATATATATGTTGGAAATATACCCAGGAATGGAATTGCTAGATCTTAGGGTATGGATAGGATAAGTTTTGGAAGATACTGCCAAAGAGTTTTCTGAAATGGTTGTACAATATTCTTTTATTTAAGATTTTATTTTATTATTATTTTTTTAATGTTTGTTTATTTTTGAGAGAGAGAGAGAAAAAAAACACGATCAGGGGAGGGGCAGACAGAGAGGGGGACACAGAATCTGAAGCAGGCTCCAGGCTCTGAGCTGTCAGCACAGAGCCCGATGCAGGGCTCGAACTCACAAACTGTGAGATCATGACCTGAGCCAAAGTCGGACACACTTGACCGACTGAGCCACCCAGGCACCCCAATAATACTTACTGTATATGCCTTATGATTCCAGTATTGGTGAGCACTCTCATTTGCAAATAAAAGAAAACCAGCTTCAGCTAGCTTAGGTAAAATTGGGAATGTACTGCTTTGTGAAACAAAACTGCTGCACAGTGTGGTGGTTTTAAAATATGTCTATAAATTCTCTAATGTGACTATCTTTTAATGAATAGTAAAAGGCAGAGTGACAGTGTGATTTTGGAGACCAGGTCATAAAAGGCATTTTGATTTCCTCTTTGCTGTGTCTCTTGGATCACTCATTCAAGGGGAAATCAACTGCCATGTCATGAAGATGCTCAAGCAGACAATGGAGAGGCCTCTGTGGCAAGAACCTGGCTTCCCGGCAAAAGTCAGAGAGGAACTGAAGTCTCTTGCCAGCAGCCATGTGAGTGAGCCCTATGGAAGCAATCAAGACTTCAGTCAGTCAAGACTTCAGATGACTGTAGTCCTTGTTGATATCTGACTTAAATCATGTAGGAAACTGTGAGCCAGAACCACTCAACTAAGCTACTTTTGAATTTCTGGCCCACAGAAACTGTGGGATGATAAATGTTGTTTTAAGTCACTAAGTTTTGGGAGATTTATTACAGCAGTAATGGATAACTAATACAGAGAAGAAAGAATAGATGGAATATCATGGAACTTGTCTCTTGTCTTATTTGACTTACCTGTGTTTTGGCTTCATTCTCTAGCCTGAAGAAGTTACCTCACATCTTAATAATCTAAGTCCTTGCCAGCTCCAATTATAAAATGCCAGGGAAGTCTTTGATTAGCATTACAGTGACAGACCCCAAAATTTGTACTTGCAGTTACATAGTGAGGGGTGTGACACTGGGAAGTGTCTGACGTGCCTACTTTTTATTTTATTTTTTTAGCTGTCCTCTTACATCTGAGTAAAGATATGTGAATACTTTTCATCAGTGGAAAGTAAGTGAAAATTATGTATGTTACATCTAGGCCAAGATGTTTCCAAAAGTACTATATCTTCTCCATGTCCTTTCTTCCTATTTATGTCAGCTAGATCCAGAGAGTTTTAAGGCCCTGGGGGATTATAAAAGAAGCATAGCTCCCTGAATCTCTGAATAGAGAAAAGTCCTCCACTGACCAGGGATATTCACATTGGAATGTGATATGGTTGAGAAGTCAAACTAATGTGTTAAACCACTGACATTTGGCTTTATTTATCACAGCAGATAGCATTACCCATCTACTAGGACATGGGTGTGAATTACGAGATTTGGCTTAGCCTACATCATTTCAGTTTTTGTAGTGTGAGGAATAGAGTCTGATACCAAAAGAAGGGAAGTTGGTGGGCTTGGCTACTACAATTAATTTACCATTATTTATTTTTTTTAATTTTTAAAAAGATTTTGTTTTTAAACAATGTCTACACCCAACGTGGGGCTCAAACTTACCACCCCAAGCTCAAGAGTCACATGCTCCACTGACTGAGCCAGCCAGGTGCCTCAACTTGCCTTATTTCACAATAATGAAAATTTTTGTTTCTATCCATAGAAAAACAACAAATTAATTGTTCTAATTTTCTTCTATATCACCAATAATATGTTAGACTTTTTAAAAACGCATGCTTGTTGGGGTGCCTGGGTGCCTCAGTGAGTAAAACATATCTGACTCTTGATTTTGGCTCAGGTCATGATCTCATGGTTTGTGAGGTTTTGCTGTGCATCAGGCTCTCTGCTGACATTGCAAAGCCTCCTTGGGATTGTCTCTCCCTCTTTCTGCCCCTCCTCTGCTCTCTCTCTCTCTCTAAATTAATTAATTAATTTTAAAAACTGTGAGCAATTTGATTATATTGTTTAAAAGAAGCATGCTTGTTGTCACATATATTTCACAGTAATAAAAGTTATTGTAAAATTTTGAACATTCTATAGAGATTTAAAAATAATTGCCCCTAATCCTTTCCAAATCCTTTCCCTTGAAGTATCCAGTGATTTTCTTTTCTATTCCTGTATTAACTTAAGAACTTTCTCTCCCTTCTTTCAACAAAGATGAGATCCCGGGGACTCTTGGGTGGCTCAGTCAGTTAAGTGTCAACTCTTGATTTTGGCTCAAGTCATGATCTCAGGGTGTGAGAGCAAGCCCTGAATTGGGCTCCACGCTGAGCATGGAGCCTGCTTAAGATTCTCTCTCTCTCTCTCTCTCTCTCTCTCTCTCTCTCTCTCTCTCATTCTCTGTGTCTGTTGGGGCACCTGGGTTGGCTAAGCGTCCAACTTTGGCTCAGGTCATGATCTTGCGGTCTGTGAGTTTGAGCCCAATGTCCGGCTCTGTGCTGACAGCTCAGAGCTTGGAGCCTGCTTCAGATTCTGTGTCTCCCTCTCTCTCTCTGCCCCTCCCCCACTCACACTCTGTTTCTCTCTCTCTCAAAAATAAACATGAAAAAAAATTAAGAAAAAAAAAGATTCACTCTCTCCCTCTCCATCTGCCCCTCTCCCACTCACATGTGTGCATTCTCTCTCTTTCTCTCTCTCTCAAAAAAAGATTCCATCACACATATTACTCTTAAATTGCTTTTGTTTGCATAAAATATATTATGAACATTTTTTCTGATATCTATATAACCTTCCATGGTATAGATATACCATAATTTATCCAGCCATTCTCCTATTAGACATTTCAGTTGTTGCAAGTTTGGGTTAAGACAAACAATATTGTAATAAACATCCTTTTACATATATCCTTATATCTTTAAAATATTGATGCTTATAAAGCTGCAGGAAAGATGGCCAGAAGTGCATCTCAGGACACATATAGTTTTCAATGTGGCATATAGTACCAGATTAGTATCCTGAAAGGTTGTAATACTTGAAGGTTGAATGAAAATGTCTGTTTACCCTGATGAAAATTGTTTTCAATCTTTTCCAATTTAATGGGTGAAAAAATGGTATCATTTTATTTTTTAATTTCCTGACTACCAGTGAGGTTGCCCTTCCCTTTTTAATTGAATACCTTTTTAAAAATTGTAGTAAAATAAGGGCTCCTGAATGGCTCAGTCAGAGAAACATGTGATTCTTGATCTTGGAGTTGTGAGTTTGAGCCCCTAGTGGGGGGGGGGGGGGGGTTGGGTTTGGGTAGAGATTACTTAAATAAATAAAAAAACTTAAGTTTTTTTTTTAAAACTTAAAATGTGTAGTAAAATACACATAACATAAAATTTACAATCTTAAGCGTTTTTAAGTATATTGTTCGGTTGTGTTAACCACATTCACATTGTGCAGCTAATCTTCAGAACTCTTTGTCTTGCAAAACTGTAGCTCTATACAACTCTTCATTGCCCTTTCCCCCTATCCCCAGGCAACCACTATTCTGCTTTCTGTTTCTATGAATTTGACTACTCTAAGTACCTCATATAAATGGAATCATACAATATTTGTTCTTTTGTGTCTGGCCTATGTCATTTAGCATATGGTCTTCAAGGTTTATCCATGTTGTAGCATGTGTCAGAATTTCCTTTCTTTTTTACACTGAATAAAATCCCATTGTATGTGTATATGATATTTTCTTTATTTATCTGTTGATGGACACTTGGGTTGCTTCCATATTTTGGCTGTTATAAATAATGCTGCTATGAACAATGCTGTACAAATAACTGCTCAAGTTCCTGCTTTCAATTCTTTTGAGTATATATGCAGAAGTAGAATTACTAGATTACATGATAATTCTATTTAGTTTTTTGAGGAACCACCATACTGTTTTCCACAGCAGCTGCACCATTTCACATTCTCACCAGTAAGTAACACGCAAGGGTGCAGTGTCTCCACATCCTTGCCAACATTTGTTATTTTCTGTTTTTTTGATAATAGCTAACCTATTGGGTGCAAAGTGGTCTCTCATTGTAGTTTGATTTGTATTTCCCTAATGATTAGTGATGCTGAACATTTTTTTTCATGTGACCATGGAGAAATGTCTATTCAAGTCTTTTGCCCATTGAAAAAACATTTTTTGTCACTAATTTAGAGGAGTTCTTCAAAACAGGGATATCATTTGCAAATATTTTCTCCCATTCTGTGAGTTGCCTTTTCACTCTGTTGATAGTGTTCTTTGATGCACCAAAGTCTTAAATTTTGATGAAGTTCAATTTACTTAGTTTTTTCTCTTCTTGCCTGTGCTTTTGGTGTTATATCCAATAAACACTTTTTTTATATATATACTGGCAGAATTATTCCAGGAGAAAAAGCATCCAAGTTAATTGGTGAGGGTGAAAAAAAACCCAAAATAAACAAACAAAAGTCTCTGATGCTCTGATGTTGGAGAAACTGACCTAATGCTCATTGTGAAGCCTCAGTGTTATTTTAAACTAATCTGACACAACTCAAAGCATATTGTCCTCCTGTTGGACATAAACAATCTCACAGAACATTGACATCAGACAAGGTCACTGTGCCACAGAAAATACCAAAGATTTCTCTCTCATTAAATGAGTGAATGCTACTTTACCAATTTTAGCTTTAGCCCCACTTTAGTCTGCCTTCTTTATAGTTAAGATGTATTAGATGCCCAATCATAGACTTGCCCAACTTCCTAATGGCACCCAAGATAGAGTGAACCTTTCCTTCTGTAGACCCTCCCCAAAATTACCCAACCAAAGACTCCTACAATAGGTTCCTTCTAATACTCTTTTACTGCACAGCTAAATGACTCCCTGCTGTGTGCATTTTTGCTAGCTGCAACAAGTAATAAACCTCAACTACAGGCTTCTTGTGATTTTTGGCTGAAGGGCATTGACATTTGCTAGGAGGAAATTAAGAGCTACCCTTTGTTAACCACTTGTTAGCTCTTGTAAAAGATGCTTCTTCATGATTTAAATCATTAGCTACAATACAATTTTATGACTGTGGACTTAAATTATTACCTTGATTTTGTTCTCAGGTTTGATTTATACATAAATATATATTTTATGAATGCCCTAGACTGCAAGTAAGGAAAAAAGTTGCTAACAGTGACTAAATAAAATGTTTCCTTTCCTTATATAAACAAGATTCCAGAGAAAGGCAAGCTTCAGGTATTTGTTTCTTAGGCCAGTCTCCTTACAATTCCACAAACGTGAGAAGGAGACAAACACATCCCAGCAGTGAACTAACTGTCCTGACACTATCATTTAGGCCTTATTGTTGCCAGGAGCTGGTCTGGCCCTCATAGCTCAGCCTTCATATTCTGTTGAACACCAACATGAGACAAGGCCAATGTCTGGCTATGATGGATCAAGACAAAAGAAGACCATTACATAATCATATCAAAACTGAGAACAAATAAGAACATAGTCCAAATCACAAAAAATGACCAAACATCTACGTATCCTGGCTATTATGAGTGACTGCTCCCTGTTTGCCAAGCACAGCTTTAACTTCATTCTTCCTGCCCTATGGATAAAGTTTATTAAGATACCCAATAATAGAATTATTCCTGCTTCCTCACAGCATCCAGTCCAGAGAAAAGCTCCATTAAGCCTTGCCAAAATCACTTAACACAGGGATGAATACTATAAGTTCTTTTTAACACCTTTTTAATTTGACACCCCTTGGGATGTGTGTTCTGCTTCATTGCAACTGGTCAGTAATCCCAACTTTAACTATAGGTCTTTGACTGAAGGGCATTGATACAGGTTATGCCCAGTTTCATCCCTATGTTTTTTCTGACGTTTGTTCTGAAACTCTTTCTACTCTGTGCATTAAGAACACCTCAGTCTTCAAATTTGTTATCAGTTGATCTGGTTCCAAACAACCTAAATCAGTGCAACTCAAAGTGTGCTCTGCCATTAGCAGTTGCTTAGGGTGTTGGGGGTGGGGGATAGGAAGTGATTGCTATTGGTTACCCAGTTTCTTTTTGGACTTACGAAACTATTTTAAAATAAATTGTGGTGGTGCTCCACAACCCTAAATTAAGAAAAGTATTGAATTGTACACTAAATGGGTAAAATGCATACTGTGTAAATTATTTCTCAATAAAGTTATTAAAAACAAAAGTGTGGTCCAAAGACTGGCCTCACCATGACACAGGGGCAGAAACTGAGAGTAAGGGTTTATTTTGTAGCCACTTGACATTTATTTCATATATGCTGAATATAGTAAGAAACAAAAATCCACATGTGTTTTTTCCATGTTTACCATTTCAAATTTCATTTTCTAAATAATAATATTTTATTATATATTATAAAAAAATCTGTCTTCCATGGACTGGGGTAAAACCTTAACTTGGATTGAGGAACACTGACCTAAAGGACCCATAACTTCTATAGTTTAAGATGTGTCGTCCCAGTCTCTCAATGTGGAACTACAATGACCAGAATTCCTCGTGAATGCGTAAGCGACGTCCATTCCTTTGGCCTCGCCGCTACGTCCTCTGGGGCATGTAGTACGTGCCTTCCGCTGAGCACGCTGCGATGTCCCGGCATTTTTTCCTGGTTTGGGGACTGGCACCGTCAGAGGAGAGGTGATGTCTCTCGAGGAAAACTATGTGATATGGGAGGACGTGGGCGGGAATGACACAATCAAGCCTGTTGCGTTTCTTGTTGGGGACCAGGAATAGCCTTGGCTTCTAAGCCATTGTAAGCAGCCTTCCCCGGGATCCTCCAGAAAAGTTGGAGGTTGTTAAGGGAAGAACTTAACCTGCAAGTCAGGGCTGGGTAGGTAGCTACGGCAGATTTTCTTCCACCCAGCATGTTTTCGGGCCCGAGATGCAGGGTTCGGCTGAGAACAGAGGCCTCCTTCCGGTATTGGGTTTTCCAGTGCTCAGAGGAGGGCAGGGGTGAGCCCACTCCTAGGCGGGGATGCGGAAGATCACTTTATTTCCTTCTGTGTTACTGTGAGCCCGGCATGGAGGATGCTTGTCATTTGCACAGGCCCCTACACTCTTCGTCTTAAGGCCCCTCCTTTTGTTAAGTGACTTCCCAAGGTCATTTATCTGGGAGCAGAGCTGGGGACTTGACACCTTTATATTCTAATCATTGAGCTGCTTCCATTTTCAGTTGTGGGTAGGCGGGAGAATCTTGAAGATACCTTTGCTCTGTACAGGGTTATTTGTGTAGGTGTATGACCCAGGTTGGCGTAGGCCAGGATGCTGTACTGATGATCATAAAATACCAATTCTATCTTGTTTTTGTTTTTTCTTGTGAACAGACAGCATAGCCATAGACAAGACTCAGAGGCAATCTTTTAGTATTTGTTTGTTGACGTAAGGAGGTGTTCCAAGTTGAAAGAATTCAAAGAACAGAGTGATTGTCTCAGCTTCACAAGTTAGAGTAGATTTTTAACCTTTTTGCAAATAGCTTTCCTTATCTGTAAAATGCAAATGATATCTACCTGACAGGTTAATTGAGAAAATGTAATAGGATGATATATTTTAAAAGTCCTTTATGAAATGTTGCAGAAACGTTAAATGCTATGATTTTAGTCCCAGATTTTCTAAATGTTCTTTCTCAATTAGAAATATAAACATTTACAGTATATTTTTAAAACAAATTATCCTTTTTCATAATTATCTTTGGTTCTTATATTGCTTCACCGTGTCTTGATACATTACTTGATTTCTTATTTCCTGATTGGAGCTTTAATCATCTTGCTTTTTGGTTCAAACTGATCTGAGGTCAATAGGGACCAAACCCTTTGAGTTCTTTTAGGGTTCTAGAGGAAAGGAGCAATTATCCTGAAAGTAAATATACCAGAGACTATCCTTCCAAAAAATGAAAAAAAATTTTTTGGTAGTTCTGGGTGTGCCTGGATGGCTCAGTTGGTTCAGTGTCAGACTTCAGCTCAAGTCACCATCTCGTGGATGGTGAGTTCCAGCCCTGCGTCAGGCTCACTGTTGTCAGTGCAGAGCCGGCTTCAGATTCAGATCTTCTGTCTGTTCCCCCGCCCCCATTGCCCCTCCCTTGCTCATACTCTTTCTCTCTCAAAGATGAATAAACATTTAAAATAAATAAATAAAATAAAATTTTATAACTCTGAATTAATGGCTGTTCCTTGTAAAAATATTGAAGGTGACATATTTATTCCAAACAGTTTGAGCCATTTATTTATTTATTTATTTATTTATTTTTAAATGTTTATTTATTTTTAGAGGGGTGAAGGGGTAGAGAGAGAGGGAGACTGGATCTAAAGCAGGCTCTGCGCTGACAGTGTGAGACTCAAACCCACAAACCCTGAGATCATGACCTGAAGCCAAAGTTGACCACTCAACCAACTGGGCCACCCAGGCACCCTGAATCTTTTGGTTTAAAAAGATGGTTCTGAGTGTAGGATTTTTTTTCCCTTCTGCTTCTGTCATCAAATTTGAAAACTATATATATGTAAAATTTAACAAACATTTTTAAAATGGAGTGCAGAAAGAAGCCCCTTTTCCCGGACACTTAATTTTGGACCAAATCCTGCTGTTTGCTTCAGACTAGGAACAAAGTCTTAACTAGAGTTAATGCAGAAAAAGCCTTGTAACTTTAATTTAAATTTTGGAACTAATTTGGTATTAATCCATGTCAAACCAATCCTTTTACAGAAGCTGCATTTTGGAATGGGATTTGGAGTTATCATAATGGAAGCAAAATACATGAAGGAGAAATAGTTACCTTTTTACCACGATATTACACCTGACTACTTGTTGCAAATAGTCTTCCTACCTAAGAAAATTTGTGACATAAATGAAAAAATACCTTTTTAAAAAAAGATTTATTGTTTGTAAATATGCTTCGCCTAAGAGCTGTTTGTCCATTCTCCTGGAGAGCGTTTCAGTTTCGATCATGCAGTTGTAAACCACTAATTACCGAAATGATTAAGTGTACAGATGAAGGGCAAATCTTTGATCTTATTCAAAAAAGCAAAGCCGTACTTTCAGAAAAGCAGGTGGAATGTGCATTTAATATACTTTGGCAGTTTCAAAAGCAGAAGACCAGCTTTTTAAAAAATGTTGAGTGTGTCAGAGACCATCCCCAGTTTATTACTCTTCATAATTTAGCTACAAGTCAAACGGAATTCATGAATGATGATACCCTGGTGAATGTGTTGTACCTCACACAACAGTAAGTAATGTACTTTTACATTTTATAGAAATGATTATAGTTTATAATTATATATCAGTTTTCTAAAAATCTCTTTAAAATGAAAAACAGTGTGGTTTTTTTTTCCCTATAAATAGTATCCCTGATCATTGAATATTTTTAAGATGTTTAGAGGATCATTTAACAATATATGGTGGTAATCATTTAACAATATATATGAATATCAAACATCCTGTTGTGCAACCTAAATATATACAATTTTTACTTGTTAGTCATAGCTCAATAAAGCTGGGAAAACATTAAAAAAGAAAAGAAATTTTACATTATTTGCAAGGGAATCCAGCCTCAAAAGAACTGGATTTTCTAAGTAAAATATTCAGCAGGTATATAAGGGAAACACACACACACACACACACACACACACACACAGAAGTTGCAATTAGTCTGTTTCTTAGTCTCATTCATGGAAAAATAAGTTTTCTCACTTGATTGGCTAACCTGTGAGGACTATCAGTAACTATAGATGTCAGCATTGCACAAAGCAGAGATACAGTTGTTTTTATTAGGAAGTCCGCTTATACAGGAAAGGGGCTTAGGGCTTTACCTATTTGGGGGAGTGGTGTTAGACTAAAAGAAGAATGCCTTCCCTTTTTTGGTGGTCTTTCTGTGGAGGTATATGAAGAGAGTATGTAATGATAATGGGCAAGATACCAGTTTTGCTTTCTCAGTGGTCATGTCAGCTTGGAAAACGATGAATAAAATAAAATTCAACAAGTCTTTATTGCAGGACTCTTCAGAAGCTTTAATATGTTAATGTATACTGTAGATCTCTGAGCGAGGGCAGTTTCCAGACCACAAAACATTGTGTTAAACACCTCACAAGACTCATGTGTGTTAGGCAGATGGAGGAATGCTGCTTGGTGATGATTTACCTAAAAACTATATTTCTGTGTTTTGCTCCTAAGTCATATTTTAATTATGAAAGGATTCAAGAGTAAAATATAATTTTGTTTTCAGGTTTTAAAAGCAATATGTAGTTCAATTTTGCTTCATGACTCAACGTGAAAGTTTCTGATTTTTGGGAGACAAACTAATATAGGCTTAATGCTATAAAGATATTGAAATTGGTTAAAAAGATATTTTTATACCTACAATATATAGTGTATGTGGTTTAGTTATATAGAAGGTATTCATGGTTAATGAAGCTATACTGGAGGAGGAACTCTTATATGTTCTGATGGTACAATGTATATCAAGAACTGTAAAGATACCCGGGGCGCCTGGGTGGCGCAGTCGGTTAAGCGTCTGACTTCAGCTCAGGTCACGATCTCGCGGTCTGTGAGTTCGAGCCCCGCGTCAGGCTCTGGGCTGATGGCTCGGAGCCTGGAGCCTGTTTCCGATTCTGTGTCTCCCTCTCTCTCTGCCCCTCCCCCGTTCATGCTCTGTCTCTCTCTGTCCCAAAAATAAATAAAAAACGTTGAAAAAAAAAAAATTAAAAAAAAAAAGAACTGTAAAGATACCCTTGGATCCAATAATTTTGCTTCTAAAGTTTATCTCTAAGAAAATAATCTGGGATATGAATGGATAAAGAAGATGTGGTAAATATGTATACAATGGAGTATTACTCAGCAATCAAAAAGAATGAAATCTTGCCATTTGCAACTACATGGATGGAACTAGAGGGTATTAAGCTAAGCAAAATTAGTCAGAGAAAGACGAATACCATATGACTTCATTCACATGTGGAATTTAATATACAAAACAGATGAATGTAAGGGAAGGGAAGCAAAAATAATATAAAAACAAGGAAGGGACAAGACATAAGAGACTCTTAAATACAGAGAACAAATTGAGGGTCGCTGGAAGAGTTGGGGGTGCAGGGGTGGGCTAAATGGGTAAGGGGCATTAGGAAAGACACTTATTGGGATGAGCATTGGGTGTTATACAGAGGGAATGAATCTACTCCTGAAATCATTATTGCATTATATACAAACTAACTTGGGTGTAAATAAATAAATAAATAAATAAATAAAATGCAAAAAAAAAAAAAAGAAAATAATCTGGGGTACATATTTAAGATTATTGTGCGTTGATATTCATGCCAGCATCATTTATAATATTGAAAAACTAAAATTCTAATAGTAGGTGAATGTTTAAATGATACTATATTCATTTAATGGAATAATATACAATGTTTAAAAATTGTTTTGAACACTATGTAGTGTCATGGGCAAATGCTGAAAAGGGCAGGGTACAAAAGTGTAAAATTGAGGTGCCTGGCTGGCTCAGTCAGTGGAGCATGTGACTCTCGATCTTGGGGTTGTGAGTTTTAGCCTCACATTGCATGTAGAGATTACTTAAAAATAAAACCTTTTAACAAAATAAAAAAAAAACAACTGTAAAAGGAATATGTATATTCCGTATGTGTGTAGAAAAGACAAATGGAGCAAAAATGCTACAGATTAATGATGGTGGCTGTTTATGAGTACAGACCTATAAATAAGTTTTAGTACCCTATTCAAGTTTTTCTTTATTTTACAAAACTCTCCTATAAAAATATTTTTCTAATCAGAGAAAAGTAATATATATTATGTGTACTTTTAAAATAATATGTATTGTTGAATGTTCTCATTGTTCAGTGGAAGGCATTGAACAGATAAAAGAATGAGAGAGGCATGGGATAAAATGTAGATGTTTATTATACCGTATCAAGAAATCAAAATACTGAAATGGGAATGGACCAGAAATAAAGACTGTGTAAGAGTATAATAACTTGAGGTTCACTTTTGCATTATAATTGTTAACTTGCATGATTGTTTTTAATACTTTAAAAATGTTTATGTATGGAAAATTATTTTCTCTTGATTTTATTGAGGTGTGCTACTGAGACCCATGACCTACTGGTTGAAGCTCTAGTTACAGAAGCATGGAGAAGACTGGAAAGGCAAGTACTTTGGGTTCATTTTCTAAGATCACAGTTATCCTATTCAAGGTTAACTGAAATCTTGTAGAGAAAGAATAGGGAGCTGCTGCCTACCTATCAACTTTCACTAAAAAAAAAAAAAAAAATTAGTTGGGGGTATTTTGATTGTGTAAAGTAAAAGAATGAGGAATGTGTATTTTCCTTAAGAGACAAAGAAAGCTTGAATATTTGCTCTTTATTTATTTAAAAAAATTAAAAATTTTAATGTTTATTTAAATGTTTAATTTACTTTTTTATATTTATTTTTAATGTTTATTTTTGAGAGAGAGAGAGAAAAGAGTGCAAGTAGGAGAGAGAAAAGAGTGCAAGTAGGAGAGAGAGGCAATCTGAAGCAGGCTCCAAACTCCCAGCTGTCAGCACAGAGCCGGACATGGGACTTGAACCCACGAACCATGAGATCATGACCTGAGCTGAAGTCAGACGTTTAACCGACTGAACCACCCAGGCGCCCCTAAAAAATTTTTTTTAATGTTTATTTATTTTTGGGAGACAGAGACAGAGTGAGCAGGGAAAGGGTAGAGAGAGAAAGAGATGTAGAATCTGAAGCAGGCTCCAGGCTCCAAGCTGCCAGCACAGAGCCCGATGCAGGGCTCGACCTCACAAATTGCAACATCATGACCTGAGCTGAAGTTGGACACTTAACTGACTGAGGCACCAATATTTGCTTTTTTTTTTTTTTTTTTAATTTTTTTTTTTTCAACGTTTTTTATTTATTTTTGGGACAGAGAGAGACAGAGCATGAACGGGGGAGGGGCAGAGAGAGAGGGAGACACAGAATCTGAAACAGGCTCCAGGCTCCGAGCCATCAGCCCAGAGCCTGACGCGGGGCTCGAACTCACGGACCGCGAGATCGTGACCTGGCTGAAGTCAGACGCTTAACCGACTGCGCCACCCAGGCGCCCCCCAATATTTGCTTTTTAAATTAAGAGTGGAAACAGTGTGCTTTGCCACATATATAATTAGTCAAAATATAAGTAAGGTGGAGCAACAGCTATTTGGCTTTTTGAATCTTCTTTTCTGGAAGATTTTGCTTCAGAAAGAAAAGATTTGGAGCCCTGACTGGTTCAGTGGTAGGGTATGCAACTCTTGATCTTGGGATTGTGAGTTTGAGCCTATATTAGGGGTAGAATTTATTTTAAAAACTTAAGAAAAAAAGAAAGGAAAGATTCTCTGAGTGATAGGCTGCCTATAAAAACCTAGAAATTCAGGAGCCGTAAAAGGAGAGAAAAGAAGACACCAGTTTAGTAGAAAGGAAAACTATTTAACATTGTTTAGCAGCATTTGTAGGTACTTGCCTATCACTTCTTTATTGAGAGACAATGAACATCACTCATAGGTGACTTAGATGCTTTCAAGTTCACTGCTGTGACTATGATTGATTCAGATCTCTTTCCTCTACTATACAGAGCTTTATTTGTAGCATGTTGCCATAATCAGCAGTCATCTAGAAAAATGTAAAATTTGTTCAGGGCATTCTTCTTATGAGTACAGTGAAGTCTATTCTATACAAAACCATGCTATTTATGCTATATGAGAATATGTGAGAAACTCCATTTATAAAAGAGTTGAGATAATAACAGACCTCATTTTGGAAAATTGTTAGCTATTTCTGAAAATTTTGAACTTTTTAATGTAGGGATCACCATAGCCTAGGTCTCTTATTAGTGGAGTAAACAAATGTTAGTGAAGAAAGGGAAAATCAAAGTGAGAAAGAGAAAGGAGGATTTAAAAACCACAGAACAGAGAGGTGGTTCAAGATGGTGGCATAGATACCCTACTCACTCTACCAAAGACACACCAAATCTACAACTACATATAGAACGTCAGTCTCTGAAAAAGACCTGGAGACTAGCTGAACAACTCCACAACAAAGATGGCAGGGCCACATTGAGACCGGTGGGAGAGGTAGAGATTGGTTTCACCAGGAACCCCACTCCTGACTCAGTGACCCACAAAAGGGAGGGATCTAACAAATATGGAGCATATTCCTGAGGAGTGAGGGGTTTGAGCCCCACATCAGGAACCCCAATTCTTGGGACCTGTACCAGAGAGATGAGCTCCCAGATGTCTGTCTTTGAAAACCAATGGGGCTTACATCAAGGAGACCCAAGGGTTATAGGAAACTGGAACTCACCCTTAAAAGTGCTCACATGCAGACTTACTTGTCCTGGAACCCAGCACAAAAATGGCAGGTTGGAAGTGCCTAGGCCGTATGTGAAGGAGATTCACTGGGTAAGCTTAAAGTGCCTGCCAGAGGGACAGAGGTCTATTGGAGCTCTCTCTCTGGCTAAAGGCACTGGTGCACACCATTTTTGCAGTCTATCTTGCTAGCACCAGCGCTAGCTGGTGCCATTTTAGCACTTTCCTTCAGCCTTGTGAAAGTTGTTTACTCTGCATCTGTGTTCTTCTGTGGCTCTGCCCCACCAAACCTGTTGGGCCAGCTTGCCCTGACCTTTGCTCCCCACAAACCCACAGTGCTAAAATTGGTAGGCAGGCAGCCTTGCCTTGGCCTGGTGCTTGCTCTTCCTTGGCCCCAGCAAAGCTGACAGGTGTGTGCAGTCCATAGAGGGAGTGCTTTGAACACCTGCCTCTTGTGGCCAGGGGTGTTTGCGTTTCTGGGACCTATGGAACTGAAATAATTACAGAGTTCTTGGCAGGCTAAAACCCCCAGAGCAATTTACAGATAGCAGACTGAAATACCCCAGTCTTCCTGTGACCGCTCCTTCAAGACTGAAGAGATAGCTCTTTTGCCTAATACACAGGAACAAGCACTGAGAGTTAAGGAAATATTAGGAAACAAAAGAATATGTTCCAAATGAGAGAAGAAGATAAAACTCCTGAAAAAACCTAACGAAACAGAGATAAGGTCGTGCCTGGGTGGTTAAGTCGGTTAAGTACCCGACTTTGGCTCAGGTCATGATCTCACAGTTTGGTTCATGAGTTCATGCCCTGCATCGGGCTCCGTACTGACAGCTTGGAGCCTGGAGCCTGCTTTGGATTCTGTGTCTCACTCTGTCTCTGCTACTCCCCTGCTTGTACTCTGTCTCTGTCTCTCTGTCTCAAAAATAAATAAACGTTTTAAAAAAACCACATACAAGAAACAGGGATAAGTAACTTACCTGATAGAGACTTCAAAGTAATGGTCATAAAGATGCTCACTGATCTCAGAAGAATGGATGAACACAGAACTTCAGCAAAGAGATGGAGAATATAAGAATGTACATGGAACTGAAGAATATAATAACTGAAAGATATACTACAGGAATTCAACAGCAGAGTAGATGAAGCAGAAGAAAAGATTAGTGACTTGGACCAGGGCAATAGAACTCACTCAAACGGAGCAGCAAGAAAAAAAAAAAAAAGATAATTTGAGGGGCCTATGGGACAACATCAAGTGGAACAATGTTCACATAATAGGTGTCCTGTTAGGAGAAGATAAAGGAGAAAGGGATAGAAAACCTATCTGAAGAAATTATGGCTGAAAGCTTCATTTATCTGGGGAAAGAAACAGACATTCAGATCTAGGAAGCCCAGAGAGTTCTGAATGAGATGAACTCAAAGAGAGTCACACCAAGACACGTTATAATTATGTCAAAGGTTAAAGAGAGAATCTTAAAAGCAGCAGGAGAAAAACAACTTGTTATGTATAAGGGACCCCCTGGCCCCCAGACTTTAATCAAGTTTTTCAGCAGAAACTTTGCAGGCCAGAAGGGAGTGCCGAAAGCAAAAAACTTCAACCAAGAATACTCTGCTTGACAAGATTATCTTTCAGAATTCAAGGAGAGAAAAAGTTTTCCAGACAAGCAAAAACTGGACAAGTTCATCACTACTAAACTGGGCTTATAAGACACGTTAAAGGGACTTCTTTAAGCCAAAAAGAAAGGCCAACTGGTAACAAGAAAACATATGAAAGTAAAAGTCTTTCTGGTAAGGTAAGTATATATTAGGGGTAGTGGACTAATCACTTATTTTAGTATGAAGGTTAAAAGGCAAAAGTAGTAAAAATAAGTATAACTACAACAATAACTACAAGTTTAACTATAGTTAAAGGATATACAAAATTAAAAGATGTAAAATGTGGCATCAAAAACATAAACTGTGGAAAGGGGAAAATACAGTTTTAGAATGCATTCAAACGTAACTTGCTATCAACTTAAACTGGGATGTGCATAGGCTAATATATGTAAGCCTCAGGAAAACACAAAGCAAAAACCTATGGTAGATATACAAAAGATCATGAGAATGGAATCTAAACACTAAAGGAAGGCATCAAACTACAAGGGAAGAGAGCAAGAGGAAAAAGGAGCAGAGAAGAACTACAAAACAACCAGAATACAGTTAACAAAATGACAATGAGGATATACCATCTATAACCACTTTAAACATAAATGGACTGACACCCACTTCTAGCTCTCTTGCCTCAGCATGGCTGCTTTAGGTGTGTGGAGGCTGCACAGCAGTGTGGTGGGTTAGGTGGGCGGCCAATGGTGACTCCAGTGAGTGCTGGTCTGGGGGGAACTGGGGAACCAGAAGCTCGGTTGAATCCTCATGGAACTGTTTTTCTCCACCCAGGCAGGGCCTGGCTACCAACCCCTCTGTCTACGGACCCTTTACAGAGTTCCCAGACTGATCTTACAGAGATGGCCGCCCTGTACCTCCAATGAAAGGCCAGCTTCGAAGAAAAGCCCAAAGGGAGATGTTTGCAAGATGAGTTGCACTGCTATCACAGAAAATGGATGCTGGCTTACAGTCATGGCAGCTTAGCAGGAGAAGTTGCAGGAAGAAGAAAGGAGGCAGAAAAAGGCTGTTAAAACCCAAAGGGGCTCTACTGCAGAACCCACAACTAAGTCAATAAGTAGCAATTCCTGTCTCCCTTCACCAGCCTCTCTCTGGTTTTCTTTTCTCCTCCTCCTTCTTCTTCTTTTAAATGTTTGTTTATTTTTGAGAGAGAAAGCACGAGTGGAGGAGGGGCAGTGAGAGGGGGCCAGAGGATCTGAAGCAGCTCTATGCTGTGGGGCTTCAAGTCACGAACTATGAGATCATGACCTGACCTGGCTTTCTTTTCTATCATCTATATGCCTCATCCTAGCCAGAAGAGAGCCTTCCTATTCCCCATCTGTCTTCATAAGAGTTTGGGTACCAGGAAGAATGGGTTGTAAGATCACTGCCTTGAGGGGTTGGCTCAGTGCACTTACCCTGGCTCCATTCCAGTTCAGCAGAATCTTGTTCTGGGATGCTTACCCCTTTTGCAGACCATAAGACTGGCCAAACTATGAACAGTAGCTACTCTGTGAACATGAAAAAGGGGCAACAGTTTTTCTGGCTTTAGCTGGGCATTCAAGCCTTTAACAGCCCATACACAGCTCAGGCTGTGTGCAGTTATTCATTTAATAAATGTTTGATGAAAAGGGCAACCCCTCCCCCCAAATGGACCAAATTCTTCAATCAAAAGATAGGGAGTGACTGAATGGATAAAAAGCAAGACCCATCTATATGCTGCCTATAAGAGACTCACCTTAGATGTAATGACACACAGGTTGAAAGTGAAGAGATGGAAAAAGATGTTTTATGTGAATGGAAACCAAAAGTAAGCTGGGGTAGCTATACTTATATCAGACAAAATAGACTTAAACCAGATTGTAATAAAAGAAAAAGGTGGGCATTACATAATGATAAAAGGGTCAATCTAGCAGGAAGAGACAACATTTGTAAATATTTATGCACCCAATATAGATGGATCTAAAAGTATAAAGCAATATTAACAGACCTAAAGAGAGAAATTGACAATAAGACAATGATAGTAAGGGCCTTTAATATCACTCTTACATCGAGGAATAGATCATCCAGACAAATAATAAGGAAACATTAGCCTTAAAATACATTAGACCAGATGGATTTAGATATATACAAAACATTTTACCAAAAACCAACAGAATATACATTCTTAAGTGTATGTGGAATATTCTCCAGAACAGATAATATGTTTAGCCACAAAACAAGTCTCAATAAATTTTGGAAGATTGAAGCCCTATCAAGCATCTTTTCAGACCACAATGGTATGACATTGGAAATCAATCACAAAAAAAATGGAAAAATTGCAAATATGTGGAGATTTGACAACATGCCACCAGACAACCAATTGATGAATTAAAAAATGAAAAAAAATAACCTTGAGATAAATGAAAATTAAAATACAGCTTTCCAAAATCTGGGATGTAGCAAAAGCAGTTTTAACAAGGAAGTTCATAATACTACAGACCTACCTCGAGAAAAAAGTGCCTGGCTGCCTGTGTGGCTCAGTCCGTTAAGTGTCTGACTCTGGTTTTCGGCTCCGGTCATGATCTCACAGTTTGTGAGTTCAAGCCCCACATAAGGCTCTGCACTGATGAGCCTGCTGGGGATTATCTGTCTCCCTCTCTCTGCCTCTCTCTCTCTCAAAAATAAATGAAAATAAACATTTATAAAAATAGAATGAATAAATATATTTGCATCTATTAGAAAGGAAACAAGTAAAATCTCAAATAAATAATCTAACTTTATACTTAAAGGAACTAGAAAACAAGGAATAAATGAAGCCCAAAGCTAGTAGAAGGAAGGCAATAGCAAAAGTCAGAAGAAATAAACGCAATAGAGACTAAAGAGACAATAGAAAAGACCAATAAAACTAAGAGCTGGTTTTTTGAAAAGATAAAGTTGGTAAACCTTTAGCTAGATTTACTAAGAAAAAAAGAAGGCTTAAATAATGGAATCAGATGAAAGAAGGAACATTAAAACTGATACTAAAATAATGCAAAGGCTAATAAGGGACTATGATAACTGTATACCAACAAATTGGACAATTAGAAGAAATGGATACATTTCTAGAAATAATCTTATAATACTAAATCATGAAGTAATAGAAAATCTGAACAGACCAATTACTAGCAAGGAGATAGAGTCAGTAATCAAAAAACTCCCAACAATTAAAAGTCCAGGACCAGACAGCTTTAGTGGTGAATTCTAGCAAACATTCAAAGAAGATTTAATACCTATTCTTCTCAAACTCTCTGAAAAAATTGAAGAGGAGGGAACACTTCCAAACTCATTTTACAAGGCCACCATTGCTCTGATACCAAAATCAGACAAGGGCACCATAAAAGAAGAAAATTATAAGTCAGTATGAACATAAATGAACATAGATGTAAAAATCCTCAACAAAATATTAGCAAACCAAAATCAACAATACATTAAAAAAGTCATATGCCATGGTCAAGTGGGATTTATTCCAAGGATGCAAAGATGGTTCAACATCTGCAAATCAATGTGATATGCCGCATTAACAAAATGGAGGATAAAAAATTATATGATCATCTCAATAGATGCAGGAAAAGCATTTGACAAAATTCAACATTGATTTATGATTAAAAAAAAAAAAACTCAACAAAGAAGTTATAGAGGGAATGTCCCTCATCATAATAAAGGCCATAAATGACATGCCCACAGCTAAGATCATACCCAATGATAGAAAGCTGAAAAATTTCCCCCTAAGATCATGCCCACTCTTAGCACTTTTATTCAGTATAGTATTGGAAGTCCGAGTCAGAGCAATTAGGCAAGAAAAAGAAAAGGCATCCAAATTGGAAAGAAAGAAGTAAAGCTGTCACCATTTGCAGATGACATGATTTTGTGTAAAGAAAACCCCAAAGACAACACCAAAAACCTGTGAGAACTAATAAATTCAGTAAAGTTATAGGATACAAAATCAACATATAAAATATCTGTTGCACTTTTGTACACTAACAGCATACAATTAGAAAACAAAATTTAGAGGACACTCCCATTTATATTTGCTTCAAAAGGAATTAAATACCTAGGAATAAATGTAAACGATGATGTGAAAGACTTGTACACTGAAAACTAAGACATTGGTGAAAGAAATCAAAGAAGACACCAATAAATTGAAAGATAATTCCATGGTCATAGATTGGAAAAATTTATATTGTCAAAATGTCTATATTACACAAAACAACATATAGTGTCAATGCAACCCTATCAAAATTCCAATGGGATTTTTCACAGAAATAGAACAAACAATCCTAAAATTTGTATGGAATCACAAAAGATCCCTACCAGCCAAAACAGTCTTGAGAACAAAAAGAGGAGGCATCATGCACCCTGATTTCAAATCATATTAGAAACCTGTAGTAATCAAAACAGTGTGTTATTGGCATAAAAACAGACAGATCAATGGAACAGAATAGAGAGCCCAGAAATAAACCTGTGCACGTATGGTCAATTAATTTACAACAAGAATATACAATGGGGAAAGGACAGTCTCTTCAATAAATGGTGCTGGGGAAACTGAACAGCCACATACAAAAGAATGAAACTGGACCACTATCTTACACCATACTCAAAAATAAGCTCAAAATGGAATAAACACTTGACTACAAGACCAAATGGCATAAAACTCTTGGAAGAAAACATAGGCAGTAAGCTCCTTGAAATTGCTCTTAGTGATATTTTTTTTGGATCTCATTCCAAGGGCAATGGCAATAAAAGAAAAATAACCAAGGAGACAACGTTAAAAAGCTTTTGCACAGTGAAGAAAATCATCAACAAAATGAAAAGGCAACCTACTGAATGGGAGAAGATATTTGTGAATCATACAACTGAATAAGGGTTAATATCCAAAATATAGAAAGAACTACAATTAAATAACATCAACAACACAACACAAATCTGATTAAAATATGGGCAAGGAGCTGAATAGATCTTTTTCCGAAGAAGACATACAGATGGCCAATGGGCATATGAAACTGTGCTCAGCATCAGTAATCATTGGAAATGCAAATCAAAAGCACTACGAAGTATATCACACCTGTCAAAATGGCCATTATCAAAAAGACAAAAAAGTAACAAGTCTTGGCGAGGATGTGGGGCAAAGGGAACCCTCTTATACTATTGGTGGGAATGTAAATCAGTACAGCCACCATGGAAAACATTATGGATATTCTACAAAAACTAAAAATAGAGCCACCATATGATCCAATAAATCCCCTTCTGGGTATTTATCCAAAGAAAATAAAAACACTAATCAAAGATATATGCACCCTTATGTTCATTGCAGCATTATTTACAATATTCAAGATATGGAAATAACCACAGGGTCCATTAATGGATGAGTGGATAAAGAAAATGTAGTGTATATATACAATGGAATATTACTCAGCCATAAAAAAGAATGAAATCTTGTCATTTGTAAGCACATGGATGGACCTTGTGGATATTAGGCCAACTGAAATAAGCCAGAGAAAGACAAATGTCATATAATTTCATTTATATATGGGAATCTAAAAACAGATGAGCAGACAAAACAAAACTTATAAGTGCAGACAATAGATTGGTGGTTGCCAGAGGGGAGGAGAGTTGGAGGGTGAGCAAAATGGGAGAAGATGGGCAAGAGTTACAAACTTCCAGTCACAAAATAAGTAAGTCATGGGGTTGTGATGTACAGCATGGTGACCAGAGTCAACAATATTATATTACATATTATATAGTAACTTTATATGGTGGCAGGAGGAAATTAGACTTATTGGGGTACTCATTTTACAGTGTATATAAATAACAATTCATCATATTGTATACCTGAAACTAATATAATGTTGTATGTCAGTTATACCTTGATAAAAAATAAAAGCCATGGAACACAACACAAATGTATGGAGGTTAAATAACATGACACTAACAATGAATGGGTCAACTCTGAAACCAAATGATAAGTCAAAAATTACATGGAAACAAATGTAAATGAAAAAACCAAGTTACTAAAGTCTTGGGGATGCAGCAAAGTGGTTCTAAGAGGGAAGTTTATAGTAATACAGGCCTCAAGAAGCAAGAAAAGTCTTAAGTAAACAACCTCACTTTACACCTAAAGGAGCTAGAAAAACCCAAAGAAAACAAAACCCAAACTGAGCAAAAGGAAGGAGATAATTCAGATTAGAGCAGAAATAAATGATACAGAAACTAAACAAACAAATAAAACAAACAATAGAACATATCAATAAAAGCAGGAGCTGGTTCTTTGAAAAGCTCAGCAATGGTAAACCTCTAGTCAGACTCATAAAAAAAAAAAAAAGAGACAGAGAGAGAGAGAACCCAAATAAAATTACTAATGGAAGAGAAGAAATAACAACCAACACCCACAGAAATATAATTTGTAACAGAGGGTTGCCTGGGTGGCTCAGTTCGCTAAGCATCCAACTCTTGGTTTTGGCTCAGGTCATGATCTCACAGTTTGTGGGTTCAAGCCCCACGTTGAGCTCTGTGCTGGAGGTCTGGAGCCTGCTTGGGATTCTTCTTCCCTCTCGCCTGCTCTCATATGCACTGTCTCTCAAAATAAATAAACAACAACAACAAAAAAAACCCCAAACAATTGTAACAATATTATGAAAACCTATATGCCAACAAATTGGATAACCTGGAAGAAATGGATAAACTCTTAAAAACATATAAGCTACCAAAGCTAAAGCAGGAGGAAATAGAAAATTTGAACAGACCAGTTACCAGCAATGTGAATCAGTAATCAACAAACTCCCCCAAATCAAAAGTCCATTACCGGATGACTTCATAGGCGAATTCTACCAAACATTTAAAGAAGAGTTATTATCTATTCTCAAACTACTCCAGAGAATAGAAGGAAAACTTCCAAATTTATTCTGTGAGACCAGTGTCACCCTATACCAAAACCAGATAAAGACACTGCAAAAAAAAGCAAACTACAGGCCCATATGTCTCATGAATACAGATGCAAAAATCCTCAGTGAAATATTAGCAAACTGAATTCAACAATACATTAAAAAAATTATACATCACAATCAACTGGGATTTATCCATGGGATGCAAAGGTGGTTTAATATTTTAAAAATAATGTCATACTTCACATCAATAAAAGAAAGGATAAAAACCATATGATTGTTTCATTAGATGCAGAAAAGGCATTTGACAGAGTACAACATCCATTCATGATAAAAACCCTCTGCAAATTAGGTCTAGAGGGAACATAGCTCTACATAATGAAGACCTTATATGAATAACTCACAGCCAACATCATACTTAGTGGTGAAAAACTGAGAGCTTTTCCTCTAAGGTCAGGAACAAGACAAGAATGTCCACTCTCACCACTTTTATTTAACATAGTACTGGAAGTTCTAGCCATAGCAATTAGACAACATAAAGAAATAAAAGACATTCAAATTGTAAGGAAGGAGTAAAACTCTCAATATTTGCAGATGACATGATACTGGACATAGAAAATCCTAAATACTCCACCACAAAACTACCAGAACTGATAAATGAATTCAGTAAAGTCGCAGGATACAAAATCATGTGCAGAAATCTGTTGCATTTCTATACACTAATTATGAAGCAGCCGTTAGTGAAATTAAGAAAACAATCCCATTTACAGTTGCACCCAAGCCAATAAAATATCTCAGAATAGACTTAACCAAAGATGTGAAAGACTTTACTCTGAAAACTATAAAACATTGGTGAAAGAAATTCAAAATGATGCAAAGAAATGGAAAGACATTTCATGCTCATGGGTAAGAACAAATATTGTTAAAGTGTCTATACTACCCAAAGCAACCTACAGATTTAATGCAATCCCTATTAAGTACCAATAGCATTTTTCATGGAACTAGAACAAACAATCCTAAAGTTTGTATGGAACTACAAAACAAAACTGGAGGTATCACAATTCCAGATTTCAAGTTATATTACAAAGCAGTAGTAATTAAAACACTATGGTACTGGCATGAAACTAGGCACATAGATAAATGCAATAGAACAGAAAATCCAGAAATAAATTCACAATTATATGGTCAATTAATCTTCAACAAAGGAGGAATGAATATACAATGGGAAACAGATAATCTCTTCAACAAATGATGTTGGGAAAATTGGACAGCCACATGCAAAAGAATGAAATTGGCTTACTTTCTCTCCCCATACACCAAACTAAATGCAATGCATTAAGAACCTAAACATGAGGCCTGAAGCCATACAAATCCTTGAAGAGAGCACAAGCAGTAATTTCTCTGACGTTGGCCACAGCAACATTTTTCTAGATACATCTCCTAAGACAAGGGAAATAAAAGCAAAAATAAACTATTGGGACTACATAAAAACAAAAATTTTTCTTCATAGCAAAGGAAACAACAAAACTAAAGGGCAACCTACTGAATTGGAGAAGACTTTTGCAAATGACATATCCAATAAAGGGTTAGTATCCAAAATATATAAAGAACTGATACAACTCAACACCCAAAGAACAAATAATCTAATTAAAAAATGGGCAAAGGACATGAACAGATATTTCTACAAAGAAGGCATCCAGATGGTCAACAGACACATGAAACGATGCTCAACATCACTCATCAGGGAAATGGCAAATCAAAACTACAATGAGATAACACTTCACATGTGTCAGACTGGCTAAAATCAACTACACAAGAAACAACAGGTGTTGTTGAAGATGTGGAGAAAAGGGAATCCTCTTGCACTTTTGGTAGGAATGTAAACTTATGCAGCCACTGTGGAAAACAGTATGGAGGTTCCTCAAAAATAAAAAAAATAGAATGGCCCTTTGATCCAGTAATTGCACTACTGGGTATTTACCCCAAAATACAAAAACACTAATTCAAAGGCATACACGCACCTGAATGTTTATAGCAGCATTATTTACAATAGCCAAACTATGGAAGCAGCCCAAGTGTCCAATAGATGAATGGTAAAAAAGATGTGGTGTGTGTATATATACAATGGAATATTATTCAATCACAAAAAATAATGAAATCTTACCATTTGCCACAGCATTGATGGAGCTAGAGAGTATAATGCTAAGTGAAATAGAGAAAGACAAATACCGTATGATCTATCTTGTATATGGAATTTAAGAAACAAAACAAATGAGCAAAGGAAAAAAAAAAAGAGACAAACCAAGAAACAGACTGTTAACCAGGGAAACAAACAGGTGGTTACCAGAAGGGAAGTGAGTGGGGGGATGGCTGAAATAGGTAATGGAGATTAAAAAGTAAAAAACAAAACAAAACCAAAAAACTCTTAGGAGAACAACTCTCCTAAGCCAATCAGAAACCTACAGCAGAAAGGAAAGAATTGACTAAAATACAGAAGAAACAATATATTTATCTGTAGACAGAGGAGCAGGCTTTTCACTGGTTATTAATTATTATCCCATCTCATGCTCTTTAGCATATTGCTTCTTAAAACATAAACCGTGATAAATTCTTACAATTGTGGTTATGTATGGATGAGCTCTAGTGGGCCTTTGTTATATGGGCTGGATTAGGTTAAACAGGATCGAACAGCTCTTTGGGTCGAGAAACTCTATGTTCATTTACTGCATTGTGCTCTTAGTAAATCTCATGACCTAAATCCATTGTCTTCTCATCCTCCATTTTTGCATTCTCTTTATCTGTAATATCTTTTATTGAGAATAAGGAAAATAATATTATTTCTATTATGAGCAGTATAAACTACTGGATCTTTAGGGTTAAATTTGGTCGTTATTGACAATAACTCAAAACTTTATTTTTCTTTACAGCAACATTGTAATGTGTATTATGCAGTTTGAACAAATCACTTGTAAAATACTTTCTTTTTGTTTTTCTATTAAACAGTTAAATTACAAATGTACGATTGTACTTCCAAGTCAATTAGACTTAAATTTTTTTTTCATTTCAAAATAGCTTAGAAGATTTTATTCTATGTGTTTTTATATTTAGCAATACTTTTATTTTTGCGTGATAATATATGAAAAGTTTTAAAGCTAATTTTGTATTCCACATATAGAATTTTTAATAGTCATAAAATACATATTAACTTATGATTTTTATAGTCTGTAGCCTATGATGTTAATTTTTTGTTACATTAGTTGTTAATGATTTTGCTAAAATATTTATAAATGTTATATAAATGTAATTCATAATGATTCAAATAGGATGTATTGTTATGAATTAGCACTATATGATGGATCATACCAAGGGTAAACAGCATGTATTTGAAATTCAGATTTATAAATCTATTGTGGAAGATTTTAAACATTTATAAAACTAGAGACATTAGTATAATGAACTCCCATGTACCCATCATCCAGCTTCAACAACTACCAACATAAAGCAGTCTTGTTTTATCTAGGTCACCTCCCATTTCCTCCCTACCCCTCAGTATAGTTTAAATTGTATCATTTCTTCTGTAAATACTTCAGTATGTATTTCTGACAGATGAACTCTCTTTTAAAAATATATATAATCGCTGGGCACCTGAGTGGCTTAGTTGGTTAAATGTCCAACTCTTGATCTCAGCTCAGGTCTTGGTCTCAGGGTTGTGAGTTTAAGCCTTATGTTGGGCTTCATGCTGGGCATGAAGCCTACTTAATAAAAAAAAAAAAAAAAAGAGTGAAAAATAAGTAAAAAAATTGAAATCTAGGTATAATCATTAATAAAAATATATATAATCACAATAGCATCATCACTATGAAAAATAAATAATAATTCCTTAATATCACCTAATACCTGGTCTGTGTTCAGATTTGCTTGATTGCTCTATAAAGGTCTTTTTATAGACAATTTGTTTAAGTCAGTATCCAAACAGGATTCACACATTATATTTGGTTGCTTTGTCTCAAGTGTCTCTCTCTGTCTCATTTTGTGAGTAAGCATTAGATTGAAGAATATCATCATCTTACAATAATCAGAAGTGTACACCTTGATGAATTTTCACATACTGATCACTTCTGTGTAATATTACCGAGATCATAAATAGAACATCACTAGTTGCCCAGAAGTTCCCTTCATGTTTTCTCCAGGCACATCCCCCTACCATGAGGATAACTGGTATGTTGACTTTTATTTATTATTTTAAATGTTTATTTATTTATTTTGAGAGAGAGAGAGAGAGAGAGAGAGAGAGAGAAAGGCAGAGAGAGGGAGAGAGAGAATCCCAAGCAGGCTCTGATGTCAGTGCAGAGCCCAATGCGGAGATTGATCTAACAAACCAAGATCATGACCTGACCCAAAAGAGTTGGACGCCCAACTGGCTGAGCCACCCAGGCGTCCCTGTCTTGACTTTTAATACCATAAATTAGTTTTGTTTTTATAGGAATGGAAGCCTGTAGTATATTCTCTTATGTCTAGTTCAGTTTGCTTAATATGCTTTAGAGAGTCCCTCATGATGTTGCATGATTCAGTCATTTGTTCTTTTTTTATTGCTGTGTAGTATTTTATGAATATGTATAATTTATCTGTTGTACTTTTGATAAATATTTAGATTGTTTGCAGTTTTTTACTCTTACATATTGTGCTGCTATGGACTTTCTTCTGCTTGTCTTAGTGAAGTCAGAGTCTTGTTTTTTTTGTTTTTTTTTTTCTCAAGAGTCTTAAAATCTGTTCTTTCCTCTCTTTTGTCTTGCCATTCACTTGTTGAAGAAATAGGATTATTTTTGCTATAGAAAAATTCTGGAGTTTTTTACAGCATTGTTGTAGCAGTGGTTGTTTTGTTACTGTTCAACCTTGTGTTGAAATTGTTCTGTCACCTCAAAAAATTAATAAGTGATTCAAATAATTTTGTGATTTTTCCCTTTTAAAAATATTCCAAAGGTATCTGACTTTTTAATTGTTACTTTTATAATAATAAATAATCAACATTTTAGAAACATTCCTTTTATATTCATAATGTGTTAGTATATTAGTACTTTTGATTACTTTTTATTTTATAACTGTGTATCATGTTTTAAGTGAAAGTAAATAGTAATGATATCCTTTGTATATTTCTTTTCATAGGTTTGATATTAATATGCTATCAAAATTTTCCTTTTGCCTAGCGAATCAACATTTATATTTCAGTCCATTAATGGGAAAAATAGCTGATATTGTACACAGGAAACTGGAAACCATAGAGGACTTAAGGTAAATTTATTTTAGGTAAATATGTGGTTGGAGAGGTTCTGGGCTTTGGATGCATATACACTTAGATTGCCACTTCTTACCTATGTGACTTTAATCTCTTGAAACTTTAGTATCCTTATCTGTAAAATAGTACTACTGGGGCACGTGGGTGGCTTAGTCAGCTAAGTGTCTGACTTCGGCTCAGGTCACGATCTTGTGGTTTGTGAGTTCGAGCCCTGTGTTGAGCTCTGTGCTGACAGCTTGGAGCCTGGAGCCTGCTTCAGCCTGCCTCTCCCCCGCTCACCCTCTGTCTCTCTCTCAAAAATAAATAAACATTTAAAAAATTAAAAAAAAATAGTACTACCTTGCATCTACTTTGCAATGTTGCTGTGGGAAAGTGTAAACATGATATTGTTTACACATGTAAAGTGTAACATGATATTGTTGAGATCTGTGAAAGATTTGAGATTTTACTTTACTTGCAAGCTAACAAGGTTGCCTGCCCTCAATGATCTCATTTAACCTTAATTACCTTCCCAAAGACCCTGTCTCCAAATATAGTTACATTGGAGGTTAGGACTTTAATATATGGAGCTTAGGGGAGGACACAGTTCAGTCTATAGCATACATCAGTGTCCATAGCAGCATTAGTTCGAATAGTCAAAAGGTAGGAATAACCTAAATGTCCATTTGATTGATGAATGGACAGTTAAAATGTGGTATATACCTACAATGGGATATTATTTAGCCTTAAAAAGGAAGGAAATTCTGACACATGCTACAACATGGATGACATTATACTGAGTGAAATAAGCCAGACACAAGAGGACAAATATTATGATTCCACTTATATGAACTCCAAAAGTAGTGAAATTCATAAAAATAGAAAGTAGAATGGTTATTGCTAAGGGCTGGCGGGGGTGAAGAATTGAGAGTTACTGTTCAAATGGTCAAGGAGTTTTAGTTTCAGAAGATGAAAAAGTCCTATAGGTAGGTGGTGGTAATAGTTGCATAACAATGTGAAAATATTTATTATCACTGAATGGTATGATTAAAAATGTTTAGAATGGTAGGGGTACCTGGCTGGTTCAGTTGGTTAAGTGTCCAACTTTGGCTCAGCTCATGATCTCACCGTTTGTGGGTTCGAGCCCCACGTTGGGTTCTGTGCTGACAGCTCAGAGCTGGGAGCCTGTTTTGGATTCTGTGTCTCCCTCTCTCTCTGCCTCTCCTGTGCTTGTGCTCTGTCTCTCTCTCTCTCTCTCTCAAAAATAAACATTAAAATAATGGTGGTATATTTTACACCATTACAGTGGTATATTTTATGCTCTCTCTGTTTTCACGCCCATACACCTAAGTAGCTTGTAAAAGCCGAGACAATTAAAATCAGTGTAAATTTTTTTAAGTGTAAAAAATTCCTATAGACTCCATTGAGAATCTAGTCAAATCTTGGGACATTTCCCTACTCCAAACTACAATTACAAATAAATATACAGTTTTAAAAAATCATTTCAGGGGGTTTTATGGTTAAGTGAAATAGCAATGATAGGTTACTAATTAATGTTAGCATTAAACATTTGAGTAGGGAAGCCAGAGATTGTACAACTGAGTTTTTTAATTTAATATAAAAATTTTTATTTAAGTTTGTTTATATTAGAGAGAGAGAGAGAGACAGAGAGAGTGAATGGGGGAAGGGCAGAGGGAGAGGGAGAGGGAGAATCCCAAACCGGCTCCACACTATCAGCATATAGCCCAATGTGGGGCTTGAACTCACCAACCGTGAGATCATGACTAGAACCAAAACCAAGAGTCGATGCTTAATGGACTGAGCCACCTAGGCGCCTCACAACTGGGTTTTTAAAATATATTTTATTGAAAATGTTGAAGAAATTTGGAAACAAAAATAAATGTAAATAATTTCCCTATCCTAATGATTGAGATATTTTTATATTTACATTTTTATGTCTTTTCTGTAGATGTTTTCTAATGATCATCCCCAAACATTTGTTATATGTATTTTACATTTTGCATTCCTTATGCATTTTGGTGCATTATGATGCTTTATATTTGTAGTTTTCTGATTTTTTTTTTTTTAAATCAGCTCCACACCCAGCATAGAGCCCAATGTGGGGCTTGAACTCATGACCCTGAGATCAAGACCTGAGCTGAGATCAAGAGTTTGGATACTTAACTGACTGAGCCACTCAGGCTCAGTTTTTGTGTTGTGTAACACCTGCGTTTTGAAAGCAGGAACTTCACCTTTGTAATTTTGATGTCTTCCTTAATACCTGGAAGAGTTATGTTCCTTAAAAGTATTTTTTGGTGAAGAAATATTAAATGCTGCCTGAAGTTCAGTACTTACTGTCATATATTACTATCTGTCTAGCATGAGGCATTAAAAAATATGAAATAATTTATTAGTAAGAGACATTTTGCCAAGATTTTTTTTTAGTAAGATAACAGATATGCAGAGAAAGGGGCAACAAAGCGAAGTCTACTTCCAAAAATATAAAATGAGACTTTTAATGGCGCATTCATAGGCAATTGGTCCAAAGTGATTTCTGAGTGAATTTCACTGAAATATTTTCCTTCAAGGCAGTTATCTATAGAATGAGATATTACACACACTCAACAAAAGATATTATTTCGATGTATTTTTTGTTTGTTTTAAATCTAAAGGCATTTAATTACTAGATGTGTGTTCAAGTCCCATAAGTAAAGGAAAAATTTTGTGGTATAAAACCTGTAATATTTTAACTAGTTCTCTTCCATATCTAATCATTTAGTCTTAGAATTGTTTTTTATTCTTAAATAATGTAAAAATCTTTGCATTTGTTTCCTTTTTAGGTCCTTGTCTGTATTGATGGTCAACATATCTTCTTTAATATCACAACGTTTTCAAGACCAATTAGTGAACAAAACAGAACATCTTTTTGATACCATAGATTCTTCGCAGGTCAACGTTGCAAGAAGAATAGTAAAATTTCTTCGAAATATTAAATATAGTTATTACCCACTATTAGAAAGGTGTAATACGGTATTTTTAAGCAATATGAACCACCTTGATTTGGACTCCATCAGTAAAATACTTAGTCTATACCACTCTCTACAGTTTCATAGTTTTGAATTTATTAAAATGGCTAAAAAGAGGCTAACTGAGATGATTTCTCTGTTCAATCACCCTCATAGCTTTGTAAAACTGTTTGTAGCATTGGGACCCATGGCAGGACCTGAAGAAAAGGAACAGTAAGTTTGGCTAAAAATGCTTTATTTTTCTTGTTGAGACTCTATGGGGCCTTGCAAGCTTAGACCTCCTTGCAGTTCTAGAAGGCACAGATGTCACCCCCATGCAGTCCTGGAAGGGAGAATAATCTCTTATGTCTGCTCCTTGATGCTTTCTCTGAATGTTCTAATTTACATCTCTACTGCTAAATTCTACTGCTAGTCTACTGCTAAATTCTGAGAAAGGGCCAATGACTTCCTGGTGGTGGCGAACACAAAGGATGAGGGAGATGGATATTCTCTGTGGAGAATGCCGCTTAAGTGCTTTTATTCTCCCTTCCTGGGCTATTTGATAGGCTTTACACACAGGTATAAGACTCTCCCACCCCCAGTATAGGGTGTGGAATATTCAGAATTATATTAGTGCTAACAATGGACCATTCTGTGCTTTGTGATCCTCACATTTGTCATCAAAGGCATTTCTTCAGCACCTTGGTAAGTGTTCCCTTGTTAGGTTGAGTGAATTTTATCTATCTCCTATCTTTAAAAAATGTCCAGTTTTGCCTGACACTGATGTAGATAGGACTATTTCAGATATAAAGATGAGCAAACATTAAGTTAATGAATGATTACTAGGTATGAGCCAAGAGATAAGTATGATTAGTAGGTTCAGTTAAGCAGGGGTTCCAGGAGTTGCATAATAGAGGTATCTGCATCATTATTACTCTGTTAGCAAAGGACACACAGGGAGAGTTTTAATTTTAAGAGTCCTGTGAATTATATGAAGACATTTAAGACATTTTAAGAGACTGTATGAAGATGGGAACAAGATGGTTACTTAAAAAGCTTTTATTGGAATTTTATTTTTTAATTATTTATTTTTGGTCACTAAGTACTGTTGGAATCTCATATTCTAAAGCAGTACAGAAGTTGAATTTAACTAGGTCCCTGCCTTCAAGCAGTTTATATTCCAATTGGAAGGATAGAAATGTATATATAATTGAATTGCATAAATACCATGACACTGCAATATAGTTATGAATAAGTACTCAAATTAGTGGTATAGATAGTAGACAGGAAAATGAGAGAAAAATATAGACAATAAATGACTGGGCAAAGCTTTGAGGAGAAGCTGGATTTGAAAATGTTTGATAAGGTTGATGAAAAGGATGGTGTAGAGCTATCCAATATGAATGGTTCTAAATTATTCTAAAAGATACAGTTATATATAGATAGTTGTATTAGTGTGCAATTTTGGATGGTTTCAAAATGGATCATCTTTGTAAATTTTCAGTTTATAATGTCACAGCAAGTATTTAGTAGGTAAGATTTCTGTTAATATGCAGGTATATTGACTTCCTGATCAGATCTTACTCAATTTAGAATAATTGGGATATTGTTAGAATGCCAATTTTTAGTTCTTTAGCTCTATAGTCCTGAATTTCACTGAATTATTGTATTTTATAATCATTATAACTTTATCTTATTTGAAAATCAATTTAAAAACCTTTTGTCTGTATTTTTTAAGAGACAGTTTAAGATTAGATTGTACTGAAGCCTAATTCCTTTGATGAAAACAGTATATTTTTCTTTATAAAATTATATTTATATTATCCCCTATTAGGTGGGGAGAAAATTGGAATTATATATAGAATTCAGTTTTTGTTTCTATTTCTTTTTATTACCTCAGAACTGTTATTTAAAAAAAAAAAAAAAACCGAAACTTTCATAGGCTAATCATCAGTTATTCAACATAAAAATATTTTTCTTTTCTTCTAGACTTAAATCAACTATATTATTAATGTCAGAGGAGCTTACCAGCCAGCAAGCCTTGGCAGTGATGGGAGCAATGGAAGAGATGGAAAGCAGAAATTCACATCTGAATAAAAAGTAGTCTTTCCTGAAATTCATGGCCTTATCTTTAGTTGTCATTCATAAGTAACTTTTTTTTTTGAGGATGCCTTATATTTTTTTCTATAATTTAGCTGTTGGTTTTGAAGAAATAAGGAATTAACACTTAAGGCATTGTTTATTAAATAGCTTGTTTTTTAAGGTAGGGATTTTTAAATTGTCTATAGTATTTTTCACTTCATTTGCTGCTATTGTTATTCTCAAGCCAGAACATTTTAGTCTTGGAAAGTGGAGGGCACCTACGTGAACTTGATTTGTTTCATACCACAGTTGTTACCTTGAAATCATACCTCCATATATTGTCTTTCTTTTACTTGAAATTTAAGAAAAATAAAAATACATAGTTCAGATATATACTTAATGTTTTATTATCAATTATATGTTCCTTTTTAAAGTATTCCTTATGCCCCATTTCTTGGTGCATTTCTCATGGTTTTTAATCAGTTCCATTAGAGGGCCAGTGGATTTAAGGAAGAAAATTAAATCAGTTTTGCTAATTGTTAGTAAATCCTGATAAAGATTTCTTTTGGGGGAAGATGATGGCTGTTTTCTGAGTTGTTTTTTATTTAGAAAGTGAAACTTTATGCTTTTCCCTCCTATTATTATTTTTTAAATATTTATTTATTTATTTTGAGAGAGAGTGAGAGAGAGAGAGAGAAAGAGAGAGAGAGAATTCTCACACAAGTGGGGAAAGAGCAGAGAGAGAGGGAGTCAGTGTAGACCCGGTGTGGGGCTCAAACTCACGAACCACGACATCATGACTAGAGCCGAAATCGAGTCAGATGCTTAACTGAGCAATCAAGGCGCCCTCCTCCTCTTACTATTAATAATTAAATATTATTTCATTCACACTTCATTGATAGCTCTTATATCATTCTATTTTGTTGTTTACATTTCTGTCACCTTCTTGAGACAGCTGTTCAAGAACAGAAAACCTGGGCGCCTGGGTGGCTCAGTCGGTTAAGCGTCCGACTTCGGCTCAGGTCATGACCTCACGGTCCGTGGGTTCGAGCCCTGCGTCGGGCTCTGTGCTGACAGCTCAGAGCCTGGAGCCTGTTTTGGATTCTGTGTCTCCCTCTTTCTCTGGCCCTCCCCTGTTCATGCAATCTCTCTGTCTCAAAAATAAATAAATGTTAAAAAAAAAATTAAAAAAAAAAAAAGAACAGAAAACCTTATTTTATTCATTGCTCTAAAGCAGTGTATGTCTGGCATGAAAGAGCTCCTCAGTAAATGTTTAATAAATAACTGAATGAATTTTTAACATATTTTATCATTCTTTTTAGAATTGCTTCAATTCTGCATAAACATTTGGATAACTATAAACCAATAGAGTTATTGAAGATAACTCGAGCACTGGTTTTTCTCCATTTTCAAAATAAAGAGCTTTTTGTGAAACTCAGAGAATTACTGCATAGGTAAGGTTAAAATCAAAGTGTTTATTTATTTTATAATCTAGACTCAACATCTGTTTTGCTTGATTACGTAGAGAGTTGGAACTTTTGGAGGCAGAATTATGTGGCTTATTATTTAAAATGTTAACACACTTGTCTCCTCCAATACCCATTTTGCAAGTGCTCATGCTTGGTATATTTTGAAATGAAGCCAGTAGGGCGAGGAGTTCCCTAAGGCATGAATAACGGCAAAAGCCAAGGCATTTTCCTTTCATGCAGGAATAGAATAACTACGAAAAATTGGAGCTGCCCAACAAGGCAAAACTCCATTTGGGAGCATTCATATTTAGGGGCCTTCAGTCTGCTTACTTGCCTATTTTAAGGCATGTTAAGATTGTCTTAAGACATATTAAATTTTTTAATTTCTAATTTTTAAAATAAGATATTAAGAATAATATTACTTACAAAAGCATTTTTGTATATAATTGAACATATTCTGCTTTTCTATGGATATAACATTTGTATTTCAACTAGGAAGTTAGTTTTCCATTGATGTTTATGGAAATGGAGCCAAAATGGAGTTTTCCATTAAAATTTTTTTATTTTAATGATCAGAATAATGTCTTGAGTGAAACTAAAGCTAGATTAATCTTTTTCCCCTCCATTTTTCTATACTAGTTTGATTTAGTTTGATTCCTGGAAGACCAGACATGGGATTCTATGCGATTAATCAAAAGACTGGCACGTAGTTCAAAATGATTTTTATTATAATAAAGGTATATGCTGTTAAGGTTAAGAAGGATTTGAACTAAAGAATAAGAGGTGGCACTTTATCAGGTGAAAATTTAGCTTAATAGGTATGTTAGAAAGTTCACTCTTTTCTTGAAGAAATAACTTCCTTCTTATCAAGGTATTAATATGCAGGATTATTGTTTCCTCACCCTCTTCACGTATAGCATGGACTTTTATTAGCCTCTGAATGAAGAATTTTATGTTCTAAATTATCATAAACTGACCCAGGGACATGGTTTATTTGGTCTGCACAATGTTTTTTAAAAAGTTAAATTATAGAATACTGTTTGCCTCTAGGTATGTTAACAGAAAAGTAAGAGCAGAAGTGGGATCATACAAGGGGATTCCACTTTACCTGTGATGTTTTATTTCCTTTATAGAATGACTTGAAGCAAATATGACAATGTTAAAATTTAGTAACTCTGAGTAGGGATGGCCCTTATATGTCTCTGTAATTTAAAATTTTATCCAAACCCTAATTGGGAGATGTTGTATGAAAATCATAGGTGCTCACTTTCCCCTATTTCAGTGCAAGCAATATTAAGTAGATGTTAGAAGGAACACAATTTAATTGAACTATTCACATAGATGTTTATATAAATAGCTCCTGAAACCATTCAGAGAACACAGGGAACTGATTTACTAGAATAATGTTGGGTTTTGGTGGCTTTTTTTTTTTTTTTTTTTACTATATTGAAATGTAATGTACATTTCTCCTCATTACTCTGCTTCCCCTGTCTCCCAGATTAACTGCTACACTTAGTTCTAACTGCATGGATTAGTTTTGCCTATTTTGTGTCTGGCGTCTTTTGGCTCAATATTATGTTTATGAGATTTACCCATGTTTTTGTTGTATGGTATTCTCTTTGTAAGAATATAACAAAAATATTTTTATTCATTCTATAGGCGGTGGATATTTTGTTTCCAGTTTTTGGCTATTATGAATAGTGCTGTTATGAATATCCTCATACATATCTTTTAGTAGATATATGTATGCACTTCTGTAGATATTTACCAAGGATTGTAATTGTTGGTTCATAGATTAAATATATGTTCATCCTCAGTAGATCCTGGTAAATGGTTTTCTAGAGTATCTGTACCAGTTTATGTTCCTACCAGCAGAATGTGAGCATTCCTATTCCACGTCCCTGCCAACACTTGTATATTTTTATTTTCTAATTTTAGCCATACTGGTGGGTATGTGGTGATATTGTAAGTGAACACACATGCACGTGTAAGTTTTGGAATTTGAGGAACTATTTCCAGGAAAAACATCAAGTGGAGGTTGAAGAGATTGTATCTGTTGGGAGTTTACTTTTAGACAAGTATCACAAGGTTGGCAAATATTGAGAGTTCTATCTCCTAGGTCAATTCTGCAGACAGATAAAGTTTTTCCCTTTACATAAAAGGGTGTATTTATTTTTTGTGGCTCTAAGAATAAAATACTCATTTCGTACTAATTGAGTACCTACTTTGTGTCAGGCACTGGGCCAAACATTGTATAACAATTATTTTGGAAATTTTGGAAAATAGAAAAAAGTATAAAGAAGAAAATAAAAATCATTCCTAAACTCATTCATCCACTGACAACAGTTTGTGATATATATACATTTGTGATAATACTTACATATGTGTGTATAAAATATTTTTTCCCTCCACTATAGATGCTGGAGAGGATGTGGAGAAACGGGAACCCTCTTGCACTGTTGGTGGGAATGCAAATTGGTGCAGCCGCTCTGGAAAACAGTGTGGAGGTTCCTCAGAAAATTAAAAATAGACCTACCCTATGACCCAGCAATAGCACTGCTAGGAATTTACTCAAGGGATACAGGAGTACTGATGCATAGGGGCACTTGTACCCCAATGTTTATAGCAGCACTCTCAACAATAGCCAAGTTATGGAAAGAGCCTAAATGTCCATCAACTGATGAATGGATAAAGAAATTGTGGTTTATATACACAATGGAGTACTACATGGCAATGAGAAAGAACGAAATATGGCCCTTTGTAGCAACGTGGATGGAACTGGAGAGTGTGATGCTAAGTGAAAGAAGCCATACAGAGAAAGACAGATACCATATGTTTTCACTCTTATGTGGATCCTGAGAAACTTAACAGAAACCCATGGGGGAGGGGAAGAAAAAAAAAAAGAGGTTAGAGTGGGAGAGAGCCAAAGCATAAGAGACTCTTAAAAACTGAGAACAAACTGAGGGTTGACGGGGGGTGGGAGGGAGGGGAGGGTGGGTGATGGGTATTGAGGAGGGCACCTTTTGGGATGAACACTGGGTGTTGTATGGAAACCAATTTGACAATAAATTTCATATATTGAAAAAAAATTTTTTTGTCCCTCCTAGTTGAGATTAGTTTTGTATTTTCCCCCCCTTAACCTTACCCACTTAGCATTTTCTCACATCATTTAGAACTATTTGTAAATCTTTTTAATGACTGGATATTACCCATCATATGACTGTATCATAATTCACTTAAGTGTTCCCTCATTGAATATTTAGTTTTTAAATTTTAGCCATGTAAAAATATGATGAATTAACATAACACAAATGTTTGCTAGCATCTTATTTATTTTTCTTTCATAATCCTATATATTTAAAAAATTAAAAAAATTTTTAATGTTTATTTATTATTGAGAGAGAGAGTGAGAGAGACAGAGAATGAATAGGGGAGGGGCAGAGAGAGAGGGAGACACATAATCCAAAGCAGGCTTCAGGCTCTGAGCTGTCAGCCCAGAGCCCGATGCAGGGCTCGAACCCATGAACTGTGAGATCATGACTCAAGCCGAAGTTGGATGCTTAACCAACTGAGCCACCCAGGAGCCCCAAAATAGGTTCACATTTGCCCACATTTTAGTTTATTTTCTTAGTCTAGTTTCCTAGACAGGAATTGACCATGTCAAATGATATTGTTGCTTTTTAGGTTTAAAATGCCTGTGTTGATGCACCCTTTCTAGCATTGACTATTATGATTATTTTAATGTGCTAATTTAATATTTTAAAAAGTAGCTCAACAACTTTGTTTTAATTTAGATTTGATTTTTTCTTCTAGTACGTCTAAGCCAAAAGAGTCTTTAAAAGTTCTCAGTTTTTTATTTGCAATTTAACAATTGCTATGCTGGTGGCAAGACTCTTACTTTGGGGGTGAGACTGTTATCATGGGAATTTGGGGAAAAAGGAGTAGAAAATGGGGTCACTTGTATGTTCTGTGTTTTCTGTTTTTTTAAGGTTGGACTTCCTATATAGCAGAAGTGGGAAGGGAACTAGTGTTACCGAGTGATCACAGTATGGCAGGGCCTATGCTAGGTCATACCAGCTCCTGACAGGTCAGACCGAACTTTGAGCCCCAAATCTGTCACGAGCAACAGCACTGGAAACATTGTTCTGACACTGATCTTTGGTTTGCTAGGGACTATGGTTTCATTTTTGCGTAAAATATTTGGGATGTGGCTTAGAAAATCTTAGGACTTCTCTTAGTAATCCTTTGTGGACCTGTCATCTTTGAATTTATCTAACCCTTCTTAAACTAACTTGTATTTTAAACCTACCACATCTATTAATTATAATAATAATTATATATTCAGACTTTAAATATATTTCATTATTGTTGCTGATTTATTAATTTTGTTCTTTTCATTTTCTCCCCCTTCCTTTATAGTTATTTGAAAATTAGTGTTATACCTAGTGAGATTTCCATCCTGGTCTATGCCCTTTCCATTCTTCCATCTCCTTACCTAGATGAAGTGGAGATATCTCGAATTGAAGCAGTTTTACCACAATGTGACCTGACTGACCTGAATAGTTTCGCCACATCTGTTTTAAGATGGATTCATTATGATCGCACATATCTGGATAATACTACTGGGAAACAGCTGAAACTACTTCAAAAACTAGATCACTATGGTCTTCAGAGACTACAGAAATGCACCAATTTGAATCTGTTATGGGAAGAACTTAAATCTTTAAAAGGAGACTGGTTTGCTGAGTCACTTCTTGAAGAAACAGTTGCTACTTTACACCGTTTGATGGATGAAATTAATTACAAAAATGTGGCTGAGATTGCATCTTTTCTTTCTAGAACTAACTACCTCAGTACTTTGCTACTTGATAGGATAGCTTCGGTGGTCCTTCAGCAGACTGAAAAGGTGAAATTGAGTTTTATGTAGTTGTCAGTTTCTAAAAGAATAAGTGTTTATCGTAAGTACTTTGAGAACTTAATTGGAATTTGAAGTTTAAAAATTAAATTCTAGTGTCTGGTGCCACAGTTTGTTCTTCCTCTAAAGTTTCTTCCTCCAGCAGTATAGATCTGGGGAGATTAGCAGTCATCTTTTGGTTCACTACAATGTTTTTAGGATCTGTAGTCAACTTTCATTGTCTAGAAGGAAATACTTAATAGTAGTTGTATTAGGAAATGGAGTATGAATGATTTTTATTTTCTTTTTATTTTCTATAATCCTGTAATACTACTTTTACTAAGAATGACTCCATTCAAAAGCCCAAATGTGAAAAATGAGAAAAATATAAGCTGTACACTGACTTGTGTATTCCTAAATTGTCAGTGTGGTTTCTTACAGATTTGTTTCTGGAACTTACTTGTAAAATACTGCTTTTTGGATTATGTGAGAAGAAGCTCACTTATTAAAATCTCTTGTATATATCAGATAAGGCTTTTTTACTTACGAGACAATATTTCTCCCTAATTAAAATAAAAATCTATTGTACCTGGCAGTCATTAAGTTTTGGATGAATGAGTGAATAATGAAATTAAAAAATGAATCAATGAAAGAAAAATAAATGCTAATGATTATAAACTAATTAGCTTCCTTAATTACATTATATGATGAGTCTCTATAATGCGCTGAAAGGATGGAAAGTAGTGATACTATTTCCTATTCATTTTAATGACTAATGAATCCTGGAATAGGTTTTACACCTAACAAAATTAATTTGCATTTTATCTGATTAATTTTTTCCGCGTTGATACTAGAGTTATTAGAAACTAGTGGTAGGATTAAGTAGATTATAGCAGGGTGGAAAAATTAATAAGTAGTGCTGCATTTATCATTTTACTGTAGGCATGTTCATTTAACTCTCAGCATGTTAGAAAAAGATTTCTAGCCAAAATAATAATTAGGTTAAAATTTTGTTTTACTGAAGTTTAAACTATAACATTTTGTTGTTTATACAGATCCACCCTTTTGCGATCCTTCCTATTATTCTTCCATTTAGCATCTTGAACTATGATCCACCTCAAAGTGATGAATTTTTTGGAATTTGCGTTCAACACCTTAATTCTTACTTAAGTAGGTATATTGTTTGGCAGTACATTGAGTAAGTAGGTTGGAGGATACCATTGCCATTGTGGTAAGAGATATCCTTCATTTAAGGGGTAACCATAACAGCCATGAGTTCTAGACCTAAAAAAAAGTTTGTACCCATTTTTGAAGCATTTTTATTATGAAAAAATGTCAAACTTGAAAAAATGGAAAGAATCAAAGAGCCCCTATATACTCAATGGGCAGATTCAGTAATTGTTAACATTTTATCATATTTGCTTTATTGTTTGTTTCTCTTGCTCTCTTACTTTTTGCAGAGCTATTTCACAGTAAGTTGTAAGTGTTGTTACCCTTTACCCCTAATTGCTTCAGCATATACCTCCTAAGAATAATGACCTCTTCACCACAATACTGTTATCACACCTAAGAAAATGAGTAGTTCCTAATATCTAATACAGAGCCCATGGTTCCCCAAATACTCTTCAGAGTGGTTATTTTGGACCCAGGATCTAATCAAGGACCACCTATTGCATTAGGATGATACCTCTTTAGTCTCTTATAATCTAGATATTCTGGTTTTTTTTCCATTCTCTTGTCATTGACCGATACTATGATATGAGAACTATGTCTGATACTACTTTGTCTGCTAATAGATAAGTAAAATGGGTTGTTGTGATATGTATATATTTAGTCATGAATGGGCGTATGCCCGTGTGGAATTCATATACACCCTTTTTTAGTAACAGAATTATGTGTAGAAAGAGGAGACCTGAATCTGAGACTTAGAGTGTGCTCTCCCAGTTGTTCAGTCTTGTGTCAATCAGAAGGAAATGAAAGCATATCCTTTTTTTTTTTTTTTAAATAAAATGTTTAAGAGAAGAAAGGTTGAGAAATACAGCTTTGATTTTTTAAGACTTACTAAGAGAATGTTTGGAAAATTCATGGGAGCTTTTATAAGTAAAATTTTAAATAATGGTATGATAATTTTCTTTATTTTGAATAAATATAATTTTGACAGGTTACTATTCACCTCATTTATGACTTGATTTTGATTTATTAAATAGACTCAGCAAAGAAATCCAGAAGAAAAGATTTAACATCTTTGTTGTCCTTTCTAAGAATATTGCTGTCAATAGGGACCCCTTCCTTCTCATCAGAAATGTCTCTTGGATGAGGCAAATCAGCTAAATAACCTTAGTCTTGTACTCTGGGACATGTGTCATGCTGTTGGGGGACAGGAAAGGGAGAACTGCTATATGAAATTTGAGCTTCACATGTGTCTACACTCAGCCTGGATATTTGAGATCCCTACACAGCAGCACAGAATAGTAGTCTAGCCTCCACTTGCTGCTAACTGTGTGACTTTAGGCAAGTCATTTAACTTCTCTGTGCCTCTGTATACTTATTTACAAAGAGGAGGTAATAATTGTTCCTGCCGTATACTGAAGTGAGATTTCAGTGAGTTAATATATATGTAAAGTTGGAATGACACCTAACACATTCTCTTTTTTTTAAGTTTATTTATGTATTTTGAGAGAGAGAGAAAGAGAGTGCACACACGAGCAGAGGAGAGGCAGAGAGCAGGGCAGAGAAAAAGGGAGGAGCCTAATGTGAGGCTTGATCTTATGACTGCAAGATCATGACCTGAGCGGTTATCTAGAGTCAGTGGCTCAACCAACCCAGCCACCCAGGCGCTGGGATACCTAACACATTCTGAACAATATTATATTGTTACCAATTTATGAAGACTAGGACCAGTTTTTACATACACCATTGACCTTTTGTTTTGAATTCTTTCTCTTTTCAAAGCAATTTAAAACACTTTTTATGGAAGTGAAATAATAATACAGGAACATTTACATATCCTTAGCATGTAGTATGAATTTATACAAATTGAATCACCCAAGGAATCCGATCCAGGTGAAGAAACAGAGTATTACCACAGTATCCTTCTCTCCTGTCCCCCTTTCCTACTCTATTCCCACCCAGATGTAAGCACTTCACCACTATCCTGTCTTATTAACAGTATAGATGAGTTTTGTCAAGGCTGTGTTTGTATTTAAAAAAGGCTGTGTTTGTATTATTTTTTAAAAACTTGGTTTGAACTGAATAAAGTGTGTACTTATGTATATGTGAAGTGGCTGTACATTATGAATTTTTTAATGGTAATTTTGTTTTAGGTGTACTGGATCCTCTCATGTTAGTGTTTCTTGGTTTCTCTTTGGCCACACTTGAATATTTTCCAGAAGATCTGCTGCAGGCTATTTTTAACATTAAATTCTTAGCCAAAATGGATTCTCAACTTGAACGTATGTATCTATATTTTATCAAATTATTACTTGTGCTTTTAGCCAGGTTTCAACTCTCCCTCTACTGAAGCACTCGAATGTTAATATATGTTTTTCTGTTTATAAAAGTATTTCCTGCTTCTTGTAGAAAATTTGGAAAACATAGAAAAGTATAAAAACGAAAGTAAGAGATTACTCATCATCTTTTGCCAAGTGAAACTACCCCTTTAAATAATGTTTTGGAGTGTATCTTTTTTTTCTGTCTGTCTCCTGTTCTTGTGTGTGTGTTTATATATCTATCTGTATTTTAAAACAAAATTTGGATTATTTATATATCACTTTTGTATGTTGCCTATGGTCATTGAACTATATTTTGAACATTTCTGCATGCCATTAAGTATTTTTTGATGTCATGATTTTTTTAGTGTCTATATAATCTGCCATGATGTGAATGTGATAGCATTTGTTATCATGTAGGTTGTTTCCAATTCTTCATTATTATAAATACTGAGTGTTATATATGAATCACTGACCTCATCTTTGTTTCTTTAGGATTGGTTCCTAATGTGAAATATTAGGTCAATGAAAATTCTTTGGTTGTATTTTTAAAAATGTAGTTCTAATGTTTGTGAGTAGTGAAAATGACATAGGAGTTGTTCCTAATCAAACCATTGAATAATTAAAAAATATAAAGCGTGTGTGTGCAAATGAGATGATTTTATAATATGAGACTAAAAGTACTAACAAATAATGGGAATAAATGAATGTGAAAAACCTGTTAAAATCCATTAATATTTTATTTTTGTTTTCAGTTTTATGTTCATCTTTAAGTATGAGGGTCCAATTACGTCTTATGGAGTTAAATAGAGCTGTCTGCTTGGAGTGCCCTGAGTATCAGATTCCATGGTTTCATGACCGCTTCTGCCAACAACAGTATAATAAAGGTTTGAGTTTTCTTTGGGTCAGACAGCAAAGTTTAATTCCAAAGTAAACTTTAGGTAGTACCTTGCTAAGCCTAACCATGACACCAGAGTTGCTGTGAGTGCCATGACCTATTTAGTAGAACCGTTTTGTAGGTGAGATTTGTGTTATAAGAATTTCTTAATATTTAGGACACTAATCCTCTTTTGGTAGAAAATACAGAACTTACATTGTTCTGAATTTAATATCATTGCATATGGTATTATACTGAAGCTCTTGTTGAAAATACTAATCTTTGTTTTTTGGTTTGCAGAATTGGGATGATTTTTATTAAAAAATGGATTAACCTATTTTAAGTGAAGTAATTATTTTTATTTTCATAAAGATACTGGCAGCGTGAATGGAGCACAACAGCAGATTTATAAAATGTTAGCAGAGGTATTAGGAGGAGTCAATTATGTAAAAGCCTCGGTTCTTACACCTTATTACCATAAAATAGGTAAGTATTTGGCAGGTTACTAGGTACTTTCAGAAGACTAAACTAATTTTTTTTTATAAAAGTTTGTTTGTTTGTTTATTTATTTATTTATTTATTTATTTATTTATTTTTATCACTCTAAGACCACTTTTTTATTTTATAATTATTTTTTTTAATATGAAATTAATTGTCAAATTGGTATCCATACAACACCCAGTGCTCATCCCAACAGGTGCCCTCCTCAATGCCCATCACCCACCCTCCCCTCCCTCCCACCCCCCATCAACCCTCAGTTTGTTCTCAGTTTTTAAGAGTCTCTTATGGTTTGGCTGTCTCCCTCTCTAACCTTTTTTTTTTTCCTTCCCCTCCCCCATGGTCTTCTGTTAAGTTTCTCAGGATCCACATAAGAGTGAAAACATATGGTATCTGTCTTTCTCTGTATGACTTATTTCACTTAGCATAACACTCTCCCGTTCCATCCACGTTGCTACAAAGGCCAGATTTCATTCTTTCTCATTGTCAAGTAGTATTCCATTGTATATATAAACCACAATTTCTTTATCCATTCATCAGTTGATGGACATTTAGGCTCTTTCCATAATTTGGCTATTGTTGAAAGTGCTGCTATAAACATTGGGGTACAAGTGCCCCTATGCATCAGCACTCCTGTATCCCTTGAGTAAATTCCTAGCAGTGCTGTTGCTGGGTCATAGGGTAGATCTATTTTTAAAAGTATTTTTTTTTAATTTATTTATTATTTATTTTTGAGAAACAGAGTATGAGCAGGGGAGGGGCAGAGAGAGAGGGAGAATCGCAAGCAGGCTGCACGCTATAGGCACAGAGCCCCACGCGGGGCTCGAACTCACAAGCTGTGAGATCATAAACCAAAATCAAGAGTTGGACGCTTAACCAACTGAGCCACCCAGGTGCCCCAGAAGACTGAACTAATTAAAGTAGAATTGTCTCATCAAATGGAGATTTCCAAACAGACTGAAATAGAAGAGTACAGTGATTTCTCAAGTTCCCATGGTCCAGCTTTGATAGCCGTCAGCATTTTGCTGTTTTTCAAAAAAAATTTTTTACTTATATTTTACTAATTGTAAGTAAAACCCAGGGGCTCCTGGGTGGCTCAATCCATTAAGTGTCTGGCTTCGGCTGAGGTCATGATCTCACGGTCTGTGAGTTCGAGCCCCACATCAGGCTCTGTGCTGACAGCTCAGAGTGTGGACCCTGCTTTGGATTCTGTGTTTCCCCCTCTCTCTGCCCCTCCCCCACTCATGCTCTCTACCCCCCCCCCAAAGTAAATAAACATTAAAAAATATTTTTAAAAAATTCTAAGTAAATCCCAGGCTCAGATTCACTGAACATTCCTAGATCTTCAAAAGTTCTTTTCCTCTCCACTAAGTACCCTGAAACAATTTCATTGTTTTAAGTTCATCATAAAAACTAAGTTGGATTATCAACCTGGATGAAGATTTCCATAGGTACGTATGATCAACTCTAACCTGGTTAACCTTGTTTCTCAGTGGTCTAGTTGTATAAGGCATTCTGATTTCATCATGGATGACATAAAGTTGGTTGGCCAGCTGATAAATTGGGTGGCAACATAAGATTTTTTTTTTTTAATAGCTAAATTCAGGGCACCTGGGTGGCTCGGTTGGTTAGGTGTCTGACTCTTGATCTCCGCTCAGGTCATGATCTTTCAGTTAGTGAATTTGAGTCCCACATTGGGCTCTGCACTGATGGCATGGAGCCTGCTTGGGATTCTGTCTCTTCCTCTCTCTCTGCTCCTCACCTACTTGTGTGCTCTCTCTCTCTCTCTCTCTCTCAAAATAAATAAATAAACTTTAAAAAATAGCTAAATTCAAATGTGGACTTAAAGGAAAAGATGAGGTTTTAAGAGGATTAACATAAACTTTATAAAATTTAGGATTAGAAAACTTCTGCATACATACAGGATGTTATAAAGTATTAAAAGCTTGATATAAATTAATACTTAAATGGTTACCAAAAGTCAAATACTGTTTTAAACTATGTTATTAAGAATAACAAGAAAGTTAGTAGTCCCACTGTATTCTGGCCTTCAGACATATCTTAGTATTATATTCTTCTTTTGAGCGTTACATTTTGTGAGAGTGACAAATAGGGCCTGGAAACAAAGGATCTAGAAATCATGTCTTACTACTAGAGAGGACAGGAACTGCACAGATTCCAGTCCCTGAGCAAGTTCCTAAACCTCCGAACTTTATTAGTTTCTTCATCTGTAAATGGGGATGATAATGCCCACTTAATAGGATTACCTGGCATATTGCATGAAAAGCATTTAGCACTGTCCTTGGAACATAGTGCTCAATAAATTTTATTTAACAAAGAAGCTAGGAATGTTTAATCTGAAAACTGGAAGAGTTATGGTGGGCATAACATAATGTTTTAAGGATTGCTTTGTGAAAGAAGAAGTGGATATTTATCTCAAGAATAAAAATACGGGAAAAAAAGGAATATTTTACGTGAATGTAAGAGTTTTATGAAAGATTTGTCAAAAAATGAAATAGTGGTCTGCCTTGTGAAGAAGAAATGTTTGGGCAGAAATGGGTGATCAGATGGTGTGTGTGTGTGTGTGTGTGTGTGTGTGTGTGTGTGTGTGTGTGATTTTTGTATTCAGCCAAAGGCTAAACCTAATAGTCATTAATACCCTCATCTTGTACTACAAAACACGTATTCTCAGTTGTTTGGTTTTATGTTAGTCAGGATTATATTTGGCTATGAGTGTCAAAAATCCACAAATAATAGGAACTTAAAGTTATTTCCTTCTCCTGTATGTGTAACTGGCATCCAAGGCTGGGATGCCAGCTCCGTGAACATTAAAGTTCAGGATCCTTCTATTTTATTATAATTTATAACCTCAACATGTAGCTTCCTCTTTTTGGTCCAAAATGACTCCTTCTACTTTAGCCAACACATCTATAATCTGAGCAGAAGGGAGAGGGAAGGAAAGGGAAGGGTGTCCCTTAAGTACCGTTCCTTGAAGTTGCATATACTGTTTGGGGGGTGGTGCAGAGAGAGAGAGAGGGAGAGCATGAGCAGGAGAGGGACAGAGAGAAAGGGAGAGAGAGAATCCCAAGCAAGGTTCATACTGCCAACATGTGGAGTCTGACGCGGGACTCTAGCCCACAAACTGTGAGACCATACCTGAGCCGAAATCAAGAGTTGGACGCTTAGCCAACTGAACCACCCAGGCGCCTCTGCACATACCGCTTTTAATTATACCCCATGGCCACACTTGGCTATGCGTAAGTTAAGAAAATGTGGTTTTTATTCCGGGTTATCATGTACTCAGCTAATTCTATTATTAAAAATGAATGGAAGTATTAGGTATTGGGGGACGACCTACACCCTGTGACAGGGTTGTTTTAAAAGATTGACATAGATCTTCCTTGGCTTACCATGGGGTTATATCCCAGGAGACCCATTTTACATTGGAAATATTGTGAGTCAAAAATGCATTTAATACATGTAACATGCTGAACATCACAGTTTAGCTTAGTTTACCTAAAATGTGCTCAGAACACTTACATTAGCCTACAGTTGGGCAAAAACATCTATCACAAGCCTGTTTTACAGTAAGGTATTGAATATCTCATATAATTTATTGAATACTGTACTGAAAGTGAAAAACAAAATGGTTCTAACTGTGTCAGTTGTCAGTCCTCACTATTGCTGCCCAGCATCAAAAGAGATTATTGTAGTGCATGTTAGCCCACGCAGGATCCAAATTAAAAATCTGAAGTATAGTTTCTATTGAATGCTTATCACTTTTGTACCATTGTAAAGTTGAAAACTCACAGATTGGGGACTGTGTCTGCATACTCCTGTTAATCTGCACTGTTTAAAATATATGTGTATTTTGGGGCACCTGAGTGGCTCAGTCGGTTAAGCATCTAACTCTTGATTTTTCTTGATGGTTTGTGATATCGAGCCCTGCGTCGGGCTCTGCACTGACAGGAGCCTGCTTGGGATTCTCTCCCTGTCTCTCTGCACCCTCCCTCCGCCCCCATTTTACTTCCTTTCTCCCTCTCTCTCAAAATAAATAAACATTACAAAAATTATATATTTCTATGTTTTAAAATATACTCCTGGGGCACCTGGGTGGCTCAGTCTGTTGAGCGGCCGACTTTGGCTTAGGTCATGATCTCAAGGTCCGTGAGTTCGAGCCCCGCGTCGGGCTCTGTGCTGACAGCTCGGAGCCTGGAGCCTGTTTCAGATTCTGTGTCTCCCTCTCTCTGACTCTCCCCCGTTCATGCTCTGTCTCTCTCTGTCTCAAAAATAAATAAACATTAAAAAAATTTAAAAAAATATATACTTCTGTAAAAATAATGTGCTAAAGGAAGGAAATGCACTAAAGTATGAATGTGAAAATGGTGGGTAACTCCATCTCATAATTTAAAATTATTGGGCACCAGCTTTGTGACAGGCACTGTGACTGGCTCTTCATTCCTGTTACTGCATTTTGTTATTTTTGTTAATGTTTCTTTCTGATTAGAGTCACATCTATGTAAAACATTTGGAAAATACAGAAAAGAAAAAAGTAAAAAAAAATCATGTATTACAAATCATGCATAACATGTAATTAGTACTGAAACCAGGATTACTATATCCCATTGTATTTCCAACTCATGTTTGTACTTCCTGCTGTCAAGAGGCTTATTTTTATGTGAAAATGTATATAAATCATTAAAATAAGGTTTAACTGGTAATATTTGTGTATATGGATATGGCATAATTAAGACAGTATAATAGTATGATTAATAACTGTGGATTGGAAGCATTGCTTAGGGTTTTAAAAACCCATATTAAAATTTTTTTTTTAATGTTTATTTATTTTTGAAGGAGAGAGAGACAAAGTGTGAGTGGGGGACAGGCAGAGAGAGAGGAGAAGCAGAACCCGAAGCAAGCTCCAGGCTCTGAGCTGTCAGCACTGAGTTTGGCACGGGGCTTGAAGTCACCAGCCATGAGATCATGACCTGAGCTAAAGTCAGATGCCCAAACGACTGAGCCACCCCGGTGCCCCCCAAAAAGACACACATTTTTACGAGACCAGTGCTCTAACCCCTGAGCTACGGAGCCTCAAGACACACATTTTTTAAAAAATTACAGGGGCGCCTGAGTGGCTCAGTCGGTTGAGCGTCCGACTTCGGCTCAGGTCATGATCTCATAGTCTGTGAGTTCGAGCCCTGCGTCAGGCTCTGTGCTGACAGCTCAGAGCCTGGAGCCTGTTTTAGTCTGTGTCTCCCTCTCTCTCTGCCCCTCCCCCGTTCGTGCTCTGTCTCTCCCTGTCTCAAAAATAAAATGTTAAAAAAAAATTACAAAAAAAATAATTACAAAATATATACTTAAAAAACCCAGAAAGTACAGATAACAAAAAAGAAGAATTACCATGTTTAATCATTGTTTACTTTTACTGTCTGTTTTTCTGACTTGTTTAAAACAAAAAAGGGCTTATTCTATATAGTGGTTGTAGCTATGTTTACATATTGTAAATATTTTTCTGTGCCCATAGATATATATTATTTTTAGTGACTTCATACATATTTCATTGAGTGAGTATGTGATGTTTATTTAATCCTTAGATTTTTTTGAGGATATTTTGTTGGTACACGCAGCTGTCAAACAATGCTGCAGTTTCATACAACAACAGCAATAGCAATTGATATAACTACATATTGTTTCTTACGTGTTAGATGCCGTCTTCAATGCTTTATATATAATAAACTTCTTTATTATGCCCTTACTAGATACATAAATTCTTCTATTTCATATATTAGGAAATTGAGGCCCAGAGACATTATTGTGTGCCCAAGGTTATATAGTTGGCAAATGGCTGAGCCAGTATTTGACCTAGGCATTCTAGCTCCAGAATTCGTTCCCTCAATGAGAGAACTATATTTCATGTTTGATACTTAGCTTGAAGTTGCTTCAGTGCCTCAGTTTCCCTTATGTATAAAAAGCAGATAACTAAACCTACTCTTCCCTCCTTTTCATTTGTTGTTTCTTTTTTCATTTCGGTCCTGTCTTGTTTTTCTTGGTTTAAATATTTTTACCATTGTTTTTATTACAAAAAAATTTCAAAACAAGTACAAAGATAGAATAGCATGATGAACCTCCACCCAGCATCAACAGTTATCAAAATTCACTTGATCCTTTTCAAGCAAATCAGACATACCATCTTAAAATGTATATCTAAAAAGATGCACACCCACAGTACCATCATGATCACCCCTATAGCCATTCATAATAATTTTTTAAATGTTTATTTTTGGGGAGCCTGGGTGGCTCAGTGGTTCCTGGGATCAAGCCCCCCAGGTCGAACTCTGTGCTGACAGCAAATGCCTGCCTGGGATTCTCCCTCTCCCTCTCTCTGCCTGTGCTCTGCTCATTTCCTCTCTCCCTCTCTCTCTCTCTCTCTCTCTCTCTCTCTCTCTCTCATAAGTAAGTAAACTTAAAAAAATACGTGTTTATTTTTGACAGAGTGTGTACGTGAGAGCTTGGGCGGGGCAGAGAGAGAGAACAGGATCCAAAGTGGGCTCTGTGCTGACAGCAGAGAGCGGATCACAGGGCTGGAACTCAGGAACTGTGAGATCATGACCTGTCCAAACGAAGGTTGGACCATGACCAAATGAAGTTGGACGTTTAACCAATTGAGCCATCCAGGCGGCGCCCCAATAATTTCTTAATATCACATAGCTTGTCAATGTTCGAATGTCTCAATTGTCTTTTGTATGTTTTATTTTACTGTTTATTTTTTGAAATTGGAATCCAAACATTACATTTTTAAGTTCTACTTTTCTCTTTTCCCCTTATAATTTATTTATTGAAAGAAATTTTTTTTCACCATCTAGACTTTTCCAGTTGCAACCCTGTTGTATCATTCAACATGCTCCTGCATCCCTTGTTTTCCTGTAAGCCAGTCCTTAGGTCTAGGGGCTTGATTAGATTCAGGCTAGATTCCTGTCATTTATTTATTTTGCCCAGACTATTTCATAAGTGGTATGAACTTCTTAGTGCATCATATCAGAAGACACACTATGCTGGTTGTCTTATTTTTATTATATTAAAGATTCATCAGCTTATCCATTAGAAAGTTCTCCTATCAGTTTTTCACCTACAGATTTTATTAGCCATTAAAATTATTGTCTAAATCCATCATTCGTTGGGGTGGTAAAGTAGTGATATTCTGTATCATTTCTTCTGCATTAGCTGGATTTTGTCTAAAAAGAACTTACCCATATCAACTATTTAGTTACTCATGTACAGTTCCTGCAGGAAAGACAGGATACATGTTTGAACCTTTCCTTCAGATGAGTGGGTTTAGCTTTCTCCAAATGTTACCAGGAGATTTAAGAGGATTAAAATAAAACTTAATGTGATTTGGCCTGTACCAGTGCTAAATATAACTCCATGCTAAATCTAGTTTAGTAATACTTGTTGGTTGATTTTTATTGATTGATTTTCAAAGACAGGTGCCACTGGACCAGATCTTATAAAACAAGTTGGGTAATTAGGGAGGTACATCATTCTTTGTTTGTGTCTATAGATATGTATGTCTCTATATATGTATATACATGTTTAAAATACATCTTTAGGGCGCCTGAGTGGCTCAGTCATTTAGGTGGCCAACTCTTGATTTCGTCTCAGGTCATGATCTTACAGTTTGTGAGTTTGAGCCCTGCATCAGGCTTTGCACTCACAGCGCGGAGCCTGCTTCGGATCCTCTGTCTCCCTCTCTCTGCCCTTTCCTCACTCACACTCGCTCTCTCTCTCTCTCTCTCTCCCCCCTCTCTCACTCTCTGTCTCTCTCTCAAAAATAAATGTTAAAAAATTTTTTAAGTAAATAAAATATATCTTTAAACCTATACCTGTAGGAATTTACTTAATTCATACTGTTGATTCCTGTACTTCCTTAGATTTTGAGTGTATCTTGGATAAAAGAAAAAAACCTCTTCCATATGGAAGCAATAATATAGCTTTGGGAAAACTACCAGAAATGCACTGGGAATCAAATACCCAAATAACTGGATCAACACTGCCACCAGGAGCTGAAAGGTATCTTATTTCTTAGTTTCAGATTTTGTTAATTAAACGTTAAATTTGGCATAACTTAATGAACTCTGTTAACAAGGATTAATTGTAGGAGTATCTGCTGCTCATATCATCTTTTCCTGTGTCTTTGCTTTTCATGTGTCTTCTGACTTACTCTCTGTCCTTTGCTGTCCAAAGCTCAGCAATCTAACTAAAGTGCTAACCCTCTGATTGTCCTCAGTGGAAGTAAATAGTATCTTCTTTGGAGCTCCCATACATCTCTACTTATCTCATAGCACTTAGCCACTTCCTACACTGCATTACAGTTACTTAATATGTATCACATGTTTTGTTAGACTATAAGCTGTATCTCTTTATGTTTGTGTCCCTCACAGTGCCTTCCATATGGTAGTTGCATAATAAATATATGTTGGACAAGGAAACAAATGAGAAAGCATGGAAATTTTTACTATAATATGGTATAAATTCTAATGAGTAGCCTTATTTGTCCCTAGTTACCAATTTAAGTAGAATAATAACTTAGCATACTCATATATTCATTTGGTTTTTGTTAATTTATGAAGATGTAACTTTGTTCCTGAAACACTTATAATTACTTAGTTTTTCATTTTGATTTCAGAAGTAAATATATATATTTTTAATCTTGTGTAGGATTGCTTTGGAATTTTTGGATTCAAGAGCTTTTTGTAGAAACATCCCTCATTTAAAGGGGAAATCTGCTATGAAAAAACGACATTTGGAAATTTTGGGGTATCGTGTAATTCAGGTATGAAATACTGATGTAATTCTGCCCCTAAAGAACTCAGAAAACTAGATGTACATGTGTTTTCTTTTTTTAAAAATTGGAGTATAATTAACATACATTTTTATATTCATTTCAGGTATACAACATGATTCAACAATTCTATACATTACTCAGTGCTCACCACAATTAAGTGTAGTGATCATCTGTCCTCAAACATTTTGCAGTCTTCCAGACTAAATTCCCTATGCTCTACTTTTCATCTCCATAATTTATTTATTTTGCAAATAGAAGTTTGTACCTCTTAATCCCCTTTATCTATTTCACCCTTCCCCTCCACCCACCTCCTCTCTGACAGGTGGTTACCTGTTTGTTCTCTGTATTTAAGAATCCGGTGTTTCGGACTCTTGGGTGGCTCAATTAGTTAAGCGTCGGACTCTTAATTTGGCTCAGGTCATGATCTTACGGTCGTGAGACAAAGCCCTGTGTTGGGCTCTGAGCTGTCAGCAGAGATTTTCTCTCTCCCTCTGCCCCTCCCTCACTTGCATGCAGGCACACGCGTGTGCTCACTCTCTCTACCTCTCTCTCTCTCTCAAAAAAAAAAAAAAAGAGTCCGGTTTTTTGGTCTCTTTTTTTGTTTGTTCATTTGTTTTGTTTCTTAATCACACATGAATGAAGTCATATGGTATTTGTCTTTCTCTGTCTGACTTATTTAACTTAGCATTATACTCTCTAGGTCCATCCGGTATGTGTTCCCTTTTAATGTGACAGTTCTAGAATTACCTTTTTTTAATATTAAAAAAACAGTTATATTAAAATATCTCCAAAACAGACATTCTCCATGTTTTTTGAATAGGAAATAAAAATCATTTATTTTATTATCTGTAGAAGACCTGTTGGTTTTTATATTAATTTATCTTACAAGAGAGAGAGGCACTGTGGAGATGGGTAGAGATACAAGAGAAAAAGGCTAGTGTGTGTATGTAGCAAAGGTACACAGGAAAAAATGTCCACTTTTGGTATTGTAGGAACAGGAAGGTGAAAGTAGCCGTGAGGCAGAAGGAGGTATCTGGGTTTTATCTGGGAGAAGGACCCACCTGGCTTCTAAAAATGGTTTATGCTTCTGTGAGCTAATTTAATAGGCTCCTACAGTTTGGCTTAGTAGTGCTTACGAGTCTTCTCTGATGCTTTTTGTTGTTGCTTTAAAACTTTAAATTCAAACTACGTTGCGTATTTTACAGATCCCTCATTTTGAATGGAACTCTATGGCACTGTCAACAAAGGAAGCTCGGATGGACTACCTGAGAGAATGTATATTTGGAGAAGGCAAATCATGACTGTAGTTTTAAATTAAAATTCGTGATGCTGGTGTGTCACATTTGAACTTATTTTAATTAAGGGGCCTGACTCAACTGAAAAATGATAGTACAGAATTGACTGGTTTCAAGGTCAATTGAATACCTATTAAACAGACATTTTACTTTCTCCAATATTTAATCTTTCTCTACTATCTGGTTGGGAAATTGTATAAAATTCTTAATATAAAAGACTTGTAGCTTTGAAGAAACTTGAATCATTCACAGTTCATTCTTTGAGGGCCTACTAAGTGTCAGTAACTGTTTTAGGTGCTGGGAATACAGCAGTGCATATTGTGTATCTGCCACAGGTGGCCAGTGAGGTAGGAGGGAAAGTCATAGGTACTAACACTTCCTAGAAGCCAAGTAGAGAAAGCATTTCAAGGAGGGAGAGGTGAGCAGTTGTATCAGATGCTGCCATCAGGTAAAATGAGGACTGGGAAATGACTGTTAAATTTATCGACATGAAAATCATTGGTAACCTTGAAAAGAGTAGTTTTGGTGAAGTGCTAGGTGTGAAAGCTTGACTGGTTTAATAGAAACCAGGAGGAGACGGGATTTTTTTTTTTTTTTTTTTTTTTAATAAATAAATGGAAGTAAAGAAATGGAGTGGTAGCTGAGGGGGAAAGCGACCAATCTTTTATTTTTTTTTTAAATGTTTTTTTTTGAGAGAGAGTGCAAGAGGGGAAGGAGCAGAGAGAGAGGGGGTGTGGGACAGATGATCTGGAGTGGGCTCTGTGTGGACAGCAGAGGGCCTGATGTGGGGCTCGAACTCACAAACCACGAGATCATGACCTGAGCCGAAGTCAGACACTCAACCGACTGAGCCACCCGGGCACCCCAGAAAGTGGACCAAACTTAACCTGGTCTGATCGTATACATGCTGGGGGAATAATGATTTTCTCTTGCCTTACAACACATTTATTTAATAAAATAGTAACTAGGGACCTACTATGGGACGTAATCCCTAGCCCTTCTTCCAAGCGTGGTATATTTGTACTCAGCAGAAAGCCATGTTGTAACTATCCTCAGGCTACTTGGTGTAAGTGCAGGTAATTAGCATTTGAAGCTTGCTATCTTCTGACTTCAAGACCTTCTAAATTCATTCTGTCCCAAAATAAGTTGGTAGCCAGAATGCCTTGAGTCTTAAGCATAGCTATAAAACATGTGTCCTGGGGCACCTGGTGGCTCAGTCGGTTGAGAGTTCAGCTTCCGATCAGGTCATGGTCTTGTGGTTCATGGGTTTGAGCCCCATATTGGGTTCTCTCCTGTAAGCGCAGGGCCTGCTCTGGATCCTGTGCCCTTTTCTCTCTGCCCCTCCTCAACCCGCTCGCTCTTTCTCCCAAAAATAAACATTTAAAAAAAAAGCAAAACCAAACGTGTCCTGCATGGATTTTGGTGTGTTGATATTTGATTTAGGTTTAGTTGAAGCACTTGTTTAAAATATTATTACTTTGCATGGTGTGAAATGCAATACATAACAGTAAGCAAAAAAAAAAAAAAAAAAAAAAAAATAGTAAGCACTTTAAGAATAAAATGATTAGACTGGGGCACCTGGGTGGCTCAGTTGGTTAAGCGTCCAACTTCGGCTCAGGTCATGATCTCACGGTTCGTGAGTTTGAGCCCTATGTGGGGCTCTGTGCTGACAGCTCAGAGCCTGGAGCCTGCTTCAGATTCTGTGTCTCTCTCTCTCTCTCTGCCCCTCCCTCACTAATGCTCTCTTTCAAAAATAAATAAAAACGTTAAAAAAATTTAAAAAATGGTTAGAATGAGGAGGATTATAAATTGTTTTCTTTGGATGTAAATGAAAACCTAGTTATTGTGTACTTTGAATACAGGGAAATCTTGATTAAACGACCCTGATGTACCTTTCACTTACTGTTACACGTAATGTGACTTCTAGTGTACCACATCTCGTACTCTCCTTCCTCTAGGCTGCCCTACCCAAATGGCTTTATTTATGTATATATTCTTACATATTTTTGTTTGATGATCTTTCTATTTAAATAACTGGAGTTGTTATAAACAAAACATTCTTTTTTTTTAAAGCATTCTTTTTTCATTGAGATATAATTCATATACCATAAAATTCACCCTTTTAAAGTATACAATGCAGTGGTTTTCTAGAGTATTCACAAGTTTGTGCAACCATTACCACTATTTAATTCCAGAACATTTCCATCATCCCAAAGCATTATTTTTTCAACGTAATATCATGTCTGTGTCGGTCTGCACTCTCTCCCCAACATGGGGCTTGAACTCACAACCCTGAGATCAAGACCTGAACTGAGATCAAGAGCTGGACGCTTAACCAACTGAGCCACCCAGGCATCCCTGTCTTGCTTTTATAGTAAGCACTTCCTCTTACAGTTTTATCACTCAGGTTTGCATCTCTAGACACCATAATTTGCCTCCCCACAACCTTTTAAATGTGTCTTAATCTAGAAGTATCCCACACCAGCCCTTTCTCTTCGAAAGTTTATCTGCTGAACAACCTGTAGAATTTCCCACCTTCAGGATTTGTTGATTATATAATCCTGGATAGTTTAGAATAGTTTCTGTCAATACAGAAAAGTAGCCAGGATTCTACTTCAAAGATCCAAAATAAAACTGATTTTTATTGGATATGTTTCCATATTTACAGTACAGACAATAAAACTGTATGACCACTCAACTGTTCTTTATGAAATTGCTTGACAAATAATAATGGAATACTCCAAATTAGTTCCAAGTCAGATTTCTCAGAAAGCGACATGTGTAAGGCTAGAAGTCGAACATGTCTGCAAAAGCATGTGAAACCCACGAACGACGATTACTTGGTGACTTGCACAGAGTTGAATGTGATGGCTGTGGACACACTGAAGAGCCAGCCTAATGCATATACTAACAACAAACTGCTTGAGTATAGGGTTTCACATCCTAGAAAACGCAATAATGCAGTCATCTTTCCGGGTTTTTTTTTCTTTTTTCTTTTAAAAGTTTGTTTTTGAGAGAGGGAAAGCATGCACATGCACCTGAGCAGGGACCAAGAAGAGAGAGAATCCCAGGCAGGCTTTGTGCTATTAGTGCAGAGCCCCATGTGAGGCGTGATCTCATGAACTGTGAGATCATGACCTGAGTGGAAATCAAGAATTGGACACTTAACTGACTGAGCTGCCCAGGCACCCCAGTCACCTTTCTATCAGAAATTTGCAAATAGGTAGCTCTTTCATGGAATATATAGATAAAACTTAAACCGACAAATACACAAATATACACCTCACTGGCCCCAACTTCTGCCCAGCAATTAGAGAATCAGTTCATTTCCTAAGGACAGTCCCCAACCCTCCTATCACAGACACTGTAGTCAATGGCTTGAAGACTGGTTTACTGTTTTTAACTAAATTTTTTAAAAAAGTTTATTTATTTTGAGAGAGAGAGAGAGAGAGAGAGCAGGAGGGGCAGAGAGAGAACCCCAAGCAGGCTCTGCACTGTCAGCACAGAGCCCAATGAGGGGCTGGAACTCAGGAACTGTGAGATCATGACCTAAGCTGAAACCAAAGTTGGACGCCTAACCGACTGAGTCACCCAGGTACCGCCCCCCGCCAAATTAAATTTGATTTAAATCATAAACAATATACTAGTGTCACAAAAGGAATGGAGAAAAAAAGAAAGACCACTTAAAGTTGACTACTTAGAGGTTTTTTCCCCTTCAAATGAAACCCATTTATTATACTTTTTAAATAGCATTTCCAAAGTTTTCTCATGGTATGTAATCTTTAATATAATGCATAGAATCTTGTCATATCTTGAAGCGCGAGGGAAAGTTTTTGACATTTTAAACATTAAAAAATGTAGATGTACATGTTTCATTCTCCAATTTCATTCATAATAGAAAATGAGTGTAAAGTTACCATAACAATGCAAATGAAAGAATTAGTAAACAACTCAAATTTAGAAAATTTCTTTACAATCGAGTGAGACAGATTAACAAAAGGTATAATATGTTCAACTTAATACTTAATTTCCTACTAGAAAATGGTTTTAAACAATGATTGTTACATTGAAGATTCAATGACTGAGGTTTTGACACCCACTGCTAACCTCATGGACAGTAATTAGTGAATAATTTCTACATCAATCTCTGTATAGGCTTTTGAAAACATAATAAATTAAAGCCCTATTATCCAAACAAACCACATTCCATTCTATTGTGTTTTTTCACCTCCCGGTTTATAGTTTAGACAGTTTGAAGAGGTTTAAACGTGTTGCTAGGCAACTAGCTCCTGAAGCATAACGTATTTCCTTCAACATCCCAGCCCATTCTTTTTTATCATCTTCATACCTGATGGAGAAAAAAAAATAATCAATAAGCAGTTTTTAAATAGATAGTTCTGTACGTTTCCTTGTATTAAATATACGAATGTGGGTCTTTGAGAAAAACCTATTGGCTCTTAACTAGAGGAGGACACACCTGACTGGTACAATATCATTTGAATTCCTCCTCAAATATGCTTTCTCTGAGCATATGTCTGAACCACCGCCATGGTGTTTAATCTGGATGTTTAGGCAGTTAATTAAGCCTTCTCTGGGAATCAAAGACTGTGCAGAGATGAAGAGTAACAGTTAATCAGTCATTCACATTTGGATTGATAAAGATGGCTGGTCGCTATGAGTCAAAGTCAGCAGACTCTACATTAAGAGTAAGAACTGAAAAGTCAGGGACAGCTGGTCACCTTGATTATAATTTCAATCCTTCCCATACAGTGGTGCACACCATGGCAGCTGATGCTAGTGATTACTCCAGAAGAATCCATTCCCTTCTGCTTTATTGTGCTGTGTGAGTACTATTAGATTTTGCATTTGATGTTAGGTAAGAACTAACATTAGGTTGTTCCCTCAGGGAATATTCACGGTTATAAAGATACAGGAACTTGAATTGCTTTGAAATATGTGTGCCTCTACTCTGCCTGGTGCCTGGAATGCCTTCTCTGCATGAGGAATTCCTAAACGCTGCCCTCTCTCTGAAGCCTTTTTGTAGCTTTCCCTTCATTTCTCACATTGTCCTTTATATAGTATCTATTATAGCAGTTACCATTCTATTGAAAATTTTTCCTCATATTTATGTCCTCAACAAGCTCAAGGGTATTTGAGGGCAAATAATATATCTTATTCACGTTAGTATTCTCCCTCCTCCAGAAGCTATTAATACTTGGCACAAAGGAAATACCGCCAAATCATTCTATGATGATGATTTAAAGTAATAATTTTTAAAAGTAGCTCATACTTATGTAAGATATGTCCTATCTGACTTAATTTTAACAATAGTCCAAATTTAATTTTCAAGATTTGTACTGTACACCAAGTGATTTTTACATTGAGAAAAGTAGACAAAAAATATTTTACCACTAATAAAGGGAAGAACTTTAATTATCTATACAAAATTTGGGGCAACAAATTAAAAGAACAGTTTTAAGTGACTTAAAGAAAAAGTGACCACATTTAAGCAATATCAGGTTAAATGAGGCTTAAAAGCATTTGCTTCCTGACAGTTATGTATTTTTTATTTTTATTTATTTTTAATTTTTAAAAATTTAATGTTTATTTATTTTGAGAGAGAGAGAGACAGAGTGCAAGCAGGGGAAGGGCAGAGAGAGGGAGACACAGAATCTGAAGCAGGCTCCAGGCTCTGAGCCATCAGCACATGGCCCGACGCGGGGCTCAAACTCACAGCTGTGAGATCATGACCTGAGCCGAAGTCGGATGCTCAACTGACTGAACCACCCAGGTGCCCCAGTGACAGTTATATTTTTACTTTCAGCTTGGTCAATCCTAAATAATGGAAAGATTTCAGCAAAAAATATGAGAATGGAAGGTTTTGGGTTTTTTTTTTTTTTTTACATATCACACTAAGAGGGTCTATATGTTTGGAATGTGGTATACTGATAGTTCTCATCTCTGCAAATGTGAGTAGAGATTCACCAGGAAGTTGAGGACAAGTGGGCAGCCACCTTTCTGGAAGATCAGTGGCTCTCAACTTTTTTTTTTCTCTTTAATGTTTCAAGTTTTTATTTAAATTCTAGTTAGGTAACATACAGTGTAATATTAGTTTCAGGAGTAGAATTTAAGTGGCCGTCAACTTCAGTGCACATCTGAGTCACCTGGAGGTCTTGCTAGAACACAGATGGCTGGACCCCCAATCCCAGAGTTTCAGTAGATCTGAGGTAAGGCCTGAGAATGTGCATATTTAACAAGTACACAGGTGGTGCTGATGCTGCCTTGGAAACCACAGCAGATCACTGGTTTTCAAACTTGACTTGCACATTTGGAACCACTAGAGACATTAAAAATACTGATGCCTGGGTCCTACCCCCAGAGACTGATTTAACTGGTATGGAGTATGGCCTGGGCAAGAACATTTTTTAAAGTTCCTGACGTGATTCTAATACGCAGCAAGAGTTGAGAATTATTGCTCTAGATTTTATCACCCAAGTGGAAAACACCAGTACCTAAATTTAAAATTTTACAGCCAAGCAGACAGTGATGAATGCATTCTTGCCTTTCCCCAATCTGGCGGTTCCCAAACTTGTCTGCATATTAGAATCATCCAGGGGTCTTTTGAAAGTTTAAAAGCCCAGACCATACTCTAGAAAATGAAATCATAGTCCATAGAGGTAGGAAAGAGGTGTCAGTACTTTTTGAAGCTCCCTATGTGATTCCAGTGAGCAAGCAACTTTGGGAACCACTGTCCTAATTGCAAAATCAAACATAATCAGAGAGGATGCCTCTTTCAGGCTCCCCTCAGCAATATAAGGGCTACTTTTAGCAGGAGATGCTCTACTTTGCTGCCTACAACATCCTCCTGCTGAAGCAACTTAGCTTTTGACCACCTTTAGGAACCAGTGGCTCATGTGGGATTCAGCTGATTGACAGCACCATTCCCTAACATCAGTGTTTTTGACGCTGGCTGCATAGTAGAATCACCTGAGAAGGTTTTGGGACCTCACTGCAGAAATCCTGATTTAATTGGCCTGCGTTAAGGTCCAGGCGCTGGTATATTTTAAAAGCCTCCCAGGTGATTTAAAATTTTTTTTCTTTAATGTTTTTATTTATTTTTGAGACAGAGAGACAGAGCATGAGCAGGGGAGGGGCAGAGAGAGAGGGAGACACAGAATCTGAAGCAGGCTGCAGGCTCTGAGCTGTCAGCAAAGAGTCCGATGCAGGGCTCGAACTCATGGACTGTGAGATCATGACCTGAGCCGAAGTCGGACGCTCAACTGACTGAGCCACCCAGGCACCCCCATCCCAGGTGATTTTAATGTGCAGCCAGGGTTAAGGATCACTGCCTATTCACTCTTTTTGCTTATCCCTGTTTTCCAAAAACCCTAACCTTCTCAGCCCTCCATTATTTCATTCTTTTTTTCCCTACTGCTTCCAGCCTTTTTCCATCTCAACTTCTCCCTAAGATAGCTCCTTTCCTCCCTGGAAATCTCTGGTTTCTTTTTGTTCCTCCTCCTCTTTTGGGGTGGGGAAAGATGAGTAATACTTACCTTCCCTTTATAGCTACTTTTTTTCTTGCCTTCTACATAGCTAGTTACTATTACAACAACACAAGGAAATAATGCTTGATGCATAAAATAATTCCTTGGTTAAGCCACCTGTCTTTCAGCCTTTCAGTTCACCAGGGAATAAGGCATGTGGTGGGTCAGGTATAGAAGCAGTAATATCCACTTTCTACTCTTGGCCTTGGCGGTATGCCTTCACTGATCGCTCTTCCAAAGCTATCCCTACAAATTTATTTATTTATTTTTATCATTTTTTTAAAAATGAAATTTATTGTCAAATGGGTTTCCATACAACACCCAGTGCTCATCCCAACAGGTGCCCTCCTCAATGCCCATCACCCACTTTCCCCTCCCTCTCACCCCCCATCAACCCTCAGTTTATTCTCAGTTTTTAAGAGTCTCTTATGGTTTGCCTCCCTCCCTCCCTAAAAATTTAAATTAGTGAGCAAATCACTTGTTAAAATGAAGATACTGATTAAATTTGGGGTGAGACCTGGGATTATGCATTTCTAAGAAGCTCTCAGGAGATGCCACCACTGGTGGTCCATAGACCATACTTTGAGTACCAAGGTTCCAGACAATCTGGTGACAGACCAAGGAAGAGCATCCATCCTTGAGAGTGGGGGCTGGCCTTCAGCTGAGAGGGAAAGCATGAATTTGGCAGTTTCTGGATGAGTGTACGGTATCAACTCACTAATGCTTACCTCAAGCAACTGAGATCTGCCTCCTATAAATTTTTATCAGCAAACACAGTGCCTGGGCTGAAGGCAGCAGGTGCCATTTGACAGACACATGTGGTATCCTAGTGGTAACCAGATATCTGCATTCTGTATGCCCTGCCCCAACCATGTGGCTCTCCATGACACAACTTACACTTCTGCTCCTAAGACTTCCTGTATGTGCCTTGGTCTCCAGGGGACATTCACTGTGTTAGAAACTATGGTAAAATTCACCACCCCCCACACACTGTATAAATACTACATTCGTTTCAAGCCTAACTTCAAAATATTCAACTGAGTAACCACTGCAGGTGTCATCCTTCGGAGACCTGCCCAGCATCGATCTGAGGGGTAAAATGGATTGCTCCTTTTCACCTGTTTCTTTTTTAAAAAGCTTTTGTAACTGAATCTTCAAAAACTCAAAAACGGTTTAAGTTAGAATCAAAACAGAATTAATGAATTTGTGGAAAACTCAAGAAGTTAACTACATGTTTCTTCAGAACTCTTAGGAAATAAAGTACCCTCTGGTAGAAAGGTTTGGAAGCAGCCCTCACTCTACTGGATGCCTAGTGCAGTACACTTTCAGAGCAGAGTAGAGCTTTATTAAAGAATCAACAGTCCGAATCTCATTTTACTGATTAAGAAAAAGGCCTAGATAAGTTCTTTCCCAAGCACACAGCTAATTAGAAGCAGTACTTGATCATCAAGTAAGTGGCACGTGCAAAAGTTCAATTAGGTTTGAAAAGCATTTAAGCTACTATCAAGAAGAAGCATACATGTTGGGAAAGTCTGGCTTACTCTTTACTGCAAAATTGCTTTATCGGTTATCAGTTATTTGATTTAATCTTTGGTCCAAAAAATTGGAGTCAAAAAAACTTACTTCCATATGTCATTGACTTCAGTGGGTGCAAACTCTTTAGACTCCAGTTGAATCATGGCAAAGCCCCCGATGGCATACAGGGATCCAGCCAGGCTGACCAAACTGATGGAGCTTCTTTCTTGGGGAAATTCAGTCATTACTTCCCATCTAGGAATTATTGAAAAGACAGTCAATGTAAAACCTAAGGAAATGCCAAATTTATTTACTGAACAATTATGTGAAATTATAATTTAAAAATTCAAGTTAGCATAGGCATCTAAAATTAGAAGATTAAGTTTTTCTACTGAAAAATAGCTAAATATTTCTTTATTTGAAAGATGTAACCAGATTAAATATAAAGCCCTCAATATGTCAATCTTGGACTATTTCACCTTCATCAATTAGCATGTTCAGCAATGGTTATCAAAATGTGTGCCATAAACTGGGGGGTTGGTACACTTCTAGGGCTCCTGAGTCTTACTGTGCTGGATTTCATTTGAATGGTAATACAAATTTTTAAAAAGCCTGGTTTCCATCATTTCTCAAGAAATCTCTAAATCCTTTGCAGTAAAGGCATGTAATTAACCTAGTTGAGAAACTAGAGTTAGTAATTTTCTTTTTAATGACTTCATCTTTTTAAATAAAGGATTTAAGGGAACTTTTTAATGTTTAAAGCCATATGAAATAGGACAACTAATGATAAAATTAATAAAATCAGTTGGAGGTATCAAGAATCTAGAATGAGTTAGTCATTTTGGCAACTCTCTATTCTATTTCTCTGTCATTAAAAGTGGACCTTTCTCTAAACATATTATTTGTTTTTCTAACTATAAAAATAGCACATATACATTGTAGACAATCTGGAAATACAAAAAGGTATAGAAGAAAACAAATACCACCATGATCATACCCTCCAGACATAACCATAAGCAACATTTTAGTGTAATTTTGTTTTTTTTCAAAAAGCATACAGATTTATAAATATAAATGTCTATACATACACATGAAAAAGCTATGAACATAGAGTGTTTATGGTTCTGTGCACTGCTTCTTTAACTTCTTATGAGTGTTTACCTATATGATAGTTTTCAAAAACACGATTTTTAATGATCGTTTAAAATCCTGTCCCATAAAAGTTCCTTGGTGATTTTCAGATACTAAAGTGTATTTTGTAATCAGGCATACATGGTTCCTTAAAAAAGTAATGACAGTGCTCTGATTTTTCTTCATTGCTAAACTAAGAGTGTAAAAACTATGTATTTATCTAGATGAGTGAACTAAAAAATTTGAAAAGACTAATTTTACATAAACGATATCTGTCAAATGTCTTTTCATATTAACTTTAAGCCAATAAAAGCTTATAAGTGAAAATATTAAGAAATTATAAAGAGTATAAAAGAATTAACCATTTGAAGCATTCATGCTTTACAAATATCATAAGCTAAGTGGAGGTCTTTTCATTCTACATATTTCAAATCAAAACACCATACGGAGACATGTATATTCACCCACATGTATATAATTATTCAGAAGTATTACCTTTGCACGACTAAATTCATAAAGTTAAGTTAATAACAAATAAGGACAAATTGAACACTCCAACATTAACTTGAGGACTATGTGTTCCAAGTTACAAACACATGTAATGCATCAAAATGTTAGGCTTTTCACACCCAATAACAGTAGAAGGAACCCACATACTTCATCTTAATCCTTGCCTCCCTGCCCTCCTCTCCCCATGTCCTAATCAGAAAGCTTCATTTTCATCCAAAGTTAAAAAGTAGAGTGATTCATATGCTTTGGTAAGATACAGCAACTCACTTATTGGTTATGAGGTCAAAAGCTTCTACTGAAGCTGAAAGGCCATCTTCGGTGACGCCTCCTGCAATCACAATCTTGCCCTTATGTATGGCCACCCCAAACATGGAACGAGGGGTTTTCATTGGAGCCACATCTTTCCAGTCTCCTTTTTTTGGGTTGTAGATAAACACTCTGTTTGTACACTTTCTGTAAACATAAAAGACAACAAAATGGTCCTTTTAGAACCTTCCTTTCTGAAAGAAGCAATTTCACTAATCGTTTAACATTGCTTCCCATCTCAGATACATAAAGCAGAATTAGAAAAACTCATAAGTATTCTGAATCTGAGCCTATGACACAAGTGAAGGACAATTGCGAATGTGGGCACTAAAACTATTTTATAACTTAAATATACTACTGGATGGTAGAGTATCTTTCCTTTCGGCAATCACCCAGAGTGGATTTTAATCCTATCTGCTGCTAAATTCAACAGAAGACACAGATAGAGTTAAAAAAAAGATCATAGATCCTTTTTGTGCCAAGTAACAAAAATGTTAAGTTTATTTTATTGTTTGAATCTCCTAGGAATGACTTAGTTAATTTAAAAAATAATTAGGTATGAAAGTACCTATTTTAAATTTAACTCCATAATATGATGGCTTGTTTCATTTTAGTATACTACTAATACACCAGTGTATTTTAAGAAATCTGGGACTATAGATTAGACAACTAGTCGTCTGAATAGATGAGTAAGGAGAGCAGTTTTATATGCTAAATGCTACCAGGAAAACCTGTACTCATCTGAATTATTCTTAGTATGTTCCTCAGAGTTCCTTAAGGTTATCCATAATTTACTGATAGGAGTTCAAAATGCTAAATAATAATTCATCAACTGGATATATTTGTGGGCTTTTTAATTTTGTTTTTGCTTTTTTAAAGTAAGCTCTACACCCAATGTGGGGCTTGAACTCGCAGCCCCAAGACCGAGGGTCATATGCTGTAGCAGCTGAACCAACCAGGTGCCCCTGGATATATTTGGTAAAGCAAAAAAGCCAACAAACAATACTCCCAACGTTTTAGGAGGACAACTTTTTTCTTTAGTCTTATGAAAGACCAGATATCTGGAGTAGAAGCATTTCCTCTAATATTTGACTATGGGTATTATTTTAAAACTTCTTGACAAGGTCATGATACAAAACTATGTTCTTCAAATTCAGTGGTGTTAACTAGTGAGATTTAGTGCTTACTTTTAGATAATGACTCATTTCAAAGTTCTTTGGCATTCATCAAGCAATGCTGTCTTGGTTAATCATACTCTCAAGATTAATATATTCTTACCAACAAGACCTGTATGCTTCTTACTGACATATCAATTTCCTGGTTACTAATACCACTTGAAGGAAACAATTTAAATCATTTGGCAGGGTCAGTAGATTTTCAAAGTCAGAACACTGCTTAATACACATTTTCCATCCTATTTACTCAGGAAAAATACCCCAAATAAGATTTTGCACTAAGTTTGTAATATGGCCTTCCTTTAAATTATGGGAATGGCTGGGATTAAGGAAAATATTAAAATATCAGAATATGTTATCTTTGAATATGGATAGACTGTATAAAACCCATTGTTCTTTTTAAACAATTAGTCATTTATTTTTATTTTATTTTATTTTTAATTGAAGTATAACTGACATACCATATCGTATTAGTTTCAGATGTATATCATAGTGATTTGATATTTTTATACATTATGAAATGATCCCCCTGGGTAAGTCTAGTTATCATGTGTCACCATACAAAGTTGTTAACAATATTATTGACTACACTCCCTATCCGTATATTACATCCCCATGAGTTATTTTATGATTGGAAATTTGTATCTCTCAATCCCCTTTACCTGTCTCACCCATCCCCAACATCTCCCCGCTCTGGTAACCACCCGTTTGTTTCCTATATCAATGAGTCTGTTTCTTTTCTTTTCTTTTCTTTTTTTTTTTTTTTTTTGCTTGTTAGGTTCCCATTGCTTTTTAAAATCACATTTCCTGTGCTATTTGTCATTTTAATTTAATAATAACCATTAATTGTTAACTCAGAATATAGAGTTCTTTATTTCTAGCACATTTCCATATTCTACTCTCCTTTCCTGCTTTGCCCTTATAATTCTTAATTCTGGTTCCCTTTCCAGGATTATCTCTATTTGTTAAGTAGCTCGGGCAAATGAGGACAAGCCAAATTAGGCAGAGTTTTCAGAGGCAGAACATTAGTTCTCACTATTTAAACTGAAAATCTTCATTTTACCAGACAGGCTCCCGGCTTAACCGACTGACTTTTGGAGTCCTCTGAAGTCACTTCTCCCTTTGAGTAACAAGATCCTTTTCCTAATTACCTATCCCTTGAGAAGTGCCTAGAAATCAAGTTATATGAATCTTCATCCTGTTTTTCTCACAAGAAACTAGGCAGCCATGGGTGTACCAGATGCAGCTGTTCTGTTTGATCAGTGCCTCTTTGTGACCAGTTGTTAAATATTTTGACTATCAAAATATTTAAATATTTTTACTCTGTCCAGGAGTAAATCAGTGAAACATTGTTTAGGAAATAACTGCTTTCTTTTCTGTCACCAGGCTCCTCAGTTTCAAACTCACCTATCTAAATTCTTTTATGAAGGTAAAGTACAAATCCATGATATTTTAATGCACTATTGGTTTAGCAGTTATATTTTAGATATAACATTAAAGAGGTACACTTAGTTTTTATCTAGTTGTGGCCAAAAGAATAAGAAAGCCCACTGGCTTTAACGTAGTGAAATATAATGAAAAAGACTTGATTATGCTCCTAAATGCTGCTTTTCAACTGTAAGAATGCTTATGAGGGCGGTATCATGCTAGTTCCTAGCAATATGCTGAATATCTACACATTTACTTTAACAAGTTTTATTTATTTTTTGATACTTTAGCAACTGTTAACTTTTATACAGTTTCCCTTCAGAAATCATTTATAATATCCTCCAATAGCTTTTCAAAATTTTATTTTGAAACTTTCACTTCCAAAATGTTATAAGTGAGAACCAAGTCTCATTTCAGTATGTAGATTCAGATGAAAGGAGGGAAGAACTCTTGCAATAACAAAATCATTTGGAGGGGCGCCCGGCTGGCTCAGTCAGTGAAGCATGCAACTCTTGATCAGGTTTGTGAGTTCAAGCGCCACGTTGGGGATAGAGCTTACTTAAAAAAATGTTAAAGAAAATCATTTGGATGTAAACCATAAGGAGATTTTAGGTACTTACTTGTCATCTGTCTTTCCTCCTAGACAATATATCATCCCCTTATGTGAAATCACACTATGGCCATAGACTTTGATAGGCAGTTTTTTAACTTCATTCCATTTTGCAGTCCTGAAATGAGAAGACGGTAGAATTTCTATGCTTTGAAACACGTTTTCTATGCTTTCAGTTAATTCTAGGTTCTAAAGCTATGAATATGTAATGGGCATTCATATACCTGAATGCTTACGAAACAGGAATGTCATGGCAACTTACACGGGATCATAGCATAATACTGAATCCAGCGAAGCCTCTGTTTGAAGGTCTTTGCCTGCAACTACATAGATTTTGTCATCTACCTCTCCCAGACCGAAGAGACACCTGGCTGATGGCAGAGGTGGAAGTCCAACCCACTCGGATGCTATGTTGTCAAGCTGAAAGAAAAATATATAAGGAATTGTACAGCTTGTTAGAAAAGAGTTACAGTTGTTCCAAGAAATATGCTATATTCTATGTGTTGTTTACAATACACTGAGATAGTGGGACGCCTGGGTGGCTCAGCTGGGTAAGCATCTGACTCTTGGTTTTGGCTCAGGTCACTATCTCACAGTTCGTGAAATCAAGCCCTGCATCGGGCTTTGTGCTGACAGCATGGAGCCTGCTTGCGATTCTCTCTCTGCCTCTCTCTCTGTCCCTCCCCTGCTTGTTCTCTCTCTCTCAAAATAAATAAACTTAAAATATATATATTAAAAAAGAATACACTGAGATAGTCAAAGATGTTGCAGGTAAAATAAAACTGCAATCCAAAAGTATCATATTTTACCTCTGGATTACCAAGAAAAATGAGAAATTCTGCTTGGTTTACCAAAATAGCTAAAAGTAACAAAATCTGGAAAAAGAGAATAGAGTCACTAGAGTTTGGTTAGAACTGTGAGGTTTCTTGTCAAAGTTTCTTCCCATGTTGTCTTGTTCAGGTTCGAAAAAAGCATCCTAATACTGTTAGCTCCTTGGGGAAGAGAAGTTGTGACTGTGGGGAGGGTGTATGTGAGTGACCCCCGAATGCTATATTTAACATGCTCCCCAAGCCAGGACAGCTGGACCTGTCGCTCAGTCCACAGACAACTGGGATGTTAGGCAATATCTTTTTTCTTTTCTTCAAAACTGTGTAGGTTTCTCTCTGTTTCGCTTTATTATTTCTGACATAGGCAGGGTTCTGGCTATAACCTCCTAGCCTTTTGCTGGAAGTCATTGGAAAAACCCTCGCCTCTGTCTTTTTTTAAAATTGTATTAGGAAGTAACTTGCTTGTGTTTGCTGCTGCTACTTCTGCAAGCCTCAGACAGCTCTCTAGGTGCCCATGCTCTCGGGTAGGTAATTCTGGTGTGGCAGGTATCAGTTTCAGCGCTTACTATTGGTAAATTTACGTTTTTCCACTTTGCATTTTAGGACATGAAGGCATGAGAAAATTGCTTTTTGAAGGAGTGCAGTTACAGATTTGTTGTTCTCTGTAGTGCTACATCTGTGTAGCAGAAGAAGGAATAAACCCCAGAATAACTGGATACCAAGAGTAGGTGCAGATAATAAGGGCTGTGGTCAAGGGAGGGTCTCTGTAGAAGCCTATGTATATTTCACCTCATAACTTTGGTTAAAGCAAGTACTAATTAAGACTAGATAAAATGAGCAGTTTAATCCTCACATATGCATTGTTAGGTCTGCATTCACAAATTTTTTTTTTTCAACGTTTTTTTTAAATTTTATTTATTTTTGAGACAGAGAGAGACAGAGCATGAACGGGGGAGGGTCAGAGAGAGGGAGACACAGAATCTGAAACAGGCTCCGGGCTCTGAGCTGTCAGCACAGGGGCCCGACGCGGGGCTCGAACTCACGGACCGCGAGATCGTGACCTGAGCCGAAGTCGGCGCTCAACCGACTGAGCCACCCAGGCGCCCCACACAAATTTTAACATCTAGGTTGTGATCGCTAATTTTTTCATTTTTGAAAAAAAAGTCCTTTCAGCAAGTAAGTGGTGTGTAGTATAGTAGAAATAATGATGAACATTTATGAAGTTTGGACTCTGTGACAGGCTGCGTACGGAACACTTTACACGGGTAATCTCATTCAGTCCTCCAGGATTGCCACTTTTATTATCTGTTTTACAGACGAGAAAACTGAGGCACAGAAAGGTTAAATAATTGGTCAAGCACAGAGCTTTTAAGTGATATTCAAAAACAAGCTATATAAATCCACTGTTTTTTAAAAATGGGAACAGCAATTACAATCCCAGACTAAAGAGTTAACTGCCCACACTGTACAGGACTGTCTACATCACCATCCTCTCCCCAATCAGGGCACTTAGTACAGCAGATGTAACAGTACTGTCTACCAGGCTCTTTTATAGATGATCTGTCAAGCTATTTAACCTGTCTGGCTCCAGTTTCCTCATCCTTAAAATCAGGGTTTGGACCTACATTACTTTAAAATGGGATCCTGTTCAAAGATTTGATGAATCTTTTAATTCTATGAAAAACAAAACAAAACAAACAACCCTCTCTTAGGTAAAAAATTCTCATAATCTATTTATAGTACACAATCAAAGATCATACTACTCCTAACTTAATACATTCTAAACAGATGGGATCAAGCAGAAAAATACAATATAAAACTTGAAATTCTCATATATTTTCTTGTGAGTCATAAATAACCCTTCTTACAGTCAGGTGTTTTTATCCTGGCATCTTGTTGCACTATTTGTCCCTTTTAAGAGAAGCAAGTCATGGGCAATGACAGAGAGTTGACCTTTTCAACTTTGTGTAGCTGTTTTCGTAGCTATAAAGAACATTGAACAGGTTTCTTGAACCAGAAATGAGAAGCTGTGCCCATAAAAGTAAGAGTAGTCGGTGATCACAAAGAATGAAATTTTGCCATTTGCAACAATGTAGATGAAACTAAAGTATATTATGCTAAGTGAAATAAGTCAGTCAGAGAAAAACACATATCATATTATTTCACTCTTATGTGGAATTTAAGAAACAAAACAGATGAACATTGGGGAAGGGAAGCAAAAATAAGATAAAAACAGAGAGGGAGACAAACCATAAGAGACTCTTAAAGACAGAGAACAAATTGAGGGTCGCTGGAGGGGTGGGGGTGGGGGGATGGGCTTGTTGGGATGAGCACTGGGTGTTATATGTAAGTGACAACTAAATTCTATTCCTGAAATCATTATTACACCATATGTTAACTAACTTGGATTTAAATTAAAAAAAAAAAAAAAAGTAGTAACAGGATGGAAGAGAATAAAGATAATACTGTTAAGTATTCCTTGATCTATGATTTCTAGATACCTGTCTGTCCATTTGTGTTTTATGTCATTTTTACTTCCTAGATATAATGATTGCCTTTTAAATTCAATTTGGCTTTTCTGAAATTTCACTGATTTTAAAATTAGAGCTTAGGAAATTTTCTGGCATGCATTCAAACACTTAGGATTATAGCTTCTGTTTTATTTTTGTATTTCATAGTTAACATTTTTCAATGGAACTTTGAAAATTAAGAATGATTAACATATATATTACATTTTTCAAGATTAGGAAAAGCTGGTTAAAGGTAGTATTTTGTGAAGGCACAGTATGTCACACACTGAGAGCACACAGTGACTGTGGTATGACATTCTACACTTATCTTTGGCCTTTCCAGTTCAAGTGCCCATAAACCTCAGGCCATGAGTAGCTATGATCTAAACAAACTCATCTGAGCTAGCTGTAAGCTACAAAGTAGCTTAAAAATTGGCATTATTAAAGATAAAGGGTAAGCCACTGATTCCTTCATAAACGGATAAAATATAATGTGTTAATAATATGAAACAAACTCACTTCAAACAAACTATAAAGAGTTTAGTTGGGAGTATTTGGTTTCTTGGACACATCTGTGGTTTCACAAAACAGATTAAATTGGAATGATGTCGAAGTACAACTCTGATCCAAATACATGTGGTCACTTGTCATAAATAAAAAATCATCGTAAATAAAAATTTCTAAATATAATTGATGAATTCAAATTAGTGACACCTTTGTAGTTTTTCCCAGAAGGTAACCCAAAGTTTGTAAATTAAGTTATATAAGTTCTCTTCATTTTCAACAAAATTATATTTTAGGCAGTAAACATAAATAACAGATAAAATACCACCCTTAAGAATTTCAAATCAGTTCAAGAAAACCTGGAAAAAGGCTGAAAATCTGACCAATTATAATTTTTGCAATGTGGAAGTACTACGGTTTAGAGAAATACATTAACCTACTTAATGGGTTAAAAGTTTCAATTTAGGTTTTACTAACACACTGGGTTTTGAAGGATTATAGTCACCATCAGCTATAAACTTAACACTGTGGGTAAAAGAGTGTAAAGAAAATCTGAGTCCTCACTTACACATTAATTAGAACCTCATTCTTCACCAAACCTTTTATTAAATATTAACAAGCAGTTAAGTTAACTGATCTAAGTACTTCTGTCAGCTCTGTAAGTAGCAAAGGTGCAAGGGACTGGATAGGACATCCAGTAGAATAAAATGCAAGCAGCCTGAATGATTCACACATCAGGTAACTGGGTAGTAAACAGCAGCCTTTCCTTTACGTCTCTACTTTTAGAAAACTAGCCCTTCTTACCTGGAAGAAGTAGGACTGTAGAGGTTGATCTTTATTTTCTTCATCCACATATAGTCCTCCTACCACATACACCTGATTTTGTTGGGTAACAATGCTAGAATGATTTCGGGGAATCTGCTCAGCCAGTGCAGTGAGGTAGCACTCATTTTCTGTGGGATCATAAGCCACGGCAGCTGTGTCATTCACCAAAAGGATGAGGTCTTTGACAAACATTCCATGCCTGGGAATGTCATTCAGGTAACCAGGAAGTAAATCTTCATCACCAACATCACCATTCACCTCCCCAGCCCCAGCCTTCTCTGCATTTTTGCTAGGTTCTGGGAGTTTGCCTGCAAAGGCATCTTTGAGAACTTTGATTTTTTTCTGGAGTTCTGGGTTGCTTTTAATTATATCATCTTTCTCAACGTGATCTTTAAAATATTTTTCTGTCATAAGGCGAAAACGAATACAATCAAACACTTCGCTAAGGTTTTTGACCCTGTTTTCCTTGTCTGTTCGCACCCATTTCATCACCGCCTCAAATACCGCTTCTTCCTTCTCCACATTTAGACTGTCATTTGAAATGACTGAGATCAGTTCCTGCGGAGATAGTTGCATGAAGTCCTCTTCCTTACAAATCTGTACAAAACGATCAGACACAAATTCACGGGCAGAGATCGCAAGTCTCGGGCAGTCAAGAAGAAGTCCTAATCTTAAGATGGCTAGACAGTTACCAGGAGCAAGTCTTTTCTGAAGATAGGAAACACAGACAGTGAACACCGAGGGGATCTGAAAGCGGCTGGCCAAGGCAAAAATATCTTGCACGTTTCCATCGTTGAGATCAATACTGGCAGAGTACAGGTACTTGATGATTAAATCCAATACAGCAGGATCCACATTATCTAATACTACCTCCTTTTTTTTCCCCTCATCAATTTCAGATAAAAAATACTCACGGAAGTAAGGACTACAAGCTGACAAAATCAATCTGTGGCAAGGAAGACTTTTGTCACCTGCTTTTAGGGTGCAATCGATGAATTTTTTTTCATCCAGGAGATCTTTTAGACCATCCTGAAGAAGGGTGGATTGGTAAAGCCGCAGTTCCTCTGTGAGTTCCCGCTGGGAATCCATTTTGTGAGTAACCTGGGTAAGGAAGGGGACACTGAAGGCCTTAGCTCCTCGCAGCACACAGGTCTAGCTGTAAAAAGGCAGATCAGTGTGCTTTGCCCAGCTTGAAGCCTTTGCAATTTAATCCCACCGGCTAAATATAGATACCCACTCTAACAACGGGAATTTAGGAGAGCTGGTTTGGAAAGAAGAGTTGTTCTTGCAGCTGTTATAGATTGAAGGGAACAACTGGAACTTTTAATCACTAAGGAAACAGCTAAGAAACGGGATTTAAATGAAGTAGAAAGCTTTAAAATACATAAAGCATTACAGCATATGTCAATAAAGGCATGTTTAAAGAAAATGTTTATTGAACTAACAGAAAACTGAATCATAAAAAATGAGTCAGTCCGCTAAAAATGGTCTAGTGGCAAACTCCTTGGCTGTCTGAATTAATGATGCAAAGGTCAAGAATATGAGGTGAGTTCATCTGAATACTCATAAGCAAAATCCCTTTTCCAATAAGTGTTACATACGAATTTTTATTTTCTATTTAAAACAGTGGGATTTACAATTTTCTTTTAGAAGTACGAAACTTAAAAACTTCTCTTTATGTACTGTAATTTTATTTTTAAAAACCATCAATAATAATACCCCACCATAATTGAAATAATAAATACAGAGAAATTGCTAGTTTTCTAAGACATTCCGAATTATCTTTATTCTTAAATGGAAAAACCCTAATTTGTATTGAATTAAATGATAAAATTATTTATTCATACCCTGCCTTGCTCTACAAAGGATCTGATGTGGCAAACAATAATAAAACAAGTAAAATAAAGGCAAAAGGTTAAAAGGAGTCATCAAGCTTAGACAGAAATAGAAATAGTTAAAAGTCAACAATAGGGAAAGAAAAAACTCAAATATAATATGATTTACTAAAGATACTCTGTGATTTTAAATGTTGAAGATAACCTTTCATTAAATAAAAAGTTAAAATACAGATATAACTCCATGAAAACAATGTTATCAACAGACTACAGCAGACTGAGGAAGAAGTGCTATATATCACCTGCATAATTTGGAAAACAAGACTATATAAGGAAAAAGAAAAGAATATATAACTGAAATCGTAATTTAAGTTCTCGATTATAATAGAACACCATATTGATTAGGGAATGCAGAAGTCATGATTTGAAAAAAAAATGATCCTTTGTTTATATGCAGATGACATTGTATACCTCTTCATGAACTATTTTATTATAAAATTATATTGTCACAGTTTCCGAACTCAGTGGGGCTATAGAAATACTGTATAATTTCAAATTTTGGTATTCATGAAAATGCTCAAAAGAATATAAGCTCCATGAAGACAGGAAGTTTTTTTGGTTTGCTTTGTTCAATGCTATAGCCCCAGGGCCTTGTGTGCTCCATAAATATTTGTCGAATGAATAAATGCCCCCAGATCAGTGAATTCTGTATTTTTAAACTTCAAGGTTTCTACCCATGAGTAAAGATTTTTTCTTTTATTTTACATCACAGTGAAGTCAATGGTACTGTCAGCTGCTAAAACAACAGCTGAAAGAAGAGCTCATTGACTCTTTTTTCCATTTATAGATGTCAGTGAAGGTTTTAACACACTAGAAAAAATGAACAGCTGCTCCCGTGTTTAAACAATAAATGACTCATTTCTCTCTACAAGTAACAACTAACATTTGAAAAGATTAATGAGTCAGATGCAAACACCATGCTATGACATTTAAGATTCCTTACTAGTAAGCAATTATGAAGTTTGTTTTGCTTGAAAAACTATTTAAATATATTCCTGGCAGCATTTTGTGACCTGTATAAATTTTTCAAACAACCTTTTCTCCCCTTAACATAGGTTGTTTATTCTAACCCCACCTTTAAAAATGTACAAATCTTTTCCTTTTTAGATAAAGAAACCAATGTATAGCTTTTGTTCACTGATTTTTATTAAACTCAGGTTAGCATTTGGTTGTACTATGTGTTTATGGTTGTACATACCGTTGCATCTCATTTTAATGTTTCTAAAACACTCCTTTCTCTTTAGAGAAAGAGGGCTCTTTCTGCTGATTTCAATGATTTGACAAAGGTTCCTTACAATGTTTCTTTATACCCAAGCAGTGGCAAAAAACACTGATGCCAGAGAAGTTGCCAAATCTTAGCTAACCAAGAAATCTGAGAATACTCTATTTTTGAAAACTTCAAAGAAGTTTCAATGAATACAAACAAGGAGAAAGTCAATAAATGAACTATTTATTTACAAACTATTTAAAACTATTTCCTTACTAAATAAATGTATTCTTGTCAAATCTATATTGAAATTACTTATAAAATAGTGCCCAAAACATTACACAGGGGTTGATATACTTCAGAGTTAGCTATAATTTTTAGGTTTTACAGAAATGGTCACCTAAACATGACAAGTTTAAGGGTCATAATTTATATTAGAGTTCGTTTACATTTGGAGCTTTTTGATAATTCATTTACCAGATTTTAAAATTAAAAAAGCAGTATTTTGATAACTCCATAAGAATAATCTTATTGTTTTAAATAATGCTTTCAAAACACTAAATGGTGCTGCATAAGTTCTTTATTAACCCAACAAGATACAGTCTTTTAATATCTGCAGACTAATAATTTACAAGCATTAGATACGAAATAAACATATTTACAAACCAGATATGTGATGATTACAATTTTAAATATAATTTTTAGAAGAGAGGCAATAAAATCTTAGATAAATGAGTTTTTCCTTAATCATTAAAAAAACCCCTCTTTCTTAAAAGCTTTTTCTGTAAATGTAAAAACTATTCCATGCCTTATAGCAGGCGACTAGTACTTAATCTTGAGATATCTTTAAATAGAAATCCAGCTCAACTCAAGATCAACTCATCACTTCCCAAAGTCCCTGTAGGGTGAATCCATCCTTCAATTTCTCTATTGCAAGCCCCAGTTCTTCTGAAAATACAGGTTCACGATCTTGTTGCTTTTTGTGAGATAAGAGGATGAGATGGGAATGAAGAAGGTGGGCAAGGAAGAGGGAAAAAAAACAAAAAATAGGATTCACATAAGTTTTGTGAATACTAAATGTTAGAATACAGAAAGTTTTTTTTCATATACTATAGGTAAAATGTCCTTACCTTATTGCCATCAGCAAAATAAGCCTATAAGACAAAGAAAATAATATTTCACATACTCAACATGTAATAGGTGAGTGGACTAAGAAATAGGTAATTCATTTATAAAACAACTGTGTAACTACATATATTTCACATTCTGTTTCATTCTGTCTAATGCTCTTGTCATCTATCTTTACTATGCTAGCAGCAGATTTAACTTGCCAATCATTAGTAGTGACTACAAGCTTTAAGCTCCAAAAAATGTGCTTTGTAATTAGTACATAATTAGCATTGTTAACCCGAAAGGAGATAAAAAGAATGACTTAAAAGCTATAAAATTTTATCCCTACTTTTGGTTTAGAAGAAGATGCTGGCAAAACAAAACAAAGCAATCAGTGCTTCAATGTATCAGCAAATGCATACATTTGAGGTAGTAGTAGTTTATAATTAAATATTTTACACGAATTTCACACTTGTTTAAAAATACTTGTTCCCAGAGAGGTATGCTAGTCAGATTTATACACCACCATATACAGAAAGCATTATTATTATTCTGGCTATGAAAGCTAAATAATATAAATTTGCAACAGAAAAGTTCATTGTTCAAATATCCTTTTTAAGGTAATACGCCAATAAATCGAAGGGAAGTCCATCTCATAAAGACTAATTATGAAAAGTATAGATTTTTAAATTAATTTAATTAACTAGCATGTTCTATTATTCTTCGGTATGAAAAATCTTTTGCAGATCTGAAATCCTCCGAATAATTGTGTTCTCAAACTATTTCCCAGTTTGGTAACTTAAAGGTAATTTCAAAGAACAAGTCCCTAACTTAAAGAAAAAATTGCTTTCCAACTCATATGTAAGATAACTCTCAAAAAGTCTCACGTTCTATGGTGTTTTACATACTTAAGCCATTACTTAATTAAACATGACTCAGATTTTAAAAATCATAAGATTTTCAGTAGCTCGTCTTCATCATGCTCACCACAAAAGCATCCGTGTGATCATCAGAGTCTATTTCTACATCATCTTGAATCTGTTCAACTGTCAGAGCTTCAAGGGGCTGTGGCTAAAAATCAGCAGATGTTAAAATGCATCAAAGAGGTGATAGTAATTCAACAAATAATTTTAGTAAAATGTGCTGTGAGAATTGTAAATACTTGTAAAAGGATAAAACAGTTGCAAACTACTCAAATCTTAGAAAAATCACTGCATAGTTTATATTCTGTTTATTTACTTGTGTGTGTGTGTGTGTGTGTGTGAGAGAGAGAGAGAGAGAGAGAGAGAGAGAGGGAGAAGAGAGAGAAGAGAGAGCAGGGGAGGGGCAAAGAAAGAGGAAGACAGAAAATCCTAAGCAGCTCTGCACTGCCAGCAGCCTGAAGCATGGCTCAAACTCATGTGCTGTGAGATCATGACCTTAGCCGAAATCAAGAGTCAGAGGCTTAACCAACTGAGCCACCCAGGTACACCATAATTTATATTCTATTAAAATTACCTTGAGTAATCAGTTAAACATCAAGGTTTTAAATATGAAGTCAATATCATCAAAAATATTAAAATGACAAATTTACACATACTTAATATGATACTTAGAGATATCCTTAAAGAAAAAAACTCTCATTGGACTTTATCTGATTTTCTTTCACATGGTTTAAAAAAAACTAAGTTTGGGTAACAGCAAATTTTCCATTTTCCTTAAAACTGAAATGGTCATTAAACAGAATTTGTGAAAAGTAAAAGAACTATGATTTGCACGGACTATTCTAATGGTAAAGTGAAATAAAATATGGTACTGATATTCATTTTTCAAATGTTTTAGTATCTTTGGTGTGTTAGGCACTATGCTAGTACTACCAAGGGTAAAAAGTTCCTGTCCTTACAAAAGGTCTGTAATCTCGTGGGAAGGGAGCAACAGATAAAACACAATTACAAATAATTAAATACTAGGTTGAAACATATGAAATTGCCATTTTTACTAGTCAAAAATGGTCAAAGATTAATATCATATGGTTTAACCAATGAAAAGTAGCTGTAACAAATGCAATTTATCTATTATAATAAAAATGTATATAGACAGCACGACTTCTGGCTTGTGAATCCCAGAAATTTTCATGAAGAAAAAAGTGGCATATAAGGTAGGCCTTTTGGGATGAAGATGGCTTCCATAGGTAGGGTTAGGGGAAAGGGTATTCCTGGCAGAGGGGACCAGCATCAGCAAAGGTGAGAAACCACAGGATGTGGCTGAAGAATGATGAATAATCCAGTATGGTCAGAATATAAGAGTCCCATGAGACAGAAGAAACTAGCAGGGCTACTGTATTGAACAACCTCAAAGGAGCATCATTCACACTACATTTACCACGTTCTTATAGTTGGGCAGTGCATAAGCTGTACAACCAGATACTGTGGCTGTGCAGATAAGGTAGGAAATGTAGACTGGTGTCTACTGAAATTCTTTAATACCAGCCCAAAGAATTTAGACTTTATCTATACTATAGGTAATTGATGGGAGGGGTGTGTAGGGTAGAAGTGTATTACTTGACAAGAGTGACCTGATTCTTTGAGGACAGCCTGAATGTTTCAACCACATTCACAGTTGTGTAACTGTGTATAAGTAACTTAACCTAGCTAAGCCTCAATCTCCTTAACTGTGAGATAAGGATAATAATACTATACTTCAGAGTACTGTTGGGAGGATTAAATGAAATGATGCATATAAAGTTCTTAGAGCAGTGAATTGGAACAGTAGGTGTTCAATGCAGCCATTCAACATCTATGAATATTCACTAAGAGCCTATTATGTGTTAGTTCTGATTGCTGGAGATACAGTGGTTAAAGAAAATAGATGAAAATCCCTGACTGCATGGAGATTATTTACAATGAAGACTGATGAGTGGTACCAAAAATAAAAGAAGCAAGCAAGCCAGCAAGCAAGGATAAGGGACAAAAAAATGACGGAGGCTGCTGTTTTAGATGGTAGTCAGGGAAGACCTCCCTGAAGAGGTGGCTTTTGAGTAGGGGCTTAACACAAGATGATAAGAGTGAGTCATTATGGCTGGCTATTATGCACTGCGGATCAAAAAAGAAGAAAAGAGAAGAAATGAAAAGCAGAGAATTTGTAGGAGAATTAACATACTGAGTGCCTCTCATATGCCAGGCATTTCATGGACATGATCAATAACTTTGTGAGAGAGATTATCTTCATTTTATAATGAGAAAATTGTACTTCAAATTTGCCTAGAATCACAAATAAATGGTGAGATGGGGATTAAAGTCAGGTTTGCCAGGTTCCAAGGAACATGCTTGTTCTACAACATTATTCTGGAAGGAAAAGTCATAACAGTAATTGTGGTCTGAGTGTAAAGAAAGGGATAGGAAAAGGGAGGAGGCTGTATGATTGACTGAATGTATGAAATAAGACAATCAGAAAAACAAAAAAGGAAATCTCAGCTTTTGAGCACGGCTGACTTTGACTAATGCTAAAAATAAACAAATAGGTCCATCAGTAGGATGGTGCTTTTGAGAAAAATGATAGCATTTTAGGTATGCCAAGTTTGAGGTATGCAATCAAGTCCCAGGGTAGCTTAGAGACTTGGAAAATTATTTATTTACTTAAATTACTCAGATAAACTTTTAAGTGAGAAATTCAATTTATGTTATTTGGAACACTCATTTATGTGAATATCTTCATAAATATTTGGGGGCTTGGCAATATGAGAGAACGTGTCGAGGTCGGAACAAAAGATGTGGGAGTCGTGCACAGCAGTGTACGTGGACGGAACTGGAGGACGGCTGACATTGCTGAGCAACGTACAGAGAAGGCCGAGTGAACGGGAGAATGCCGAAGGAAGTGCAGAGTGGGAGGAAAACAGAAAATGACGGTTGAGGAGATGAAATACATGAACGTATGTATAATGCAGTCAGCAACCCAGAGAAGTTTCAGCTGGAAGGGAGGGGGCTATATACAGAGTACTACAGGGAGAGAAAAAACTGCGTGCAAGGAGTGCTACCAGGCAACAAAGGCCTGGCTGAAGTCGGAGGGTGTGGATTTGAACTTAGCTGTCCAGCCCTACTTGATCTTCTCCCTCACGCACTGTAGTCCGAGAGCAGAAGAGACAGGTAATGTATATGCTTTGTGATATGGCTCAACATGCTGAGTGCCAGCAGGGACACTACTGACAGGGGGTGGCAAGGGCACCAGTAACAGTGTACGGTGAGGGCCTGAGCAAAATAACAGATAGCAAGGGCACCTGTGAGAAGACTAGTCAGTGAGGGCACCAGAGACAGAACCTCTGGCAAGGGTCCCACTGACAGAGCAGACAGTGAGGACATCTCCGATGTAGTGGCTGGTGAGGACACCAGTGACAGACCAGATGACAAGGGTCCTAGTTGGAGAGGCTGAAGAATAAAGCCAAAGGAGAGTTCATGTACCTGGAGAGCAGGGTGGGTTTGGGGGCAAAAGCCAGAAATCATACAGAAAGCAAAGAGCAGACATATGGACATGATACTCAAAATACTTCCTAACTGGTATGTCAGAGGCACTGATGAATAGGGAACGGACCTGGCCCTATTGATGGAGTAGACTCCTGGAGTTGCTATATGGTGGGGCTCTGTGAGAAAAGCATTGTATCTGTAAGGCCTGTAAGGTTTGCCCAAATGCTAAGGGGAGGCAGAAGTGGAATAAAAACCAAACAGCGTGAGAGACTGAAGTCTTTCCACATCATAGGAGTCTTGCACATGGATGCTTCTCTGAATAAACCTCTCACCTAGAAGGGCAGGAATGACGACGGAGCAGCCAGTGGACAGACAGGTGGATAGCTGCAAATTTATGATGGCTGAGGGGGTCATGCTCACTGAGCAGTCTGTACATTCATCGTTTTAAACAAAGTTCAAAATTGCACACATGTATTTATGTCTGAATTTTATAGATGTGTAAAAGCAATTCAGCATACTCTGTATTTTACATACTGAACTAATTACCTTTTCTTCCATCTCATAATCCACTCCAAATATAGGACTGGCAGAATAGACTTTGTGAAGTGAATTGATTTCCTTAACTGATTCTTGTAGTTTTTCCACAGGATCTATTTTAAAGCCAAGAACATATCCTCCACTCTGTACAAAAAAAAAAAAAAAAAAAAAAAAAAAAAAAAAAGAAAAAGAAAAAACAAGCCTGGGAATGGTAATCACAGTATATGATAAACTATAACTCTAGTCTTTATTTCAGAGCACCATAGGTAAGCTGATTTTTTCATTTAAAATTTTTGTAATGAAAAATTGAAAGCACATATAAAAATAGAAGAAAGAGTACAATAAGCACGTATATAGCCATCTCTAGTTTTGACAAGTAGCAATGTGTGGCCAACTCTGTTCCATATATAACCTCCCTCTCCCCCAAATCTCCTCCTCTCACCCCTCAGGATTATTTTGAAGCATAGCCAGATATCACATCATTTCATCTATAAATATCAAAGATGATATTTTAAGATTAAAAAAAATACACTGTATATTATGATGGCCAAGGGAACTAAGCTTTTCTTGAGCTAGACCTTGAAAAACAATAAACCATATTAAAAGAAGAAAGGGAATGGCCTAGCTGAGGCTCTCTCCTTGAAGAATTAGGAAAGGAACCTGATCACGACAGATTGTTGTTGAAGAGTGTTAAAAAATTAAGTAGTGGTGGGGGGTGGGGCGTGGCGACTGGCTGGCTCAGTCAGAGGAGCATGTGACTCTTGATCTTGGGGTTGGTTCAAGCCCCAAATGGGGTGTAGGGATTACTTTAAAAAAAAATCTTAAAAAACAATTAAGTAGCATTCTGTGAAAGGTGAGAGCATATACTTTTGGGTTCAAATTCTGTGTTTTACAACAAATTTACTATCTGATGCTGGGAAACATATTTTCCTTAATCTTTTAAGCCTCAGTTTTCTAACCATAAAACAGTTATCTAATTGTATTAAATAAAATAATGTACACATGACATTTGATACAGTTCCTGGAACATAGCAAGCACTCAGTAAATGGAAGCTACTAATCTGCAGGCCAAGGGGAAGGAGTGAGTAGACATTCATATTCAAACTTGGAATTTAGAAGAGCAGTGATTTTACAAGTAAATGTTTTATTTAAATGTATTTCTGCAAAGAACTGGCCTAATGGGGCACAGCAATTATAATTAGATACCATATAATATCAGGGTGCATGTGTGTGTCTATTTGTATATATCTGTGTTTCCCTAGGACACTCTTGTGAATCAGTCAGACCTGAATCAAAATCTATCCCCACCACTTACTACTTGTGAGACTATGGGCAAGGTTCCTAACTTCTCTAAGCCTCGGATTCCTTGAGTGTAAAATGGGGAAAAAATAGTAACTGTATCATAGGGTAGAGATTGAGATAATACATGAAAAGTACAGTGACTTAACTCTGTCATTAAGAACGATAATCAATGGGCACCTGGGTGGCTCAGTCAGTTGAGGGTCCAACTCTTGATTTTGGCTCAGGTCATGATCTCACGGTTTGTGAGATGGAGCTCTGTGTTGGGCTCAATGCTGACAGCTCAGAGCCTGCTTGGGGTTCTCTCTCTCCCTCTCTCTCTGCCCCTCCCACACACACTCTCTCTCAAAATAAATAAATAAACATAAAAAAATGATAATCATAATGATGATAATGGTTATGTCTGCCCAACAAAGAAACAAACATAAGCAAGGTTCTTCCTATGTGGACAATTACTGCATGATTTTAAACTTTTCATATAACTTCATGTTATAGCTAATATTCTTCTTGGATGTAAACCGGTTACTATAGAAATAAAACTAAAAATATAGACAGTCATATAGTTTAAAAAATCTATTAAAGATTAATACAAATAGAAAATATCTTACCTGCTGAGAGCTTTCTATGACAAGAGCTAAACCAAATTTTGAATCTCTAATCTTTATTGAACGCTAGATGTAAAATGAAAAAAAAAAATGCACGTTTTTACTATCTGATAGTAGTGATTCTTTAACACAAGTTTTTCAACTTCTACACAGTAACCACTTTTCATAATCTAAAGAACAGAATTCTCCCTCTTTCCTGCATTACACTCCCACTGAGATCAAGTAAAATGAAAATGCTCATACTTAGAAACAGGCAGCAAACTTGTTAGGTAATCAAAAGAGGAAATCTCTGAAATGTGCATAAAATTATCTGATTCAAATATCCCCACCCACCCCCCCAATCAGGGAGTCCACAACTTTTCTAAATATTTGAAACCAAAGGCCAGCAACCTTTTAGTACTGGAGAGCCAGCATCTTTTGTGGTTTTTAAGGCTGGGTTAGTTTTTAAAAGTCACATGGATATGACTGTCCTAGTGACAGAGTGTGATGATATCAGATTGCAAGTTGTTTGGACCAGGCTGAATTCATTCCAAAGGCCATTTTTGGTAACTGTATTCTTAAATAACAAAAAGTATCGTATTTGAAGAACAAAAAGCACAAGGTTGTTTACTACTCAGTAATTTTTTAGTACAATACAGATTAGGTCAGGCAAGCTAGAACATATGTAAACGCATATAAAACAGCCATCAACAATACAAACACCAGTTTATCAAATACCTATGCAGATTCTGTCATATCTTCCCAGCCATGGTTATTAAATTCTTATATGTCTTTAGATGGCCAGAAATCATTTTCTTCCTATCAGTTTTTACGATTTTCTGTTTAATGTGTTGGTTTTCTCCACCAGGCTGACAACTCTTTGAAGGCAGGAACTGTGTGCTGGTTCATGGTGTTCACGACTATCTCTCTAGCACCTAGCACAGAGTGGGTGCTAAATATTTGTCACATTAACAATCAGATATTTTATTTTTTTTTTAATTTTTTTTAAATGTTTTTATTTTATTTTTGAGACAGAGAGAGACAGAGCATGAATGGGGGAGGGTCAGAGAGAGGGAGACACAGAATCTGAAACAGGCTCCAGGCTCTGAGCCATCAGCACAGAGCCTGACGCGGGGCTTGAACTCACGAACCGCGAGATCATGACCTGAGCCGAAGTCGGCCACTTAACCGACTGAGCCACCCAGGCACCCCAACAATCAGATATTTTAAAGTAACTCAGAAATCAAACGATTTGGAAAAAGATAGGCTTGGGAACAGTTTACAAAGAACCATCCTTGTAAACTCAGAAGTCTTAAAAAATGACATTTTCCAGATATCACATACATTGTGTCTATTCAATAAATAGTTGTTAATGAAACTGCCTAGTCTTAAGACTTCTTATATCCCACAATAAGGGTGATTACCATAGACAAATCACACAGGATTTTCATTAACTATTTTTACGTTCCATCTAATTTGCACTAGAGTCCTATATGTAATTTCCTTATGTAAATGAAATTCTTCAGTTTATTGGAATTTACTATCTGTTTCACTGAATCACATACTTAGCAGAAGATATAAAAAGAACCGCCTTTACTCTCAAAACAACTGGTCTCAGATGTAGTTAGTTCTTATTTTGGATTTTAACAGCTTTAATTGAACTTAAGCTAAAATCATTATCACTAAAAACCATCTTGATTCCTTTCACCAAACCTGTAGTATGAATCTAGCTTGTATTAATGCTGTTTCTGTAAATAGTGAAAACAGTTCATTCACAGAATTAAAGACTTCATTCTGCCTTTAAAAGCAGAAAGTGTGAAGAGAGCCAAAACAAAGTGTGTGGAGCAGTATGCTTAAGACTTGCAAAGAACCACTATACATCTACCTCATGAAAAGGTTATGGAGAACTTTAGTAGCTAACACTCTCCGACTGGAACCTAAGAAAGACACATCTTAAAAAAAAAAAAAGAAAGAAAGAAAGAAAGACACATCTTAATCTGTATGGTAACTACTAAAAATTTGAAAATCCTGCATATTTCTCTCTTAATAGCAAGTTGATAATGCTGGGGTTTCCCTTGAATGTAAGTACTGTTGCGTCTTTTCTATGCTGAAATTGTAAATTCTCAACATTTTAAAAGTCTGCTCTTAGTTACACTGTTGCCACTTAAAAAGAGGGAGATAGAGGGGCACCTGGGCGGCTCAGTTGGTTAAAGCCCTTGCCTTTTGGTTTTGGCTCAGGTCATGATCTCACGGTTCGAGCCCCATGTCAGGCTCTGCACTGATAGTGTGGAGCCTGCTTGGGATTCTCTCTCTTTCCCTCTCTCTCTGCCCCTCCTCTGTGCACTCTCTCTTTCTCTCAAAATAAATAAACTTGGGGGGGGAAAAGAGGGAGATAGAATTCATCTAATCCTGAAAGTTCCATTAACTACTGAACAGAAATAATCTACATTAAAACAAGGTCACCAAAATGCATGCACTTACAATTTGCAGATATGGTATGCTGACGTTAAAACTGTCATTCATATTTGCATGCCACACAATTCTCACATTGGTAATAAAAAAGGTTCCTAAATTTCCCTGTGAAAGATGAGAGATACATCAATGATCATTTGTTTGAATACTTACTCTTTATTTTCTAAACACCAGAGTAATTCTGATTATCACAGTAGCAGAGAATACTAGAATTGAGTATCATGGAGTATTAATGACTTCATTATTCACTGAATCGAAGTACAACTAGATGACTGAAAGCCTGGATTCTGGAGTTAGACTCTAATCGTTATGCCATCAGCACCTACCAGTTGCCTGAGCACAGGCAGATTTGTTCTTGGTGCATTGTATCAAATGTAAAATGGAGATTTGATTAAATAACCCCTATAAAGTCCTTATCACAATGTATAGCACATAGTAAGCATTCTACAAGTGTTACATCTTATTAGGACTGTTGTTCAAAACCTGGAGTAAGTTAAGACAAGGGAACTGTGGTAAGAGAGACAAAACACATGTGATAACCCCCATTAGTCCGTAAGAGTTATTTTATAGCTCTTCAATGCTAACTATAAATCAAACTGTTTTCCAATTACATGGCCCTTCAACAAAATTACTTCAGGATGATAGCTAAAAAAATCTTTAATACTTAATAGCATGGCACGAAAATTAGCTGCTTCTACCATTTATCTGTATCATTATCCACCTTTACCTTTACCTTCTCTCCACCATATACTCCCAGAGGAATTTATTTTATACTTTGAGGTTGGGCATAAAACATTAACTCACAAATCCAAAATCTAAAAAGCCCTCTTCTGGGATAAGCAGGTTTGAAACATCAGAAAAGGCCACTTATTGGGACACCTGGGTGGCTCATTCGGTCAAGTGTCTGACTCTTGGTTTCGGCTCAGGTCGTGATCTCACCACTTCATGGGTTTGAGCTCTGCATCAGGATCTGCTCTGGCATCACAGATCCTGCTTGGGATTCTCTCTATCCCTCTCTCTCTGCCCCTCCTCCCACACACACTGTCTCTGTCTCTCTCAAAATAAATAAATTAATTTAAAAAAAAGACCACTTATTTCTCAATTATCATTGTTAATAAACATAAATATAAGTATCTATATTTCCCTCATCCACTCTCATTTTGCAAGAAATTGTTATACAAAAAATTTCAGCCTCCTTATTCTTGGTGCACATCCCATTAAACAATACTAAGTCTGAGTTTAGAAGGGGTAATTATTTATATCATTCTTTCCTCTCATTTTAGAAGAACAGAACTTGCAAAATTCCTAAGGATTTTTTAAAAGAATAGGAGGGCATATTTTATTTTATTTTATTATTTTTCAATAAACATAAGTTAGGTTACAATAACATCCATATTTTCAATAAAATATTTCTGATAATCCTGAACATCTTAATTAATTAATTTAAAATGCCAGGTGTGGTGCTAGATGGTAAGGATCTAACTGAACAGAGTAATTCCACCCCTACTTTATAAAGCCTACAATCTAATGTGAGGGTATATACAAGCTCTGTATTTTAGAACAGGAATAATTTGAGGTGGCAATTAAGTACAGACTGCATAGGCAACACAAAAGGAAGGTTTCAGAAAGTGACATCTAAGCTATTACCTAAAGCAGGGGTTTGTAAACTACAGTCTGTGGGACAAATCTGTCTTGCTGCTTCATTTTGTATGGCCTAGAAGCCAAGAATAATTTTTACATTTTTAAATGGCTGGAAAAAAGTCAAAACAATAATTCATGACACATGAATACTGTATGAAATTCAAATTTCAGTGTCCATAATAAAGTTTTATTGAAACACAGCCATGCTCACTTGTTTACAAGTTGCCTGTGGCTGGTTTCCTAGTACAATGGCAAGTCTGAGAAGTTATGACAGAAACAGTATGTCCTGCAAAGCCTAAAATATTTACCATCTGGCCCTTCAGAGTAAAAAGTTTGCTGATTCCTGATGAGTAGTTATTCAGATGGAAAGCTGTCTATATACTATAGAACCATTACCAGAGTTTAAAACTAGAAATTAATTGTAATTTAAATTTATGATTCAATGTTTAGCAAAAAGCTTTTCCTTCAAATGCTATAGCTTTAATCCAGTGGTTATCAGTCTAATCTAGGTTATAACACACACAAAGGCTGGAAACTATTCTTAGTAAGACACAAATTTTTCTCTAGAAATTGGTTTGTTACTTATTCCAACTATTTGTTGCTTGTATGTTTCAACTGGTCTTAACTGCAGGAGCAAATGAGAAGTTACAATAATAGATGTAGGAATCACCAAATGAGTTATATGTTTAATTCCATAAAGACCAAATTAAAAGGCTTCCATGACTGTCCACCCATGGCTCTCCTCCATCAGCATAAGTTATCAAGAATTGGAGGGTAGTACAGCATAGGGGGAAGAAGATAGCTCTCAGATGAACTAGATGTGTGAGGTCATTTAATTTTGGGGGCCTGAGTTTTTAATTTATAAGTGAATGGGGAGACTGAACTAGATAATCTCCAAGGTCTACTCCAACTGTAAATTCTACATAGAACAAATGCTGCTAAACTAAAAAGAGCACAGAACCATGAAAATATGAAAATCGGAATATTATTTTATATTGAGAGCTAATGCTAACTTATCAGATGTAATGTTTATTTTAAGAGTTAAATGAACATACAAACTCAATGATAAATAGAAAAGTAATTACAAAGCACTGACCCAAAAGGTTCATTAGCTTTTTGCACAATACCTGATCACTGGATAAATTCCATACTCCATTGATTTTATCATACACATGTTCTTGTGGTAATAATCTTAGTTGCTTGTTTTGAATGAGTGCACTTCTCAGTTTAAAATCACGATACATTTTAGAAGTTTCATATGCTCTATAAAAAAGAACAAACAAAGACTAAACCACCCTGAAAATGTGGTTTTCCTAAGTTATGTTTACCTACCTACCAAAATATATAGTTGTTAATACTTTATGTACATCACTCAAGTAATTATTATAATAAATTTAAAAATTTGCTTTTCAGTAAGTTTTGGTGATCAGTCTTTTAGTCTTTATCATTTTGGTATAGCATTTATAAATGTTTATTTATTTTAAAAATAAATAAACAGGTTTATTTTTACATGTCTAATTTTTAAGACAGCACATATCATACAGCACAAATGAAAGGAAACAGATTTTCCCTCTAAGCTGAAAAACAATGCTTACCTATAATAGACATGGAAATTCTTTTCCCTATCAAACAAAATGCTTCATTCCATTTCTCTGTTTTAGTCAAAGGCACCATTATTCTTTAGACATAAACAGGAGTCCAATTACTTTTCTCATTGCAACCTGAGAACATTATGATCACATCCACCTCCATACAGAAAATTGGAATGAATGTGTACCAACTCCAAAAGAGACCACAGGACAGTGTGTATCTGTGTGCGAGTGTGTGTGTTTTATATATATATATATATATATATATATATATAAAATCCCTTTGTTTTTTTCTCCATGCTTTCCTACTGGTAAATAATAAATAATTTTCTTCTGTATTTCTGTAATATAATTATTCTGTAAATAATTCTGTATTTATTATTAGTTTTGATTAGTTTCATTATACCTATTTGGATCACATTTGATTGTTACTTCTAATTTTACTCCACAAAATTATAGGCTAATTTACTCATTTAATAAAACTAAAGGGTTTTCTTAGCCTGAGTAACTTTAGAAGTTATTGACATATATCATAATACTCATTGTCAAACTTATGGTTTTTACTTTAATTAATCTAACATATAAGTCGTGAAAGAGGAGGGGTGCGTGGGTGGCTCAGCTGGATGAGCATCCAACTTTGGCTCAGGTCACAATCTCATGGTTTGTGAGTGAGTGCCCCCACAAACATGCTCAAACTCTGCTGTCAGTGCAGAGTCCATTTTGGATCCTCTGCCCCCTCTCTCTCTGCCCCTCTCCTGCTCACCCTTGCTCTCTCAAAAATAAATAAACATTTAAAAAATTGTGAAAGAGGAGGATTTGAGCATTTGCCTATAAATCTTAATTTCCTTTAGTGCTATAATCATCCATGTTTAACCAGTGGAAAAAATGGAAACTATGCTGTGAGTTATTTGTGGGGGAACTCTTATTTTTTAATATTGAAGAAAAGCAGTTTCTATGCTTCCTTCAAACTCCTTTTCGTATTACATCTCTAAGTAAAGTGAAATAAAGAGCTAAGGTTTAGGTATATGTCCAACAGAACTGGGAATTAGGCATATATGTCCAACAGAATTTGAAAAATATTTAAAATAGCTAAAAAGTAGAAAAGACCCAAATGTCTATGGTTTGTGAGTAAACAAAATATATCCGTACAATGTAATACTATTTAGTTACAAGGAGTGAAGTCCTGATACATGCTACAACATGGATGAATGCTGAAAACATTATATAAGTTAAATATGTCTGATATAAAAGGGCACTATATTGTATGAGTCCATTTATATTAAATGTCTCAAATAGGCAAATCCATAGAGACAGAAGTAAAACAGTGGTTTTTACAGTGGTAAAACAGGGGCTATGAGAAGGAAGGAATGGGGAGTGACATATGGACTACAGTGCTATAAAGGTTTCTTTCTAGGGTAACAGAAATATTCTGAACTGGGTAATGATGGTGGTTGTACAATCTTGTGAAATACTAAAACTATCAAACTGTAAACTTTAAAATGGCAGATTTTATGCTATATGAATTATATCTCAAAAAATCTAAACCATTATGTAGATTAAAAATTTGAGGAGCCTGGGTGGCTCAGTTGGTTGAATGTCCAAATTCAGCTCAGGTCGTGATCTCATGGTTCATGGGTTCGAGGCCCATATCGGCTTGCTGCTGTCGGTGCGGAGCCTGCTTTGGATTCTCTGTCTCCCTTTTTCTCTGCCCCTCTTCCCCCCTCAAAAATAAATAAACGTTAGGGGCGCCTGGGTGGCTCCGTCGGTTGAGCAGCCGACTTCAGCTCAGGTCATGATCTCGCGGTCCGTGAGTTCGAGCCCCACGTCGGGCTCTGTGCTGACAGCTCAGAGCCTGGAGCCTGTTTCAGATTCTGTGTCTCCCTCTCTCTGACCCTCCCCCGTTCATGCTCTGTCTCTCTCTCTCAAAAATAAATAAATGTTAAAAAAATATTTAAAAAAAATCAACAAAATGCAAAATCAAATAATATACTAGGAAATTAAGAAATAAATTTGCAACATACGTAACAGATGACAGCATAATTAAGAAATTTATAATAGAAAACTAAATAGCCAAAAAAATTTCAACATCACTAGTAATAAGGAAATGCAAATTAAAACAATAGTATATATATTTCTGTGTGTGTGTATAAATATGTGTATATGTATATTTTGCCTGTCATCTTAGCCAAGATTTAAAAAAATCATAGCACTTAGGGCTGGTTAAAAATAAAGAGCTACAGTGCTCGCTTTGGCAGCACATACACTAAAATTGGAACGATACAGAGAAGATGAACACGGCCCCTGTGCAAGGATGACATGCAAATTCGTGAAGCGTTCCAGATTTTCTGCAGCTTCTTAGCAAACTGCCACTCTTTGCGGATTAACTTGGAGGAAATGATATGAGTCAAAGCACAACATGTGGCGCTGAATAATGAACTTGTGATAATTTACTGGAAAAATATTCCAGTAAAGCAATCTATGACATGAGAACGAAGTTGAGTGACACCTGAAAATCTATGTGCACATATGTTGTTTCTACATAGCTCGGAAATGAGAAAGTGTAAACTTGCATTTCTATATAGAATTAAAAAAAAGAAAGAAAAAAAAAAAAAGAAGGGTGCCTGGGTGGCTAAGTCAGTTAGGTGTCCAACTTTGGCTCAGGTCATGATCTCACGGTTCATGGGTTCGAGCCTCGCATTGGGCTCTGTGCCGACAGCTCAGAGCCTGGAGCCTGTTTTGGATCCTGTGTCTCCCTCTCTCTCTGCTCCTCCCCTGCTCATGCTCTGTCTCTCTGTCTCTCTCTCTCAAAAATAAATAAACATAAAAAAATATTTTTTTAAAAAGAGCTAACATAGTGAAAAGAATTTAGCAAATAATAAAACCAAAACAACCACACACACACAAGAAAAACAATAATAAAACTCTTTAGGGCAAACACCCAGAATGCTTTCTACTGCTAGAAAAACAATCTTTTTAATTCATTAACTGAATTATCCAACTTGGTTATCTGAATTGAATGAACTCTCTATTTCACTGTCACTTCCTTGGTAGCTAATTTAATAGAATCTTCAGTAGAATTTCTTTTTTTAATATTTTATTTATTTTTGAGAGAGAAAGAGAGAGAGAGAGAGAGAGAAAGCAAGCAGGGAAGGGCAGAGAGAGAGAGAGACGAGGACTCTAAAGCAGGCTCCAGGCTCCGAGCTGTCAGCACAGAGCCTGATGCAGGGCTTGAACCCATGAGCTGGAAGATCATGACCTGAGCTGAAGTTGGATGCTTAACTGATTGAGCCGCCCCTTCAGTAGAATTTTTTTTTTGAATTTTCAGTAGTCTTATGTATTTTATAAATACTTAAAAGTGTTTATTAAATTATAACGCAGTATGTTCTTCTATATATTCTCAGGATATTGTAATTTCTTGAGCTTGCAGGAAGATAAACTTTATCCTCTAAACCTCTATATCATAGAATTGCCTTAAAATTATTCAATAATGCATAAAGTATTACCATACCTGTGTACTGCAATCACAGAAGTAAAAAGTCTAGGACTTCCAGGAACCAGATTTGTAAATATAAACTCAAAACGAGTACTGTTACATTTTGTTAGTATATAAAGAGCTTCACTTTGGCCTCGTAATTTCTGTAAGAACAAATTTATTTAAAAGTTCAGACTTTAGGAGCAACTCTCATTTACAGTGAAAACAAAGTCCAACCTCAAAATAGTTAATGTTTCTTCAGTACATACATTTCAATAAGATTGTTCAGACTTACAGAGTTAGCAGTCCTTGTTGTAATGCTCAATATGCAGTTGTAACCGATAGCTAAAATTCAAGCAAAGAATTTCAAGAACATGATACAATCAACCGAGAGAAAAAAAAAAAAATATATATATATATATAAAATACTTTAAAACATTTTTACAAATTTAAGTTAAATAATTAAAAGAACTAGAATATCAATTCTGCCTCTTTGCACAAACAACGTTCACAGCATGGGAGAAAGGAAGTTTGCTTCTCTAAAACCTGTATTGTATTATTCACTGAACAGCTTAGTACCACTACCTCAAGAGAAAAAGTCTTGCTGGATAATCTAAAATAGTTTTAAAAAATAAGTAAAACGAAATTTAACACAATGGAAGGTTGCACTTTTATTAGAATTTAGATCCCTCTTTTTTGGGATTAGTTTAAACAGGTCATAGCAAGTTGTCAAAGGTAAGTAAAGAACAAAAACAAAAGCGAAACCATTCAGTGTAAAAGCACTAATCTCATGTCCAAGAGACAAAATGGACAGACTGAAAAACATTTCTTTTGGATAATGATACAGTCTATACAGGGCTGCTCAAGTTTTTATCAATTTAAGTTTCCCACATATTTCATGGTACAGTTTTTTTGGTATCAAAAGCCACTGTGCAAGTTCACTTGACAAAGTATTTTTATTCTTTAATATCATCTAACAAAAATACTCACAAAGATTGACTCTGGGTAATGCCAAAGAGTGCCAGATAATTCTTAAATTTGTTACTAAGAGTCTCCCTAAAAGCAAACAAACAAACAAACAAACAAAAATAGGTTACCTTATATAAGGACCCATTTTTGCAGCACAGAAAGAGGTAGACGTAGAACTTCTGGCTCAGTATCAGCAGTAATCCTCACAGATATTTTCATACATTTAGCAACTGAATGTGTTTATTGTTCATATCTATCCTATATAAAGTATACAGTGCATGATTTGGAATCCCAGAGAAACAAAATCTGATAGTTACAGAGGGGATACAGGTATCCAATGCCAACAGCTTGGTTTAACTCAGATTAAAAGAGAGAATTGGGTCTTGGTGGAAGTTGCTCTGGGAGGTCCCAGCGGGTCAAAAATGTACAAGTGAGAATGAGTATGGGATGGCAGAATTACAAACTCATTCAGTGAAATCACCCTTCTCAAAGGACTTTCATATATACACTAATCCCTGCCACAGGAGTACTCTCTTAACAGTTCTCATTTATATAAGAACTTATATACCCCCTTTTTTTTTTTTTTTTTGCTATAAACAAAATTTTTTTTGCTCATATGAAGTTATGACCAGGCTAAAGTCTGCTTAAGGCTTTATGCTTTTCATTCCTAGCCTCAGACTGACATTCTTATACTGAAATATAGAGTTAGATAACTTCCTTTCTCAAAGTGTGTCTTATGAAATAGTTGTCTCTATAAATGCTCTGAGGAAATAAAGTCAAGTAAATCTGAGCATGGTAAACTATGTGTCTTACAGATTTAGAATGCAATTAGCATATTAGGATAGTTTTGAGATATCCTGAATAAAACTCCCTTAACTTTGTTTAACCCCAATATTTCTTCAACAAATTATAACCACAGAATTCTCTTGATGAGTAATCTATAGCCAGGTCATACTCTTTCCTCTTTGAAAACCCCTTCCCAAACACCAAAATATAACTGTCCCTGTTCTTCCTAATCTCCCAAACATTGAAATATGGCTGTTTCATTCTCATACAGCTTCAGTGTGCAAAGCTAATCTGATAATTTCACGTCAGGCTACTTACAGTGAAATGGATTAAATGTGCTAATCTTTTGGGGTATTTATAGTTTGATGTGGTTTTTTTTTTTTTAACGTTTATTTATTTTTGAGAGAGAGACAGAGCGCGAGTTGGGGAGGGGCAGAGAGAGTCGGAGACACAGAATCCAAAGCAGGCTCCAGGGCCCGAGCTCTCAGCACAGAGCCCAATGCAGGGCTTGAACTCACAAGCTGTGAGATCATGACCTGAGCTGAAGTCAGACACCTAACCGACTGAGCCACCCAGGCACCCTGGGGTATTTATAGTTTTAACATGAGTCTCCTGAACTTTGTAATGCCTTAATTTGGTCATTTTCAAACTGCTGGGAAGGAAGGGATGGAGATGGCTAGAAGACAGAAATCCCCTTCTCTTTTCTACCTTCTTATTAATCAGCAGCTCTGCACACTCCTGTAAAATGCCATTTTCTGGGGAATTGTTTCTGAGATGTGTACAAATACAGTTATTTTTATTAATAGGAAGATTTCAGGCACTATTATGGAGACTTCTGGCAGGGAGGTGTTTTGCCCTCTCTACTCTGAAGTGCTAGTATATGATTCTATACTTAATGAGCGCTCAATGAATTCAAAAATGGTTTATTACCCGTAGTCTTTGTTTGGACTGGTGGATGGACTGTCACATAAGAGTTCCTGCCAGTCTGTATGAGAACAACTAAACCTTCTCAGGGCTTCCTTAAGTTAATTCAGGTTTGTCAGGATCTAGCCATCTAGAGATTATTATTCCACCCTCAAAGGCACAAACTAAGACTTCTTATTTGCTGCGAAATCTTCACACCTCACTCTCACTTGGGCCTGGCTGACACTAGGAAGCATTTCATAAATGTGATCTAAGCAGTCTTTCAAGGATGGGCCCTTGCCACTGACAGGATGTGCCTATAGGCTGCTGGTTATGACAGGTTCCCTTCACAGGGAAGAAAGGCCCACAATTAAACCTGCTGTTCACATACCACTCCAGAGCAGACCAGAAGAAAGACCCAAAGAGCAAGTGGCCACTTGAAAGGCTGCAGTGTTGGGGAGCCTGGGTGGCTCAGTCGGTTAAGCGTCCGACTTCGACTCAGGTCATGATCTCACGTTTCATGGGTTCGAGCCCTGTGTCGGGCTCTGTGCTGACAGCTCAGAGCCTGGAGTCTGCTTCGGATTCTGTGTCTCCCTCTCCCTGCCCCTTCCCTGCTCATGCTCTCTCTCTCTGTCTCTCAAAAATAAACATTAAAAATTAAAAAAAAAAAAAAAAAGGCTGCAGTGAGCATGTTCTGCCAATAAGGGTTACTGTTCAGTCTCTAGGATTTACTGCTCCTCCTTATCTGTTCTGCTAAGGGTTACTGTTCCTTCTCTAGGATTTACTGATCCTTCTTACCTGAATGAGGTCTGCTCCTTTCCCCCCCACTTACTCTTCTCTTGAATAAGAGGTTTATGACCCATCTTCTTAAACCTCCTTTCCCTTAAAAAGCCTTTTCAGATATACTAAGCTGCCTACTCATCCCCTATTTTTTTTTCTTAAACAACAGTAGTGACGCTTATAAGACCTGGTCACTGGACTTGGCTCCATTACAGCTATATGAAGCCTGGGACTTTTCAAAGTTCAAGCCTTTGGGATTTGGTTTGGGGTGGGAAGGACTCTAGAGTCCAACTCTGGCTACTCCTCAGACATCTCACATGATTCTTCAGTGCTTAACCTACAAATAAACTTCACAATACAGCCCTAAATTTGTACTCCATATGTTCATCTCCAGGTGTCAGTCTTGGGACATTGTGAGTTACTCTTGGAGTTCTTAAAAGGAAGCATGGCTCCAGATAGCAAAGCTATGATATACTTATTCTTTTCGTGGGGAGGCAGATTCAAAAGTCAGAACTATCCCATGCTCCTTACAGACAGGAATCCTGGAGTTTTAATAGTTATGTTGGAGAAAGCTGATTTCAAAACTGGGATTTATTTAAGGACCTGTATTCCCCGGGCTGCAGGTTTCATACCTATTCTTTCTTCTCTTTAAGTCTGACAAAAGTCGTATGTAGATTTAACTCTTTCACTTTCACAATTATATTTACACATAATGCTGTCTCACATCTTATTCTCCAGCTGATATGACTTATCATTTGTAAATCAAATCAGAAATATAAAAAAATATTAGGAAATATACTCACCTCTATCCCCATTATTTCCTTTGGTGTCTTCAATTGAATCTAAACAATCAATAAGGGCTTCTCCAGGTCTTGTTTTCATTTGTCTAAGATAAATATCAAGGCTTTAATTTTATAGCTACAACTATACCCACTTACAATCTAGTTAGAGACAGAAGAGACATATGCAGATAAAACAGCCAACAGTATAAATGATACAGTACCAAATACTCGTGCATTTGAAAATAAGGTCTTAAGAACTTCTAGAACCTGGAGACTAGTGGGGCCTGGAGTGACCAGGGACATGCAAAGAAGTCAGAACTAGAATGAGAGGTAGGATTTGGAGAAATAAGAGAGGGAGAGAGTCCATGATTAAAGACCAGAAATAAAAAAATGATGAGGGAATGTGGGAAGATCGATCTGGCTGGAGAAGATCTATGTTAAGAGGTAGTGAAAAATGCATGCCACTACTTTTGAATGCTAGTCGGATAGATATGAGCCTTGTCCTGTGGATGACGGAAAACCTTCAGAGTTTTCTGAGTAGAGGAAAGGAGGTCAGGCAGTTATGGAAGGAACAAGCTAAAGCAAAGCATCGTTAGGACTTGGTAAACAATTAGATACAGAGAATAAAAGGAAATAGAGTGGAGAAGTTCGCTAACTGACAGAATGCATCTAGAGTGTTCAAAAACAAAAACCTAGCAGAGTATGTGGTACAGCCTAACACATTCTCCATAGCGTTGGCTTAATTACCTATTGAAAATGCAAACATGATCATATATCTTCCCTGCTATCTTCCACATCATCCTACTGCCTAGAAAATGAAGTCCCAAATCCTCAGCTAAACATTTTATAGTCTGGCTACTCTACCTTTCTGATTGTTCCTCCATCCTCTACCTGCCAATTCTGCCTTCTAGCCAATGACGTTTGTACTTCCAAGACTCTGCTCCTAATGTTTTATTTATTTATTTTTTTTCTGATATGCTTTCTTTCTGTCTACCTGATAAGGTCCTGCCCAACCTTCAGGGCTGAACTCAAATATTATTTCTTCCTTAACGTCTTCCCTAAGCAGAATGAACTATTCTGTATTCAGGATGGCACTTACCACGTTGAAAAAAAAAAAAAAAAAAAAAAAGTTGTCTATGTGTATCTCCTGCACTAAAATGGGGGTGTGGGTATCATTATCCCTAGCTATCAGCACAGTAAATAGCACATAGTAAGTATTTGATAAATATTTAATAAAGTGGAAATGTTCATGAAATGGACCTTTGTTTGGATTAAGAACCCTCCAAGAATAATAGAAAGTCATAGGATGTGAGCAATATGTAACTGTCGTTTATAATTTTATAAATTCCCTTCCCTCACAAGTTCTTAAAGGATCTAAGACCATGTTAGAATTAGAAGTTAATATTTCGTTGGCTATCCAAGGTTTTGTTCATGATAAGGAATCATAAAAAGTGGCTAAGAAGCTTCATTCATATCATTAACCCAAGAACCTCAGCTTTACTGTTTTCCAACAGTTAATATCCCAATGGGCATTTTCCCCGGGGACTTTGGGTAGGCAGATACTATTTTCTCTTTAAGGCATGGAATTTAAAAAAACCCAAGGTTTCTGTTGAGAGGTTCCAAAAGGTAGCTCCTTTTTCCTATTGGTGATTTAAATGAACAATAAGATGGAAACTTATCATGGAAATAAAGTTTGCGTGGTTAGGAATTTTGGAAAATGCTTATTCCCACCTCCCTTGTTTTACAGACGAAGAGGCTCAAGCTCAGAACGGTGAAGTCTAAGGGCCCACAATGTGTGTCGATATTCCAGGCTTAGTTTTAGAACCCTGGGCTCCTGAGTCCCTGCCGAACGTTCTTCCACCACACGAAACTGGCACCCCAAGCTCACTTGGGTATACCGGACGCCCAAGCCCTGGATGGTCCTGGACGTATTTGGGCTCAGCTTTCTGATAGGTGCCCGGGGTCAGGACGCGGCCACGGATCGCACAGGACTGAACCACTGTATTTCACATGCATTCCCGCAGTGGCCGAGCCAAACCGGGGTCTCCCCGGGAGCGGACCACAGGCGCAAACCTCCTCCCGCTCTCGCGAGGCCCGTGAGCTGTTGGGGCGAGGCTCCTCCTGAAACCTCGCTGCGGCGCCCTCTACAGGCCCCGGGAGCGACTCACTGCGAGGAGACGTCGAAGCGGACATCCCGGTCCTCCCAAAGCGCGTCCAGCACCGACATGGTGACCGAGGCCCAACGCTGGCACTCTCGGCAGCAGCGGAGGCCGAGTGGCGTCTCACTGGTTCCAAGGCAACGGGTCGCCTGTGTCACGACGTCTACGGCGGGCGCCGAGAGCCAAGCTTCCTGAGGTAGGGTGCGCGCTTTCCCGGGCCTGTCGCGTCACTAAGCGGATTTGTGGCTCCAGGCGAGATGGGGGAGGTTCAAAGAAACCAAGCTGGCTCCGGCCCAGGAGTGTGTGCTTGACCTCTGACTGACTTTCCTAGCCTCCAAACACACATCCTTAAGCCATTCCACCACCTTCCCCCATTTTGCTACAGTCAAGAAATTTAGACTTAAAACTTAATTCTTTACCTGGCCCCGCCGGATCAGGTTCCGCACACCTGTCCGATCTTTTGCTACCCTCTCCTAATGCCTACCTTCCAGGGAGGCAGGGCTCCCTTTCCCTGCCTGGAACTCTCTTTCCCCAGATTTCTGCATGGTCTGCCCCCTGTCACTTAAGTCTCAGCTCAAACGTCAACTGAGGCGGTCCCTGATCTGTCACTGTACCCTGAGCACCCAGAGGACAAGACCTGATCTATCTAGTTCACTTTGAACAGTGCCTGGCACAGAGTAGGCACTCAATGAAAACTTTTTGAATGATTCAAACGCCTTCCTTTCCTCAACTTATGACAATTCTTTAATTCAGTGGTTTTCAAAGCGTGATCTGGAGATCCCCAGAGTTCCTTAAGATCCTTTCAGGGCACCCACGAGGTCAAAGTATATGCAGGATAACAGGAAGACCTTATTTGCCATTGTGACTCTTATTTATTCTTTGGATGTACAGTGGTGTTTTCCAGAGGTATGGGAATCTAGCTGTCTTCTATGAAGCCAAACATTACAAAAAAAAATTGCAAACTTGCAAATTTGCAAAAATGTAAAACAATGCTACTCTTCTCATATTTGTGGATAATATAATTATTTTTTTAAAATGTTATGTACGTTGACATACAATGAGCTTATTACTTTTTAATGAGTCAGTAAATGAATTTTTAAATGTGTCATTAAATATCAATAGATATAACCCATATAAACAAAAGCTTTTTCAGCTGCTCAATAATCATTATTGTTTTTAAGAGTATAAAGGGGTCCTGAAATCAAAGGTTTGATAACTACAGCTTTAAATGATCTAGAGCTCCTCTGTATTAGGCTCTGTGCCAAATACTAGAGACATGGAAGACTATAGGAGTTTTCCTCACGTTGAAGAAACTAATGGAGACATTGGAACATATGGTGGACATAAACTAAGGTGGCCCCCAGTGAGTCATATTCTTATATAATCCTTTCTCCTTAGAAGTGGGCATAACCTGTGACTTGCTTCTAGCCAACAGAATATGGCAAAGGTGATGGGATGTAAAAGTGATGGTATATCATTCCCATGATTATGTGGTTATGTAAGACTTGGTTTTAGCTGATGGGAGCAAGACTCTCTTGCTTGCCTTAAAGAAGCCAGCTGGTATGATATGGCCTTGAGGGACAGCAGCTTCAATCATATAAGTGCAAGGAAAGGGAATTTACCAACAACCTAATGAGCTTGGAAGCAGATCTTTCCCTAGTAAAACTTCTGATAAGGCCTTTGCTCCAAAAAGTGTCTGGATTGCAGCCTGGCATGACTATAAGCAGAAAACCTGGATAAGCCATGCTTGGAGTTCTGATCTATAGAAACAGGTAGATTATAAATGTCTGTTGTTTTAAGCTGCTGAATTGGTGGTAATTTGTTATGTGGAACAATAGAGAACTAATACAGGTTGTGGAATCAAGGGTGGTGCTACTCTAACAAATAGCAGAGGCTAAGACCAGCAAAATTCTGTTAGGAAGCAGGCTGATTACTCACTTGCAAATATATGCTACCTTTCATGAAAAGGCAAGGATAGAAGTTTTGAACTGGAATATCTCTGTTTGCCTGTGCCTGCCTGGCCCAGCATTTTATGATGGGAGTGTTGGGGACAGACACCTGGTCTCTTTAGTTTCCCAGGTCTGCCAAGAGGAATTGTGCTTCAATGAACTGTACTTAATGGATTATACACAGGAGCATCATTTGCATCACATATAGATGATTTAGATGATGAGATCATGGGTTTTAAGCTGAGGGTGTAATAGTCTGAGAAGGGAACCTTGGGAGGGAGCACTTTTTTTTTTCCTTTGGGAGGAGCATGAATTGTTGAGTGCCAGAGGGCAGACTGTAAGCAGAATTCTAAATGGCCCCTAAGATACCTGTCCTCCTTCTATGCATACCTTATCTAATCCCCTTCCCTTGAGCATGGAAGAATCTATGAATATGATAGGATATCAGCCCTGTGATGAAATTACGTTATATGGCAAAGATGAGATTTTTGCAGATATTTAATGTCCCTTGAATTCATCAAAAATGGAGACTCTCCGTGGTGGGCCTGACCTTATCAGATGAGCCCTTAAAGGAGATATTCTTTTCTGCTGGTTTTGATGAAATGGTAGCCAAGTTTGTGAGAAAACCACACAGCTAGGAGCTGAGGGCAGCCTCTAGGAGATGAGAGCCAGCGAGAAAACAAATTCCAGCCATCGAACCACGAAGAAATAAATTCTGCCAACAGCCTGAATGAGCCTGGAAGAGAACCCCAAGCCTCAGATGGGATCTTAGTGAGATGATTCAGTCATCTCACTGACACCTCGATTTTAGGTGAGACCCTAAGCAATGAAGTCAGCCCAGACTCCTGACTCACGGAAACTGTGAGACAAATAAATTTGTATTGTTTTAAATTTCTAAGATTGTGTAACTTATTGTAAAGCAATATTCAATTAATACACTGACATCACAATAGGACTTTCATAATGAAGACTGAAATGAAGACCTACTTTTCAATGTGCTTATAACTGGAGATTCATATTCTTTGTTTCCCAGACTTTCTTTTCCTCCTGTCTTTGTAAGGAAAGTTTTTTATGTGTATATGTTTTTACTTTTTAAATAAATTGTACCAAAGTATAATTTACATTAAAAATGCATCTATTTTATTTAGGTGTGCTCTTTGATGAATTTTGACAAGTATATGCATCGATGTAATCACTCCCATAATGAAGCTATAGAACATTTCTGTCCCCCCAAAAAGTTTCCTTGTGCCCTTTTGCAGTCAACTCCAGGTCCTAGGACATCACTTGTTTGCTTTCTTTTACTGTAGATTGTTTTCTTTTTCATTATTTTACTGTGGTAAAGTAATTATAAAATTTGCCATACTGTATACTAATTTTGAATGTTCTAGAATTTTATATAAATGGCATAATAAATTATATGTACTATATAAGAGTACTATATACACTTTTCCTGTATCTGGTTTCATTTATTTGGCATAATGTTTTTTTTTTTCTTTTTCAAGTTTTTATTTAAATTCCAGTTTGTTAACATACAGTGTAATATTAGTTTCAGGTGTAGAGTTTAGTGGTTCATCATATGCAACACCCAGTATTTGGCATAATGTTTTGAAGTTCATCCATATTGTTACATGTATCAATAGTCTGTTCCTTTCTAGTGCTAAAATCACATTTTTTATTTATTTAAATTTTTTTAATGTTTTATCTATTTTTAAGACAGAGAGAGACAGAGCATGAGTGGGGATGGGATAGAGAGAGAGGGAGACAAAGAATCTGAAGCAGGCTCCAGGCTCTGAGCTGTCAGCACAGAGCCCAATGTGGGGCTCGAACTCATGAACTGTGAGATCATGACCTGAAGTTAACCTGAAGTTAACTGAAGTCGAACACTTAACCAATTGAGCCACCCAGGTGCCTCTAATATCACATTTTTTAGATATGTTGCACTTTGTTTTGCCTTTGGACATGTGGGTCCTTTTCAGTTTTTGTCATTAACAAAATTGCCAAGAACATTCATGCACAAGCCTTTTTGTGGATGTAAGTTTTCATTTCTTTTGGGTAAATATACCTAGGAGTGGATTTTCTGGGTTATATGATAGTTGTATGTTTAACTTTTTAAAAAACTGCTAACTGTTTTCCAGAACAGTTATGTCACTTTACATTGCCACCAACAATGTATCTCTGTTACTTGTCAATCTTTTTAACTTTAGCCATTCTAGTGGGTATATAGCATCTCATTGTGGTTTTAACTTGTATTTCTGTAATGACTAATAGTATTGAGCATCTTTTCATGTGCTTACCAGCCACTTGTAAATATTTCTTGTAAACTGTCATTTCACAGTTTTTAATGTGGTTGTTTGTTTTCTTATAACTGAATTTTGTAAGAGTAAAGTCCTTTGTTACGTAAGTATGTTGTGAATATTTTCTCTCAGTCTCTGGCTTGCCTTTTCATTTCTTAATGTTACCTTTCAAAGAACAGAAGTTTTTAGTTTTTAATGTTAATGAGATTTAATTGATGACTTTTTTCTTTTCTATTTTATGGTTTTTTGTGTCCTCTCTGAGAAATCTTTCCTAGCCCAAGATCACAAAGATTTTTTTCTGTTTTCTTCTAGAAGTCTTATAGTTTTGGATTTTCATTTAAGTTTATGGTCTGGTTTAGGTTAATTTTTATATCTAGTGTGAGGAAAAGTTCCCCAGGAGGTTCCTTTATTTTGTACATGGATATTCAGTTGTTCTAGCACCATTTGTTGAACTACTCTTGCCTGCTCATGTCTTTCAAGAACACCTATTTTAATATAAAGTTGCATGTCAGTTATACTTCTTAAAAAAAAAAAAGCGTACCTGTTGAAATTTATATCTAAAAGCAAAGTTAAGGGCTTGAGGGGGGAAATGGCTGATGACCTTAGAGCCTAGTGCAAGCCAATGCGTAGCATGGGTAGCAAAGAAGCAGAGTAAAGTCAAAACAAGAATAAAAATTAGTCATTACCTTTATGTCACTGAGTCATTGCTTCTTCTCTCTACTCCACTCATCTCCTTTTTAAAATGATCACTTTTATTAATGTTCAGAGTTCATGGGTAATGATAATCTTTCCTTCAAGGTGTCAGCTTCTACTTTTTATATGTGTTCATAATATGTTGGATACCCCAGTGCTTGGTATTCTTCCTGCCAAGAAGATACATCTTACTAGGAAGACATTCAGTAAGCCAAAGTATATTTTATAATCTTAATATTTATTTATTTATTTATTAAAAAATTTTTTTTAAGTTTAGTTTCAGAGAGAGAGAGAGCATGAGTAGGCTAGGGGCAGAGAGGGAGAGAGTGAGGGAGAGAGAGAGGGAGAGACAATTCCAAGCAGACTCCACACTGTCAGCACAGAGCCTGGTGTGACACTCAAACTCACTAACTGTAAGATCAGGACCTGAGCCGAGATCAAGAGTCAGATGTTTAACCAACTGAGCCACCCAGGCTCATAACCTTAATATTTAAAAAATCTAAGATCTAGAATTTATATAACATAAAATATGCATTAGTGCAAATATTTTACTCTGTTCAATTAGATGTCAATCAATATTGATTGAAACATATTTCTATCTTAAAATTATTGCACTTAGAAACAACTTTTCAAGTCCAACTACTAGAGAATGGCTACTAAACAAAAAGACTTCAGAGAAAGAAGTAATTATATTTGTGCTTTTCCAAGTGTTTGATCCGTTTCTTAACTCTGAAATATGCCTTAGCTTCTATGTGAAGACAGTCATTAAATACATGTCACAAGTTCCTGAGTAGCATTTATTACAGGCTGTTTTTTAACATTAATTAATGAGCTAATTAATATTTGGGAGAGAGGGAGAGCATGTGCGAGCAGGGGAGAGGCAGAGAGAGAGAGAGAAAGAGACAGAGAAAGAGAATCCCAAGCAGACTCTATGCTGTCAGTGTGGAGCCTGATGTGGGGCTCAATCCCACAACTGTGAGATCATGACCTAAGCTGGAATCAAGAGTCAGACGCATAATTGACTGAGCCACCCAGGCACCCTACAAGCTGTTTTAAAATGTAAAAGAGCTACTAGATGGTTTTAATGTTACTATAAAAATTTTTATTTTAGGGGCGCCTGGGTGGCTCAGTCGGTTAAGTGTCTGACTTCGGCTCGGGTCACGATCTCGCGGTATGTGAGTTCGAGCCCCGCATCGGGCTCTGTGCTGACTGCTCAGAGCCTGGAGCCCGTTTCAGATTCTGTGTCTCCCTCTCTCTCTGACCCTCCCCCGTTCGTGCTCTGTCTCTCTCTGTCTCAAAAATAAATAAATGTTAAAAAAAAAAATTAAAAAAAAATTTTTATTTTGAATTAATCTGTACACTGAAAAAGTTAAATTTATGTAATCCTTTGTTCTTTTGCTGAACAAAGATTTTCTTACTGTAAAGAAGTTGTGGGGGCGCCTGGGTGGCTCAGTCGGTTAAGCGGCCGACTTCAGCTCAGCTCATGATCTCGCGGTCCGTGGGTTCGAGCCCCACGTTGGGCTCTGTGCTGACAGCTCAGAGCCTGGAGCCTGTTTCAGATTCTGTGTCTCCCTCTCTCTGATCCTCCCCCGTACATGCTCTGTCTCTCTGTCTCAAAAATAAATAAATGTTAAAAAAAAAAAAGTTTTAAAAGAAGTTGTGGAATCCATTTAAGGATTTTAAGCTTATGCAAAATAAAATGAAACATTATGGTTTATTTTCAAAGTCTTCTATGAGATGTATTCCTGGACATCATAGAGGATGCATTAAGAAATGATGTTTTCTTACATTACTGAAAAGGAATGTGCTGCTTAGCACCTGGGTGAAACACAAAAATTCTCTATTTGTGAATATTCATCAGCAATTAATATATGTTGTTAAGAACAGTCTGCTATGCTTAAAAACTTGTTCATTTTTTTTGATGTACCACATCCAAAGTAGATGTATTTCTTGATCAGGTAGATTGAGTTGAGTTTAGTGTAAAAGGCTGGCAGTAGATTATGCAGAGGAGGTGAATCTCAGCCTTAATGGGGACAGGAAAGGGTAGGGTAAGGAAGAGAGGAAAGCTATGGACTCCTCACCTCATGTCTTCTTATGTAGTTTTCTTGGTAATAGCTATAGCCCCTCTGTTTGGATGCTACTAGTAGTAGGAAGTATCAGGCCCCCTCTCTTCCCCAATGTTAACAGCCTCATTGACCTCCAGTCTGGTCAAACTGGAAACAAACCAATGACTCCGAAGTGAATGACCCTAGTTCCAGTCATCATACTTCAATGTGTTTTCCCTAAGCTGTAAAAGGATGCATTCTCTTTATCATTATCATTATCAAGCCAGATTACCCCAGAATTCTAGCATTACATCTCATTATTTACCAATGGCCAGGAATTCTGAACTATCGAACTGATTCCCACTGTGTACCTGTGCTTTTCTTTCTGCCATTCCCTGCCTGGGCACACCATCCTCCCCAATCTAAACCTATCATATATCAAGTTATACTCCAAAATTAATATTTATATTACCACAACCTCCACTAAATACTGGGCATGCCACTATATATTGACCATTGTTGCCAAAATGATAGATGTTTCTGTGGCAACCACCTTTCCAAAACTAAGTATAGTCATTTATATCCATACTGTCATGAAAGTGTATTACACACATTGCAAGGCCTTGATCTAAGTTGATAAACATCATAACCCCTTGTATCTTCTGTATAAAAAAGAACAAGGAAAATGTCTATAATTATTTATATTTCAATATTAATCATTTTTATAAAACATTTTACAAACATTTTTAACTCACACCTCCAAGTAGATTTACTGTGCTGCCCAAAGTTATTTTAATAGCATGCCATTAATAGTACATAGTAACGCAGTTAGAAGGTTATTATTTTATTTTACAATATGATTTGTACACTCAAATTGAGCTTCAGTGCTCAATGAGCTGATAAAATAGCAATTCCTCACAGCATTAAGCATAAACATTATGAATGGGATGGGTTTCATCGTTATTGTTCTTTCATGTAAATCCAAAACACAAAAACAATCTGATGACGTTGGAGCCATTTACAGTACATTAACCATCAGGCTAATTTTAAAGATTAAAGGGGTTACAGAAAGAAGAAAAACGTTATTGTCTATTTCTTAGAATTTCTGTTATCTGCTGATTGTAACATAACTAGTAAAGCTTAGAAAATCCATTTTGTAAGCTATACTATTATCTGTACTAATAAACAGTATAAAAAATGCTTTCCAGAAGACTGTCAGCTTATATAGCTTTAGGATACATTGTGAGGGGAGAGGGAGAATAGAGGGAGAGGAAAAGGGAGAAGCCTGGAGAGAGGCTGAAGTAGAAATTGCAATTTCAACATAATAGCAGAAAGTCATTTGAATGGCATGGATATTTAACCCTGGATTTTAAGTTATCTGTAGAATTGTGATGTAAACCCTATTCATCTCACAAAACTTTACAACACAAAGGCTTTGTGTGAGTATTTCTCCCTCGGTAGATATCAGAAAGTGATGCCAAATTCCATGGCTCAGAACAGGGCCAGGAGGTTTGTGAAGAAGGGGCCATCCATAATATTAACTGGTTAATTCAGAGGGAGTCAGAGGTTGGAGCTGTAGGTAACTATGAGAAGATAAACTCTCTGAGATAACACAGACACCTTGGGGATATTATTGGATATTGTATAGAATGTGGAGTGGATGTTTCAGCCAACCTTATTATTATTTTTTTTTAATGTTTATTTATTTTGAGAGAGAGAGAGAGAGGGAGGGGTAGAGAGAGAGAGGGGGAGAGAGAATCCCAAGCAGGCTCTGCACGGTCAATGCAGAGCCTATCGCAGGGCTCCATCTCAAGAACTGTGAGATCATGACCTGAGCCAAAATCAAGAGTCACTTAACCGACTGAGCCACTCAGGCGCAGATATACATATATACTCACACATATATATCCATAAACTGTGGTAAGTGTGTAAAGAAATAAAAAGAATTTTTTACATATTTTTAAAATTAAATTTCTTTGTATATATTATATAATTCTGTGATGTAGGATCAAATGATCAGGGGGTAGATAATATCAACATGACTTATTACTGATAATGCCAACCTTGATCACTTGATTAAAGTGGTGTCTGTAGTAGGTTTCTCTAGAGGAAAGTTACTGTTTTCTCTTTCCATGCTCTGTTGTTTGGAAATAAGCCACTAAGTCCTGCCCATATTTAGGGGAGGAGAATTAGGCTCCATATCCTAGAGGGGGAAATATCTACATTTATTATTTGGAATTCTGTAAGAAAGATGTTCCCGTTTCTTCCATGTTATTTATTTATTCAGTCATTTATTTATGTCAGTATGAACTCATAAGTATTTAACTTATTCTCTGGGTTATAATCCAATACTATAGTTATTTATTTTGTTGCTTAAATTCAAATGCTTTTTAACTCACTCACTCACTCACTCACTCACTCACTCACTCTAAAGGCATATGTGAAAGAGGAGCAGACATAATAGGATTCTATTTATGTTTTTGGCTTCTTACTCATTCCTCTCTGAGTCACTGTTTTTTAATGTCAGCCTTCTGAAGAAATGAGAGTCAGGTGGATGATGAACAGTGTATGTGGCACAGTCGAAGCTCAGGGGAGGTGGCATTGGGTAAGTGCCTGGAGCTCTATATGCACCTCACCAGCCCACACCAGACACCTATGACAGACAATACCAGTGACTTTTTGACTCTTCAATATTGTCCATTCCTAACCGAGAGTCCCAGAAACAACTTAACCAGGTTCCCAGAATAAACTGGGACTAGTTTATAAAAGTTTCCTCTCTCAAGGACTGGACCCAAGTAACCAACCAGTGAGCTATATGATTTTAGCAGTTTGGATGAAAGTGAAAAAATAAACTGAATTGACTAAAAAAGAATCTGCAAGTTTTGTCAAAAAATACCACGTTTCTTTAATTAGATTAATTATAATCTCTATTATAAAGAATTTTTAAAAAGAAACACATTTTATCACTTGATCACCTCAGGCCATGTTTAATTTTTAGATCACCAAATGATTATATATATATTTTTTTGAGCGGCAAATACAAGTTTATCTTAGGTTAAAAAAAGGCCTTTCAGTATCTCATTTTTTCAAGTGCATTTTTTTAATTGTTTTTCAAAACTATATTTGTAACTGAATCCAGATATAAGAATGTATTTCAGACAGCAACTGAATTCACAATTAGGAGCTTTCAATAGAGTGGCTATAGTAGTTATTTCATCATGCCATTGAGCAATGTTAATATTAAGATTAAAAATTAAATTAGAAATTTTATAAATTAAGTGGAATTTTATAAATCAAGTTCAAAATGAGCTTCTATAAAAATGAATTGCTATAATTTAAAAAAATTAAAGTAATGGGTTTTAAACTATCGAGCATTGCTATATTTTATATATCCTTACTTATCATTTTAGGGTTGGAGGACAACCATAAAATTATCTTAGGGAAGATGGAAATAGAGCATAATAAAAAGGGGATAGGAAGGATGAAAAATATAGGCAAAATTTAGAATTCCTAAATATCGCACCTAATTTTACCTACTCCAACAGATGTAGCTTTACTGTAACTTTGGTCACTTTGAGTCTGATTCCCACCCCCCCATCCCCCATATATATATCTAAGTAAATAAATTTAAAAATTAAATGTAATAAATGTATTTTAAATTAAAAGGTTAAAAAATGCTGCAGCAATTGTTCCTAAAATTTTATCACACATTTGTATGGCCTCTGGGTTCTATAAGAAGCTGGTCTTGAATTTTCCCACTTAGCTTTTAGGACCAGGTTTGATAATAAAATAATGAGTGTCCAAAAATCAATATGTGCCAAATAGGCTATACAGTTTAGAATTTTTATTTAATGTTTATTTAATTTTCAGAGAGAGAGAGAGAGAGAGAGAGAGAGGAGTGAGGAGGGGCAGAGGAGAGGGTGGCACAGAAACTAAACCAGGGTCCAGGCTCTGAGATGTCAGCACAGAGCGGATGTGGGACTTGAACCCACTAACAGAACCCACCAACTGTGAGATCACGACCTGAACCCAAGTCAGATGCTCAACCAACTGAGGCATCCAGGCGCCCCAGGCATCCGACTCTTGATTTCGGGCCAGGTCATGATTTTACGGATCGTGGGTTCAAGCCCCGTGTTGGGCACGGCTGGCAGCGGGAGCCTGCTTGGGATTCTCTCTCCCCCCCACCCCGCCCCTCCCTCCTTAAAGTAAATGAATAAACTAAAAAAAAAAAAAAGAACACGTATCGTAAATAAAAACAGTTCTCCTTGGGGTGACTGGGTGGCTGAGTTGGTTGAGTGTCCGAGTTTGGCTCAGGTCATGATCTCATGGTTCATGAATTCGAGCCTCGCATCAGGCTTATTGCTGTCAATGCAGAGCCTGCTTTGGGTCCTCTGTTCCCCTCTCTCTCTGCCCCATCCTTGCTCGCACTCTCTCTCTCTCTCTCAAAAATATGTAAACATTAAAAAAAAAATGCAAAAAAAACCCCCATGTTCTCTTCACGGGTTTTTATGGACTCTGATGAAGTTGTTTTGCTCAGGGAATGATAAGGAATAATTTGAACCTATTTAACAAGCTGCTCTATTTACATAACCATAGAGTCTAGGAAATGTGACCAGAAGCTTCACTGTGATAAGGAGCTGAAAATCACAGGATTCCTTCTATCACTGTTTCCTACTTTCCCTCTGGTAAAGTCACAGTCATTCTTAGAGTAATGCAAAAATGGCAGTAATAACGCTGAGATTTTGACCCATGGGCCAATTTCACATTTGGCTCAGAACCGAGGCGGAAGCTGGAATATGATTTTTTATTATTTATTTATTTTTTAAATGTTTTATTTATTGTTGAGAGAGTGCAAGCAGGGGAGTGGCAGAGAGAGGGGACAGAGGATCTGAAGTGGGCCTGTGCTGGGGTGCCTGGGTGGCTCAGTTGGTTAAGTGTACACTCTTGATTTCAGCTTAGGTCATGATCTCACAGTCTGTGAGTTCGGGCCCTGCGTCGGGCTCTGCGCTGACAGCGAGCCTGCTAGGGATTCTCTCTCACTCTCTCTCTGTCTCTCTGCCCCTACCCCACTCATGCTCCCTCTCTCTCTCCCTCTCTCTCTCTCTCAGAGTAAATAAACATAAAAAACATAAATAAAATGAAGTGGGCCCATGCTGACAGCAGCAAGTCAGATGCGGGGCTCACATTTGCCGAAGTCAGAGACTCAACTGACTGAGCCACCTAGGTCCCTCTGGACTATGATTTAAATTTTTTTTTAATTTCTTTATTTTATTTGAGAGAGAGGGAGAGAGAGAGAGAGAGAGAGAGAGAGTGTGTGTGTGTGTGTGTGTGTGTGGGTGTGTGTGTGCAAGTGGGTGAGAGTGGCAGAGAGAGAGAGAGAGAGAAAATGTTAAGCACGGGGCTTAATCCCACGACTCTGGGATCATGACCTGAGCCAGAGAGTCGGATGCTCAACTGAGTCACCCAGGTGCCCCAAAGAAGCTGGAATATGATTAAGTGAGGCCTTAGCCACTATCTTTTATTATTTATTTACTTATTGGGATTGCTCATATCTTAAAAATTTAGCTAAATCATCACCTCCACCTGAAGGCTTCCCAACCCCCACCTCTGTTCCCCTCTTTGAATTCAAGGCTCCTTCTCTGTTCTTCCTTTCCAGGTGAGCACTAACCATAATATATTGAAATTATGTGTTTCCACACTAGATGGTTAGCCTCACAAGGATCATTTTTTGAATCCTGAGTACCTAGCACAGTGCCAACCACTTAGCTGATGCTTTATAAATGTCTGTTATGGAGTGAAGATGATTCCGTATTCGTTCTCATCAGCCCAATCAACTTATGAGATGTTCTGGTTTTGCTTGGTAATTTCCATTTGATTTCCAACTTTCTATGACAACAAGAAAGGAAGTACACTGCTTTATAGTTAAATCACAAATTTTCATCATGCTGTATATTTATATACGACCCTATGCTAAGTAACATAATTCTAGCTTACAGTATTAAAGGAGAAGGCAACAGAATTGAACATACGAATATAATTTTTAAACAATCTATACTCATTACCAGAACTAAGATTCTAGTAGTTTATAGTCAACCTCTTCCTTCAGCTCATCTCTGGACTTGAGTAAGTATCAGGTTCATTTTAGTTGAGATTGTAAGAATTCTCACTATTTCATGCTCACTTAGAAGGCCTGTCCTAAAGGCTTGGGTTGGGATGGCCTGAGATAATATGTAGATCATGGGGCATATAAAAACTTAAAAGCCACTTGGTAGTGGAGGAATCTCTAGGGAGACCTGAAAATATAGGTAGCCATCCTCCAGAACAGCTGAAACTGACACAGGACCAAAGGACATGTGACTACAAACCGAGCACTGCTTCTAAAACAGTTCTAAAACAGCGACTCATAAGGTGAGAGCCTTTGAAATTCCTGATGTCCAGGCTGCACCCTGGACCAATGGAATCAGCATCTCTGTGGGCATAGCCCATTAATCTTCATGTGATTACAACGTATAACCAAGTTCGAGAATTCCTTCAGTAAAGAGAGATGCGCTAGGCATGTACAGAATAATGAAACAGGTTTCAAATGGTTCTCCCGATTGTAGATATTGGATTGTTAACGAGCTTCTACTTAGATGATCCACCCCACAGCAGAAATCAGGTTTCAAACAGTGGGACTTATTTATATATTGACTATTAGTTTTTCTCTAGAATTATTCCGGAGAGGTAAGTAGATAATTATACAGATAAAGAGATAATACATTTTGTGAAGAAAACTTAAAATTCAGGGTGCCTGACTGGCTCAGTTGGTAGAGCATATGATGCTTGAGTTCAGGCCCCACACTGGGCATAGAGATCACTTAATAAAAAATTAAGGGGTGTCTGGGTGGCTCAGTCAGTTAAGCTTCCAACTCTTTGTTCCGGCTCAGGTCATGATTTCATGTTCATAGGTTCGAGCCCTGCCTGCATCAGGCTCTGTGTTGGTAGTGTGGAGCCTGCTTGGGATTCTCTGTCTCCTTCTCTCTCTCTCCCTCCCCCACTCATGCTGTCTCTGCCTTTCTCAAAAATAAATAAATAAACTTAGAAAAAAATTAAAATTCAAGTTTGCCCTCTTTATGTTTTTTAGGGGATAGCTTTTTTTTTTTTTTTTTTTTTTTTTTTTTTTTTTTCTGAGTGCCTTCCTTCTCCCGGAAATCTAAGCAGACTTGTAGGACTAAAGGACCTAGTCCTCTTAAAATAAAGACAATTGCTGTCAAAGCCAGTAATGGTAGCCCACAGTTGCCATAAATCATCTTAATTGTCCCCTTGCTTTGGGATGTGGGCAGGACAACACCTTCCTGGTCATTAGTTCATGTTATCACTTCATTGCCCTGGTTTTGCTTCTCTTTTTCTTGAAAGTGACACTGAAGTCTTATTATCCTACTTCTAGAGCGTTGGAAAGAGGCACCCGCTCTCACACCTTTTTCCTGCATCCTTATGATGTATAGTATTGCAATGCAGGCCAGAGCTGTGGTATCTGTGTAGAGTGTGTGGGCAAATAAGATGCAGCAGACATGGTCTGGAGTGTCAGCAGGATGTCACCACCAATGTGCTCACTGTACTGGGCTTGCATGTGGACAGAGAGGCCACATTCTGTGCACTGTCAGTTCAGGTCAGGACACAGACCTCCTAACCCTGCAGAAATATAAGCATGGGTAAGCATGGAGAGGCATGGGTTTTCACCAACGTCAAGAACTTTAAATCCAGGCAAATCTGGATTCTAATAATAGTAATAGTTAATACTTTTATAGGGCTTTTCATTTGCCAGGCACTGTTCTAAGTGCTTTAGGTACTTATTTGAACTGTACAACCTCTCCATAAGGTAAATATTGTTAGTATCCCTTCCTTACAGGGGCCACCTCAAGCACAGAGAGGTAAAGGAACTTGCTAAAGGTCACACAGGTAGTGTGCTATAGAATTCAAGATTTGAACCCAGAAAGCGTGGCTTCTGATTCTGTGCTTTTATCCATTACTAAACACTTCCATGTATCAGGCATGTAACCTCCCTTGGGCAAGTTACTGAATCTCACTGAGTCTCCTTTCTCATTCTTAAAGTATTTATCTCACAGAATCGGTGGGAGGAAAATAGCTAGCACAATGCCAAGCACGGGTTTCTCTCTGTCAATGTTATTCTCCACCACCAGGCGGGTGATAGTTGGCTCATTCTATGCTATGGGCGAGGACTGGGTGGGGGACTCGTGTATTTATTAATGATTAATTTAAAAAGGCTTAAGGTTAGTTTGTTTTTGTCTCCTACTTCAGAATATAGGATAATAAATATAATTCTTGTGCCCAAACAGACCACATTCTCAGACCATAGTGAAAAAATAATGATTTCAGAAGATGACTAATTTCAGCCACTTTTGCCCTGAGTAAAACCAACTTCACTTCAGTTCGGATCTATTGTTTAGCCAAGAAATCCACCCAAAGGCTTTCATGATGTATATCACATATTGGGCACTACTCTAAAAGCACTTTACTGGAAGCAGAAATCTACTCAAACTATAGTAGTTGGAGTAGAGATGACATAAGAATTGCTTTTTTTTTTTTTTTTTTGCCATTTACAAACCGTTCATATGACTCCATTTATATGAAATGCCAGTATAAGCAAACCCACCAAGACAGAAAGTAGACGAATGGTTGCCAGAGCCTGAGGAAAGGGTGGAGGTGACAGCTACTGGGTGTTCAGTTTTCTTTTGAGGTAACAAAAATGTGGAATTAGATAATGGTGATGATTGTAAAACTCTGAATTTGCTAAAAACTACTACTTGTATACTTTTTTTCACTGTGCAAAAAAAGCATATATAAATGCCCAATAAACATCTGAGAAGAAGCTCAATCTTGTTAATCATTGGAGAAATACACAACTACAATGAGACTCCTACCAGAATGGCTAGAATTAAAAGTTAACAATGCCAAGTTTCTGATAAAGATTTGAAGCAACTTTAATTTTCATAGGCTTCTGGTAGGAATGTAAAATGACACAAACACTTTGATAAACAGATTGAAATCAACTAACACAGCTGAAAATACAAATACCTTATGGATCAGCAACTTCAGTTTAGATACATATTTAAAGGAAACACATGCATCTGTATACTAAGAGACATACACAGGACTTTTCATAGCAGCATTATTTATAATAGTCTTAAACTGAAAACAACCAATATCCATCGATTTATAAATGGATAAATAGCGATATATTCATAAAATGGAATACTATCCACTTATGACAAAGAAAACTACAATCGAGAGCAGCAACATGATGTATTCACGTATGTTGAATATTGCACAAAAATTTATAATGAATATAATTATATCATTGAAATAGGCAAAACTAAACTATAGTATAATTTATAGTTCACTGGAGATAAAAGTATAAAGAAAAGCAAGGAAGCCATAACTATAAAAGTCAGGATTATGGTTACATTTATCAGAGAGGGAAGAGATTATAAGCGCCAGAGGGCAGCCAGGAGCCTTCTAGAATGCTGGCAACATTTTCTTTCTTGGCCTGAGGGAAGATTACATGAAGGTTTACTATATGGTAATTTATTAATTATTACAATTATGTTTTAATGCATTTGCAGTAGACATGTTATACTTCATAATGAAAATGTTAAAGAGACAGTGAGGCATCATGGGAGTTCAAGAATAGCAATTGTGGGGAAAAAAATAGCAGTGTGACTCTGTTGCTGAAAAGCCAACCAGTCTGTTACTGTTCCCCCTGTATTACCACTAGTACTTTGTCTATAAAGTAAAAGGCTGGTTGACAGATGGCTCTAAGTCCTCCTTTAAATGTTTTTTTTCTTTCTTTTTAATTTTATTTTTTTTTAAATTTACATCCAAATTAGTTAGCATACAGTGTATCAATGATTTCAGGAGTAGATTCCTTAGTTCCCCTTACCCATTTAGCCCATCCCCCCTCCAGTAACCCTCAGTTTGTTCTCCATATTTATGAGTCACTTCTGTTTTGTCCCCTCCCTGTTTTTATATTATTTTTGTTTCCCTTCCCTTATGTCCATCTGTTTTGTCTCTTAAAGTCCTCATATGAGTGAAGTCATGTGATATTTGTCTTTCTGTGACTGACTAATTTCACTTAGCATAATACCCTCCAGTTCCATCCACATAGTTGCAAATGGCAAGATTTCATTCTTTTTGATTGCCGAGTAATACTCCATTGTGTGTGTGTGTGTGTGTGTGTGTGTGTGTGTGTGTGTGTGTATACCACATCTTCTTTATCCATTCATCCATCGATGGACATTTGGGTTCCTTCCATACTTTGGCTATTGTTGATAGTGCTGCTATAAACATGGGGGTGCATGTGTCCCTTCGAAACAGCATACCTGTATCCCTTGGATAAATGCCTAGTAGTGCAATTGCAGGGTTGTAGGGTAGTTCTATTTTTAGCTTTTTGAGGAAATCCCATACTGTTTTCCAGAGTGGCTGCACCAGCTTGCATTCCCATACTTGTACACTTTAAATGGATGAATTTTACAGTATGTGAGTATTTCAAAAATGGTGTTATAAAATGAGACTGTTGATGTAAATGTCATTGTCTTTGTCTCTTGTGCCATCAGCAGTACCCAGAGGGAGGAAGGCATGGGCTGGGTGGATATTTTACAGGTGACTGCTGCTCATTTTAGCAGTGATGGATGGATATTATTCCAGGCAGCACTATAGGATATAGGACTATTATGACATTTTTCAGTTCAAGTAACCATGAGAGGCAGTTTGGGGTGACCAAATTCTCTATACGTATTCTGAAACAAATCCCTATCCTATTGCTACCCTAAGCAAGAGTCGCATCACCCAGAGCTATTGTGAAAGTGACCAGATATGCTCAAACTTCTTGGCATACTGTGGTTTACACGATGCATATCACATAGCAGGTACTCAGTAAATGTTTGATGAATGAGTAAATGAGTGATTAAGACTCCCCATGGACTCTCTGGGTTGGAGCAAAAGTTTCTTAACCCAAATAGTACTTTTTAATTAATTTATTTTTTATTTTAGAGAGAGAGAGAGAGTGCAAGCAGGGGAGAGGGGCAAAGGGGAGAGAGAGAGAGTCTTAAGCAGGCTCCACCCTCAGTGCAGAACCCCACTTGGGGCTGGATCTCATGACTCTGAAATCATGACCTGAGCCAAAATCAAGAGTCAGATGCTCAACCAACTCAGCCTTCCAGGTGCCCCTACTTTTAAATTTTTTTTGCACCCAGAACAACTGCACAGTAATCCAAAGTATGTTGATGCAATATTTTAAAAATGATATTCAAATGCAATGAATTGTGTTAATATTAAAAATTTAAAAAGCTATTAGGATAGAAAAGCAATGCCCTTCCCCACTTCCTCCTTACTTACCACAGAGGCATTACTTAGTTTTTTAAAATAAGGAGGTCTGGGGGGAGGGAGGAGGTGTATGCTCTTAATTTTTTCTCTAGAACAATAGTGACACCCTGTGGCAAATTCTTGTAATAGATTTTATTAAAAAAAATTTTTTTTAATGTTTATTTTTGAGAGAGAAACAGAGTGTGAGCGGGGAAGGGTCAGAGGGAGAGGGAGACAGAATCTGAAGTAGGCTCCGGTCTCTGAGCTGTGAGCACAGAGCCCAATGTGGGGCTCTAACCCATGAGTTGTGAGATCATGACCTGAGCTGTAGTTGGATGCTTAACCGACTGAGCCACCCAGGTTACCCATGTAATAGATTACATTAAACCAAGTGGGTGTAGATTCCCTGCTTGAAGGCAAAGAGTACTATTAACCAAATTAATCAGATTTCAGATTAAATGAGAATTTATTGAGTGCCTACTACGCACAGGCACTATGCTAGTGCTTTCATAGATGTTATTTTTTATATCATTTTATATTTCTTGCAGATGACCAGATGTTAAACTAATTATACCTATGTCGTAAAGCAGGTATGGCATCCAGAATGCCTCAAAATGTATACAAAATGTGTGTGTTTTTAGAAAAATGGGCCCTTAGCTTCCACAACACTTGACACTGCTATCATGGAGCATATTTCTAACAATGCCATTGTGATAATCTTTGGACCAACTTCATCAATCTCTTTTTCTCTGGAAGTTGTCATGTCTTTTGGAAAACCATGTTCACCCTAGGTTTAAAAAGAAAATTTCAAGAGCTCCTGGATGACTCAGTTGGTTAAGCGACTAACTCTTGATTTTGGCTCAGGTCATGATCTCGTGTTCTGGGGTTGAGCCCCTTGCAGAGCCTACCTGGGATTCTCTTTTTCTCTCTTTCCCTCTGCCCCTCCCCCATGTGCTCTCTCTCTCTCTCTCTGTCTCTCAAAAAAAAAAAAAAAAACCTTCAAAGAAAAAGGAAAGAAAGGCAAAGAAAACAGAAAGGCAAAATAGAGTTAGATAGCATTACAACAGTGTATAGTGGAGTGAGTGTTGGAATATGTCAGTCCCAATTCCAGTAGTTCTGCCCATCTGAGCTTAGTCAAGTTCACCTCTGAGTTTTGGTTTCCTCATCTGCAAAATGGAGGTAATAATATCAGAGAATTATTGTAAGAATCAACAGATAATGATGAGTTTTTAGATATGACCAAAAGAACAATCCATGAAACAACAAAGGGCTAAGTTCGACTTTATTAAAATCTAAAACTTCTGGTCTATAAAAGAGACTGTTAAGAGAATGAAAAGACAAGCCACAGACTGAAAAAAAGATTTGCAGAACACATGTCTGATAAAGGACTTGTATTCAAAGTATACAGAGAATCCACTGAGAAAACTTAATGCTTATAGGTGTGCTCATGTAGTATGCACAGAGAACATTTTATTTATAGCATGTATTTTCTTGATTATAAAGTAGTATTCAATTACTATAGAAAATAGAAACATGGGAGAAAAATAAAAAAGAAAAGAAAAAAATGCATTTTTTCCATAGCTCAGCAATAATAATTGTTAGCATTTCAATATATTTGTTTCCTTTTTTTTTTCTTCTAAATATCCATAACTATACACATACAACATCACTAGCTAACTGATGTTTAAAGTTATCTTATTTCTTCCACCTCAGTGGTCTGGATTTCTACCAAGAGAAGGAGGACTCCCTTTCCAACACTGAGCAGTAGAATGTCAAATCCTGGTCTGTAGAGTGACATCAGCCAAGTCTGGAGTCAGGGTCAGGGTTGGGAAGATAAGGCAAAAAAACCCCCAAAAACCTCTAGACTATGCTTGCTGCCCCTTCTGCCCCTGAAGAGATCTTGTTGGTGTTTGGGTGTGTGCACATGTATGAGTGAGCAGGCACATACACAGGGAAATAAAGAGAGAGAGCTGAGAGTCCAGGGCTAAGGTTTAGTGATCACACTGCTGGTTGCTCAGTAGCCAGAATGGCCTCAGGAAGCTGTCGCTCAAGGCTTTTTTCCTTATCTTTGGAACATTTTTATTGAAGTACAACATAAATACAGAAACATGTGTGAATCACAAGTATACAACTAGAATTTTAAATCAGAGCATCCCAGAACCTCCCCACTGTGCTCCCTTCCAGTGATTACCTACCCTAATGAGTGACTGGACTTCAAGTACCATAGATTATTTTTGTCTACCAAACAGATTTTTAATTCTATTGTAGATTTGTAAGGGGAACTATTGTACCTTCATGAACACCTTGAAAAGAGTAAAGTAAAGTTTCATCTGACATAAATAATTTGGAACTAGAGTTCCACTAAGAGGTTGAGGCCAACTAGGCTGGTCTTTGGATGCTGATGTGAGAAGGCATCACAATAGCCTTGGACTTGGGCAGCACACCTTGGCACTCTTGGAATCATTGGAGTGCCACATGATCTCTGACTGAAGTCCTAAGTCATGCCTGATTTACTGTTTTAAATCTTGCACTTCCAACCTCAAATATATCAATAGTGATCAGTTGGCTTGATTCACGTTCTGCCCGATAAAACTAATTTCCATAGCCTTCTCTTGTTCCAATCCTTGTGAGCCTGATGTCTGTTAAACCAGCCTTGATGCTGCCCACTATGACCTTTACTAGGCACTGTTGCTCCTAATTTGTTGCTAGACCTTCAAAAGGTTTAGGCTTACAAAATTCTTACTGAGAAATCTAGAGAGTAAATATAAAGAGTAAGATTCAAATAATTGAAAAGAACAGGAAAGAATAGGGGTATTTCTTTCTGCCTTTTGGTAAATTTTAAAACATGGAACTCTCCAGTTTCCTTTTCTAGACTAGAGCAAAGACTAACTCAGGGAGGTCAACATAGGTCTCAAACTAAATTTTAGTCCATTTTTAGGAAGATACAATAACTCATTGAGTATGAACAGCAGGGTCAAACATTCTCTATATGTTCTTGTTAGAAGTTATCCACTCTCTGCACAAATTTAATTTTTTCACATGTTCTTCTGTGTATCTTTCCTGTTGCTGGTTGGAAATCATTAAAACGGCCTAGCAGGATGTTTTGGGACCATCAGTGTTAGGAGGAGTCCAAGAGGGTTTTGTGAGCACTCTGTATCTAACGTACATAATGAGTTGCAGTTGGAGATACACATGGCAGGGAGGGAGGGTGATTTATAACATCCTTTATAATTTAGAATACAGGAGGTGGAGTTTGAAGAGACCTGAGAGGTTAAAGAGATCAGTCTCCTACTTGGTGAAGTAATCCCTTTGACGATAATTTTGACAGATGGTTATTTAACATCTGCTTAAACATGTTCAATGATTTCCAATGACGAGAAGCTCACTACTTATGTAGGCAGATCATTTTACTTATTCACAACTTGGGGGTGCCTGGGTGGCTCGGTTGGTTAAGTGACCAAATCTTGATTCCTGCTCAGGTCATGATCTCATAGTTCATGGGATCAAGCCCCAGGTCGGGCTCTGTGCTGACAGCATGGAGCCTGCTTGGGATTCTTCCTCTCACTCTCTCTTTGGCCCTCCCCTGCTAGTGCTCTCTCTCTCTCTCTCAAAATAAATAAACGTTTTTTAAAAACCCATAAAACTTATTCACGACTTGAATTATCAGAAAGCTTTTCTTTATAGTAATCTGAGGTCTGCCTTCTTGCAAATACTTCCCACGGAGGCAGTTCTTTCCTCAGGAGTAATACAGAATAAGACTTAGTAAAACATTAAGCAATTTTTCTGATACAGTGAGAGAATTAGCATGTCATTTCTTCTCTTCTCCAGGCTAAATATCTTCTTTCCACCATTCCATATTCATCTGTATCTCCTTCCTCTAGATAGTGTTGATTGTATCAATGTCCAAATAGAACAGAAAACTATAGATGTGGTCTGATCAAAGAAATGTCTATAGCTTTTTTTTGATTTGGATTACTTCTTCCATTAATGCATCCCAGGATGGTTTTATTTTGTTTTTTGTTTTTTATGTTTTTGTTTTTGTGTTTTGGTGATCAAGTCACACTTTTGGCATATATTAAGCTGTGGTCAACAAAAATTGTCCTATATTATTTTAAAGTTTATTTATTTTTATTTATTTTTGAGGGAGAGAGAGAGAGAGAGAGAGAGAGAGAGAGAGAGAGAGAGAGAAAACAAGTGGAGGAGAGGCAGAGAGAGAGGGAGACAGAGGATCTGAAGCCCCAATGTGGGGCTTGAACTCACTGTGAGATCATGACCTGAGCTGAAGAACACTTAAGCAACTGAGCTACCCAGGCACCCCTGTCCCTGTCCTATCTTATTTAAAAAATTTATAGAGTTAAAAAAATTAACATAAAGTTAGCATTTTTTTTAGTGTACAGTTGTATGAGTCTTTATACCTGTATAGATTTGTGTAACAACCACCATAATCAGGAAACAGAATAGTTTCATCACTTCCCCCAAATTCCCTCCTTCTGTATCTTTGTAATCACATCCTCCTCTGACTCCTAAGCCCTAGAAACTACTAGTCTGATTTCCACGATATTGTTTTGTCTTTTCAAGATTGTTACATAAATGGATTCACTTGGTATGTAACTTTTTGAGACTGAGTTTTCTCACTTAGTTTGGTGACTTTTTGATTTATTCAAGTTGTTGTATGTGTTAATAGTTTATTCTTCTCTATTGCCAAGTAATAGTCCATTGTATGGATACACCATAGTTTGTCAATTCACCAATTTAAGGGCATTTGGTTGTTTCCAATTTTTGACAGTTTTGGTAGAGCTACTGTAACTAGTCATGTGTCAGTTTTTCTGTGAACATAGACTTCATTTCTTCTAAATACTTTGGAGTAGAATTGTTAAGATACATCTTTATAAAAAAAAACTTCCAAATGACGTTCCAGACCATCTATAATATTTTAAATTTCCATCAGAGTTACAGTTGTTCTGCATACTTGTTAACATCTGGAATTGTCAATATTTTTAATTTTAGCCATTCTGATAGGAGTTGAGTAATATTTCATCCTAATTTTAATTTGCATTCCCCCTCCTGCTAAAGATGTTAGACTACACTAATTTGCCTTTAAATAGCCTCTTTGCATCACAATCCTAGACTTTACCCTCTACTAGAAAGCTGTAATCATCAAGACAGCATGGTAATTGGCACAAAAACAGACACATAGACCAATGGAATAGAATAGAAACCCCAGAACTAGACCCACAAACGTATGGCCAACTAATCTTTGACAAAACAGGAAAGAATATCCAATGGAAAAAAAGACAGTCTCTTTAACAAATGGTGCCGGGAGAACTGGACAGCAACATGCAGAAGATTGAAACTAGACCACTTTCTCACACCATTCACAAAAATAAACTCAAAATGGATAAAGGACCTGAATGTGAGACAGGAAACCATCAAAACCCTAGAGGAGAAAGCAGGAAAAGACCTCTCTGACCTCAGCCGTAGCAATCTCTTACTCGACACATCCCCAAAGGCAAGGGAATTAAAAGCAAAAATGAACTACTGGGACCTTATGAAGATAAAAAGCTTCTGCACAGCAAAGGAAACAACCAACAAAACTAAAAGGCAACCAACGGAATGGGAAAAGATATTTGCAAATGACATATCGGACAAAGGGCTAGTATCCAAAATCTATAAAGAGCTCACCAAACTCCACACCCGAAAAGCAAATAATCCAGTGAAGAAATGGGCAGAAAACATGAATAGACACTTCTCTAAAGAAGACATCCAGATGGCCAACAGGCACATGAAAAGATGTTCAACGTCGCTCCTCATCAGGGAAATACAAATCAAAACCACACTCAGATATCACCTCACGCCAGTCAGAGTGGCCAAAATGAACAAATCAGGAGACTCTAGATGCTGGCGAGGATGTGGAGAAACGGGAACCCTCTTGCACTGTTGGTGGGAATGCAAATTGGTGCAGCCACTCTGGAAAACAGGGTGGAGGTTCCTCAGAAAATTAAAAATAGACCTACCCTATGACTCAGCAATAGCACTGCTAGGAATTTACCCAAGGAATACAGCAGTACTGATGCATAGGGGCACTTGTACCCCAATGTTTATAGCAGCACTCTCAACAATAGCCAAATTATGGAAAGAGCCTAAATGTCCATCAACTGATGAATGGATAAAGAAATTGTGGTTTATATACACAATGGAGTACTATGTGGCAATGAAAAAGAATGAAATATGGCCCTTTGTAGCAACATGGATGGAACTGGAGAGTGTTATGCTAAGTGCAATAAGCCATACAGAGAAAGACAGATACCATATGATTTCACTCTTAGGTGGATCCTGAGAAACTTAACAGAAACCCATGGGGGAGGGGAAGGAAAAAAAAAAAGAGGTTAGAGTGGAAGAGAGCCAAACCATAAGAGACTCTTAAAAACTGAGAACAAACTGAGGGTTGATGGGGGGTGGAAGGGAGGGGAGGGTGGGTGATGGGTATTGAGGAGGGCACCTTTTGGGATGAGCACTGGGTGTTGTATGGAAACCAATTTGACAATAAACTTCATATATTGAAAAAAAAATAGGCTTTTTGGTGAAATGTCTGCTCAAGTTTTTTTTTTTTATCATCTTTTAATTAAGTTTTTCTCTCATTATTGAATTTTGAGAATTAAAAAAATATTCTAGAGATTTTTAAAATAGATTCTTTGGAGTTTTCTACACATTGTGAAATAGTTCTTCCTTCTAATCTGTATGAATTTTATTTTATTTTATTTTTTCTTGATTTATTTCACTCATTAGGAATTCTAGAATGATGTTGAGTTTACTTTAAAAAGTAAATTATTTCCTTTTGAGAAAAAAAAGTAAATTATTTCATGTTGGGAACCCTCCTGTCCTTCACTTGTGCATTTTTTTCAAGTTTCATGAGAGTTCTTTATTTTACTTTGTTTTATTTTATTTTATTTTATTTTAATTCTATTTAATTTATTTTTTTAATTTACATCCAAGTTAGTTAGCATATAGTGCAACAATGATTTTGGGAGTAGATTCCTTAACACCCCTTACCCATTTAGCCCATCTCCCCTCCCACAACCCCTCCAGTAACCCTGTGTTTGTTCTCCGTATTTAAGTCTCTTATGTTTTGTCCCCCTCCCTGTTTTTATATTATTTTTGCTTCCCTTCCCTTATGTTCATCTGCTTTGTATCTTAAAGTCCTCATATGAGTGAAGTCAATATGATATTTGTCTTTCTCTGACTGACTGATTTCACTTAGCATAATACCCTCTAGTTACATCCACATAGTTGCAAATGGCAAGATTTCATTCTTTTTGATTGAGGAGTATTACTCAGCAACCAAAAAGAATACACACACCACGTCTTCTTTATCCATTCATCCATCAATAGACATTTAGGCTCTTTCCATCCTTTGGCTATTGTTGATAGTGCTGCTATAAACATTGGGGTGCCTGTGTCCCTTTGAAACAGCATATCTGTATCCCTTAAATAAATATCTAGTAGTGCAATTGCTGGGCCATAGGTTAGTTCTATTTTTAATGTTTTGAGGAAACTCCATACTGTTATCCAGAGTGGCTGCACCAGTTTGAATTCCCACCAGCAGTGCAAAAGAGATCCTCTTTCTCCACATCCTTGCCAACATCTGTTGTTGCCTGAGTTGTTAACGTTAACCATTCTGACAGGTGTGAGGTGCTATCTCATTGTGGTTTTGATTTGTATTTCCCTGATGATGAGTGATGTTGAGCATTTTTTCATGTGTCAGTTGGCCATCTGGATGTCTTCTTTGGAGAAGTGTCTATTCATGTCTTTTGCCCATTTCTTCACTGGATTATTTGTTTTTTGGATGTTGAGTTTGATAAGTTCCTTATAGATTTTGAATACTAACCCTTTATCTGATATGTCGTTTGCAAATATCGTCTCCCATTCTGTCAGTTGCTTTCAGTTTTGCTGATTATTTCCTTCGCTGTGCAGAAGCTTTCATTTTGATGAGGTTCCAGTAGTTCATTCTGGCTTTTGTTTCCCTTGCCTCTGGAGACGTGTTGAGTAAGAAGTTGCTGTGGCCGAAGTCAAAGAGGTTTTTGCCTGCATTCTCCTCGAGGATTTTGATGGCTTCCTGTCTTACATTTAGGTCTTCCATCCATTTTGACTTTATTTTTGTGTGTGCTGTAAGAAAGTGGTCCAGGTTCATTCTTCTTCATGTCGCTGTCCAGTTTTCCCAGCACCACTTGCTGAAGAGATGTCATTATTCCATTGGATATTCTTTCCTGCTTTGTCAAAGATTAGTTGGCCATACATTTATGGGTCCATTTCTGGGTTCTCTATTCTGTTCCATTGATCTGAGTGTCTGTTTTTGTGCCAGTACTACATTGTCTTGATGATTACAGCTTTGTAACACAGCTTGAAGTCCGGGATTGAAATGATGCCTCCTGCTTTGGTTTTCTTTTTCAAGATTGCTTTGGCTATTCGGGGTCTTTTCTGGTTCCATAAAAATTTTAGGGTTGTTTGTTCCAGCTCTGTGAAGAATACTGGTGTCATTTTGATAGGTATTTCATTGAAAATGTAGATTGCCTTGGGTAGTATCGACATTTTAACAATATTTGTTCTTCCAATCCAGGAGCATGGAATATTTTTCCTTCTGTGTGTGTGTGTGTGTGTGTGTGTGTGTGTGTGTGTGTGTGTGTGTCTTCAGTTTCTTTCATCAGCTTTCTATAGTTTTCAGTGTTTAGGTTTCTCACCTCTTTGGTTAGATTTATTCCTAGGTATTTTATGGTTTTTGGTGCAGTTGTAAATGGAATCAATTCCTTGATTTCTCTTTCTGTTGCTTCATTTTTGGTGTATAGGAATGCAATTGATTTCTGTGCATTAATTTCACATCCTGCAACTTTGCTGAATTCATGGATCAGTTGTAGCAGGGTTTTGGTGGGCATTTTTTTTTATTGAAGTGGAGTTGAAATATAAAATTATATTAATTTCAGGAATACCACATTGTAATTCAATATTTATATACCTTATGAAGTGATCAGTATAAGTGTAGCTACCATTTGTCACTACACAAAGTTGTTAGAATATTATTCACTGTATTCTCTATGCTGTACATTATATTCCTATAACTTATTTGATAACTTGAAGTTTGTATCTTTTAATCCTCTTCACCTATTTCACCTACTTCCCCATCTACCTCCCTCTGGCAACCACCACATTGCTGTTATCTATGAGTCTGTTTCTGTTTTGTTTTATTTATTTGTTTTGTTTTTTAGATTTCACATATAAATGAAATCATGGTATTTGTCTATTTTTGTTTTATTTCACTTGGCATAATACCCTCTAGGTCTATCCATGTTGTTGCAGATGGTAAGATCTCATTCTTTTTTACGAGTAATACTCTGTTGTGTGTGTGTGTGTATGTATATACATATATATATATATATATATATACATATATATATCACTATATATATATATCACTATATATATATATATATATATATATATATATATATATATCACATCTTTATTTGTCTATTGATGGACATTTGGACTGCAGTGAACATAGGGGTACATATATCTTTTCAAGTTAGTGTTTTTATTTTCTTTGAATTAATACAAGCATACCTTATTTTATTGTGCTTTGCAGATCTTGCTTTTTTTTTTTCTTACAAATTGAATGTTTGTGGAAACCCTGTAGTTAAGCAAATCTATTGGTGCCATTTTTCCAACAGCATTTGCTAACTTTGTGTCTCTATGTCAAATTATGGTATTTTTCCCAAATTCCAAACTTTTTCATTATTACTGTATTTGTCATAGTGATCTCTGATCAGTGATTACAACCTGTTGAAAGCTCAGATGACTGTTAACATTTGTTAGCAATAAGTATTTTAAAATTAATTAAAAATTTTTTAAATGTTTACTTATTTTTAAGAGAGAGACACAGACACACACACACACACACACACACACACACACACACAGCACAAGTGGGTGAGGGGCAGAGAGAGAGGGAGACAGAATCTGAAGCAGGCTCCAGGCACTGAGCTGTCATCACAGAGCCCAATGCGGGGCTCAAACTCGCAAACCATGAGATCATGACCTGAGCCAAAGCCGGACGCTTAACTGACTAAGCCACCCAGGCCCCCCTTAAAATTAAATTAAATTTTTAGACATAATGCTATTATACACTTACTAGACTACAGCATATTGTAAACAACTCATATGTACCAGGAAACCAAATAGTTCATTTTACTTGCTTTATTGTGATATTTGCTTTATTGCAGTGGTCTGGAACTGAACCCACAATATCTCTGAGGTATGCCCGTGCACAGAAGTGGAATTGCTGGATCATATGCCTTGTGCATTTTTTGAATATAGATTTGGTGACATTAAATTTTGTCATATTAATATTGACCTTTTCATTTTATTTTAGAGCGAGAGGGAGAGCACAAGCAGAGGAGAGTGGCAGAGGGAGAGAGAGAGAGAGAGAGAGAGAGAGAGAGAGAGAATCCCAAGCAGGCTCCATGTTCAGTGCAGAGCCTGACATGGGGCTTGATCCCATGACCCTGGGATTATAACCTGAGCCAAAACCAAGAGTCAGACACTCAACCAACTGAGCCATCCAAATGCTCCACCTATGTCTTCTTCATCCATTGTATTTCATCTATTCATTGCTTCAATGTGTACAGTTGCAGTAACTGATAATCCCTTGTTTTAATATACCTTGAACCAAGTCATCAGTTAAAACATTGACTAGGTTAAGACTAAGAAGAAAAAATCTTGTAAGAATGTTATAAAAGACCTATAGGTTAATTCATTCATTCATCACATTTTATTGAGTGCCTGCTATATGCCAGGTATTTTCTAATCTCCTGGAGATATGAAGGCAAATAAAATAAAATCTGTTGACAGAGATCCAGAAAACAATGTGCTTTGGGTATTGCTCTTCAGTCATCAGTGAATGCATCTAACTTTACTAAATCGACACAAATATTTGAGCCTGGGTCAGGATCTCTGATGCATAGAGAAGATATAGCAGTGAACAAGTCGGTGACAATTCCTGTCGTCATAAAGTTGTCAGTCTTATCTGTACTGTCATCTTGTCCTTGTTTCTCTATTTTTGGCTACCAGGCAATCATGAAAGACTTTGTCACAGGACTTTCTGAGATCTGTAACTCACATCAGTGATCTATCCCTGCTCTACCAATGCAGACATCCTATTAGAAAAGAAAAAGAGATTAATTGCTCTGAGTTATCCTGTTTCTTTTCTAAGTACTAACCTAATGTTGAAGTTGATTTTTATTTTCTAGAGCCTGATACCAGCAAATCAGCAGAATCTAGAATCCAGTTTTTCCCTTTCAAAAAAGTGAGCTGTTTATCTTTAATCTTCACTACTCTCTACCAACTTGAACTTTATCCAGCCCATTTTCCCTCTTGGTAGAACCCCCCCCCCCCTCTATCTTCTATTGTCCATGTCTGCTCTGCTGTTAGACTTTACTTTCTTTTTCTCTAGTTATATTCCTACTTATCTCTCTTAGAAGCTTCTCTAGAGGGGATATCCATAGTCAGAGCAATTGATTTTTAGAAAAGGTGGAGGAAAGAGAACCACAGAGATGATGAATCCCACTGCAATTATCTGTGCTTAGGTCTTACTTTGAATATAGATGTTTGGTATTAGATCAATATTCATTAGTGGTATACACTCTCTGGGTTTGACTGTGTTTCAAGGCTAGGAGAGTGGCTACATATGGAACTGTTGGCAGAAAGGATTTACCTCAGGACAGATGAATTGAAAAGAAGTTATTTATATTTTCTACATATCATAGTGCCTGGTCCTATTATGGGCAGCTCAGTGCCCCTGAATTTCAGGTAGAACTCTAAATACGGAAAAAGTCATTACTATTAAAGCCCAAATCTTCTGTTTCCTCTCTTGTAATCCATAACATGATAATCTCCACACAGTGAGAGTTGATTAATACCTAATGTTGGATTCCAGTGCTAGTAACTTCAAAAGGATCTGGTAAATCTTGTGATCCAGCCACCTTTCCATGACAGCTATAACTGTTGCCTTACTATAAGACACTTTAAAACAACACAAAGAATAGCAATAAGAACAATAGAGGCGGCAACAAACCTCAGTCTCTTGCAAAACCCCGATTCCACATCTATGCTGTGCAAAGTCAATACTTCCCACTAGTTGCCTTATACTGTCTCCACTTTCTCTCCCATTTCACAATGCAGGACTTTCCCACTGAAATCAATCACTCTTTGTCTCAGCTCATGTTTTCCTATGTACAGGAGTTAGAATGGTTCTGGACCGTTAATTGGCTATAAATCCATCTCTAAAACACAGAACATGTCAGCTGCTTTTATAAACCCTTGATGTTCCATTTTGCTTCAGTGCCTTTTTTATAAACCTAATTGTGTTAATGCACTGGCATATTTATTGTTCACCTTTTCACCCTTTATGCTGATCCCTGGCTGCCCACGGGGTCCTTTCAGTCGATCAAAACCACAATCCCCTTATGTAAGAAAGGTCACATTTACTCTAACAATGGGAACCCACAGCCATGTGTTGCCTCAGTGTGGGTCACCAAGGGGCACATCAAAGCAAAGGCTGTGACTTGCATGGATCCCTTTTGAGTTTTTACTTTCCCACTTTCAGACACAGAGACACAGGGATGATTTTTATAAAATTTTGACTGTCACTCAGACTCATTATGAGTTCTGAGACAGAAAATGGGAAGTGCTTATCGAAAAGAAATAAGTCTTTTCTTCACTCAGGCTTAGACTAGAATTTTTCTGAACATGACCCAGGACAAGGAAAGAACAGAGTGGGAGAGTGGAGCAGCTAGGGGAATTCAGATGTCAAGTCTCCTGGACAGCAAGAGACATGTGGAGGATGTAAGTTCTGTCACATGCTAGGTTAGTTTGTTCATTTATCCCTTTCTCCATCCATCCATCCATTCATCTATCCCTTACACTGTAGAGATGTTAGGAGCAGAGAGATGCTTTGGGGCCTGAATGAGGTTTAAAGACTGTGCAAGATGGGAATTTGGGTGAACTGGAAGACACAGGCCCTGTCTTAAAGAGGTGGCCACTACTCAGCCTCAGGATCTTCTAAGCAGGAGTACAGGTCCAGCATGAATTGAATTCAGTCCAGTGTGAACTAAAGTCTCAAGAGAAGCAGGAAACCCAGCTCTTATGATAAATCTTGCAACATTCATTTATCTATCTATATATCTATTTATCTATCTATCTTTATTTTTGAGAGAGAGAGAGAGAGAAAGAGACAGTGCGAGTGGGGGAGGAACAGAGAGAGAGGGAGACACAGAATCTGCCAGGCTCCGAGCTGTCAGCACAGAGCCCAATGGGGGGCTTGAACCCATGAACCACGAGATCATGACCTGAGCTGAAGTTGGACTCTCAACCGACTGAGCCACCCAGGTGCCCTGAAATCTCCTAACTTTTAAGAGTTAACAACTATCTGAAAGTTTTAAGATCACTGTTCAGAATGGATCTGCAGTTTGAATTTGACTAGCACTTCAGGACACTCAAAACTCCACTGTCCTCCTGGACCTTTGGGGAGGCCAGAAGTGATTACGCTACAAAGTAGTGGATGGAGAGGGCCAAATGGGAAAGAAAATAATGATGGTTTCAAGGAGAGAGATTAAACTCAGCTGGGATAATCAAGGCTTCTTGACAAATCTAAGACCTGATCTCAGCTTTAAAGAATAGGTCTTGGGACACCCGGGTGGCTCAGTCAGTTAAATGCCCAACTGTTGATTTCAGCTCAGGTAATGATCTCATGGTTCATGAGTTCGAGCCCCCCATAGGGCTTTGCACTGGCAGCATGAAGCCTGCTTGGGATTCTCTCTGTCTCTGTCTCTGTCTGTCCCTCTTTTGCCACCTCTCCCCATCCCCTGAGCCTGTGTGTGCATTCTCTCTGTCTCTCTTTCTCAAAGTAAATAAATAAACTTAAAAGAAAAAAAGAATAGGTCTTGAAGACCTTACAGAATGTTATAGGTGTGATGGAAGGAGAATTAGGAACTGGGGAGAAGACATACATAAAGGCACAGAAATAAACAATCTTAAGGTGAGTGTAGAGTATTGTATGTAATCAAAATGGGAGTTTGTGTAAATCTGGAATGAGATTGAAACTAGATTATCGAGGGCTCTAAAACCAGGCTCAGACGTTAAATTTTATTAACATTCAACTGGTGGTGAAGAGGCATTGAAAGGTTTCAGAGAAGTGAAAAAGAGAAAATGTTTTTAAAAAGTTATTGGTATCTGTGTGTAGGATAATGAGAAATGGGAGAGACTATAAGAAAACTAGAGACAATTGTAGCAATGCAGGCATAAACTAGGAAGAAACAGTGGTAACGGAAAAGAGACAGATGGGGGAAGTCCTGAGAAGAAAACGTGAGCAAGACTAATTGGTGTTTAAAATATGCCAAGTCTAGGGATGCCTGGGTGACTTAGTCAGCTGAGCATCTGACTCTTGATTTTGGCTCAGGTCATGATCTCAGGGTTCGTGGGATCAAGTCCCCAGTCGGGCTCTGCACGGACAGCATGGAGCCTGCTTGGGATTCTCTCTTCCTCCTTGTCTCTCTGCCCTCCCCCCCGCCACCCCAAATAAATGAATGAATGAATGAATGAATGAATAAATAAGCCAAATCTATACCTGAGATGTTTCTACCTCTAGGTTTCTGGCCCTCCTCTAGCCAAGGGAGGTTGTGTGATGAGAGTTCCTTGGAGTGATAGTCGGAGATGGGACACCAAGTAAGGTCCATAATCTTACTAGTCTTACTAATTCATCTGTCACTGGTGCCTGTCCTGGGGACAGGAGTCCAGAATTGGTGCAAAAGTGCCAATTAGGGGTCAGGAGTCTGATGGAAAAGTGAGTGCCCTTTACTAACCATCAGAGGCCACAGATCACAGGAGCCAGGATTGCAGGGTAGATAATGCTGGGACACAATGGTTTATAGGTTTCTGTGCTTGCATTCTTGGATGCGTGAACCAGAGGTTGATTATGAAAGCACTCTATGTACTTTTTTAATGTTTCTTTTGAGGGCTTGATTAGTCAGTCAGATTTTGAATAGCAAATAACAAAGTCAAAATATACTTTGATGTGGAAAAGTATTGAATAGGATGTTCCAGAAAAAGGAGACAAAATTTATATGCATAGTCTAATATTATCTTGTTTAAAAAACTGTCCCTATTTTTTGGTCTTCTCTCTCCTGTTATTTAAAAAAAAAAATTGAGATATAATTCACATGTCATAAAGCTCACCCTCTTAAAAGTATACAATTTAGTGACTTTTAGTATATTTACAGAGCTGTGCAATGATCACACTAATTCCAGAACATTTTCAGAATGCCAATGGTTGGGTCATAAGATAATTCTGTGTCTAACTTATTGAGGAAATGCCAAACTGTTTTTCAAAGCAGCTGCACTATTTTACATTTCCACTGGCAATGTATGAAGGTTTTAATGCTCCCACGTCTTTGCCAATACTTGCTACTGTTCTTCTCTCTCTCTTTTAAAGGTTTTTTATTATAGCCATTCTAGTGGGTATGGTAATAAGTTATTGTGGTTTTGACTTCTATTTCCTTGATGGCAGTGATATTGAGCTTTTTTTTTTTTTTTTTGGATGTGCTTATTGGCTATTTGTATATCTTCTTTCAGAGGAATATCTATTCAAATCCTTTGTCTGTTTTTTGTTGGGTTGTCTCTGTGTTGTTGAGTTTTAAGTCTCCTGCCATTTTTGTTGGCTTTGCTTTTGTGCAAAAAAGGGTGGTCTTGCATGTACTGACTGCCTCTGAATCCTTTCTTATGGTGATCTGACCATTCAAACCATAATTGGTGTATTATTTTGGCTCTTTATACCAAGAATAGCAGGGCACCTGGGTGGCTCAGTTGGTTAAGCGTCCAACTTCAGCTTAAGTCATGATCTCACGGCTTATGAGTTCAAGCCCTGCATCGGGCTCCTTGCTGTCAGTGCAGACCCCGCTTCAGATCCTCTGTCCCCCTCTCTTTGCCCCTCCCCTGCTTGCACTCTCTCAAAATAATAAAATAATAATAAAGAGTATACAAAGAATAGCAGTTGGTTCCAGCTTCAGAAGTACCAGCACCAGTTAGGCAGTACCTCCTCTTTAGAGACCCCCAATTTGGAGGTTCATCCTCTGAGTTTTTGAGTTTTAATGACTTCAACCTCTTTCCTTTGCCCCCAGCTTTTGGGGTGACAGCTGCTTCCTGACACAGTTATAGTCTCTTTATTACCTCAGACTCCTCTGTTTGCTCTTTTAGTTTTCCAAGATCTGTTTAACCAATTCCACATACAGTATTAAATTCTCTCTGTGGAAACAACTGTTGTGGTTTCTGGTGTCTGATTTCCCGATTAATGTAATTGTTTATTTATTTATTTATTTATTTATTTATTTGGGAGGGAGAGAGAGAGAGAGAGAGAGTGTGTGTGTGCGTGTGTGCACGTGTGCGTGTGTACACAAGTGGGGGAAGGGCAGAGGAAGAGAAAGAGAGAATCCCGAGCGAACTCCATGCTCAGCTTGGAGACTGATGTGGGGCTCAATCTCACAACTGTGAGACCATGACCTGAGTCAAATTCAAGAGTCAGACACTCAACCAACTGACTACCCAGGCACCCCTAATTGTTTAAATTTATTGTTACTTTCCAACTCTGGTTCAAGATTCTAATTTAGCTTCTGCTGGACTAAACCTCTAGCTATTGATCAGTAGTTTTTTCACAAAGACAGTGAGTTGGTGGCTGCACCATCTTTTTTGCTAAAATAAAACATATCTCTTTAAATTTATTTTGGACAGGAATGTACCTTTTAATAAAGAGTGTCCATGTCTAACATGTTAATCAGTATTAAGTTCTCGTTAGGTACCAGAAATGGCTTTGCTTGGAGTGAAATAAGCACAGAAAGGCTAGAACCCTACTTTCAAGTGGATTTATCCCAGTGTCAGTTGTGAAGAAGACATTCCTCAAAGGACCTGATGGTTTCCCTGGCCAAGAAAAATTCTAACTTTGAGCTGTCCCCAACTGTGAGTCTAAGACCTAATAAAGGAGATTCTGGACACTGGTCATTTGCTGGCATCAGTCTTTATTGACTGATAATCCCTTTAGATCTAGTGTTTGGAAGTGTCTTTCATATGGTTGTATCCTTGAGGATCCAGTAAGATTCTCAGTATGCAAAACATTCTCCTGGACCCTTAGAAGAATGTTCAAGTTGTGATAAATACATTCACTTGGCCCTGATGGGGATTCTCATTAGCTTCACCCTGATGTTTCTGTTCATGCATAACACTGTCTCTGCAAAGACCCTCTCCCTTCCATTCCATGATATGCAGTCATATCCTTCTATAACCTGTCCCCAGCAGCTATTCCCACCCACTGGCTTGTAGTGTTAAAAACGTTATATACTTATCTCATTGCTAAATAGAGAAGGGTGGCCTAGTTTTTCCAGAGCCAAAGGCTCACTACAGTATAAATGACAAGATCATCCACTTTTCTGGAGAAGGAGAATGTATTTCAGACATCCCTGATAACCAAATTTATTCTGTATCTCACACATAGCTAACAGGGAGGGATCTCTCTGTGCATTAGGAAAGCACAGAACTTAGGACTTTCTCCTGGGAGAGACCAGCCCCACATGCACAGCCTAGAACCACTAGCACTGACCCAGCAGGTGTAGCAGGATGTCAAGGGATGAGGATCCAGGAACATGAGCAACCTTGGCTGGGGTCTCCTAGGGTCTTCTCCAGCTCCAGGACTATCTCCTGGCACCCCTACTACTTTTAGGTACAGGGGGAATTCTGGCCCCCTCTCATTGGCCCCTCCCCCTTCCCTCTGGGTTCCCTCCAGGTTTCTCCCCCAGCCCTCCTATGCATTGCCATGCCTCACTATGCCATGGTGGCCTGGAAGATGTCCCCTAGCTTTCCTTGGCTCCATAGTTTCCCTCAGAAGTGCCTTCTCTCAGCCTGAAAGTAGAGGGTCCAGGGCCAGCCTGGAGACATGGAGGTGCTGCTAAGCTCTTCAGCAAACCCTGAACTTCTGGTGGGAGGAAACTGGAAAGTGGCAGGGCAGGATCAGGGAGAGACACCGGGTCTGTGGTGTGGGCAGGTGGCAGACTGAGAAAGGGGTGATTGGAGGTGGGGATCGGGTGTGATTCCATGGCCAAGAGGAGCATTTGCTTTTAGTATTCTTTTTTCAAATTATATTAAATTCTGGTGACTTAACATATAGTATAATAATGGTTTCAGGAATAGAACTGGTGATTCATCACTTAGGTATACCACCCAGTGCTCAGCACAAGTTCCTTCCTTAATATCCATCACCCATTTAGCCCATTCCACACCCATCTCCCCTCCAGCAACCCTCAGTTTGTTCTCAATAGTTAAGAGTCTCTTATGGTTTGCTTCCCCTTCTCTCGCTCTCTTCCCCTATCTTCATCTGTTTTGTGTCTTAAATTCCACATGTGAGTGAAATCATATGATATTTGTCTCTCTCTGACTGATTTATTTTGCTTGGCATAATACACCCTAGCTCCATCCACGTCATTGCAAATGGCAAGATTTGATTCTTTTTGATGGCTAAGAGACATTCCATTGTATATATATACCACATCTTCTTCTTCTATTCATCAGTTGATGGACATTTGGACTTTTTCCATAATTCGGCTATTGTTAATAATGCTGCTATAAGCATTGGGGTGCATGTACCCCTTGCTCTGAGTATTTTAAGATGCTGTTTAAAAGGCACAATATTCATGCTCCTGCCTGGCCCTGTGCCATTCCAACCACTCACTAACTCACTGACAAGCCTCCCTCTGCGGTTCACTTCATGCTCATAGGTCCAGCAGCCTCACATGATGACTTAGCAGACCATCAGTTTTCACTGGATTTATATGGGTGGCTACCTTTGGAGTCTATCTGAAAATCTGTATGATATTATGTCATGTGACTGTGAGATGGCTTTTAGCAGCTTCTGCCCTACCTTCTGCTTGTTCCAGTAGTAGGTTCTTGGTTGAACAACTGAGAACTGTCTGGTGGGACAGAACACATACTGTGGACTCTTAATTTATCTCATCTGATCTAAGATTTGCTTTTAAAAGTGTTTGATTTGAACTATTGGGACCTCATCAAGATAAAACGCTTCTGCACAGCAAAGGAAACAATCAATAAAACTAAAAGGCAGCCTATACAATGGATGAAGATATTTGCAAATGACATATCTGATAAGCAGTTAGTATCCACAATCTGTAAAGAACTTATCAAACTCAACAGCCAAAAACCATATAATCCAGTTAAACAATGGGCAGAAGACGCGAACAGACATTTTTCTAAAGAAGAAATCCAGATGGCTAACAGACACATGAAGAGATGCTCAACATCACTCATCATTAGGGAAGTACAAATCAAAACTACAATGAGATATCACCTTACACCAGTTGAATGACTAAAATCAACAACACAGTAAACAACAGATGTTAGCCAGGATGCAGAGAAAGGGGATCCTTCTTACACTGTTGGTGGGAATGCAAACTGGTGCAGCCACTCTGGAAAACAAGTGTGGAGGTTCCTCACAAAAGTTAAAAGTAGAACTACCCCAGGATCCAGCAATTAGACTAATAGGTATTTACCCAAAGGATACAAAAATACTGATTTGAAGGGGTTCATGCACCCCAATGTTTATAGTAGCATTATCAACAGTAGCCAAATTATGGAAAGAGCCCAGTTGTCTGTCATTGACTAATGAATGGACAAAGAAGATGTGGTATCTGTATACACAAGAATGAAATTTTGCCACTTGCAATGATGTGGTTGGAGCTACAGAGTATTATGTTAAGCAAAATAAATCAGTCAGAGAGACAAATATCATAAAATTTCACTCATATGTGGAATTTAAGAAGTAAAACAGGTGAACATAGGGGAAGAGGCAAAAAAGAGAGAGTGAGACAAACCATAAAAAACTCTTACCTATAGACAGCAAACTGAGAGTTGCTGGAGGGGAGGTGGGCCTGGGATGGGCTAAATGGGTTATAGGTATTAAGGAGGGCACTTGTTGTGATGATCACTGTGTTATATGTAAGTGAGGAATCACTGAATTCTACTCCTGAAACCAATTTTACCACATATGTTGACTAAGTAGAATTTAAATAAAAAATAGAATTAAGAAAATTAAAGTATTTGATTTGAGTTGATGAAATTGTGAGACTATTCATGCCTTAAGAATTTTCAGGGCACCTGGGTGGCTCAGTCGGTTGGGGTCTGACTTTTGGTTTTGGCTTGGGTCATGATCTCACGGTTTGTGGGTTCAAGCCCCACATCAGGCTCTGTGCTGGCAGTGTGGAGCATACTTGGGATTCTCTCTCTCCTTTTCTTTGCCCCTACTCTGCTTGCTCGCTCTCTCTCTCTCTCAAAATAAATAAGCTTAAAAAAAAGAATTTAGAAAGACTGGATTTTTTAAGGAAGTAGATTTTTTTAAACCTAATTGCTTAAAGTCATAATTGAATTTCTTAGAATTTTAATATTTATCCATTTTACTTACTTGAATATCATTGTTTCAGTTCCACTTAAAAAAATCTGTTGTCTGTGTAAAATGGGTCAACTTTAGACTTAATAAGACTTATAAATGTTTATGTATATATTGTGAAATGATCTGACGTTTTATTTATTTTTTTATGTTCTGAATTTTAAAAAAACTTTTTTATTGAGTATATTTGACTTATATGTGTATTTAAGGCATACAATGTGTTAATTTGATGCACTTATATACTGCAATGTGATTGCCATTCAGTGATATTTAAAATCTTTGTCACAATACATAATTATCCTTTCTTTTTAGTGGATAGGATAATGATGTTTTAGTCTCTTAGCAAGTTTGCTGACTGTATTGCAATATTGTTGTCTGTATTCATTATACTGTGCATTGGATCTCTACATCTTATTTACTACCCATTGCAAATTTGTACCCTTAAAACAACATTGATCTTATCTCCCCCACTCCCTAAGGACATTTTAAGTTAAGGGAGTAGTTCCTCATTATTGAGTAGACTGATGTTATGGTAGAATCAACCTTTGCTCTGTGCCTTTTCATCCTGGTCAAAAACTTTCTTAATTTCTCAACATTAAAAAAAGTTAAGAAGTATTTTTTACAACTAATGTCAATATAAAGTTTTCAATTAGGTCAATAGTCCATTATATAGAAATTATAACATTAATATTATTTAAATGATATATTGAAAATAAAAAATAAGTTGCTAAGTACTTTATACACGAATCAAGGTACATAGAAGCATTCTTCCTGCAAAATTAGTGACCTTATTAAGATACTGCTCACCTTTTAACTTCTATTAGAAAATTAATGACTTGAAGTGGAGATAGCTAGAAATGTCTTAATGAGTTAACAATTTCTTACTCAATAGAAAATTCTTGATGTGTTATTTTGGTAACAAGTTTCCATATTCTTTAGGACAGTTCTGTGACTCAGATGTACTTACATTCTGAAAGCCTCATTTAATGTGGCAGGAGTTTAGCTGAATGCATATGAAGTTTGACAGTTTTCTAACTAGGGTTTCAGGCATATGAGATATTCTCTTTCATGCTGTGTACATTTTGACTTATAGTCTGATAAAATTATGTCTTCAACTATGATTGTGCATCAATTAGCCAACAGTTGTAACTGTCCCATATAAGTCTTATTTTTCTTAATAACATTTAATGTTAATAAATAATATTTCTTAATAACATTTAATTTACTCTCTTAACATTTTTAAGACATTTAAAACAAATTATAATTTATTTCATAAAATATATAACTATAAAATGCATGGCCATAGAGATTAAATTAGATTTATTATTATGAATGAATTAATTAATATGACTCTCACTTCAAAAGAGAAATGTACCTTCTATATTAAATGAAGATGATTAACCTGTAGCTACTTGAGAGCCTCTCCTTAGCAGACATTTATTACATGTCTCTGTTTACAAAAATTACTAGTGATATGAAGAAAGACATTTATTTTAAACAGAGACAAATAGGGCCCCTGGGTGGCTCAGTTGGTTGGGGGTCCTACTTTGGCTCAGGTCATGATCTTGCGGTCTGTGAGCTCGAGCCCCACGTCAGGCTCTGTGCTGACAGCTCAGAGCCTGGAGCCTGCTTTGGATTCTGTGTCCCCCTCTCTTTCTTCCCCTCCTCCACTCACACACTGTTTCTCTCTGTCTCTCAAAAATGAATAAATGTTAAAAAAATTTAAAAAAACAGAGACAGGGGCACCTGGGTGGCTCAGTCGGTTGGGCGTCCGACTTTGGCTCAGGTCACGATCTTGTGGTCCGTGAGTTCGAGCCCCGCGTTGGGCTCTGGGCTGATGGCTCAGAGCCTGGACCCTGCTTCCAATTCTGTGTCTCCCTCTCTCTCTGCCCCTCCCCCGTTTATGCTCTGTCTCTCTCTGTCTCAAAAATAAATAAACGTTAAAAAAAAAATTAAAAAAAAAACAGAGACAAATAATAAGTGTACATTAAGGATAACATCTTCAAGATAATCTAAATCAAAATCCAGTCATCTTATGTATATATAATTGCAGAGTGATTAAAAGCTCTATGTGGAAAGACCATTCATGTGGTCTAGAAAAATATTCCTTCAAGAATTAGATTTTTAAACAAGCTGTTATGTTAAAAATGAATTAATATACATGCTAAAAAATGTGAACAGTTTAAAAAGTATAGAGTGAAAAGAAAATTTTTCTTCTGTCCCAGTGTCCAGTTTCCCAGTCTTCTTGCATCAGAAGCAACTTTCTGTTACCATTTTCTCATGTGGGTTCCCAGATATATCTTATATGCACATATATCTCCTTTAAAAACCACAACAATAAAGGGGAATATAATATAAACATTGTTTTATATTTTTGCATTTTATTTTCTCCACTTATATGTCTTGGTTATTATTTTAATCAGTATATAAATATATATAACTCATTCTTTTACTGCTGTGTAGTATTTTATTACATAACTGTACCATAATTTATTTAACTCTTTTTTTTTTAGATCGAAACATTTATGTTTTGTGTTACAAAAACAAAAATAAAAAATCCAAGCAGTTAATGAAATAAACATATTTTAAGTGTCCCATCCTAGATTCTCTGTCCTAGAATTTAGTAACAAGTTCAAGCTTAGGTTGCTTCAACACTTCCAGATGCTATGAGGTCTCCATCTTATAACCATGTGTCTCTGATTTACCTCATATCAGATTGGAGAAGTTACCCTCTACATTGTCAAAATCCCAGTTATTTTCCTAGACATCTGCTTCTTCATTTTCATCTAAACCAGCCCAGTCTTCCTTGGGGAACTCCCTGAACTCGTTGTCCTCCTCCCAGAGACCTAAGTCCACCAGCTGCTTTTTCTCTGACATTGCAACCCTTCATGCCAAAAAAACCTCTCAGGCCAGTGGCAAAGTTGAAATCCTCACTTTCCCTCACCACTGCTGCCTGTAAGGAGGCCAGCTCTACCTTAAAGACATGGGATATTTAACTCTCTTTATTATATGATTTTAGGATTCTTTTTCTATTCAAGCAAAATCATCATGAACTTCCTTGTACAAGGGTCTTTGAATAGAAATGAGAGCTTAGTGGTGGAATAAAATGTTAGATGTGAAATTGTTGGGTGAAAGGGTATATGCATTTAAGTTTTGAATTATATTAATTATTTTGCTAAGTTTCTTATGTGTTGCTAAACATATAGCAGCCCCAACAGGGGCCACCTGTCATACTTCACTCTTGCCAACAGCACAGTATATTTTCAGTTTTTTTGAACTTTTCAATTTGATAAAGTAGAAGATAGTATTTCATTGATGTTTTCACTTCTATTTCTTTACCGTAAGGCTGAATATATTTTAAAGCTTTTTAAAAAAGTGTTTATTTATTTTTGAGAGAGACAGACAGAGTGTGAGCGGGGGAGGTGTAGATAGAGAGAGGGCGACACAGAATCTGAAGCAGCTTCCAGGCTCTGAGCTGTCAGCACAGAGCCCGATGGGGGGCTCAAACTCACCAACCGTGAGATCATGACCTGAGCTGAAGCTGGACACTTAACCGGCTGAACCACCCAGATGCCCCTAGGCTGAAAATATTTTAACGTGTATTAAAACCATTTGTTTCCCCCTTTTCAATTATTCATCAAATATTTATTGGCCATATACAATATGCCGTGCATTGTGCCAGGTAATGTAAAAATGAACCAAATACATCCAATCTGTGATTCATGTAACTTACTCTCTAGTAGGGAGGTAGACATGAAACAATTCAATGCAGAAACAATTATTTGATTACCATTGTGCTAAGGGTAGGGTGTCATAAGAGTGTATAACAGAGGGCCTATCCTAGTCAAGGAGGTTAAGGAGGACTTCCTGGAGAAATAAACTGAGACCGGAAGAAGTACTGGAGTTAATAGGATGCTAATAGCAACATCCCAATGTCTTGGTCCCCCTTCCCTACCTCTCCCAGATCCTAGAGAATGACTGTACCTCCTTCTTACAGCAGACTCAGGGTCACCTCACCACGAGCTGATCAGAGAACAAGATGGGAATGCAAATCTGATTCAGTCATTTTCATTATTTGATCTGGTAAAACATTTGGTGGTCATTGTTACTGCTGAAATGTTCAGCAATATTACTGCTGAAATCAGTGATGAGATTTTGTTTTAAAATATGTTAATTTTAGCTCTTCCTCTCGGTCCCATATTGAACTCGAGTTGGAAGAGGCGAGTCCGGTCTCAAAATGGAGGTAAAACCGCCGCCCGGTCGCCCCCAGCCCGACTCTGGCCGTTGCCGCCGCCGCTGGAGGGGAGGTGGGCCATGATCCAAAGGAACCAGAACAGTTGAGAAAACTGTTTATTGGTGGTTTGAGCTTTGAAACTACAGATGATAGTTTAAGAGAACATTGTGAAAAATGGGGCACACTTACAGATTGTGTGGTGATGAGAGACCCCCAAACAAAACGTTCCAGGGGTTTTGGTTTTGTGACTTACTCTTGTGTGGAGGAGGTGGATGCAGCAATGTGTGCTCGACCACACAAGGTTGATGGGCGTGTAGTGGAACCAAAGAGAGCTGTTTCTAGAGAGGATTCTGTAAAGCCTGGTGCCCATCTAACTGTGAAGAAAATTTTTGTTGGTGGTATTAAAGAAGATACAGAAGAATATAATTTGAGAGACTACTTTGAAAAGTATGGCAAGATTGAAACCATAGAAGTTATGGAGGACAGGCAGAGTGGAAAAAAGAGAGGATTTGCTTTTGTAACTTTTGATGATCATGATACAGTGATAAAATTGTTCAGAAATACCACACAATTAATGGGCATAATTGTGAAGTGAAAAAGGCCCTTTCTAAACAAGAAATGCAGTCTGCTGGATCGCAAAGAGGTTGTGGAGGTGGATCTGGCAACTTTATGGGTCGTGGAGGAAACTTTGGAGGTGGTGGTAACTTTGGCCGCGGTGGAAACTTTGGTGGAAGAGGAGGCTATGGTGGTGGAGGTGGTGGCAGCAGAGGTAGTTATGGAGGAGGTGATGGTGGATATAATGGATTTGGAGGTGATGGTGGCAACTGTGGTGGTGGTCCTGGTTATAGTAGTAGAGGAGGCTATGGTGGAGGTGGACCAGGATATGGAAACCAAGGAGGTTGATATGGTGGCGGTGGTGGAGGATATGATGGTTACAATGAAGGAGGAAATTTTGGAGGTAACTATGGTGGTGGTGGGAACTATAATGATTTTGGAAATTATAGTGGACAACAGCAATCAAATTATGGACCCATGAAGGGGGGCAGTTTTGGTGGAAGAAGCTCGGGCAGTCCCTATGGTGGTGGTTATGGATCTGGTGGTGGAAGTGGTGGATATGGTAGCAGAAGGTTCTAAAAATTTTCAGAAGAAAAGGGCTACAGTTCTTAGCAGGAGAGAGAGCGAGGAGTTGTCAGGAAAGCTGCAGGTTACTTTGAGACAGTTGTCCCAAATGCATTAGAGGAACTGTAAAAATCTGCCACAGAAGGAACGATGATCCATAGTCGGAAAAGTTACCGCAGCTTAAACAGGAAACCCTTCTTGTTCAGGACCGTCATAGCCACAGTTTGCAAAAAGTACAGCTATTGATTAATGCAATGTAGTGTCAATTAGATGTACATTCCCGAGGTCTTTTATCTGTTGTAGCTTTGTCTTTTTCTTTTTCTTTTCATTACATCAGGTACATTGCCCTGTAAATTGTGGTAGTGGTACCAGGAATAAAAAATTAAGGAATTTTTAACTTTTCAAAAAAAATATGTTAATTTTAATATCCTGTTTGTTAATTTGCCAAAGATCAAGAGATAAATAAATTGAGTTCATCCGGACTATTTGATAAAATGACAAGTTTTTCTTCCCTCCAAATCTTACATTCTTTTTCCTTTGACTGTCAAAAATCAGATGCTTTCACCTGACCTTAATGTTTTATGACAGTTGCAAAATCATGGAAGTTTGCTGAAGATATCTTTTTTCAGTTATAGCCCTTTAAAACATTGAGACCTTGGTCAACTAATCTTCAACAAAACAGGAAAGAATATCCAACAGAAAAAAGACAGTCTCTTCAACAAATGGTGGTGGGTAGGGGCACCTGGGTGGCTCAGTCGGTTAAGCATCCGACTTTGGCTCAGGTCATGATCTCACGGTCCGTGAGTTCAAGTCCCGCATCGGGCTCTGTGCTGACCGTTCAGAGCCTGGAGCCTGTTTCAGATTCTGTGTCTCCCTCTCTCTGACCCTCCCCCATTCATGGGCACAGGCAGTAATCTCTTTCACCTTGGCTGGAGCAACTTCTTACTAGACATATCGTCAGAGGCAAGGGAAACAAAAGCAAAAATGAACTACTGGGACTTCATCAAGATAAAATTCCTCTGCACAGCAAAGGACAAAAGCAATAAAACTAAAAGGCAGCCTATGGAATGGGAGAAGGTATTTACATATGGCATATCTTATAAAGGGTTAGTATCCAAAATCTATAAAGAACTTATCAAGCTCAACACCCACAAAACAAATAACCCAGTTAAGAAATGGGTAGAAGACATGAATAGACATTTTTCCAAAGAAGACATCTAGATGGCTAACAGACACATGAAAAGAGCTCCACATCACTCATCATCAGGGAAATGCAAATCAAAACTACGATGAGATACCACCTCACACCTGTTAGAATGGCTAAAATTAACACAAGAAACAACAGATGTTGGTGAGGATGTGGAGAAAGGAGGACACTCTACACTGTTGGTGGGAATGCAAACTGGTACAGACACTCTGAAAATCAATATGGAGATTCCTCAAAAGTTAAAAACAAAACTATCCTATGACCCAGCAATTGCACTACTAGGTATTTACCCAAAGGGTACAAAAATAGAGATTCGAAGGCGTGCATACACCCTGTTGTTTATAGCAGTATTATCAACAGTTGCCAAACTATGGAAAGAACCCAAATGTCCATCGACAGATGAATGGATAAAGAAGATGTGGTATATATATATATATATAATGGAATATTACTCAGCCATCAAAAAGAATGAAATCTTGCCATTTGCAACAACGTGGATGGAGCTAGGGTGTATTATGCTAAGTGAAATAAGTCAGTCAGAGAGAGACAAATACCATATGATTTCACTCATGTGGAATTTAACAAACAAAAGAGATAAACATATGGGAGGGGGAAAAAGGGAGAGGAAGGGAAACCATAAGAGATTTTTAACTTTAGGAAACAAACTGAAGGTTGATAGAGGGAGGTGGGTGATGGGTGTTAAGGAGGGTACTTGTTATGATGAGCACTGGGTGTTTTATTAAATGATGAACCACTGAATTCTACTCCTAAAACCAATATTGCACTGTATATTAACTAACTAGAATTTAAATAAAAAATTTGAAAAAAGAAAAAAATACTGAGATCTTGAGTGCAAAATTTCATATTTGCATTATAGAGAAATGAGAGCAGGAAGACATTTTTTAATTAAAAAAAAAAGAATGAAATTGACAGTTAGCAAATAACTTGGGGAAAGAATTCTGAGAAGTCATGTGACCTTAACCTAGCCCTCATCATGTCACCTTGTAATCATATCATCATGTTCTAATTCTGTCTGACACCATCTGAGGATTGCATTGTGTAGTTAAAAAGATTTGGGTTTCTCCCCAATCTGAACCATTGGTACTGTAAGATCCATGTGGTTATGACTAGTATATTAACTTCTTGAAGACTAGTTGGTTTGGCTTTTGTGGGATGTTAATGGCTACTTTGATAGCTACATGGGGTGCTCAACCTTTCTTTACAGTTACCTTGGAAAATCACATCTGTATTTTTGTTTGCTGATTTGTTTATTGTAATTATTTTTTATTTTTATCAAAGCAATCATCCACATAATTAAAAATAAATAGTATTACCTCAATTTTCTGCAACTCTTATTCCTAACTTCCTAAAACTACCCACTATTTAGTATTTTAACTGTTTTTCCAAATATTTGCCTCTGTGTTTCTAAATGTGGAATTTATACTGCTTTATCTTGATTTAATAATTTTAGATAGTATATTATATATGTCCTGTTATGGTAGATGTGGATTTAACAGTTTAGTACTCAGAGTATCAGGCTGCACCCTCCTTCCTCTGCATACCCCCACCATAAAAAAATCCAAAACAATTAGAATGCTTTCAAGTGAGGATTACAGAAAACCCTGACTCTACTGGCTTAAAAAAGACATTTATTATTTCTATTTAACAGAAATCTAAACACAGTGTCTCTCAAAGCTGCATAATTCAGTGCATCATCAAAACATGAGTACTTCTGAGCTTTGTTTTCCTATCGTTGGGGTGTTGACTTTGTCTTTAAGTTGCCCTCATGATTGCTGAATGGTGGTAGCAAATTTAGTTGTCTTTAACATATATTCACAGAAAGAAGAGGAGACTGACTCTTCCTTGCACTTCTGTTTAAGAAGCCCTTCAACTAACTGACTTGGATCTAAGTCTCTTCCTAAAACTATCACAACTGAAGAGATGGATGGGATTATCATGATTGGGACTAACTAAATTTACCTTTTGGGTGTGGTATTGGGATCAACCTCTCCTAAAGAATGTTGCCAGAAAGAAAATTGTAGATACCTGAACAAAACCTAGGTAGAAGGGGCAGCTGGGTGGCTGTTGGCTAAACATTTAACTCTTGGTTTCAGCTCAGGTCATGATCTCATGGTTTGTGAGTTTGAGCCCCAGTCAGACTCTGTGCCTACGGCAGGGAGCCTACTTGCAATTCTCTCCCCCACTCTCTCCCCTCTCTCTTTGCCCCTCCCCCACTTGCTGTCTCTGTCTCTCTCAAAATAAATAAACAAACGTAACAACAACAACAAAAAACCTAAGTGGAAGAAGGTGGGACAGGGAAGGAAGGAATATTGGGTAGACAGCAGCACTCCACCATCATAATAGAATTATAATTTTTGGTTCAATAATTGGATAGCATCATACTATGCAAATATTGTTTACTCCTGAGCCAAATAATGTATTATGATTTAACTTCTTTGCGTTTAGAGGTCTTGTGCTTGTTCTTCCTGGAGTTGATGATTGTAACATTTGCTTTATGCTTGTGTACCTTTCAGTACTTATCCTTAATTTTTTCCATGAGATTTGTCAAACTCCTCTCAATAATTTCTCCAAAGCTAGGCAAGTCACATAGTTTATTAACTTTGTTTTTTCTGGGAACTTTCCTCCCAGAGTCCTCTTGACTGGTTCTCTGTGTTGGCTGTCATCCTGCAACTATTCTTTGACTCATTCCTAAAGTAGACACCCTGGTTTTTAGAAACCATGATTTTTCTGTTTCTTGATTTATTTACTTATTTTGCTGGACACATTTTAATTTTCTAATAAAGGAAGTAAACTTGTTACCCTTTGTATGTCTGTAAATGCTTTTTAGTCCACTCTAAAGCCTAGCCAGGTGGAAATTCTAAGTTGATTATAAGTTGCAAGACATATCTTTCAAAAACTTTAAGACTTCTGATCTTTTGTCTTCTGTCATCTAAGGTCATTATTGAGAAGATCAACACCATTCTCATTTCTGAACATTTGTATGTGACCTTTATTCTCTCTTCTGAAGATTTAAAGGATTTTCATGTTATCCCCAGTAGTCACTACTTATGTGATGCTGTCCTTGGAATGGGGCTTTTGAAATTAATGGTGTTGGTCACTTGGCCAAGTCCTTTTAGGCTACAGACTTCTGTCCTCAGCACCACTAGTTGTCTTGAATTATTTGTTAGATTATCACTCTTTCATTTGGTCTTTTTTCCTCTTCCTGGTACTCAGAACTATCAGATGTTCCATAATCAGGACTGATTATTCAATTTTCTTATCTTTTGTAACTTTCTCCTATTCCCCTGCTTTCTTCTTCTCTACTTTCTGGAAAGACTTTATTTTCTGACCCTTCTATTTAAAATTTTTTTTTTAGCATTTATTTATTTTTGAGACAGAGACAGAGCATGAACAGGGGAGGGTCAGAGAGAGAGGGAGACACAGAATCTGAAACAGGCTCCAGGCTCTGAACTATCAGCACAGAGCCCCACACGGGGCTCGAACTCACGGACTGTGAGATCACGACCTGAGCTGAAGTTGGACGCTTAACCGACTGAGCCACCCAGGCACCCCTCTAATCCTTCTATTTAATTAGAAAGTTTTTAGTGTATAGATTTTTTTTTTTTAAGAGAGAGAGAGAGAGAGAGAGAGAGAGAAAGTGTGTGTGAGTGGGGGGAGGGGACAGAGAGAGAATCTTAAGCAGGCTCCATGCTCCGTGTGAAGCCTGATGCGGGGCTCAGTCCTACAACCCTGGGATCATGACCTGAGCTGAAATCAAAAGTGAGACACTCAACCAACTGAGCTACCCAGATGCCCCTAGTATACAAATGTTTAATTTCCAAGAGGTCTTTCCTGTTCTTGGATTATCTGTTTTCCTTGTACCTGTTCTTTTTTTCAGGCTACTCTTCTCTTATTTCTCTGAAGCTATTCTTTATAAGTTTTTATCTCTTCTTTGTATTGTGTCCTCCTTTTCCCTCCCACTCCTCAAAAATTTTAAGTTTTCTTTCTCCCTTTCTTTTCATATTATTTGCTTGTTTGGGTCTTTCTAAAACATGTTGCTGTTTTCCAGAAACATCTGATGAATCTTAGGCATTCATTATATTTAAGGGTGGAGCCCTAAACTGTTGGTTGGCTGTCTGTGTGTAGCCACTTCTTCTATGAGGTCTTTCATAATTCCTCTAACGTATGTGATTTTTTTTACCCTTTTAATCCCCAAAGCATTTTGAGTCTTTCCTATTGCATTCATATTCTGCTTTACATCAGTTTCCTCTAAACTAGCCTTGTAAATGTAAACTCTCCTGTGAGATATGGATTCATTCCCCTGGGATAATGACTTCAACCGAGGCTGGATAACCCTGGAGCATTTTGTGTTTCTTCCATTTCACTGTCAGTGCTGCTTATCACTGTCCATTCAGGGACATGGTTGGAATTCCTGCATTATCCTTGCATAATCTGGTAAAAACAAGTATAGAATAGTTTGGTAAATTTACTAAATAAAAGTTACAGGTATTTTCTTTTTGCATTTTCATTGATCTGTGGGCAGGGCAGTTATCCTCTAAGTCCTTGGCTTTGCCATAATCAGGGAGCAGCAAATGACACTCCAAGAAGCCACAAAAGAAGGATTGCTAAGAACTAGAGTGATTCTTATGCAAACATTGTATCAAATTGGACTGTATAATATATGCCTCTCAACTCAAGACAAAAATACAATCAGAAAAAGTGTTTCTTTGAAGGATGATGGGGGGCACCTGGGTGGGTCAGTCGGTTAAGCGTCCTACTTTGGCTCAGGTCGTGATCTCGCAATTCGTGAGTTCGAGCCCCACATCAGGCTCTGTGCTCTGTGCTGACAGCTCAGAGCCTGGAGACTGCTTCACACTCTGTGTCTCCCTCTCTCTGCCCCTTCCCCGCTCATACTCTGTCTCTCAAAAATGAATAAATGTTGAAAAAAAATTAAAAAAAAAAGAGTGGGATGCTTCACCTACTAAGACACCCAGGCACCCCTGTTCTTGAAGGATGATGAAGAGCTTCTAAGCAATATAGTGCTTTCCAGCAACAGTTTTGATTAAAGAAAAAATGTTTCAAAGTGAATATGTTTTTCTCAACTTCTTTAGCAATAGTCATTGTTCACTTGGTTATTAAGAAAATATATAAAGTATATATTTTAAAGAAGATAAGAATGATTTTAGTACTAATAGATTAAATACTGAACTTCTCTGTTAAGGACTAGAAAGAATATTTACCTTGAAATATTGTTTATATAATTATATATCATGAAACAATGGTTGGTGGGAAAATTAATTATGTTTTTAAAAAAATTGGATCAATTGATATAATAGTTGATAGAAAGCTTGCTAAGAGGATGGAGGGATGGCTAAATGGGCAAGGGGCATTAAGGAGGACACTTGTTGTATGAGCACTGGGTGTTATATGTAGGGGATGAATCACTGGAACCTAGTCCTGAAACCATTATTGCACTATATGCTAACTAACTTGGATGTATATTAAAAAAAAAAAAAAAAAAAAGAAAGAAAAGAAAGCTTGCTAAGATTTTCTGAAAGAGGAAAAGGTAAATTTTGTTGATGGTGAACAGTTCAAGATTTGCTTCCCTTTGCAGTGGAAAAAAAAAATTGACTCTGACCATTTTCCTGAATCTTAAAGTTCATTGCTTAATTAATTCCCTGAAAACTGTAGTGTGTGAGTATGTATGTTTATGTGCCTGTGTGTATACTTGGCAAGGTTGAGGTGATAAATGGAGACGAAAACAGTGATTTATCTCAGAGAAGCCTTACCTTACTTTGATAACTCAAAATGGGGAAATAATGACAAAAATAAAAGTAGATGTGCATTCAGGATAATCTTACATGTGTTCAAGTGATGGTCAAGAAAGTGTGGCAGTTTTTTTTTTTTTTTTTTTTAACGTTTATTTATTTTTGAGACAGAGAGAGACAGAGCATGAACGGGGGAGGGTCAGAGAGAGAGGGAGACACAGAATCTGAAACAGGCTCCAGGCTCTGAGCTGTCAGCACAGAGCCCGACGCGGGTCTTGAACTCACGGACCGCGAGATCATGACCCGAGCAGAAGTTGGACACTCAACCGACTGAGCCACCCAGGCGCCCCGAAAGTGTGGCAGTTTTTAAAAATTGGCTGCAATTTCTTTGACACCCCTACTATTGAGAGAGTACATTTCCCCTTCCTTTGAATCTCAGCTGGCTTGTGACTCACTTAACCAATAGATGCAGCAGAAGTGATGCTGTGTCACTTCTGAAGCTAGGCCAGAGAAGTGATGTAGATTCAGGTTTTGGAACCCTGAACCACCATGTAAGTTCCCATGCTGCCATGATGGCAGAAAATCTAGGTCACACGAGATGCCATGTGTAGCTGCTCAGCACCAGCTAAGATCTGACAGGCAGCATCACCAGCCAGACATGTCAGTGATTATACCTCTAGGTAACTAGCACTTCTTTCCCTCCCATGCCAGAAAGTCAGTCCTAGCTGTTGAATCTTCCTATCTAAGACATGAAATACCATGGAAGCAGAGGCAAGTCTTATTCACTGTGCCCTGTTGTAATTCCTGACTCACAGAATTCATCAGGATAATAAAATGGTTGTTTTAAGGTGCTAACTTATGGAGTAATTTGCTACATGGCAATAGTGAATAAAATAGAAGGGATCAAAGGGAGTAGATTCATTAGATTCCATGGGAAGAAAACTAGGTTAAGAGATGACTATTGAGTGGAAGCAAAATTTCTTTCTTTTTAATTAATTATTATTATTTTTTTTAAAGTTTATTTTTGAGAGAGAGACACAGACACATACACACAGAGCATGAGCAGGGGAGGGGCAGAGAGAGAGGGAGACACAGAATCTGAAGCAGGCTCCAGGCTCTGAGCTGTCAGCACAGAGACTGATGTGGGGCTCGAACTTACGAACCATAAGATTATGACCTGATGATCAAAGTCTGATGCTCATCCGACTGAGCCACCCAGGCACCCCTAGTAGAAGCAAATTTCTAAACACACGGATAAGCCATGAGCAAGGCTTCATGTGGTGGTCCTTAATTCTGTTGATACCACCCTGGGAACTCTCCTTCATGCATATTACTTTAACAGCAACCACAAGAATTGCACAAGAGTTAAAATACTAATGTTCTCTTTTTCTGTCCAGTCTTTCATGAGTTGCTCCAGCTTTAATGGAATGTTGCTGGGTGGTGTAGTTACCCTTTCTTAGAGCTGTTGGTTACATCTGAAACAGTGTTTTTAATACTGACAATGAAGTTATATTAAGAACATTAGTAAATGGAATCATATCAAACATTAGGAAGTTAAGTTCACACATGTAGGACTCCACACTGTACAACTCACTTATCTAATTTACAAATAATGTCACTTAACTCTTATAGGTGGGTAGTTAAGCTCATGGGCACACTCAGTCTGGGCTGTCACCCAGCATTTCCTGAGATGCCCAGCAAGCAGCAAATCTTGTAATTCAGAATTTTCTTTCAAGTTCACTCCATTGGTTTTTTTTAATTTAAGTAATCTCTATACCCAATCTGGGAATTTGAACTCACAACCTCAAGGTCAAGAGTCATGTGCTTTTCTTCCTGGGCCATCCAGGTGCCCCAAGTTCACTCCCTTAGAACCATCATTTCCCTTTACTGTTGCTCCTGACTCTGCTGTTTTTGTTTTTGTTTGTTTGTTTGTTTTTTGGCTGTGAACATTTTTACCTCTTACTTCCATTGAAGATACAGATGGAGCAGTAGGCATCAACTCACTAAATTATTCTCCATACATCTTTCTGGGGTTGCCGAGCTATGGGTACACAAACTATTTTGTTGTTGATGGAGGAGAGGACACCTGATCTTTTTGCAGATGGTTGCCAACTTGTTTATCCTTTTCTTTTATTGCTTTTTCTCCAGAGAGGTACTTTCTGTTTCCATTGGTTTTTGTTGTTTTTTTTTTTTTTTTTTTTTTTTTTTTTTTTTTTGTGGACCCCTGTTTTCCAGGACTCTCTTATTACATGCATATATTGTACTGAGGGCAAATAAGAATTGAGGTGGGTTAATACTTAGTCATAACTTAGATGTGTTAACATTTAACTTTCTTTTTTTCCCCCTCTATACTTAACCTATGTTGTTCATGAGTCCTTGTTTCCTCTAATAGTAGAAAACACTTGTAATAGGATCTATAAATGGAAGTTTAAGCTGGGATCTTAAAATGACAAATGCCAGATGGCAGAGTGGATTGTGAGATCACAGAATAGAATTTGTAAAATTTGAAGGAAGTTTCTAAACCTTTCTCATATTGAAGTTCTAAAGGATAGCATTGGAAATGGGAAGAAGGGATTGACAGAGGATGTTTTTGAACAGAGCTCTGTTGTAAGCTTTCTGTACCTCGTTTTCCCTCATCTCAAATCTGGAGAGAAGAGTTTCTCAGAAATCTTGATACATGATTCATGCAGTTTGGTGGGAGGAGGGTGGCAGTGTGGACTGGTGTCTGACTTCTGACTGAAAAATGTAAAAGGCAGGAATGTGGACTATCCAGCTGATCCAAGGTGGGAGCAAAGGATGCGTGTGTGTTTACTCCATCAGATACAGTCATTGGGAGAAAGAACAGACCTGGGGCTCTTTTAAATCTTGTCTAAGCCTGGACTGAGTGATAGGAACCCAAGGGAGAGAACGGATGGTGGAATGCTGAGGTGGAGCAGCTAGGCAAAGGAAAATGTATTCACCAGGACTAGAAATGAAGTTGAATATTCCCAGTGAGGATTTCTGAAGGGGCTCACAAAAGGTACTATAAGTTAGAGCCAGCTTTGGACATCTGTCAGACCAGAGGGCAAGGACCATGGATAGTCTTGATCAAGTACTAACTTTCCTGTTCTCCTTCCCTGCTCCTCTTTCCCTTTCTCCTCCTCCTGCTTTGACCTTTGATGAGTCAGAAAACACAGCTAGCAAGGTAGCAAGATAGGGGTAGAAACCTATGTTGGGGAAATAGCATCATGTTCTATTCTTTGGGGCTACCTATAAAGCCCCAGTTGAAAGAGGGGAAAGTTGAATTGTTAAATCAAATTAAATTGATAATTACTTGAGATTGCTTTTATTACCAGATTACTTTTTTTTTCCTGAATTGATATTTTGTTTGCAACTTGATGTAACCATTTGGGCTTTTTGTTATGTAAGAATGACCAGAAAAATTCTGGGACTGCCTGAATTTCATCCAGGGTAAAAGGAAGGAACCAAGGAGCAGACTATGTATGTGAACGCTCCTCTTCCCCCAACCTAGAAAGGTCTTTAATCCTTCTTGTGGGGCTAAAATTCTGCCCTTCCTTATTTTCTAAATGGCACTGTTGTTATAAACTCTAAAAGAAAAAAAAAGTCTTTTGGGCTTTGGCTGATATCTTGCCAGTCAAATCTTGTTGCAATTCAAAACAAAACCATTACTGTACCTTATCAAGCACTTGCAACTTAGTCCCTTTGCTTTTTTTTTTTTTCTAAAAAGACAAAATGTTTTATTTTAAAACATTGGAAAACCATTGAAAGACACATGTCCATTATATAACTGTGAACGTGAAATATTTGGAAACTGTAAATTCTCTAAAATGTGGTAGGCACTTCTAAAGAGCTAAATACTGCAAATTATTCTACTGTATGTCTTCTCTAATATCAACAATACTTGATATGATGAAAAATACCAAGAAGACCCAACTAAATATTCAAAGTCACCATCTTAAGTTCAATGTAATTACACAAGTGAAAGTTTTGTCCAAGATGTTCCTGACATGGGAAGCTTCTAGATGAATTTCAGAAATGTTAACAAAAGTATCTTCGTTTTCTGCCTCTGAATGTTTGAATACTGTTGTATGGTTGGTTAAAATCCACTACAGATATGGGTTCAAGGCCAGCCCAAGGGTCTTCAAGCATCGAAGGCTTGAAATAACTTTCCCACTCATTAGACATTCTTTTTTCTCCACCACACACTGATCCAAAGGGTGTAGATGTCCTTGAAGAACCCTCGGGGTGGGTTTCCTGCTGCCCTGGGGAATATCCGAATTGCAACCCCACGGGTGACTTGGAGTAGGAGCCAGAATAGCTACCAGGGTACTGAGACCCAAATCACCCCTCTTTCCTTCTACTCCAGGAAGCTGCTGCCCTGTGGTGGAGATTGGCTGCTCCTGTAGGCCTAGACCCGGCCCAAACCACAGGCAGCGTGTGGCACACAGTCCCCCACCATCACAAGAGGAGGGTAGCTGTGGTCGCCTACGCCCGGGTACCCCGGAAGCTGCTTCCCTTAGTCCCTTTGCTTTTGCTTTGAAACAGTTGTGTCTTCTGTGAACTGATGAAGAGACTCAGTTGGCCTCTTTCTTCTAGGCTATATGTAGGGAGCTTCAGGGAAACCAGGAATTACTAAAGGTTATGAGACCAAAACTGCATCAGTTCAATATTTTAAAAATATGATCCTGACACGTGCCAGTTATTAGGCAGGCCTATGGCATATATTTCCACTTGTCTCCATTTGGCTTATAATGTCAAGGAAGGGTATGGCATTCATAAAGTTGTCTCTGAGCTGTACAAACAACTGTGGAAATATCAGCTGACTCCATTTCAGCAATTGTAGTGACTAGGGAGGAATTAATGCTTCCCTGACTTTATGGAGTTGTGAGACCTTGGTTGGTGGAGCAGAATAGAATAGAATAGAATAGAATAAAATAAAATAAAATAAAATAAAATAAAATAAAATAAAATAAAAATAAAATAAAAGTAAGTAAAATCAAAGCCAAATGATACTAGAGGAGATGCTGGAGGAAGACATTTATTGTCAATCAATATGGCATCTGAACTTGGAACACTGCACGTAAGAGTCTTCATTATCTCAGTTATGGTTCCAGGAGCCAGGAGCTCTTTTTTATTCAGATCCTACTCTTGTGGTAAAAGAAAGAGAGAAAGAAAGAAAGAAAGAAAGAAAGAAAGAAAGAAAGAAAGAAAAGGAAGAAAGAAAGAGAAAAGAGATGAGTGAAGTTTAGGTGCAGATAGAACAGTGTCTCAACAGTTTGGGGCTGCGGCTCCTCAAGGAACATGGAACAAAATGGTTCAACCAGCATTGTGGAACTAACTGTATGTACAATTACACACATAATAGTATTTAATACTATTGTTGAACATGGAGTGACATTTTAATGGTACAAAACTGGGAAAGTCTTATTGGTCATGCTCCTTGAAAGATCTTTGATAATTTGTACCATTCTTTCAGACTGTTTACTTGGACAACAGTTACCTATCCATTACTTCTTTAATCTCAAGTTGGTATAAACATAGATGTTGTAGGAACAATTTTGTGCTTCAGTGAAAAACTATGCACTATCTAGGGGACACCCTTCTATGTTATCTGATTCTGATTCTATGGGGGCTTTACAGTTCTGTAAATTGTAGATAACTGATAGTCATGTAAAAAAAAATTCTTGTCTATAGACATGCAAATTCTGTCCTGTGTAGTAGAGGTTCAATTGACTATCCTCCACTGTGGAAGAAGCTAGTTTTGCCTTCATTTGCGCATTCATTTCCCATTTCCTTACTCCATGAAAATTTGTGCTTTTTTGACTTCTGCTTTGATTGGTTGTAAATCCTCCTCAGTTTCCTCATTAAATTAAATAAAATCTTTAATACACATTCATCTTTGTATCTATGAAAGTTATGATTTTATCTTTTTTTTGAAAATTATATTTAACCATGAATTGTCAAAATATTATCTCGTAATCCATGTGTTGCTAACCAATGTCATGACTCTGTGATTACTGTAGCAGAGGTTTGATACAGAACTATAAGTTTTTTGTTTTTTTTTTTTTTTTAATTTTTTCAACATTTTTAATTTATTTTTGGGACAGAGAGAGACAGAGCATGAACGGGGGAGGGTCAGAGAGAGAGGGAGACACAGAATCGGAAACAGGCTCCAGGCTCCGAGCCATCCGCCCAGAGCCTGACGCGGGGCTCGAACTCACGGACCGCAAGATCGTGACCTGGCTGAAGTTGGACGCTTAACCGACTGCGCCACCCAGGCGCCCCAGAACTATAAGTTTTTAATCAAAATTTATTGGTCATTTGTCTTGGAAAATCAGTGGCTTTGGTGATTATGTTGTGCAGCCTGTTATTTATGGGCAACAGGGCAAAGAATGTGCAGGTCTGGGGCAAGAGAATTCCTATGACTGCAAAACTACTATGGGATAGGGGCACCTGGGTGGCTCAGATGGTTGAGTGTTTGACTCTTGATTTTGGCTCAGATCATGATCTCATGGTTCCTGGGATTGAGCCTGCATCAGGCTCTGGGCTAACAACACTGAGACTACTTGAGATTCTCTTTCCCTCTTTTTGCCCCTCCCCTACTCATGGTCTCTCTCTCTCCCTCTCAAAATAAATAAGTAAACATGAAAAAAAAAAAAAAAACTATTATAGGATCCCTCAGCCACTTCCTCTGCTCACTGTCCCATTACTGAACCAGGGGACAACAGGAGCACAAAAGAACCAAAATATCAACATCAAATTGCAACAGGCAAAGGCTACCTGTACCTCCCTGTGCTCCGGGACATCCAGAATGAGTTCCCTTCTGGTAATATCAATAGAGATCATCTCCTAGAGGCTTAGGGAAATGTAAAGACCAGTTTCTATATTTAACTAGAAGACTTGTGATGTTTTTTGATGGCAAATTAAAAAGAATCAGAGTGGTTTCTTGGCATGAAAATCTTCTCTCAATACACACTATTGTTATAGCAGCAAGTCATGAAAAAGGCCTGATACAGGTTGACATCCATGACCTTGTCAACATTGATGGGAACTTGTGTGGAAACCAACTTTTGTCTTCTTTGAAGTCTGAAGTTTTGAGTAGACTCTAGCTGCTTTGCTAAGGCCCTGATGCTGATTAGTTCTGATCTCTATCCTTTAAGATTCTCTTAGCAATTTGGCTGCTGTATTAAGAGTTGCAAGGGACATGTTTTACCGGTCCTCACAAATAGGGTGAAGTACTTGGCTTTACAGTTTCTGACACAAAAGAAAACAATGCCAACGAAAGTGAAACACTATCACTTATTGAAGTAAAAGCATAGTCTAAGGGAGTATGTTTTTCCTATCCGGCTGGTCTTACCGAATCACTCTGCCCAAGTCCACTTTTGATACTTGATATTTGGTCATTCCCCAGACAGGAAGGGAGAAAGTGTGCATTATCTAATTAGACTTTAAAGTCTAATTAGAGCAAAGGTGTCATATGAGTCTGGTACGTTTCTCTGGGCACTTTTTGGTGATAGGAACAGAGTTATTCCCATGTAACCTTGATAATAGCTGTTTAGATAATTGTTGCACAGTTGCCTCAGATGAAACACATTCACATTTGAAGTTAGGAGTGGAAGCCACTTTGCAAGAGCCTTGCATTTACTTTCTGCTATAGGTCTGAATTTCAGTAAACTGTTTCCTAAATTTATATAATTGGGATCATAGCTAAGGCTTCAACTTTGGAGATAGCTTTGTTCACTAGAGCATGAAAAGTGCAGGATATTTCTTGTAAATCAGGACTTTTAAGGTATAGTAAAGTGACCTGTCACAAGTGTGTGGCATGATTCCCATTCTGTAAAATCTGCAAGGTTCAGTCTTACAATATCATAGTTAATTTTAATTTATGCTTTCTCTGTTTCTTTTTAAAATGCCTATAAAATGTGATTATAGTGCTTTTTTGCATTTCCCTGAACTTGGAGAATTAGTGTGAGCTCATTAAAATTTCACATGGATTGGGGTACTTGGGTGGCTCAGTCAGTTAAGCGTCCGACTTCAGCTCAGGTCATGATCTCATACTCCATGAGTTCGAGCCTCATGTCATGCTCTGTGCTGACAGCTCAGAGCCTGGAGCCTGCTTCAGATTCTGTTCCCCCCCTCTCTCTGCCCCTCCTGGCTCGCAGTCTGTCTTTTTGTCTCAAAATAAAAAAAATAAAGACATAAAAAAATTAAAAATTTCATGTGGCTTATTGCCCTCTATTGAGGCTTTATATCACTGTCCCTGAATTTTATTTTTTTTTTTTTATTTTATTTTTTTTTTTTAATTTTTTTTCAACGTTTTTTATTTATTTTTGGGACAGAGAGAGACAGAGCATGAACGGGGGAGGGGCAGAGAGAGAGGGAGACACAGAATCGGAAACAGGCTCCAGGCTCCGAGCCATCAGCCCAGAGCCTGACGCGGGGCTCGAACTCACAGACCGCGAGATCGTGACCTGGCTGAAGTCGGACGCTTAACCGACTGCGCCACCCAGGCGCCCCAGTCCCTGAATTTTAAAAAGCAGGTGTGTGTGTGTGTGGGGGGTGTGGGTGGGGGGTACCATCCCATTCTGTTCCCTGTGTATCTATAAATATTAAAAAGATTTTTGCTTTCTTGATACTCAGATGTTTTCAATTCAAATGACTGTTCTGTCATTTAAAAGACAGCCTAAATATCTGCTGTTTTTTTTTATTCTTAATGGTGAATCACAATTATCCATCCAAGGGGTGCCTTGTTGGCTCATTAGTTAGAGCATGTGACTCTTGATCTCAGAGTTGTGAGTTCAAACTACACATTGGACATAGAGATTACTTTAAAAAAAAAAAAAGCTTATGCACAATTACCCATCCAAATGAAATATAATATTTTCCAAGGTAGTGAATAATTTGTTAGTTCCTTAAGACATTATTTTAAGGAGATAATAAGGTGTTGTGTGTGTTGCTGCTAAGGCAGGCTCCGATGTAAAAGCATGCTGGAACCTCAGGAACGTGGGCTGGCATGAAAAGAAGGAAGCTGGGCTTGAGATGAGAGAGAAATGAAAGTACAGGTTGGGGGGGCCTGGGTGGCTTGGTCGGTTAAGCGTCCGACTTCGGCTCAAGTCACGATCTCGGCTCAGGTCATGATCTCTGGTCCGTGAGTTCGAGCCCCGTGTCGGGCTCTGTGCTGACAGCTCAGAGCCTGGAGACTGTTTCAGATTCTGTGTCTCCCTCTCTCTCTGCCCCTCTCCTGTTCATGCTCTGTCTCTCTCTGTCTTAAAAATAAATAAACGTTAAAAAAAATTAAAAAAAAAAAGTACAGGTGGGAATGCCATGCAACACGATGCTCTGGGTCTAAAGGGTGTAGCAATATAAGCTTGTCAGGCAGTTAGCGAATTAAGGTATATACAAGAGTAGGAAAATGCTTCTGTGGGCTCCAATATGTGCTCCATTTAGTAGATAAGCCTACAAGCAGGAAGTTGTTGTGTATGCCAATCCAGTGGTTCCTGGGAGGACCCCTGCAAAGTTATAATAAACAGGATCCAGAATGCAGGGATAAATCAGGCAGGATCAAGGCAGGGAATCAGGATGTGAAATATTTTATGAAGCACACATGATTTGGAGCCAGACTGAAATGGTTATCCAAGCATTTTCCCTTCTTAGCTGTGTGACTTTTGCAAGTTCCTTAACCTTTCTGAGTCTCAATTTCTGTAACTGTAAAGTGAAATAATAATCACCACTTCACAGATTGTTATAAGGATTGGAAATGCTATATGTAAAATGCCCAGCACAGTAGTAGACCCACAATATGACATCCATTCTTAATTGGTTAAGACATCAGTACTTGTAAAGGCTGAGAGCTCCAAACAGTTGAGCCAAGGCAGCTGCTCAGTCTTAAGGACTGAGATGACTTGGTCAGGGAGAAGTCAGGTGGGAAATGTTGTGACCTGGCTATGTGGGATTCCAAGGCTCATTCTTAGCAAACCATACACCTTGTCTACAGGCTGGAGGGCCTGGGGCTGCTGATAAGGAATGGCTCAGAATAGGTCTAGGACAGAGGCCAGCCCCTGTAGTAGTCAGAGGACAAAAGGGGGGATCTGAGAAGGCAGAAATGACAGTGATTTTTGTTGGTGAAACCCATGGCCTGGTGGAGTAGTCTATGGTCTCGTCTCTAAAGGGACCAGATCTTTCTTTTGGTCTGGGAAGAGTCCTCAAGTGTATGTGTGTATGTGTATGTGTGTGTGTGTGTGTGTGTGTGTGTGTGTGTGTGTGCGCGCGTGCGCGTCATTAGCAATGATTGTTATTCATAGAGTCCTTTCACTAACCTATATTATTGTTTATTGTATGCTTATGCTGTCCTTGCAATAAGTAAATTATCATTTCCCTTTAATACCTAGCTGAGGAAAATAAAGTATAGAGTGAGCAAGTGATTTGTTCACATCACAATTGGAACCAGAATCTAAGTTTCATTTCTTCTAGACCAGAGCTTTTCCTCTTCTGTAGATTTAAAAATAAAATATTTTGAAGAGATTTTTGGTGCTGGTAATAGGACATACTTTACTTTGTGACTTGTGGGATTTTTTAAAACCATATCATAAGAGTATATTGGTAATTGTATCCTTAACTGTACCTCTATGTAGATTACAGATGGGACAAAATTTATGGGAAATTTCATGGCAGAATTAAAATTCCCAATTCCAGAGAAAACTTGCCTGACAGCACACTTTTTGAGGTAGTTTACAGCTCAGTAAAGACAACAGGATGGTTCTGGATTTGTCTGTAGCTAGCTAGCTCTGTGGCTTTTGGCAAGTCTCCCAGACTTGAAAATCTGGTGGACTGTGTCATTCTAGCTTCAGTGTTCTAAGTGACCTTTGAAAGCTTCTTTCACCTCTAAGTAATAACGATACTATGCTCCCACAACTGTGTTTTATGGATAGTATCATATGCGGGTATAATCACCTTCCTTTGATAGAAGAGGACCCTGAGGCTTAAAGAGATGAAGAGATCTGTGAAGACTGCACCAGTCATAAATGGAAGAGCAATTTCCAATGCAAGAAAAGACGGGTCCTTAAAGCCCTTGCTTGTTCCAGTGTGCCCAATCACCAATCAGTTAGTTTCTCTGCCCTTCACTGGTGAGAAGTCAGAGAACTGTTAGTGTAACACCTCCAGAATGGGAGGTACCCTCCCCAAGCATGTGCAAGATATTCCATTGTGAGATAGAAAAGAATGTCTCCACTTCAATTTATATTTAGTTCATACTTCAAACATTTTTATTTTGGGCATATTTTATAATATGCGTAAGAGGTCAATAGTGTGTCTATACCAAATATAAGTAATTTACATATATCATACATGGAGGTTTATAGGTTTATTGGTTTTTTTTTCCTGAAAGGAAAAAAGTTTGGAGAGCCCTGATTTTCAATCTAATTTTAATTTTTGATTTAAAAAATGATTGTGAAAGTAAGTAGGCCATAAAAGTATCGTATAATAGAAACCCACTTGTAAGTGATTTTATTTGGATTATTTGATTTTTTTGGATTATTTATACTTTCAGATTATCTGGGACCCCTGTTCACCTGTATCAAAGCAGCTATTGGAAACTTGATTCAAGAAGATAAGTCTGGTTCATGGGGGTTTGACTTTAGTAACCTTGCTGTTTCTGGTATTCAGGTAATAATAAATACTCTTATATATTTATGTGCCTGGTACCGTGATAAGCATTTAAAATTATATCTCATTTAATCCTCACAACAGCCCTGCAAGGAAGGATTAATAGCTCCATTTTATAGGCGAGGGATTTCAAGTTTAGTAAAATGCTGAGACTTGTCCAAGATTGCCCAGTTAGAATTTGGACTTTGATCTTTTTGATTCTTAAATTCACAGCTTGTTTGGTAATCTGTGTTACACATGTCATATGTATTTGCTAAAATATTAACATCATAAAAATTAAGGTTTTTTTCTTTCTATTCTTTAGAACCATTAAAATGGATGCCACAATACAAATCTTACCACAAAATTTCCAGTGTTCATATAAGAGATTGATTTACAAAATTATACATGCTATGCATTTTTCTCCTTATCTTTATTTTTTAAATTATTATTATTATTAATTTGTTTATTTTTGAGAGAGAGAGAGAGAGAGAGAGCAGGGGAGGGGCAGAGAGAGAATCCCAAGCATGCTCCACGCTGTCAGTGCCAGCCTGAAGCAGGAGCTCAACCTCATAAACACTGAGATCACAACCTGAGTTGAGGAGTCAGGAGTTGGACGCTTAACCAACTGAGTCTTTCAGGTGACCCTCTCCTCTTTAAATAGAAGCAAACTTCATCTCTGATAGAATTTCCTAATTAGCATATTTTATGTGCAATTATATCACCCTCAAGATTTCAAAATTAAAATCATTAATGTTTAATTATCTATAAGTAACTTACCAATCAGAACAGGTAATTTTGCTATTTGCTTTAGGAAAAGTTAAGGATATAAATTATCTTGTTGTCCAATTAGGTTTGCTATGTAATTCTAATTTATTCCATTAGCTTCTACTAGAAATTGAGTACACTGTTTTGTCAAGTGAAGGCAAATAGTCTTTTTTTTTAATTGAAGTATAGTTGACACACAATGTTACATTAGTTTCAGGTGTACAACATAGTGATTGGACAAGTCTATATGTCATACTATGCTCACAAGTGTAGCTACCATCTGTCACCATACAATGCTATCATAATACCATTGATTATATTCCCTATCTGTACTTATCATCCCTGTCACATATTCATTCCATAACTGGAAACCTGACTCTCTCACTCACCTTCACCCATTTTGCCCATCCCTCTGCCCCCCCCCCCCCCAAATTGCTTTTTACTGTTAGGTAAGAAAATGCATAAAAAAAGAGGATACAGACATAAATCTATTAATTATGTGTGAAATAAGGCTTACTAGTTGAATCTGGCTTTATAAGATATGATACACTTTGAATAAACAAGACATAGATTTAAATAATATTTACAATTGAAAACAAATAAAGGGACATTTTAGAAAATGGCTAATTACCCAGAAAGGGAATTTCAGTGGAAAAAAAAGAAAGGATTAAATTTGGCCACTGGGTGTCAATCTTGATCCATATTCACAAGCAGTTAGGGACTGAGAAATAAATCTTAGATGACTTCAGCTTTTCTTTGTAATTCTGTCTCCAGAGAGTAGGGGAAACACTTTTATTTAATAACTAACACAACAACACATTTTCTCTTTTAGTCTTTGTGATTTCTCTTTCACAACCATGAAGATTTCAATCTTCAGAAAATCTGAGGGCCAAAAAAAAAAAGACTAAAAACAGCAGCAAAAGAAGCAGGTTTATTGAAAATGGACTGACATTTGCACTTTAAAAATCCTCCTGGGCTTGACTAGCTGTTTAAGACATCATTGGGTGACTTTATTTCTGCACAGTACTTTGTGTTAAATTTCAAAGTCAAATATTGGTCTGGAAAATATAACTCTCAATTAAATGTTGCACTTTATTTCACGATTACCTTCTCAACCCAGAAAAATTGTATAACTCTGAAAGGTGTATAGTGTAGGTGGATATCTCAGTCCCAAGATCCCCTTATCTGATCCCTTTATCTGTACCTCTTTCTAATGTATCCTTCTAGAATCTAGATATGCACAAAAAAGCATTTATGTATACCTTTCTCCTTCCCCCCCCCCAACCTTTAAAAAAAAAAATACACAAATAGCACAGTATAGATGACATTCTGGAACTTTCTTTTTTTAAATGTTTAATAATGTATCTTTGCAGTTGCTGCACGTCAGTCAATATAGATCTACCTCATTTTGAATTGAGACCATCCTTTTAAAAATATAATAAATAGTCGTCTGATGTTCTCATCTCTTAGGATTTTAAAAGTGGCACCAGAGGCAAGAATTTGGTCAGACATGCCAATCCAGATTAGAGGAAATGGAACGCGGAGAAGTTGGGCGTCCTCACCTCTGATGGTGTGCAAGTCTTTGATGCCCCTTCTCCTCCTCCTTCAAAACCCGTCCAACAACCCTGAACATACCGCTGACTTCTGTTTATCTTACACTCCCTGATAAGTCTCCTTAGAAGCTGGTGGTTCACTTAAGCCAAGTCACAGCCATATCTTGGCCCCTAAGACAAACTGTAGCAATGTTAGGGCCTAGAATAAAATATATCATAAAATTAGATAAAGCTGGATATTTGTGAATAACATTTTGAAAAACTCATTTGGATTAAAACAATGCAGCTTAATTTCATTTCTTTCTGAGCAATTGACTTGGATTGAGCATATTTTCATTTGTTTGAATTTAGTAGTTTGAGACTTCAATCTGTCTTCCTATAAATGGAACTGCCCCAAATGAGTCTCTATAATTATTGTGGGTTGCCATAGTCCCAAACTTACCTTTCCATTATGTTGGACTGGCACTGAAACCATTCTGGACAAAATTCCAGTAATCTTCTTGAAACAAATGCAATCATCACGTGTTGAGATGTAGCTTCAATGAGTAGTCAATGATCCCTTGCTTTCTGGAGTAGCTGTGTTCTATTGCAGGGTTTTGACATTCCTTCTCATCCCAAGCATGGTGGGAGATTGTACCTAGGTTTTGAATTAATTTTTGGTTTTGAGTACTTTTAGAATGTTGCATCATATATGTGGGAATCATTAGAGATACTCCCTTTAAGTGCTGGGGATACCTGTTACCAAGCTGTGTTCTCTTTCTCAGCATAGTACTTAGAACCCCTGCTTAGTAAAGGCCCTTTGAAAAGCCTCAGGGCTTTACAATTCTACCTACAGTATACAACAAGCCCTTTGGAGTGACTGCAGCATTTCCTTATAAGAATTAGGAGACATGGTCAGTGCTTGTGTTCAGAGGGGAGTTTTGGATGTTTTATGCCCTGTCAGGATGTTCAGAGGCCACTCTTGATTTATAGCTGAAGTCCCTATTAGCCTCAGAAGCTTCTATAACACGTTGGCTGGGAATGACTTTAAGTCAGGGCTGCCCAGCAGGTTGATCTGTAGGCCTTTGGGAGCAGTATTTCAATGCACCCTTAGAATTTTGCCACTCTTTAAGTTATCAGGGCCTTGATAGCATTAATGCAGCTTCTGTAAGGGTCTAGTCCGCAGGAGGAAGCCCAGAGCTGCCAGAAGCAGAAATAACAGTGGTTGTGTTTCCTTTCCTCTCAGGCCTTTACTACCAACGTTCCAGAAGAGTGTGTTCCCTTCCTGGAACTGCTCTGGGGAACTTTGGCCTCTCCTTTTGCCTTTGGTTGGTAACTGCTGCCAAACCCAGGATCAGACTGGCATTTCAGAAAGGCAAAGGTGGGATTTAGTGTCATTCCTTGTGTGCCCTTGGGCTAGGAACTAACAGCTTTTTCATCTGTGAAATAAAAATGATAATAATGTCAAAAAAATGATAATAGCGTCTGTGGAAATAAATGAGACGATGTATATAAAGAGGTTGGCACAATGTTGGCCAATGTAAGTGCTTAATAAATCGTGGCCACTAACACAGGGAGAGAAGTTTGCTTTAAGGCTCCCTGAAGAGGGTGATTTTAGTTGTTCCTTGTCTAAAAGAGGTCCTGCCCTTCTGACTCTCTGATATTTGAAATTCTGTAACCAGAAATTCATTCTCAAAATCAAAATGTCTTGGTCAGTATAAACACTTTTGTGAGAGAAAATATTCAGGTTTGGCAACCATTTACACATTAATGAGAATAAATTAATCTTAATAATAGGTTTTGATAGGGAGAAAGATAAGGGCGCTGACACTTTGGGGAAGAGAAGTTTTCACTGAGTAGAAAAAAAGAAAAGATTATCAAGGCTCAGACACTGTAATTTTTTTCTACTTTGGAGTTCTATATAGAGCTCCCTTATTTCCTTGAATTGTGTCCCTTTGGGAGGAAATGATCCATAGGTACTTAGTCCCATGGTTCCTTCTCTTCTTTATTTAGAGAAAAAAAATTTTAATGTTTATTTATTTTTGAGAGAGATACAGAACACAAGTGGGGGAGGGGCAGAGAGAGAGGGAGACACATAATCTAAAGCAGGCTCCAGGCTCTGAGCTGTCAGCACAGAGCCCGACACAGGGCTCAAATCCACGAACTGTGAGATCATGACCTGAGCCAAAGTCAGACACTTAACTGAGCCACCCATATGCCCTGCTTCATCATTAATCACTAATTAACTTTTTTGCTTAAGTTAGAGTAAAACTGGAAACAGCATGAGAGCAGGGACCCCATATATATTCTTATTACCCATGTATATTGGCCACAGTGCCATAATAAATATTTGTCTTTGAAGTAAATAGGCACAATATTTTGTAAATCTCTGTCTAAAGTTATAAGTTATTTATATATAATTATATGTAATTGAATATATGTTCAATTGAATATATAAGTATTATATTTGAATATATGTATGTATTTGAAAGGTATATGTAGTTGAAAGTATATATTCATGATATTTTCATGCTAAGTATATTCTTTCAGAAGAGACCTTATACCTTTTCTACTTAAATATACTTACTTTACAGACAGGTATTTAAGGGCCCAAATGGAAAAGTTACTCCATCTAGATCTCACAACTAATTTGTGGCAGAGCCACAGGGACAAAACCTGGGGTCTTTTGTTCCAAAATGGTACTTACTGTGTAATACTCAGTGTAGCTGAGTAGTCAATGAATGCCTAAGACAGCTAGGTTGGTTTAATATATATATACAGATTTTATCTGGAGCCAAGTACTCAAAAAGACATAAATTTAAGTGCATTAAAATATATACTTATTAAAATGAACCTATGTGGTTAGAAGTGAGAATAGTGGTGTCCTTTGGGGGAACAGAGTGACCAAAAGGGTCATGAGGGGAGCTTCTGGGATGTGGATAATGTTCTGACTCTTGTTTTGGTGCTGGCTACATGGATTAATTTATGAAAAATCCATCTAACTGTATACTTAATGATTTGTGTATATATTTTCATCTTTAAAAAGTTTACTGAGAAGGATGTAGATTGGCTAGGTGCCATCTATATGTAAGACCTTGAAGTGCTATGTTTTACCCACATGAAAGTAATAGTTGGAGGTCAGAGGTTCACATTTTAGAATGGTCAAATTTAATCCTCCACCTTTGTCCTTTTATTCTCTCCTGCTTTCTCCAAAATAAGCAAATTTATTTAAGAAATGTCACAGATAAACATCTACCCCATGGGTATTGCCCAAACTGTATGGAAAAATTATTGCCATGAGCCCAGGGTTAGAAATGCTTGTCTCCTGTTTGGTTACTGCATAACCTTTTTATGTGCCTTAATCTGATCTTTCTACCCCAGGCAGTAAAGGAGATGATCATTTTTCCTTCAGGCTTTGCAAGGACATTGTATGCGGATGGATGAGAGTGCTGGTCGCACAGCCACGAGTTGAATAGAGCTATTTCAAATGTTATCATGATTCTACTCTTGTGCTTCTCACAGTGTGCGAGGCAGGTCCAAGCATATTTTTCTTGAATGTTAGCACAGAAGGGAGTGGGAATTAATGGGTTTTTATCAAGAAATAGGAGGAGGAGGCGGCTGAATGCTCTTGATGTAGAACTGACTATACAGCCTGCCACCTATTTCTCATCCTTTGATCTTTTGCCATGATTTTCACCTTTAAAATTTTTACTTAAAGCTTTGCCATGGAAATAGGACATTCTTATAGGCCCAACCGGAACAAGTACAGGGCTTGCAGTTTTATAGATTTTTAAAATTGAAATTAATTCTAGAAAACCTGAGCCATTTTAGACTTAAAATAGCTAACAGTTTTCTACAAATACAGTGATAGTTGTCTCAAGGTTCTATATTCCCATTCATTAGCTCCTTTTTTTTTTCTCAACATGACAACTTACCATATGAAGCTGCTCTTTTTCTTTGCATCCAAAATTCCTAAAAAATTCTTTGGAAGTGTAAATTCCTTTGATTTCACTCTTCCTTTTCTGGTTGAAATAAGAAAAACATTAATTTAAAAAATTATACATGCCCATTTTAGCAATGAAAAATGTTCTCCTTACATAGTTGGAAACATTCAGAAATGGCAAGACGCTTGTCAACATTTTAACTTGGTTTATATAACCGTTCACTGCCTTTGGCTCCCTTTCCCACCACCCCCCCCCCCCCCCAGCTTTATTAAGGTATAACTGATGAGTAGAATTATAAGATATTTAAACTGTACAATGTAATGATTTGATATACATGTACATTTTGTAAGAATTCCCTCCATGGAGTTAATTGACACATCCATCACCTCACATATTAGCCTTTTTTGTTGTATTTGAGAACATTTAAATTTTACCCAGCAAATTTCAGTTCTACAATACAGTTGTTAGCAATAAAGTGATCATGTTATACATTGGATCATTAGATCCTCAGACCTTATTCATCTCACAACTGAAAGTTTGTATTCTTTTACCAACCTCTCCCTATTTTCCCCAGCCCCTGGCACCCACTTCTCTGCTGTTTCAATGCATTCAACTTTTTTTTTGGATTCCACATATAAGTGATTCCATGCAGTGTTTGTGTTTCTCTGTCTGGCTTATTTCACTTAGCATACTATTTGACTCCCTATTTAAGGTGTGCTAAATCTCCTAGGTCTTAGCTCTGTGCATCTCAAGCCAGACCAAAGGACCTATGAGTAAATAAAAAGACAGAAGTTCAAAGAGTAAACATTTTGACCTAATGCTGTTTAAAATTCAGATTTTACAAAATGTTTGCAATATAGTTCAGCAATTCCACTTATAGTCTACTCACTCTGTATCAAGCTCCATGTTAGGCATTATACAAAATAGTGACTTTCAGAGTTGCTTTTGTGTAGAAGGAATGTGATTCTTCCTTGCCTTAAGGATCGAAATCATTGTAATAGATAGAAACCCAAAGAGAAAATGGGTCCCTGAGACTAATTTTGTTCTGCACTTTTACTGTTTTGATCTTCCAGTCTTTCAATACATATTATTTGAAAACCGTGCCTTCACAAATGCAAGGATGGATCCACAATAATTTAATTACAAAGCTTCAAACACAGCCACTATTTTAAAAAGTATATGTAACTGAGAGGGGAAAACAAAGAGACAAATGAAAATATTATAGTTACTAATGCGAATGGCTGATAAAAATGAAATGGAGACAGTACTTTTTTTGAGGCCCAGAGATTAATTTTTTTTTTTTTTCCATTGAGGGATATTGGGAAACTTCTTTAAAAAATTTTGTGCTTAGAAGCACATCCATTGAAAAGATTCTGGCACTACTACTCCCATCTACATCCACATTCCAGCCGTATCTCTAGTGCAGAGATCTGAGAGTCAGAGTTAGAGAAAGATTTTAGAAAATAGGATTTTTTTCCCCCTTTTTTGCTGTAATTCAACCTGAGGGCTTTTCATTTAAGTTGTCATGGGGGTGGGGGGGGGGGTGTGTGGACAAAAACCTACCACCAAACCTGATAATGCTCTCTTGGCTGGCTGCAGATAAGATTGCTTTTGCCATAAAGGAATGAGTTGATTTTGATTTAGCTTTAAATTACTCCAATGAATTGGTCGTCAAAGGAGATATGCATAGATTTAATATAATTTCTATATTTCCAGTAATTGGTACACAACATTTTTATATGTTTACCCTTGTTGTCAAGGAATAAAATCTGATGGAAGATCACTAAAAATTATTTTCATGGTATATATATGTGTATATATATATACACACACAAATGAGACTGCAATTAATTAATGAGCTGTTTTTCTCCTACCATGTACTTGTGGCATGACTCCTTTCTCTTATTGTACTGTCTGGAAAGTCATTTATTTTTACCTAAATCGACTAAAGTCTGTCAGTAATCAAAAGGTAAGAATATCGAACAAGTTTTCCTTTTCTCCCTAGACTGTGTCTCACAAAGTTTAGCCTGTACATATTGTTCCATGTAGCATTGCTTTATTTTTTATTTAAAAATACAGAATTTTTTTCAAGTATTGTTCTTTAAAAACAAGTACCCTTATTGCCAACATCTGAAAATTGGGGTGTTTTTCCCAAAAATCCAGATTTCTGGCTTCTGTTACAAAATTAGGGGCTGGTAATAATAGGTCTAACTTCTCTCAGGACAATAATTGACTGAAGCTGAACAGTAGCCAAGTTATACACTGTGGAACAATGTGAGTTTTTTCTTAAATATGACCTATATTAACTTATTTGTGTTACCAGCCTAGGCCCTGTAGGCCTTTGAGTTTGAGACTCTTCTTTGAGTCAGGAATTGGTCTGGGTTAGATAAGAGTTTAAAGGTAGCAAAGGATTTTTGCTGCTGTTGTTCAGAAAGCGGGAATGACCCTAGAGCTTCACGGTGGAGTCTAGACTTTGGTTCAGACATATACGTGCCCTGGTCCCTGCCCTGACATTCCCTGCATCTTAGAACTTGGGGCAAATTCCTTAAATATTCCTAAGCTGCTTCCTCTTGTGTAAGTGAAGCTAATAACATCTCTCTCCTAAGGTTGTTGGGAGGAGTAGTAGAGAGTGATTGTGTCCAGTACAAAAAGTTTTGCGAATGAAGAAATCCTCTAGCTAATTTTAAGAAATTGTTTACAGACCATTTACTAAAATTCTGAGAAGGGTGATACATTTGCGTATTTTAGATGGTCATCTAAATATTATCTGTTATCTGATTATCCCTCTTACTCTCCAAGTTTAGAATTTTATTTTATTTATTTTATTTTTTGAAAGATTTTATTTTAAGTAATCTCTACACCCAACATGGGGCTCGAACTTACAACCCCGAGATCAAGAGTCATATGCCCTGAGCCAGCCAGGTGCCCCTCCAAGTTAGAATTTTATTTTTAAAATTTATCTATCTAAATTCAAGTTAGTTAACATAGAGTATAGTATTGGTTTCAGGAGTAGAACTCCCAAGTTAGAATTTTAAACCATTTCCCCTGTAATATAATTCTTTCAAGAAAGTCATAGTGATGGCTTTTAGGCTGAATAAAGTTTCCTACATTGTTTGGCTAGATTTCTGCATTCACAGTAGCCATGCTTAAAAGTCACTGTAACTTCAAAGGTCATTCTAGAATAGATAATAAGAGAAATGTTAAAACAAACAAAAAAGCCCTCAGGGAAGGATTAAGAATCCTTTTTGTGTGTGTTTGCACAGAAAAGGGTTAAATCAATTTCCCTACACTGGTAAAATAGACTGACCTAGAAAAAAAGCCTTTCCAAAAGAAACTTATCATTCCTAACGTTCATAGAGCTACTCTTGCTGGCTGCAATGAACTGAGTCTTCACTTATTTAAGTGACGAGAGAGAGATGACGTTGGGGCAGGTGGTTAGTGAACACTCCAGCAAGGGAAGAAAACGGTATCCACAACAGTATAAGACAGTATAAAACATTTGAAATGCATTTCATACTTGACACAGTATATCTCATTTGGTCACATCAATTATCTCTGAGATGGATGTTATTATTATTTCCAGTCTATGGATTAGTAAAGGAACCCAAAATAGATATGAGTTTTTCCATAACAACTTGTCGCAGTGTTTTGATATCTAAATTAACATTGAGTCTATTTCTGAATTCCTGTTTGCCAAGGTCAGTAAACAATTCAATATAAATCACATACCTGCCATGGGCCTGTACAAGAACTCTGGCCTTATGGACATGATGCGTCTTTGGACCATAGTGGTCACCATTGTTAATCCACTTTTTCTGCTATATGATGCCTCTGTCACAACCTGGCCCTTTACTGTTTGGCTCCAGGTAGACCACAGAGCAATCCTTCCCTGAGATCCTCTCTAATTTCTGCAGCTTGGCCATGGAGATCCCCATTGCTATTCCCAAGTCTCTTGTCTTCCATAGATATCCCTGTACCCATCCACTTCCTTCAACATCTAGAGCACTGTGGAGAAGCTAGTGGAAGTTTCCTTTCCTCATAGAGCCCCATTCGTCTCCCAGTCTTGCAAAGATCAAATATTTGGGAGTCCAAGCCAGCACTCTCATTTCCTAGGAAACATAGAAGCCTTAATACCATTTCCTTGCATGGGTCAAGACTTCCCAAAAAGAAAGCTTAGGAAACACACAAAACACTGTTATTCCTCCTGGGGCAAAGGAACCTAAAACTCAAACACAAAGACTTGGCTGTATTTCTTGAATAGAAAAAGGAAAAATAGCATTTTTTTTCTTTTTGTTGATGAATTCATAACAGCCCAAATGACACAAATTAATTATAGTAAATCCTTGGATTGTAACTTGTTCTGCAAGATGAACAGACATTTGTAATAAATTGTTTTGTACTTAAAACATTTTTTTTTAGTGTTCATTTATTTTTTAATTTTTTTAAATGTTTAGTTTTGAGAGAGAGACAGAAACAGAGCACGAGCAGGGGAGGGCAGAGAGAAAGCGAGACGCAGAATCTGAAGCAGGCCACGGGCTCTGAGCTGTCAGCGCAGAGCCCAACATGAGGCTCAAACCCACGAGCTGTGAGATCATGACCTGAGCTGAAGTCAGAAGCTTAACCAACTGAACCACCCAGGCGCCCCTCTAATAAATTTTAACTTGATAAATGAGCGATATCTTACAATATGAGTAGTATGTGATGCTGAGTGTCACATGATCACAATAGAGCCAATGGTTCTTGAAATTCACTTTGATATATGACTGCTTTGGATTACAGGCATGTTTCCCGAATGAATTATGCTCGCAAGCCAATTCACACTGGTGCAGTATTAGAAACTTTCCAAAGCAAGTGAGACTGCTTTCTGAGTGATTAATTCATTAAACCTAATGGGTCTTTATACTTCATGAGTAAAAAAAAAAAAAGGACAAAGGCATCTTTGGTGAAGATATTTGAAAGTTGATATTTGAAATTAGATGCTATATTAGGTCTTTGATAAAACAAACTACCTCAATTTTTTAAAAAGATATATTTATTTTTCAGAGAGAGTGCACAAGCAGGGAAGGGGCAGAGAGAGAGGGGTACAGAGGACCCAAAGCAGGTTCTGTGCTGACAGCAGCAAGCCCAATGCAGGGCTTAAACTCGTGAACCATGGGATCATGACCTGAGTTGAGGTTGCAAGCTCAACTGACTGAGCCACCCAGGTGCCTCAAACTCCTTCAGTCTTTAATGAGGCTTTTTTGAAACAGTTGACTTTTCACAGATAATTCTTCTACAACACCATCCCCCATGCCCCTCCCCTTTTAGCTTTGTTTTTATGAGACTTCTTGAGTACTAATAGTGGCCTTTGTCATTGATTCTTATTCTTTTTTTTTTAAGTTTTTTTTAATGTTTTATTTATTTTATTTTTTTTTGAGAGAGAGAGAGAGCGTGAGTGGGGAGGGACAGAGCGAGAAGGAGACACAGAATCAGAAGTAGGCTCCAGGCTCTGAGCTGTCAGCACAGAGCCTGACTTGGGGTGCTCGAACTATTTTACTGCAAGATCATGACCTGAGCCAAAGTCGGAAGCTTAACTGACTGAGCCATCCATGTGCTCCATTGATTCTTATTCTAATAGTCACATATCTAAGTTTCAGCCAGAGAACTATCTTTAGTCAACAAGGGCTTACAAATCCTTGGGGACCCTTGGAAGATCTAAGGGATCAAAGGGTATTTTTGGCCCCACTTTCAGCTATAAGACCTCAACTACAAATATAATATAATCCAGATGGTCATTAGCTTGACTATGCCATAATAGATAGAGACCTCTCATAAACAGAATTTTAGCCTGCTCATCCTTCTTGCAAGTTAAAAGGGAAGGCCTTTTCTGAGGCTGCTGTGTTAACATCCCATAAATGACCTCAGTAGGGTCTGATGAATGGTGATAAGAAAAGAAAGTGTACAGAATTGGATGTTTATACTATATGGTGAAAACCGTAGGACCATTAATAGAATGAATCCTGGGGAAGACTGAGGATTCTTTGACAGGAAGAGAAGAGTGACTATACTGACTTTGTGAGAACTCAAATATTACAGTCATTCATAATAACTGAGTAGAGTTGGGATTTGAACCTAGGCAATGTAGCTCTTAATTGTGATGGTTGCCTGATAGGCTCAGCAGCTTTATTACTGGGAGGATCTGGGGGAGCTTGATGAAAATAATGTCTTTCTATGGTGCCAGCAAACCTTCCCTGTGAAGAGCTGCCAGCCCTGATGCTGGCAGTATATTGCCCAGCAAATCTTGCCCATGAAGCCCTTTACACGTTGTGCACAAAAGCAGCAGTAAAAGCTAAACATTTCCTTCTCTAACCAACCCCATGGTTTATCAAGTAAAACAGTTACCTTAATCATCTCAAGTTCCAAAGGTTGGAACTTTGCTTTTTCCTAAGAGATTATTTTCTGAGAAGATTCTTAACTTGCCAAGAAGCAAACACCTTGGCAAAGGGGTAAAAAATTGACTACTTAGCGACCATCAATCCAGGGGGCTCAGGACCTTTGGATTATTGACACAGTTCATCTACTTTGGCAGTCATATAGGATTTCTAGGGACTAGCACATTTTTATTAACTGTCTCTTCAACCACCAGACATGCAATTGTAGACTTCACATATTTAAAAAAACAGTTATAAAATTTTGGGACATTTTTTGGGGGGTAGAGTGACAAATCTGAAGAGTAAAATCATACAAATTCATGTCTATTCAGATCACCAATAGTGTGGCTATTGACTAATCCAATCCAAGTGGATCCTATTTTTTGTACTATACAATTTTTTAGCATACTTTGCTGTAATAGTTCTTGCAATACACTAAATTTCAGAGAAGAGTATAGAATAAGAATTAAATAATATTTAAAATTTGATGTTTGTGATCGTTAATGATTTGCAGCATGTGATAAAGAGAGAGCAACCAGTAGGCTATTCGCATTTTTCATTCCCAGTAATTCCTTTTTTTTTTTTTAAGTTTATGTATTTATTTTGAGAGAAAGAGAGAGACAGTATGAGTGGGGAAGAGGCAGAGAAAGGGAGAATCCCAAGCAGGCTCTGCCTCACCCCACCCCCCCCCCCCACCTGCCACTGATGGGGAGCGTGACCCCACGAACCGAACTGTGAGATCGTGACTGTGAGATCACTTAACTGACAGAGCCACCCAGATGCCCCACTAGTAATTCCTTTTGATTATAGAGTTGGGGTGTCCTATCCCCAAAGCTTATATTTTTCCTTATCCTTTCTCTGTTCATACTCTTCCTTTGTTTAGAATTTTCTTTCCTGAATTATCGCTTACGGAAACCCTTACTATCCTTCAAGGACCAGTTTGAAAGCTGCTTCTGCCCTGATGTCTTCTTTGATCACCCTGCTATCCTTTGTAGGCTCCCAGCACTCAGAACCTGCTGGGTGTCACATGGTGTTTAGTCCAGCCTGTCTGAATTTGCTGTTATTTCCATATGCATTTCATGTCACCTTCTAGATTGGGTGTAGAGGTTGGCAAACTCTATAAATGGCCAGACAGTAGATATTTTAGTCTGTGTGGGCTATGTGGTCTCTGTCAGAGCTATTCAACTCTGGTATATGTAGAATGAAAACAGCATAGTCAGTATACAAATGAACTAGTACTCAAATAAACTGGATTTTTGGAAACTGACATTTGAATTCCACATAATTTTCACATGTCATGAGATACTGTTTTCCTTTTGATTTTTTTCAACCATATAAAATTGTAAAAATTCTCCATAGCTTCTGTTCTATACAGAAATAGGCATCTGGTAGATTTGGCCTGCAGTTTGAACTCTGTTCAAGATTGTTAGTCCCTGGAAGGCAAGAGCTACATCTTAGACAACTTCATGTCTATCTCACACAACACCTGCCACAAAACCTTTCAATAACCAGGTCCATGTTATTTGTGGAATTAATGTGGCATAAAAAGAAGACATATATCTATGCCATTGAAAAAAATCAGAAAACTTGAATGGTTTATGACAATTTCATTTATTGTCTTATTCTTTCAGCTACAAGGAAGTTTGGAGAAACAAAAAAAGTGATCAATTTTCCTTGTGCAACTTGACATAAGCAGAGTCAACCACTGAAATACTGTTGCCACGTAAAGGACCCAGTGGGTAATGTGGCAGTCCCTTCACCCTAAGGTTTATTAAAAAAGAAACAACTCATTTGGAGTATAAATGTTTTAAATTACACACTTGCTTTTGAAAAGTGTGTGAACAGGGGTTTGTATCAGTGTGAAGAAAAGAGCAAGAAATTCTGAGGCCTTTCAGGAGGACAAAAACACAGGAAGTTCCGAAGGCACTTTTCAGTCTATTTCGATTGCCACATAGATTTTTACAAAAAGAAAATAGAGTAAAGCTGGCTCTCTATTGTGGATTTTCATTTATTTTTTCTCTTCTTGTTGGAATTTTATTGATTGTAGCAAGATACACTTAAAATTTACCATTTTAGTAATTTAAAGGATACAATTCAGTGGCATTAAGTATATTCACAATGTTACACAACCATAACCACTATCCATTTCCAGAATTTATCATCATCCCCAACAGAAACTCTGTACCTATTAAGCAGTATCTCTTGGGTCCCCTTTTCCCAAAGACCCCAGTAACCACCATTCTATTTTATGTCTCTGTGAATTTGACTACTGTGTGCACATATCACATACATGTGGAATCATATAGTGTTAGTCCTTTTGTGTCTTATTTCACTTAGCATAATGTTTTCAAGGTTCATCTATATTGTAGCATGTACCAAAACTACATTCCTTTTTTGGCTAGATGATATTGCAGTGTGTGTATATATCACATTTTATTTATTCATTCATCTGTTGATGGACTCTTGGATTATTTCCACCTTTTGGGTATTATAAACAGTACAGAAGTGAACATTGGCATACAAACATTTGCTTGAGTTCTTATTTTCAGTGTTGTTGGCTATATACCCGGGAATGAAATTGCTGGGTTTATTGTAATTGACATTTGATAAAACACCAAACTGTTTTCCACAGTGGCTACATTGTTTTTATGTTCCAGTCATCAGTGCACAAAGGTCCTGATTTCTCCACATTGTTATTTTCTATTTGTTTGTTTCTTTGTTTTTTTACTATGATCATCCTAATGTGTTGAAGTGGTATCTCATTGTGATTTTGGTTTGCTTTCCTCTAATGACGAATGACATTGAGCATCTTTTCATGTGCTTTTTGGATATTTGAATATCTTCTTTGGAGACATATCTATTTGCCTGAGACAATCTCTTTGCCTGTTTTTTAAATTGAGTTGTTAGTCTTTTTGTTGTTGAGTTGTAAGAGTTCTTTATATATTCTGGATTCTAGACTTTTATCACATTTATGATTTATAAATATTTTCTCCTATTCTGTGAGTTCACTCTGTTGATTGTGTTCTTTGGGGTACAGAAGTTAAAACAATTTTTTTTTAATTAAAGTATAGTTGACCTATGTTATGTTAGTTTCAGGTGTACAACATAGTGATTCAATAGTTCTGTGCTCACCACTGTAAGTGTAGTTACAATCTGTCACCATACGTTATTATAATATTATTGACTAGATCCCTTATGCTGTATCATAGTCATCCCCATGACTATTTACTTTCAGTTATACAATAAATAAGAAATTTAAAAATTTTTGATGAAGTCCAATTTATCTTTTTTTTCTTTTGGTGCTTGTGCTCTTGGTGTCATATTTTATTTGATCTTATTATTAGTTAATTTTTTTTTAATGTTTATTTATTTTTGGTAGATAGAACACAAGCAGGAGAAGAGAAGAGAGAGGGAGACACAGAATCTGAAGCAGGCTGCAGGCTCAGAGCTGTCAGCACAGAGCCTGATGCGGGGCTCAAACCCACAGACCACAAGATTGTGACCTAAGCTGAAGTTAGACACTTAACTGACTGGGCCACCCAGGTGCCCCTCTTATTATTAGTTTTTAAAGATCCAAGTTGCAAAGTACTTTATTAACAGCATATTTAAAAAAAATAATCTCTATGCCCAATATGGGGCTTGAACTCCTAGCCCCGAGATCAAGAATCACATGCTCTACTAACTCAGCCAGCCAGATGCCCTGGTGTTATATTTTAGAAAGCATTGCCAATCCAAGGTCATTTGCCCGTATGGTTTTTTTTTTTTTTTCCTATGAGTTTTATAGTTTTAACTTAAGTCTTTGATCCATTTAGAGTTAATTTTTATTTACGGTACAAGGTGTAGGGATCCAACTTCATTTTTTGTCTATAGATATACTGTGGTCCCAACACCATTTGTTGAAAAGTCTATTCTTTCCCCATTGAATGGTTATGGGTGGCACCCCAACCAATTGACCACAGATGTACGGGTTTATTTCTGGACTGTCAATTATTTTCTATGGATGTATGTCTCCGCTTATGCCAGAAACACATTGTTTTCATTCCTGTAGCTTTGAAATAAGTCTTGAAATTATGAAGTGTGAGTTGTCTAACTTGATTCAGATTATCTTTTTTCAAGATTGCTTTGGCTATCTTTGGGGTCCCTTGCAATTCCATATAAATTTTAAGGTTGGCTTTTCCATTTCTGCAAAAAATGCCATTGGGATTTTGGTAGGATTACATGGAATCTGAGGATTATTTTGGAGACTATTGCTATTTCAACAATATTGAGTCTTCCAATCCATGAACACAGGCTGTCTTTTCCTTTATTCTTGCTTTCTTTAATTTGTTTCAGCAATGTTTTCAATCTATAAATCTTTTGTCTCCCTTGGTTAAGTTTATTCTTATGTATTTTATTCTTTTTATGCTATTATAAGTAGATTTTTTTTTCTTAATTTATTTTGGATTGTTCATTGCTAGTGTATAGAAATACAAGTGATTTTTATGCGTTGATTTTGTAGCCTGCAACTTTTCTGAAATCATTTATTAGTTCTAACAGTGTGTGTGTGTGTGTTCTTTAGGGTTTTCTACATATGATATCATGTCATCTTTGAACAAAGATAATTTTACTTCTTCCTTTCCAATTTGGATGCTTCTTATTTCTTTTTCTTGCCTAATTGTTTTAGTTAGAACCTTCAGCCCTATGTTAAATACAGTGGTGAAAATGGGTATTCTTGTTTGTTCCTGATCTTAAGAGAAAAGCTTTCACTTTGTTCACCATTGACTATTGTATTAGCTGTGGGTCTTTCAGATAAATTCTTTATCATATTGAGGAAGTTTCCTCCAACTCCTAGTTTATTGAGTACTTTTGTTTATCATGAAAAGTGAGTTTTGCCAAACACTTTTTCTGTACCAACGGCAGTGATCATGTGGTTTTTATCATTCATTTTGTTAATATGATATATTACATTAATTGATTTTTATTTATTAAACCACCCTCACATTACAAGGATAAATCCCACTTGGTCATGGTGTATAATTCTCTTATTGTATTACTGAGTTCAGTTTGCTGGTATTTTGTTGAGGATTTTTACATCTATATTTATAATGGATATTAGTCTATTATTTTTTTTTCAAAATTTTATTTAAATTCTAATTAGTTAACATATAGTGTAATATTGGTTTCAGGAGTAGAATTTAGTGATTCACCACTTACATATAACATGCATTGCTCATCGTAACAAGTGCCCTCCTTAACACCCTCATCCATTTATAGCCCATGCCCCACCATCTCCCTCCATCAATCCTCAGTTCATTCTCTATAGTTAAGAGTCTCTTATGGTTTGCTTCCCTCTCTCTTTTCTCCCCCTTCCCATATGTTCATATGTTTTATTTCTTAAGTTACACATTTGAATGAAATCATATGATATTTGTCTTTCTCTGACTTATTTTGCTCAGCATAATACACTCTAGCTCCATCCACATCATTGCAAATGTCAAGATTTCATTCTTTTTGATGGCTGAGTATTATTCCATAGTATGTATATACCACATCATCTTCTTTACCCATTCATCAGTCAATGGACATTTGGGTCCTTTTTTCCATAATTTGGCTATTGTTCATAATGCTGCTATAAACATTGGGGTGCATGTGCCCCTTTGAATCCATATTTTTATATCCTTTGGGTAAAATACCTCATAGTACAATTGCTGGGCCATAGGGTACTTATATTTTTAACTTTTTGAGGAATCTCCATACTGTTTTCCAGAGTGACTGCACCAGTTTGCATTCCTACCAACAGTGTAAAAGGGTTCCCCTTTATCCACAGCCTCACCAACATCTGTTGTTTCCTGAGTTGTTGATTTTAGCCATTCTGTCAGGTGCGAGGTGGTATCTCATTGTGGTTTTGATTTGTATGGTCTATAATTTTCTTTCTTTCTTTCTTTCTTTCTTTCTTTCTTTCTTTCTTTCTTTCCTTTCTTTTTTTGGTAATGTTTATTTTTGAGAGAGAGAAGCAGAGCACAAGTAGGGGAGGGGCAGAGAGAGAGGGAGATGCAGAATCTGAAGCAGGCTCTGGGCTCTGAGCTGTCAGCACAGAGCCCAATGTGGGGCTTGAACCCACAAACTGTGAGATCATGACCTGAGCCAAAGTCAGACGCTTAACTGACTGAGCCACCCAGGCACCCCTATAATTTTCTTTTCTTTATAGTATTTTTGTCTGGTTTTGGTATCAAGGTAATTCTAGCCTCATAGAATTAGTTAGGAAATGTGTCCTCCTATTCAGTATTCTTGGAAGAGTTTGAAAATGAGTGGTGTTAATTTTGCTTTAAGTGTTGGGTAGAATTCACAAGTGAAGTCATCTGGTTCTGGGCTTTTCTTTGTTTGGAGGTTTTGATAACTAATTCAATCTCCTTACTTGTTTTAGGTCTATTCAGATTTTCTCTTTCTTCTTGAATCAGTTCTGGTAGTTTATGTACCTTTCAAATTTGTCCATTTTATTCATTGCATTTTGTTTTTTCTAGGTCCAGGGAAATCTCCCAAATTTAGCTAGAAGCTAAAATGATTATGATATATAAAATTTTTATTTTAGGAGTCTTAAAGTTTTCAGATAATGTTTTAATATCTAATGAATAGGTAAATAGGTTTTTGCCTGAGTAATATGCTTAGTGCATAAATACTTAGTGTTTCTAGATTGCCCTTTTTCTGAGCATCCCAATTTCTAAGACACCTAGCTTTTATGTTAAGTATGTACTTTTATCAATGAAAGACTTTTAATGAGGGAATTCATAATTTTACTCTTCAAAAACATACCTAATATAAGAACCTGGATATAGGGCTGCAGCTCCTGCACTCGCAGCTGCCTGCCTGCCCCTCCCTCTCCTCCTACCAGTGCCACAGACCCGGAGACGGAGCCGCCGCCGCCACAGCTACGGACACTATGGCTTCTGGAGTTACAGTGAATGATGAAGTCATCAAAGTTTTTAATGATATGAAAGTAAGAAAATCTGCTACACAAGAGGAGATCAAAAAAAGAAAGAAAGCTGTTCTCTTCTGTTTAAGCGATGACAAAAGACAAATAATTGTAGAGGAAGCAAAGCAGATCTTGGTGGGTGACATTGATGATACTGTAGAGGACCCCTACACATCTTTTGTGAAGTTGCTACCTCTGAATGATTGCCGATATGCTTTGTACGATGCCACCTACGAAACAAAAGAGTCTAAGAAAGAAGACCTAGTATTTATATTCTGGGCTCCTGAGAGTGCACCTTTAAAAAGCAACATGATTTATGCTAGCTCTAAAGATGCCGTTAAGGGGCGCCTGGGTGGCTCAGTCGGTTGAGTGTCCGACTTCAGCTCAGGTCACCATCTCACAGTCCATGAGTTCGAGCCCCGCGACGGGCTCTGGGCTGATGGCTCAGAGCCTGGAGCCTGCTTCCGATTCTGTGTCTCCCTCTGTCTCTGCCCCTCCCCCGTTCATGCTCTGTCTCTCTCTGTCTCAAAAATAAATAAACGTTAAAAAAAATTAAAAAAAAAATAAAGATGCATTAAAAAGAAATTTACAGGTATTAAACATGAATGGCAAGTAAATGGCTTGGATGATATAAAAGACCGTTCAACACTTGGAGAGAAATTGGGAGGCAATGTAGTAGTTTCTCTTGAAGGAAAACCCTTATAAAGTGCCAGTCAAGTGCCATCTGGATCTTAAGGAGCTTCCATTTCTCCAGCTCAATCAATTGAAATAGTGTTAGTTGTTTTTTGTTTCTGTTTTTGTTTTTTTTTCTCTTCCCACTGGGTCCTTCCAATACAGTGAATGAAGGAAATACCATTCATGTAAGCAGCCTATCAGTGATTGCCATTAGACTGTTTAATACTGTTACTTTTATGTAGAACCCAAGGAATGCCTTCCCGTCATATTTTAGCCAAAACAACTGGTTATATGCCTCCCTTGCAGCAAGCACTACAGTGAAAGTGATTGTCAATGTGAATAGCTTAGAATACTGCAAAGGGTAAGCTGATTGAATGCCTTGAAAGTATTATCCACTGGTCAGATGGTAAACTTTATTCAGTATTATTTATAGTTTCACTTGATTGCAGTTCTGTGAGGCTTGAGCATTCATACACCTCATCTGCCTTGACAAGCCTATTTTTGTGACATGGCAGCACAGATATAACACTATGCATTGAAAGCACTTTTTTTGTAATGAGTTTAACTCACTCTCCATCCCCCAAAAGGAATGCCAATTAAGTTTTGTTAACAGTGTCACCAGCTTATCCTAGTACCTCAGTATTCATTCCTGTTACCTGCATATCTTAAAAGAAACAGCTGTTAATGCCTTTTTGTTTTCCATTGAGCGTACACTACTGAATAAGTGTAGGAGTTTACGTTTACCATGTAAGTTTGGCAACACTAAAAATATTTTGAATATCAGTCATGATGGCAATTTCTGTATAAAAGAGCCTTAAATGGAACATTGTTTTTCAGATCAAACTCCTTACCCTCACAAAAATGACCACATCGCAATAAAAGTTGTGGCATATTACCAAAAGAAAAAAAAAAAAAAAAGAACCTGGATATAAATAATGGAAAGGAGATCTTGGGTGGATAAAAAGGGTGGATAAAAATACTTATCACATAAGGTTGTTGGGCACTATAATGCATCAATTAAAGGATTTTATTATATTCCTTCTTCCTCATTTCAGCCATATGAATTACTTATCTTTCAATATTCAGCTTATAGATCATTTTATTCCCCAACCTTGATTTTTCCCTTTCAAAGGAGAGATAGGTGTGCCCTCCTGTGTGTGTCCATAGAAATTGTTTTTTCTCTTTTCATAAAGATGGCATATATTCTTATAGATAATTTAAATAACATAGAAAAGTTAAAAAAGATCACCTCAAATCCCACCATTTGGAGCTAAAGACTTGTACTGGTTCAGTGATCATTCTTTTAGAGTGGAGTTCAATCTTGATCTTGACCTCATGCATCTCTCTCTCTGTCTCTACACACACACACACACACACACACACACACACACACACACACAGACACATACAAGCCTATGCAACCTAACAGAATAGCATGTAGAATGCACGTTACTTTGCAAACTGATTTCCTAAACATTTTTATGAAGATAAAAATAATATTTAATATTTAGGGGCACCTGGGTGGCTTAGTTAAGCGTCCAGCTTTGGCTCATGTCAAGATCTTACAGTTTTGTGAGTTCAAGCTCCATGTTGGGCTCTGTGCTAACACCTCAGAGCCTGGAGCCTGCTTCAGATTCTGTGTCTTCCTCTCTCTCTGCCCCTCCCTGGCTTGTGCTCTGTCTGTCTCTCTCTCAAACATAAACAGAAAATAATACTTAATTTTTATCATAAGCTGATGCTTTAAATTTCTAGTAACCAAAGTGACATGGCAATTAAATTAGAGTTAATTTACAAGTAAGGAGTTTATGAAAAGCAAATAAAGTTGTTTTATTAACTTTAATTTGTAAGGTCACATTTATAATACCCTTTCGCTTCTATTCTGACTGAGGCAATTATCTAACTGTTGGTTGAAATAACTGTATGAACAGGAAGGTACAGCAGAGAGAAGTCTTCCTTTGACTGGTGAGTGAAGACAGGAGTCTAGATGAAAACCAGCCAACTCTGAAGGAGCAGAGGCAAAGGCACTCAGGTATGGAAAATATCCTTATCTTTATCTGCCCACTGGAAAGGGCTGTGTTGGAAGAAAAGAATTTGCAGTTCTCTCTTCTAAAACCTGCATTAGGAAGCACCTCCAATTTTTCAGTTTGAGAAATAGTAAGGATTTTGATTATAAAGAGTCATATAAGTAGTAAATCAATTTTAAAGAATAATTTTTAGAGCTATTTGGCCAAAAAGTTTTCTGTCAGTTTACCCACAATTACCAAGATCAGTGTAATCAGATGGTAGCAGAGTCAATGTCTCTGTGCTACTCACCCTCCCAAACATTATTAATGGTAGGTTTTATTTTTATTATAATTTTTTTTTTCAGTTTAGGGAACCTCAGCTGATTCTGGGGATGGGTAAACATAGGTTTATTGTAATGTGTTATCTTCCAACTTGTTTCTGCCATCAGCATCTGCTTCTGTGTCACAAAATTCAAGGGGACTGTGTCCAAATATAACCAATGACAGTATAATTTATAATGGATATGGGGAGAAGTAAATGGCCTTTCAAAGAGAAATCAAAAAGACCATATATAATTGCTATATTTTTACTATAATTTTAAAAACTTTTCTTAGCCTAATTTTTCTTTCAGTTTGAGGTATTTCTAGACTTAAATATTATTTTATTTTATTTTATTTATTTTTTATTAAATTTTTTAAGTGTTTATTTATTTTTGAGAGAGATAGAGAGACAAAGAGTGCAAGCAGGGGAGGGGTGGAGAGAGAAAGGGAGACACAGAATCTGAAGCAGGCTGCAGGCTCTGAGCTGTCAGCACAGAGCCCTACGTGAGGCTTGAACCCACGAACTGTGAGATCATTACCTGAGCCCAAGTCCTGTGTTTAACCAACTGAGCCACCCAGGCGCCCTGACTTAAATATTATTTTAAAGTTATTACTTTCATGATGACAGAATGTGCAAATTTTGGATGATATCTCATCCAAATGTTGTTTTGCAATATATTCAAATTTAGTGAGTTTTTATTTTTGTGCCATATTTGTTACTAAAGAGGTTCCTATTACAGCAGGGTGTACTGCAAATATTAGGCAGAACATATTATGCTTTGAATTGAAAAATTGGAATTTTGGAAAACTGTATCTGCCATTGGAAACTGGATAGCTTAAGTATACTGAAAGACTTTTTTCTTTTTTTTATAATGAGTTTTGTGGTAATATTAGCCAATGTAATTTAAAAAAATATTCTATAATGAAATACATCAACATTTAGAAGAGCTGCATATGAGTGAATTAATATTTTCAAAATGACTAGTATATAATGATACAAAATCCATTCAAAGTTAAAGACCAATGGATTTTAATGTAATTGTGGATGAAAAGTTCCTTGATGTGGTTTCAAATTCCTTATTGTAATTAACTCTTAGGAACAACTTGTTGAGTTTTGGTGTAGTATCAGAGAATAGTCACAATTATATGAAAAATATATTTTAAAGTTAAAAATATGAAATAACAGTAAAGGCATTTGAGAACTACAGCACACTCAGCATTTGAGAGACCATGAGCCAAGAAAGAAAGGGAAAACACTTAGGAAAGCTGGAAATTCTCTGCTACTTTTCTTCTCAAAGCATTTCCAATTTGTAAGCTGCATTGATCTGAGAAGTCTAATATAAATAAATGTTTACACGTTAAGAGTTTAATCAGAGCTTTTGGTAGTATGGTGCTGCTGAGATAAAGACTGGAATTCAGAGCCACTAAGGAAGAAAAGTTCCTGGAAAATGCTGCACATTTTCTACTGAGGTATTTGAAGGACAAACCAGAACTAGTTCAGCCCTCAAAAAGATTGAAATCCAGGGGTGCCTGGAAGGCTCAGTTGGTTAAGCATCTGATTTTAGCTCAGATCATGATCTCACGGTTTGTGAGTTCAAGCCCCATGTTGGGCTCTGTGCTGACAGCTCAGAGCCTGAAGCCTACTTCGGATTCTGTGTCTCCCTCTCTCTTTGCCCCTCCTCTGCTCACATTCTGTCTCTCTGTCTCTCTGTCTCTCAAAAATAAATAAACATTAAAAAAAAGATTGAAATCTAGTCTTAAGACACTTCATTCTGGTTGGATCAAAGATTTACCCCTATTTTAACTGCCTACTTGAAGGAAAAGAAATTCTCTTTGGAGGAGATAGCATCATCTATAGCTTACACAATATGTTATACTCATTTAAAGTATTCAATTAAAATTTGCCAAGCATACCAGAAGCTAGAATGAAATGAATGGAAAAAAAAAAAAGAAAGATAAACAATTGACAGTTTCAAAAGATACAATTCATATGTTGGAGATGATGAAATGGACAATTTCATGTGAGAACTGGGCTCTTTAAAAAAGGATTTGAATGAAAATTCTGGAACTGAAAATATAATGATGGAAATAAAAAATGTAATAAATGACTTTGACAGTATATAAAACCTAAAGTTAGTAGAAAGATGGAAATAATGAAAGCAAAGATATTAATGAAATGCAAAACAAAAATAAAAATGTAATTGATGTAAAAACAAATCCAAAGTTGGTTCTTCGAAAAGACCAACAAAATTGGTAATACTAGAAAAGAAAAAAAAAGGAGGAAATAATCAACCAATAGAGTAATGAAAAGAAGGGCAGTACTACAAATCACGCAGATTCCAAAAAGATAAGAGGAAATAATGAACAAACTTATGCCAATATATTTGAAAATGTGAATGAAATGGAAAAATTCCTAGAAAAGCAAAATTGCCAACATTGACATAAGAAAAAATAGAAAAATCAGTCCCTTGGTGGCACATTGATTACATTGGACCCTTTATATATGGAGGAAGAGGTGATTTATTCTTTCCAGAATCTACTGGTACTTTGAAGGTGGTTTTGTCTTTCCTTTTCACAGTGCCTCTGCCAGCACCATAAAAATGCCTGATTTACTAACATGGGATCTTGAATAGTGATGCCTCAGAACAAGCAGCTTATTTACAAGTGAAGGAGGTTTAATACTGGGTATTTGACCTTGGAATGCTTTAGTTTTATTATACAGCTTGTCCCCGATTTAGGATTTGACTTACGATTTTTTGATTTTACAATGGTAGAAAATAGATATGTGTTCAACAGAAACAGTATTTCAAGTTTTGCATTTTGATTTTTTCCCCTGAGGTGGCAGTGGGTGGTATAGTGCTGTGTTGTGATGCTGGGCAGTGGCAGCTTCAGCTCCCTGTCAGCCAGGCGGTGATGAGGGTACACAACTGATAACACTTACAACCCTTCTGTACCCACACAACCATTCTGTTTTTCACTTTCAGTACTCTGCTCAATGAATTATAGGAGCTTTTCGATACTTTATTGTAAAATGGACTTTGTGTTAGATGATTTTGCCCAACTGTAAGCTAATGTAAGTGTTCTGAGCACGTTTAAGGTAGGCTAGGCTAGGCTAGGCTATGATGTTCGGTAGGTTAGGCGTATTAAATACATTTTTGACTTACGATACTTTCAACTTCTGATAGGTTTATCAGGAGGACGTAACCCCATAGTAAGTTGAAGAAGGTATGTATACCTCATAACCCAGAAGGAGCTTCCCTAATAGTACAATAGAATGACTTGTTCAATTTGTATTTAAATTACAAGGACAAAGCTTTGTAATTTGCTCAAGGACAAAGCTGTGGGATTGGGATATTGTCTTCTATGATCTAGCATGTGGCAGGTATATGCTGGTGCCTCTCATCATCACAGTAAGAGTTTGTTAAATGACAAGAATGCAGTTTAGGTTCTGCTGGATCAGAGATCCTGATCCTTAGACAGAATGATTTCACCAGGGGACACGGTAAAAGTACCACAGAACATTAAGGTATGACAACTGCCTAGTCACTTGACTCCTTACACGGGTTTCACCTCACCTTTACTGCAATCACTATGCTTCAGGTGTCTGTGGCATTTCTTTCATTTTGTGCCCAGGAGCTTCTCCATTGCTGCAGGCTCTAGTGGCTAGGGTGAACACACGTGCATACCCCAGGTGACAGGGAAGGTAATGCCCCCCATGATCACTCTTAACCAATAGGGGATGGGAGCTGAAAGAGAAAGAGTTCTCCTGTTGATCCAGGGGAATAATTCTGAGACTCGATCTAAATTCTCCTTAGGAGGGTTCTGGGAGATCTAAGTGCCAGATATCACAGCAGTGACATTGATATAGCGCACTCAGTCCCGGACAGGGTCCCGCCGCCTCGCCCTTCCCAGGGGCTAGAACCTGCCAGTTATTGCCACCCCTTCTCGCTGGAGCACCAACTGACCGTCTGGGACTCTGCTGACTCCCAACAGTCCAGACTGTACCTTCCTACCTTGTGTACCTTCCGTGGGCTTTGGTGATTGGTGACACTCTGAGGGGAGGAGGAAGGGGGAATTATTTTAGAAACACAAAAAGAGAGGCAGAAACAGACACAGAGAGGAATAAACCTAGAATTAAAAAAGAGGAGGGCTGTGAGAAAAGGTAGCAGTCACTTCGTGGCTTTCTTTTTGAGATTTCTGGATTTGGAAATGCAGAGCTCTCTGCTCTGACCCAAATCACTGGAATGTGGTTGGCCTCCCTGCACTGTGAAGTGGAGGAGAAGGTGGGATTGGGGACTGGAGGGGCAGAGGGGTCTGGTGCTTCCTGACTCTGGTGAGTTCTGGCTTGATCAGAACATCTGTGCATGCCTTAGGCTCACCTGACTCCCAGGGCTTCCTGTGATTGGGTCATTAAGTCCTAACATTTTTTAGCAGAGTCCTAATTTTATTCAACTTTTTTTTTTTTTTCAATCCGTGAGACTTACTAGATTCCCTGTTGTTTCTTTAAAATTCTGCCAGGACTTTTCATATGACTATATTTGCAAATCAGGAGGATTCTCCTATGATACTATATCTGGTGTCTCCATTTTTGGTTTGGAAAACGTGGCTGCTGCACTGGTTGTCCCTTTAGGTGTTGCTGTGGCTTTCTTGGCCCTGGCTACCTACCATGAACCGGCAGCTGACTTATGGCTCAGGACCTGGTTACAAGTTATTTAAAAAGGTAGGCGGTGGGAGAGTCATAAACGCAGTGTTTTTCCTTTTTGGATTGCAGTTGTTATTACATCAGAAGCATACTGGGGCTGCCTGGTAGGTGAGATACCTTAAGATGTCTTTTTGGTACTTTTTGATGGTTTCAGTCTTGCTCTGTTTTGCATGTGGCAGAGATCCACTCAAGTTGCTCGAGCAAAAGAAGGATTATTTTAAGGATATAGTAGGTTAGGAGCTAGACCTGGAGTGGAGTCAGGAGTTTAGGCAGCTCCAAGAACCTCTGCCTATCTCTCCCCTATGTCTCTGAATCTCACCATCAGTGCTGGGAAAGCAGATAGTATATTTGAGAAACCAAGAGGAGGCCAGTGTGTCTAGACTGTCATATGAGATTCAAGAGATTGCCAGGGGCCAGATCCTGCAAAGACTTGTAGATTATGCTAAAAATTTTGATTTTTATTTTAGAATAATGTGAAAGCTACCAAAGTGTTATAACCAAGTGATCTATGTAGTCTGCATGACTGCAAAATATTATCCTGGTTTCAGAGAGAAAACTTTGAGGAAGTTACGGGAATACAAGTGTGATGACAGCTGGACTGAGGGAAAAAGAGCTGTGAGGACACATTAGAAGGGACTCCTAAGTCACTATGTGGGGCTTGGGAGGTATTCCTGGAAGAAGAAGTATTTTAGATGAGATTGGAAAGTTTAATCGGAGTTAACCAGATGAAGAAAGGTGTTGGGAGGGAAAGAATGGACACAGGCAATAATAGGAGTGAACACTGGGACATAGGAGGGGAACTGTTCATGTGGATTTATGATTTCCAAGTTTCTCAAACTTGAAAAAATCATTTGATTTCAATATAATTTCAAACTCACAGAAAAGTTGCAAGAATAGTGCAAAGAAACCCTCACATACTCTTTGCCCATTTGCTCTCTCTCTCTTCCTAACACACACGCATACACACAAATTTTGCTTTCTGAATTATTGGAGAATAAGTTGCAAAGTCATGTTTCTGTACCCCTAAATCCTCTAGGATGTATTTCCTAAGAACAAGGACATTCTCTTTCCTAAGCAATGTCAGACAATTTAACATTACAAGATACTATTATCCAATAGATAGTCGACATTGAAATGCCTCAGTTTTTCCTATATTTTTCCCTAGTCCAAGTCCAACCCAAGCCTGTGTGTTGCATTTAATTACCATATCTCTAAAAGGTTCCTTAGTCTTTGTCTTTCATGACCTTGCCATTTTTGAAGAATACAAGTTGGTAATTTTATAGAATGTCCCTCAGTTTGGGTTTGTCTGCTGCTTTCTCATGGCTATATTATGCATTTTTGTCAGTATTACCATGAGGCATCTGCTATATTTACCAAGTTTCTAGCTTCTGTAATCTTTAAGATGCTTTAACATCTGCCCTGCAGGCATATGCTGGACACACCTTGCAATGGACAACCTGATGGTATGCCCTAGTCACCTTGCCTTGACCTCCTGCCTCCCTCAGTGCCTCCCTCCTCTGAGAGTTCTCCCAAAGGAGTGTTTTTCAAATACAAACTGGCCAACCCTGAGCGTGTTTACCCTCTCTGCGTATTCCTTCCTTCAGAAACCACAGAAAAGCTGCTTGCCCACATTTTTCCTCCTCTCCCTCTGGGAATGCTCACTTTGGTACTTCCCTGTGTGGCCCCCCAGTGGTGTGACACGTCTTCCCTCTCTTGGCAGCTGGACGCATATAATACACTACCTTTCCAATGGCAGTCATCTCCTGATCTATTGACCATACTATACCTAAATAATAATAAAACCTACTAAGGTATCTGCCAGGTTTCTCCACTTCTCCTACTATGTGTAATTTGTGGAGAGATACCTCAAATTTTTTTGACTGTTATCTATAATAAGGTGACCATATATACCTATATATACATATGAATGAACCAGTTTTGTGAAACAATACGTATGCTTTCCACATGAAAGTTATTTTAGTTTCTATTCTGTTTTATTTAATTTGAAAATAATTCTTGTCTGAACTACTGAATTGATTTCTTACCCTCTACTTAGTAATGATCTTTGTTTGAAAGCACTAGCCTAATGCAAATATCACTTTGGATCATCTGATTGCAGAATGGAAAATAGATGGATAGATGGGGGGGGGGGGCAAAACTGACAACAAGGAACTTGTATAAGGCTCTTGCCATCATTCAGGTGAGAGAGTCTAGGTGGCTACTGGCCATGAAGTTGAGAGAAGTGGGTGGGTTTGGGAGTAAAGAAAGTAGATTGAAGAAGAATTTAAGTTAACAGCACTTCATGATTGATTGCATATAGGGGTGGGGAAGAGGGAGGGGTCAAGAATGACAATTCAGGCCTTGGCCTCTGGGCTGGATGGTGGTGTCCCTTTCTGAGATAAGGAACAATGAAGGTTTACAGTTCAGGCTCCACCATGTTGAGTTTAAGGTATCAAGGACATTAGACTGGAGCTGTTCAGTGGGCAGTTGGCTCAATAGCATTTAAGAAGCAAGTCTGGGTTGGATTAATAGCAAATTGAAGTTGAATTTTACTCAAGGAGATTTTACAACTTTATGCCCACTGCAGGAAACAGAAGTTTGTTCAAGATAGGAACAAATTCTCTGAAAATAGTTTTAATGATTTGTTATTGAGATGCATAAGTAAAATAATATGCACAAGTCGAAAATGTTTCAAGGAAGTCAATTAACGTAAATTTAATAGAATATCACTTTTATGCACTGTTCCTCTCTGTCTCCGGTTAACTGTAAAGTCTTACATGCATATATATAGACAGAAATGTGGAAAACAAAAGAAATTGCTCTTTACATTATATAGAAACAATGTTGGCTTAAATCACCACTGTGGTAACTCGGGCTTTCCCGGATGCTGGTCCTCAGATTTAGCCCTCCAAATCTAGATTTTCTCAGGTATAGATACCGGAGATAAACAGGCTGCAAAAAGATGCTTATTTTCAAGCGGCACCAGTTTGGGGTTGCACTGAGAAAATGAGATTTTCTAGTGGAAAACTGTGGATGTGTGAATTTACACCCACAGCGTTGGGAGTGATGGACCGTGCTCCGTTAGTGGTCACTCATTCCCCATCCCCACCCTTTATCTGCTCCCCTCCCTCCCGCTCTCCCTCCATTCTCCCCCCCCTTCACTGCGTTATTCTGGGATTAACGGCGGGGTCGGCCCCGTACACAAACGCAGCTGGCTCGTACGGTCAGCCTGAGCCCCGCTGTGCAACCACGTCAGGAATTCCAGTAAGTTGGCAACACAGGAGCACAAAGACAACAACAATGAGGAAAACCCTTCAGTGCAGAAAGGAATGTTTGGAGCCCTGGCTGCTACAGTGAAAGGACACACACACACACACACACACACACACACCCCACACTCGCGCCCGCGCTCACCCTCCCACACCCCCACGCGCCCACACCCGCACTGGGAGCCACCCAGCCCCTCCCGCGCACGCCTCCCCAGCGGCCGCCGCAGCTCTTTGTAACTCCGTGGTGCGGGGACGCTCATTGACTATGCAGCGCGGCCTGGGCGGGCGTCAGAGCCGCCTGACCCCGGCGCGGTCTCGTACCATCGCCTCGGCCGCCCGGAACCGGCATAAATCACCAGCCGAGACTGAAGTGCAGCTTCTCGCCCCCTCGCCGCTTCCCTCCTCCCACCGGCCTCAGCCTCTTTACTTCCCAGACCCCTCTGCCCCTCCGGTCCCCAATCCTGCCTCCTCCTCGGCGCCGCCGCCGGACAGCGCCAGTGCCTTGCAGGGAGGCCAACCACGTTCCAGTGACTTGGGTCAGAGCAGAGAGCTCTGCATTTCCAAATCCAGAAATCTCGGAAAGAAAGCCACGAAGTGACTGCTGTCCCTTCTCACAGCCCTCCTCTTTTTTTAAGTCTAGGTTTTCCCTGTCTGTGTCTGTTTCTCTCTTTTTGTGTTTCTAAAATAGTTCCCCTTGCTCCTCCCCGCAGAGCGTCACCAATCACCAAAGTCCACGGAAGGTAGGGGTCCGGACTGTCGGGGGTCAGCAGAGCCCCAGACGGTCGGTCGGTGCCCCGGCGAGAAGGGGTGACAATAACTGGCAGGTTCTCGCTCCTGGGAAGGGCGAGGCGGCGGGACCCTGTCCGGGACTAAGTGCGCACAGGGCTGCCGCCTCCACTGTTCTGGCCCCTCTGGCTGGGGGAAAAGGGTTCCTGACTCCTTGGACCGGGACCTGGCCCCCGGGGCCCTGCTGCGGAGTTAATCCAGAGCCCGGGACAGGAGATTCTGGGGCGACCCCCCGCCCGAGAACGGCCCCTTCTCATAAGACAGGGATCCCAGGTCCAGGAAATAAGTCGCGCCACCCCTCCTTTTTTTCTGCCGGCTCTAGAGTCACGAACCGCCTGAGGAAGATGCTCTGAGGGTGGCTGTAAGGTCCCTCCGCAGGGCTCTTGGGGGCCGGAGTCCCCGGCAGCCTAACGCTGCCTTGCAGGAGGGAGCTTCAGGGCTCCCTGAACCCCTTACGTCTCTCCCTCATATAAAGGCGCACCAGTCAATCCAGAGGACATTCATTCTTTTCCAATGTTGCTTCAAATGGAACAGATTTGTAAGAAACGCGATCCGGCGGTGACACCTGTGTATGTGCTGCTTAAGAAAAGCTGAACAAGGATCCAACTCTCCCCCCAACATTGATCTGCCCCTTTTCTCTTGGAAAAAAACAAAAACAAAAACAAAACAGCACCCATCTCATCATCTCAACTCTATGGGCGAAACCGGGGTGTCCGAGAAGCCTAGAGATTTCAGACTAGAGAATGGTCACAAATCGCTCCCAGCGGGCTTATTCCTTCCGTTTTCTTCTCTTCTTTTTCTTCCTTTTTTAAGACTGTCGGTGGTAGGTTTCCCCGCGGACTGCGTAGCCGACTTCTGTTGCGCAGGCAAACCCGCGCAGAGGCTAGGGCAGAACGTGCCCGTGTGTGTGTGTGTGTGTGTGTGTGTGTGTGTGTGTGTGTGTGTGTGTGTATGTGTGTGTGTGTCAGGCGGGTGTTCGCACAAGTGTGAGGCTTCCAGGAGTGAGTAAGCGTGTGAATGCCTAATTGTGAAGTGTGCGTGCACGTGTCGGTGTTTGTGTGACTGTGGAGTACCGCACGCGTGTGCGACTTAGGAATGTGTGTGCCGGCGCGCGAGTGAGCGCGTGAGACTGTCAGTTTGTGTGACAGTGAGGAGTGTGGGCTACGGTGTGCGCGCGACCCTATGAAGTCGTGTGTGAGTGTGTGCGCGCGCGCGTGGGGTGTGCATTTGAGAGCGCACGTGTGTTCGAGTCCCTACTCCTCCCTACGCTGAGAAGTGCAGGGGGCGGGCCTGGCGGCAGGGGGCCTGCCCCGCTGGATTCCCGCATGCTAGTTCCGGGGCGGTCGGGTCTCAAGGGCTTTATGCACTGTCTGGAGGGTGGGGACTTGCGCGGGTAGAAAACGGGATGCCTCGGGCGCTGGGGCCGGCTTTCTGCCACTAGGAGCCCGCCGGGGTGCAGGCCTACAGGAGCGCTCGCGAGCAGAGGTGCCGCCGGTGCTGCGGGCTACGCGCGCCCACCTCCCGGGGAAGGAACAGCGAGGCCGGGGCCCCGGACGGTCGCGGGGATGGAGCGCGGGGCGGCGGCGGTGGCGTGCACGCTGCTGCTGGCTTTTGCCGCCTGCCTGGCGCCGGCCAGTGGCCAAGGTAAGCGCCCGCTGGCCGGAATTCCGCGCAGAGCTCGGGACTTACCCGGCAGTGGCAGGGGTCGAGTCCGTGAGCGCACAGAGGGGACCGCGGCCGGGAGGGGCCAGGGCAGGGCGGCGGCGTTGGAGCGGCTCCCGCCGGGGCGCTCAGGTTGCTCAGTGAGGGGCGAGCGCGAGCACCCCTCCTTCGCCCGCCCGGCAACCGAGCAGCCAAACTTGAGAAAGCGGCTCCGCCGGTTTCGGTGACAGCGCACCCCACGGGGACCCCGTCTTTGTTCCCACGGGACTTTCTCCTGACCCTCTGGAAAGCACTCTGCAGTTGGAACCCGGAGAATGAGGTTCTCTCAGCCTGTGCACAGTCTGTTCCCCCCACTTATTTATTCCCTGGGGGTGCTGAGCGGTCCTCGGAGCTGCTCAGTGCGCAGCTTTCCACCTGCAGCGCGCAGCCGGGGAGATCCCTTCGAGGGCTAGAGCACCCCCCCCCCCCCACTTCTTTTCCTCGGCGAAACTTGGTCCCGCGGTGACCCTCAAGAGACTGCATCTCGATGCAGATCATTTACGAGCCGAGATAAGGCAAAGAGGCGGGATTGGCGGAGAGAGCGGCTGATATACTGGAGCATTTTCTTGAAGGGTTTTCCTTTTCAACGGGGAGGTGGGGGCTTTTGTGTTGATGAATGGGGCCCCGTCTGCGTGGCCAGAGTTTTGAGGGCTCGAATGCAAAAGTTTCTGGTATGAAGCGCTTTAAAATTCTCTCAAGTTGTCAGAATTTACGTTTTTATAGAAACAGAGGCAGAGAAAGAAAGGGAGGAAGCAGTGGAGAGAATAAAAACAGTAAGGGTGAAAAACAGGGAAGACAAGTAGGGAGAAAAAGGGAGAGAAGGGAGAGGAGCAAACGAAGACAGAGCAGCGAACAGAGTGGGGGGTGGGTGGGGGAGAGAGAGAAAGAGAGAGAGAAAGAGAAAGAGAGAAAGAGAGAGACCAGGGATGAATGGGAAGGGCGAGGAGGAGGCCGGGGAACCCGCGAGCTCTCTCCAGGCTTTGCGTTGCTAGGTAGCAGCCCAGAGCTGCGTGTGACCGACCACCAGACAGACAGAACGGACGCTGCTGCCTCCACAGGGACTAATCTGTCTGTGGGGATGGGAGAGTTCTCCCCCCACTTTTCTCCCCTCCTGCTCCTTCCTTCCCGTCGGACAACTTAATTGCCCTACAATGAAAATGAAACCCCTATTGTTGTAGGATTAGCCAAAGCAATAAATTGATTTCCCTGGATCACATATTGGGGTTGACGGGTGGGGACTGTAGAAGTCCCCATTTATGGCAGAGAGAGGGAAAAGCTTGTGGATGGGCCGTGGCATGTATTCAAATGGTTAATCTGCTTTCTTTCCTCAATTCTTAGCGTAAGCTCCTTAGAGGGAATCAACTAAATAATTATACAGCAACTCCTAGCAGTACCCATTTCAGACTTCCTGAGAAGTTTGGAAACGCCAACAAACCTCACTGGTTTGTAAAAATCTTTGGAGAGGGAGGGGAGGCGGGGAGAGACTGTTAATAATTCTTGCTTTGCACACCTTTTTCTCAGGGTTGGTAACACGGAAAGAGGATTTATTATTATCGTGGAGGGTTTGCCGCAGCTCTTAGGGTGATATACATCGTATGTCCTAAGTATAGCCATAGGATTTACTCTATGTTCCTGTCAGTGCCTGGCAAAAGGAAATCTTGTCCGGATTCATCTGGGATACATCTGGATTGTTCCCATACAACCCAAACAGGTGTTTTCTCCCCTGGATTGATGGTTTAGTCACCAATAAGGTGTACTTAACTTTTTTTTTTTTTTAATTTTTAATGTTTATTTTTGAGAGAGAGAGAGAGAGAGAGAGAGAGAGAGAGCGAATGGAAGAGGGGCAGAGGGAGAGAGAGAGAGAGAGAGAGAGAGAGAGAGAGAGTTGGAGACACAGAATCCAAAGCAGGCTCCAGGCTCTGAGCTGTTAGCACAGAGCCTGCACAGAGCCCAAACGCGCTGAACTCAGGAACTATGAGATCATGACCTGAGCCGAAGTTGGACGTTTAACCAAGCCACCCAGGCGCCCCTGTACTTACTCTTTTTAGTGGTTTAAATCCATCCATCTTCTCTGATAATATACAATAATATGTACAGTAATAATAGCATATCATACACTTATACATGTGGCAGACCCTGTTCTAAGTGCTTTACACTAATTGACATTTAATTTTTATAATACTATAAATACTATAATGTTGACATTTAATCTTTATAATAACCCTTTGATGTAAGTACTCTTTCTGTATCTGTTTTACTGATGGGAAATGGAGGCATGGGTCAATGAAGTTAACTTGCTCAAGGTCATACTGCTAGAAAATGGCAGAGCTGTGAGGCCAGTCCAAGAGATTCTGAGTCCAGAGGCTATAATTTAACTGCTATAGTGTGTGGCTCTCTCCTCTATTTCCCTGTCTCTTATTTTGTACTAAAAATGTCATGCTCCCTAAGTCACTACCCATGTATGAGGTTACTAAAGAAGCTGAGTGGTATTTTACAAGTCTTTGCCACTTTGCACCATAACTCTGGATATTTTTTCAGAAATTCTTTTCAGGTTTCTATCACCTGACCTCTAGGTAACCTTCCTGTAAGGTTAAGGAGATTTCTAGATTCCTGTCGTATTGACTTATCAGGTGAAGTAAAGTATGACATTGTAAAGATCCTTATTTGAGCACACACTTTAGGTAAGATCTTCCTGCAAAGTTTGCATCATTAGAAATTGGAAAAGACCTCTGAGTATTTTATGGTTAGTCTTTAAAAATATTATAACACATCTATAGCTAAAATTATTTGTATTTTCTTCATGTTTTGTAGAATGCTGTTAAGAAATATTGGGAGAGCCTGAACTCTGGAGTCAGGCTGTCTGGGTTCTAGCAATGGCTTTACCACTTTCTAGCTGTGTGACATTGGGGAAGTCACTAAACTTTCATGGCTCAGATTGCTTATCTGCAAAATTGATATGATAAGAGAATCTACTCCATGACATTTCATTAACATAAAGAGATAAAAGGGCTGAATATGTAAGGCATATAGACAAAGATCGTAACTACAGCTATTATTATATTGACCAACTCTAAAAGTAACATTTCTTTTTTTGTTTTCTATTCGTATTTCTAATTTCCAAGTGCACATAAGGAAGCCTTAGGCATTTTCAAGTAACATTTCTTTGAGGAATTCCCAGATCCCAGTACATGACTGAAAGTTTTTTTGAGAAAATGGTATTGGTCTTTAAGTTATATTCTTTCATTCAATAGAAGCTGGGTTATGCCTTTTATAGTTAGTATCAGCTTTATGACAATTACACTTTCAGGTGAAGTTTATGTATTTAAAAGGATTATGGGCCCAGTAACAAACAGGCAATATTTTGGTTCTGTCACATCTCTGATACTGCTGCTGCTTTAATTTCACAGCAGTTGGCTTCTTTTTCTCTGCTTGAAGTTCTTCCTAGCCATTTTTTATAGTATAGGGCTTCTGCTCAAACTCCCTTCAGTCTTGTGCCTGTCCTGTTCTAATAGAAAGTTAGACTTTTATAGATGGGGGAAACCTTAGCTATCAGCTGGTCTACTTGCATTATTTTATAGAAAAGTAACTAAACCTGGAGGGAAGAAAGGGGGACTGACAGGAGGGAAAGGGAGGGGGGTTAAGCCCTTAGCCTAAGGGCCTGTGGCCCAGGATAGAACCAGCTCTCCTCTTTGTGTCTTCCTAATTGATCATTTTTAATTTTTTTAAATATTTATTTATTTTTGAGACAGAGGGAGAGACAGAGTGTGAGCAGGGGAGGGACAGAGAGAGAGACACACACAGAATCCGAAGCAGGCTCCAGGCTCCAGGCTCCGAGCTGTCAACACAGAGCCCAACTTGGGGCTTGAACCCAAGAACCATGAGGTCATGACCTGAGCCAAAGTCAGATGTCCAACTGACTGAGCCACCCAGGCGCCCCTAATTGATCATTTTTAGATATAGGGTGGGTCACATATCCCGGGTCTAAGAGGAATCTCAAGTCTAAGAGGATAGGTTAATACAACCATGTGTCATGTCCAGCTTGGTTCAGAACTTATGCCACGTTAGTGCCCCACCTTTCAAAGACCATATCTCTGGATCCATTTTTCAAAATCTTGGGCCATCGAAACGTGTTACTAAGGTTTATGGATTTCATAGTACAGAATAGGTATTTATTCTTAGTTGAAGGTAATTGTTAGGTCATTTTTTTTAAAGTTTATTTTTGCGAGAGGGAGGGAGAGAGGGAGAGAGAAGGTGAGCAGGGGAGGGCAGAGAGAGAGGGAGAGAGAATCCCAAGCAGGCTCCTCAGTGTCAGCACAGAGCCCTATGCAGGGCTCCACAAACCAACTGAGCCACCCAGGCACCCTTAGTGGCTACAACTTTAAATGTTAGTCTAGATTCATATTTGTAAATGACAAATCTAAATTAAACTTCCTGGAGACAAAAAAGGAAATTTATTTCAATACATAATTGTAAAGATATAACTATTAGGTTGAACCATATGGGATTGCTGTTTTTCTAAGAAAGACTCAACCTAACATAAAATTTTATATTTTGCTCAGCCTAATATAAAGTGGAGGCTCAGCCTATGTCAAGCTAATCTGGTTTCTCTATCTTCTGACTCTGAGAAGACTGTTCTCAATCATGTTCTTTAGTGTCTTAGGATGGCTGTCAGTGGCTCTTGGAGCCACGTTCTTTCTGGGAAAAAGCAAGAGTTTTTGTCTTGTCTTAAAAGTGTAAGTTGCCTCTTGGGCTCTGCTTAGGTCACAGACTCATTGCAGAACCAGTCATTGTACCTGGCATGAAATGTGCCCATGGCTTAGGCTTTGGGTCATATGCTTGGTTCCTGCAGTCATGGACTAAGGTCGACCATAGAGGGAAATTTGGATAGGGCTCCCACGTGAACAGAGGCTGGGCTGCTGCAAAAACCAAATCTGTCTAGGACACTTTATCAGGTAAAACCAGCTGATGCTATTTTTGTTTTATCCATGAAGACAGACTTAAAAGGCTGAAGAAATTTCTCAAGAGCAGTCAGTGCTGGAAAAACTCAATGAATTGAAGGGGGGAAACGTATTGGAAGTATTAAAGCAAAAGGGATGAAGTTTTATGTTCATGTGATCATGTTGCAATTTTAAGTTTAGGAGAACAGGAGAAAGAAGGACTTCTAGAAGATTTACGTGTAGCCTAAAGGCTTCTTATATGGAACAGATCTTTGTGATGGATAGGAAAGTTCTGAAAAGTGAGCTGAGAGAGCAGAGTACAGGAGCTCTTGAGTCCATTATATGATTCATTTTTCAGTGAATCCTACGTCCTTTCTCCTTTCCCAGCTAACTCTGCTTTCTTGCTTATATTTCTAAGACTTTGCTGCTTTTCCAGGCAGTAGGCCTTGGCTATGAGAATGGGGTGGAAAGAAAGAAGAGAGGAGGTTTGGAGACATTAAAATGCTTCTTTGGAGGGGTGCCTGGGTGGCTTATTCGGTTGAGCGTCAGACTCTTGTTTTCGGCTCAGGTCATGATCTTATGGTTTGTGTCGGGCTCTGTGCTGATCCTGCTTGGGATTCTCTTTCTCCCTTTCTCTCTGTCCCTCCCTCCCCCCCCCCCCAAATAAATAAATAAAAGCATCTAATTAGAGAAAAAAAAAAAGCTTCTATGGAGACAATACATCCTGGTGCAAATCCAAGAGTCCTTAGCATTTAACCTAAGAACTTCTTCAATAATGGTAGAGCAGGTGTCTTTCACACCTCCCTGGATTGATTCGGAATGTCAAATATATGTGCTCTATGCCAATTATTTTGCTGGTCTTTAAGTCTTATTTCTAAAGCATGTGCTGAGAAACTAGAAACATTATCATTCCAAAATTAAGATGGTTAACTTTTATATAAGGGTACTTCTGACTTAGTACAGTGCCAAAACCCAATGCAAGGAAATAAGAAGTCTCTCTAAGAAAGGTGACGGGTTACACAATGTGAAGTTTCATGATGAAAGCTCTATGCTTTTAGTCATTAGCCCTCAGGTCATGCCTGACCCCCAAGGTTATTGGGAACAGGGAGAAATGAATGAAAGGAGGAAATGTAATTACCATTCTGTGCATTGAAAAGTTAAGCCACTGTTACCATGGATACAATGGCTTGTTTATTGTCCAGATCTTGAGATCCAAGTTTGTAAGCAATACCAGAGGTCTCCTTTAAGTGTATGTACTATCGGTCAATAACACATGAAGATTCTTTCTTAGTAACTTTGAACAGAAGCCTTTACTCACTAATCTACTGATTGACATTAAATGAAAACCTATCTACTTTTGACGTTCCTATAGGTGTTAAATGTGAACAAGGGGAAGAAGACAATAGCCAGTTCTGTTATGCTAGACTTTCTTGGATTCTTATATAAAAACATCCTGTCCTATAGTGTCAGAGATTTGATTGTCTCTTTGGGCCCAATTTTTGGTTTTTGTTTCATTAGCAAGGAGAAGCTTTTTTGTGTAAAGGCTGAAAAAGCAAAATAATTTATTTCATTAGGGAAATCCTCAAAGTTGAACTGAAGAATGGAAGGGTTTTTCTAAAATATGAAATATATCAATCCTATGCACATTATAATCTCACTAAAGAAGAGGAGAAAATGCTAACATGTGCTGCCACACTGGTTTAATTTTGATATGGGGAAGGAAGGGTGTGGAGGATACTTTTTGTTGTGAGAAACAAGAAACTGAAAACCCACCTCAAACCGGCTTAAACAATAAAGGGTATTTATTGGCTTGTGTAAGAAAATTCTGAGGCTGAGTGGGGTTCAGGTGAGGTGCAGTCAGGGCTCCAGTTCTCTTTCTTTGTGTTTTTCTTGACTCTACTCTCTTCTAGGTTTCAGCTTTGTTTTCAGTCCAGCTTCCCCTATTGTTATATTATAGCTGCCAGAGCAAATGGGGCTGCATGTTTTCTTGATCATATCTAGGGTGAATTCAACATTGAGAGTTTGCTTATGTTCTCAAAAGCACTATTTCACCACAACTTAAAGAATGTTATAATTTTTAGGAACCCTAGATAGAAGTCAGCCAGTTCCCCTAACTTGGCATTATCATCAAAGTCACCTGGGGAGCTTTAAAAAGTGTATAGATTCTTAGGCAAAAACCCAATCTTACTAAATCAGGAGTATGGGCATCTGTTTTTAAAGAGTTTCCAGTTGATTCTGAGGGTCAGACAATTTGGAAACAGCTGATCTAGGTAATCTCTCATTTTTAGTTTTGTAGCTAAAGGTATACTAACATGCCACTGTAAATTCCTTCTAGCAGGCAGTTAAATACACTCTGTTAAATCCATACTTTCTTTTGAATGGGGATGTTGCAAGGTAGCTACAGTAAGAAGGAAAACTACTCTTTTATATCTAGTGCTGCCCCCATTTCTGGCCATCTCCTATCCTGCCTAACATGACCCTCCCTCCCTAGAGCTACTGTTTGTGTCTTAATTGTATTCTTTGCTCTGTCCCTGGACACAATTGAAGTCCTTCCTCCCCCTCTCAGAACCTTTGATTCTTTAAGCTGAGCAACTGTTGGATGGATCCTCTAATCCTTTCTTACCCAAATTAGGCAGATTTCTCTATAACCACTGTAATCTCTCTCCTCCAATTTATGTCAGGGCATCCTGACAGAGCCCACTGGCATCTAAAGCAGCCATCAATTCCATGGTTGGAATGGGAGTATTGGAAAACCTTGTAGCTCATTTCTTTTATAGCCTAGGCTCAATTCTTTGTTGACCCCACTGGGACTTAGAGTCGGTGATCCTACCACGTGTACACTGTCCCTCAAATCCCTTGTTTATTTACTTCCGCATCTTATATTGTTATGACTCTTCATTAACATTACTTCCTTGCCTATACCGCCAGCAGTCGGGCCCCCCTGTCCCGTTGTCTTGCTCTCTTGTGCTCTGCCAAAGCTCAGTCCTGGTTAAATCTAATGCTCCACATCTGCATTGCTGTAGCTAAATGTGGCAAGAGAAAACACAAAACTAGGTTGACTGATCTCATTATAAATTTGTGAAACTAATCTCAACCTCAGACCTGCTGTCTGGTGAGGCCATTCACTTTCCTACTTCCTTATATCTCCTCTTTCCTCAAACTTCCGACACCACCTGCTCAGATGACATTGCTTCTTATAAATGTGAAAATAGAAGCAATCAGAAGAGAACTCAACAAGCTCCCATAACTCAGCCATCATCACCTGCATACATCCTGTCTGTATATTCTGTCTTCCCTCTGGTTACACTGGATGAACTTTCCATGCTCTTTAAGTTCAAACAGTTCATTCATGTCCTACATTGAATTCTGTCTTAACCTCTCACTAATTAATTGTCTACTCTCTTTCCCCACATTTCTGTTCCTATTTTCTCTGTTCCTCTTTATGGCAAAATTCCTTCCCAGATTTGTCTATACCCACTGTAATTTTTCTCCAATTTTTCTCAAATCCATGCCTTTCAAGTTTTTGCTCCCACCCTTGGTAGATACTTCTTTTGCCAAGGTCACTAATGACCTCCATGCTATTAAATCCAATAATCCACTCTCAGCTCTTGTTTTGTTTAACTATCAGAGGCATCTGACACTGTGTATCCTGCTTTCCTCCATGAAACACGTCATCTGGCTTCCAAGAAACCAAATTCTCCTGGTTTCCTTCTTCCTTGCTATTTTATTCCTGCCCATCTACCTGACTGACTACTTTTCATCTCTGCCTACGCTACGTCTTTGGAGACTCATCCTGTCTCATGGCTTTACCATCTATATGTTGACAACTTCCAAATTTGTGAATCTGATCCAAATCTAGACCAATACCATAACTCTGATCTTCTCTAATGCCCTAAACCTGCTTTCCACATAGGCTTTTCCATCTTAGTAAATGGCTGGACCATCCTTGCCCAGATTCCTTTTTCTTTTATATCTTACATTCAATCCATCAGAAAATCCCATTGTTTTAATCTTCAAAATGTATCTAGAATCCAATCACTTTTTACCATGTTTAATGCTACCACACTGATCCACATCATAGTCAACTCTTACCGAGATTATTGCAATAGCTTCCTTACTGATCATTCTGCTTCCCTTTTGTCCCTCTTCTGTCTACTCTTGACACCTATTTAGAATATCAGTCAGATCATGTTACTACTGCTCAAAAGCTCCAATGGCTTCTGTCACACACAAGTTGAGTTGTCTAGAAACAGACACTAAGATGGAGTTTGGGGTAAAAGATGTTTATTAAGATCATTGCCCTTGAAGAGAAATGAGGAAGCAGGAATGGCAGAAGTTAAACACTCTGAGACGGCCTCAGTCAACCTAGTGGGGAGCTCTGGAGCAAGACTTGACTGTGAGAGTGTTCTATGGCAGGCTGCAATGACCTTTTTTAGTTACTAGATGTGGCCTGCCCTCATAAGGGCATGACCTTGGGCAAGGTGCCTTTCTATAAGTGAAGTGGACCCCAAAAGAGCTGAGTGAATGTAGAAAACCCTTTCTCCTCTCCCCCTCTCACAATGCTCTAGGCATGGTGATAATCCTTGCTTCCTCCCCCCCCACCCCCAACATAGTGTGTACCTTAAGGCTTTTAAATTTGCTTTCTCTCTGAGTGCTCTTCCCTCAAATTGTGCATGACTCACACTCCTTGCTTCCTATAGGTCTTTGCTCATAGGTCACCTTATCAGTGTGGTCTTCAGATTTTTCTTGATTAACTCTCTTCATTGCACTTATAACCATCTGACACAATGTATGTAACTTATTTATTTATTTACTTTTGTCTTCCTTTCTTTAAGATGCCAATTTCATGAGGGCAGGAATTTTTGTCTCCCTTGTTTATTGCTTTATACCTAGTATCTAGAATAGGGCTAAATAAATAAATATAAGTTGAACAAATGGATAAATGCCCCATGGACTCTAAAGCTAAGAAGGGGCATTCAGCTCATCACCATGTCCCTGGTATTGCCAACCTTTAATTCCCCCAGGCTCCATCAAAAATCCCATGGAGGGAATAAAAAATTGCTATCTCTATTAAAACAAGTGGCTTAGCAATGCTGTTTCTCTCCATTTGACTCTTCCCTTTCCTCTGCCTCGCTGACCCCCAACACTGATGATTCCCAATGCATTTGAGAGTAGCTGATCCTGCATCAGTCTCTTTAACCTTTCTAACGTTAACTTAGACACTTGGTTACCCTGTGAGAATCCCCTGTATATACAGAATGTGTCATTCTGCTATTTTTAGGACAGATTTGATACAGTAGCTTTTACAAAAAGATAAGGCAAAGTTTTTGACATTATGTTAGTGGACTGCCATTCTGCGTTTAAACAATACAAAAGAAAGCTGTCTGAGGCCACAGCACGGTGAAAACAGCCTTGATCACACAAAAGGGCCTCTTTGAAGAGGGGAGTGGTTTCCCAACTCAGGGAGGCGGCATGGACTATGGTGGAAAGAACATCACATGTCAAGCCGAGACATTCATCGGTCTTGTTCCTGATGAATGAAGGAAAAATGGGCTCAACCAAAGAAGGACCAGACTGCTGAAAAATGCCCATGACTGCTTGTCCTGTGGACACAACCTTTCTCATTCCAGGTCCCATTCTTTTGAGGACTCTATATACAACCATGATCAAATAGGTTAAAGGCAGAGGAATGGCTCAGTTACATGCATGAATGGGTAGTGAAGTTGCAAGAATGAGCTAAAATAATTATGGATAAATTTTTTGGAGTGCTTGCTACATGTCTGACACTATCCTAAGTGTTTTACAGGTATTAATTTACCCACTTCATTAACAATCTGAATTTATGGATAAAAGACCAAGGCAAAGACAGGTGCCCAAAGCCATCCACTTACTAAGTGGTGAAACCAAGATTGGAACCCAGAGCCCTTATTCTTACATATTGTCACTGTGGATAAGTAGGAGCAGGTGGAAGATAGTGCCTGTCTACACAGTTAAACAAAGCCTTATTTAATGGTTCATGTTATGTTACGGTGACCTCATTTCAGAGATTGTTAGCTTTGCAACCCAAATGTCAGATATTTTTGTGTGACTTTGGCAATCATTCATGTAATACATGTTGATCAAGACCTTATGCTCCCAGCGCGATGTAACTAGTTATATCAAAGGATAGAGAGATTCCTGTGACATATGCCTGTCCAAAATACCTTACTATTCAGAAGAGTACACTTCTATTTTAACCTACTTTTTCCTCTATACTCCTTGGGTATCCATTGATTCTTGCTTGCTGGCTTCCTCCTGTACTGCCATTCCTTATCTGGCAGTATTCTCTTCTCTATAATTACATGTCTTTTCATTCAAAAGATGACACCCAATTAGAGAGTTCTACTCTAACTTCCTCTTAGGGATGACAGATTTTAAAAGGCTGTTGTTATTTAATATTGATGGAAAAATTCTTAGTAAGTTCTCTTATTCAATATCTTAAAAGATAGTAATGAACAAGTGAGAGTGGAGTCCCTATATCTGAGGAGGCTGCTCTTTTTTTTTTATTAAAAAATTTTTTTTAATGTTTTATTTATTTTTGAGAGAGAGAGAGAGAGAGAGAGAAAGAGAGAGAGATAGAGAGAGAGAGAGAAAGAGAATGAGCAGGGGATGGGCAGAGACAGAGAGAGACACAGAATCCACATCAGTCTCCAGGCTCTGAGCTGTCAGGGAGCCTCTGAGCTGTCAGCACAGAGCCTGATGTGGGGTTCAAACTTGTGAACTGCAAGATCATGACCTGAGCCAAAGTCAGACACTTAAAAAAATTTTTTTAACATTTATTCATTTTTTTTTTTTTAATTTTTTTTTCAACGTTTTTTTTTTTTATTTATTTTTGGGACAGAGAGAGACAGAGCATGAACGGGGGAGGGGCAGAGAGAGAGGGAGACACAGAATCGGAAACAGGCTCCAGGCTCCGAGCCATCAGCCCAGAGCCTGACGCGGGGCTCGAACTCACGGACTGCGAGATCGTGACCTGGCTGAAGTCGGACGCTTAACCGACTGCGCCACCCAGGCGCCCCAACATTTATTCATTTTTGAGAGACAGAGAGAGACAGAGCATGAGCGGGGAAGGGGCAGAGAGAGAGGGAGACACAGAATCTGAAGCAGGCTCCAGGCTCTGAGCTGTGAGCACAGAGCCCGACATGGGGCTCGACACAGGGCTCGAACTCACGAACTGCAAGATCGTGACCTGAGCCAGAGTCAGACGCTCAACTGACTGAGCCACCCAGGTGCCCCTATCAGACACATTAAAAAAAAATTTTTTTTTTAATGTTTGTTTATTTTGAGAGAGAGGGAGAGAAAGCACGAGCTGGGGAGGGGCACAGAGAGAGGAAGACACAAAATCTGAGGCAGGCTCCGGGCTCTGAACTGTCAGCACAAAACCTGACATGGGGCTTGAACTCATGAACCGTGAGATCACGACCTGAGCTGAAGTTGGACACTCAACCGACTGAGCCACCCAGATGCCCCTTGAGGAGACTGCTCTTGTAGAGATGTGGAAGGCATTTGCCTATGGGCTGGAGGTGCTAAAAGGTCTCTTGGCCCCCAAACGTCTCTCATCTTGGCCAAAGATGTCTGCTTTGTCATCGTTAGAACCAGTCCTTAGGAGTAAGACATTGTTTCCTCCTGAAACTCTGTTTAAAAGGGTAGAAATGTTTACCCCTCTAGAGCAGAGGAGTTTGGTGAGATAGCCATGCAGGTAAAAGTTTGCTAGAGCAAGGTTCACTGAGAATGAGATCCAAAACTGGTATGGTTTGATGGGGGATGAAAGTAGGGAGGAAGCTGCCAGAGGTGAGAGGTAGTCTTGGAAGGGAGTCAACTTCATCTCAACTGGGTTGCCTAAATCAGCATTTCTAGGAGAAAAAGGTCTTAGGATGATTTTACAGGGAATTTCTATTGTGAATCTGTCAAGTGGACTTCAAAGAACTTCTTACCTTCTACTATGGCTCTGCTTCCTCAAGTTGGCTGTATTTGAAGTAGGACCTTAAAAGCAACAAAGTTGTAAGGCTCTATCAGTCATTCCTTAGCGATTCATCAGTGCCAAGTAAGATGGAGAGGAGGCTTCTGGATTGTACGTTGCAGTTATGATTTTTCTAGACCATAATGATGACTATTGATAGGTATTTCTGGTTTTGTTTTTAGCATGTAGTAAATAAAAAGAATTTGCAAATGAATAAAGTAAAATGCACATATTTCTTAAGTCAATTGTTAAATGGTTGATTTTTTAAATGTTTTTTAAAATTTTTTTTATTTTTGAGAGAGAGAGAGAGAAGAAAACTGCAAGTGGGAGAGGGTCAGAGAGAGAGGGAGGCAGAGGATTCAGAGTGGGCTCTGTGCTGACAGCAGAGAGCCCCACACAGGGCTTGAACTCACAGACTGAGCCATGAGATCATGACCTCACATGAAGTCTGATGCTTAATAAACTGAGCCACCCAAGCGCCCCCAATAAATGGTTAATTTTTGTGTACCAAAACTCTGAATTTTTTTTCCAGTTCACTTCTGCCACAAAAATTTACCTCTTCCCTAATATTTGGTGCAGTGAGGTGTTGAAAGAATTTGCAAAGTAATCATTGAAAGCCAAGATTCTGGTGAAAAACAAAATGCGTGGTTTAAAAATTGAACATACTAACTGGAAGGCAGTGAAAGTTAGATGATTCTCACTGTAAATAATTAAACCCAGCAGTGCAGACAAGAGAAAACGTGGGACTTGAGCTCAGAGGGATACATCTTGTATTGAAGGCTTTCACTTCTCTGTAAGGGAAATCCTAGAGGTCTTTAATAGTTGTTGCCGATTGTGAATATGTGCAACAAAATCCCACTGTAATCCAGATTTATTTTTCAAACACTTTGCTGTGATGGAAGGAATGAGAAAAGGGCGGGAGGGGAATCAGGTTTTATCAAGACCCTTGCGCTCTTTCCCTTTAGCAAGTGTAAGCGTGATTTGTCACAGTGACCTGGGACTTTGGTTCCCTCCAGAGCCCTCTTGTACTGTGGGTGCTTTGGTAGATCAAAGACAATTGGCTTTATTTTATTTTTTTTCAGAGAAGCAGTGGGTCTACTAATTGAGAACTGGGTAGCCATGAGAGACATGGGTTATATTCCTTCTGATTGGTTTTCTTATGCCTCCCCACCCCCTTTTCATTGAGGTGGGGGGGCAGGTGATTTGTCTTAATTTTTCTATCTTTAAAAAAGGGAATAAGGTTTCATAGTTTTTATGAATATTGGCATTATGAAGTGCTTTGTTTTATTTAAAAAATTAACACAGACTAAAATAGACTTTGTAGTGTGCAGCTCTATCAGTTTTAATATGTGTATATATTTGTGTAACCACTACCACAGTCAAGATTAGAACAGCTCAGGGGTGCCTGGATGGCTCAGCCGGTTGGGCAGCCGACTTTTGGTTTCTGCTTGGGTCATGAACTCTGGTTCATGGGTTTGAGCCCCGAATCGGGCTCTGTGCTGATGGTGTGGAGTCTGCTTGGGATTCTCATTCTCCCTCTCTCTTTGCCCCTCCCCTGCTCGCTCTCCCTCTCAAAAAACAAACAAAAAAAGACAATTTAATTAAACCAAAAGAAATTAAAAGATTAGAACAGCTCAGTAATAACGTGCCCCTCACCCCCATTCCCTCACACGATTTCTTTGTAGTCACACCCTCCAAATAAGTTCTCAAGTTATTTTTTTGAAAACTCACTTTCTCATGTGAAAGTCTCCATTGCCTTTCATTTGCTCATTTTTACTTGAAGAGTGTTCCTAGCTCATTTTTTAAAGTAATTCAAAATGACATGGATGGTAGGGTTGTAAGGCTGCTTCTCCCTTATTATAAAAGAGGAAAAAACCCTGGAAAGATGGCAGCTCTTTCAGTATAGCTGTATAGGGGAAAACACACACACACACACACACACACACACACACACACACACACACGCACACGCGCGCGCACACACACACACACACACACACACACACACTAAACTTGGCTTGTTGCTAGATTGGAATCTGCAAAGAAAACATGCTCAAGAAATCTCCCTTGAAGAGGGGGACAGAGGTTTATTTTTTATTTAACGATTTACCCCTTGACACCTGGGAAATGATTAGTTGATGTTTTCAAAGAAGATTAAGTCAGTGTGGTTAATTAACTGTAGTAATCAGGTGACTTAAATCAATTAACTCCTTGTTAACAATTTCCATCAATTTTGTAAATAAATGACTAAATCAGTAAATTGTACTCTTGAGATTAAAGGGTATTTCCTGATTTATTTTATTGATGACAAATTAGAGATTTTCTCCTTCTCATCTCATTTCCTCCCTGCCAACCTTACTGTTACAAATGAGAATTCTCAAGGTAGCTATAGTTTGAAAGAACACACCAGGTTAAGTTTTAATATATGACTTTAAAGAAAAGTCAGGCTGAAGGACACCTTTGCTCTATCTTAGCAGATGTTGAAAGAATCACTTAGGGAAATGAAACTTAATGAGTAAGTGTGTGCATAATAATATTAAGGGAGAATGTGAGTAGCAAATAAACTGACTGCAGGATAAGCTCTTACTATTAAGTTTTAAAAAATTTTATTTTCCTTCCTTTTTCTAAGTTAAAACTGAATGATGGATATAATAAAATGAAACAGAATTTGGCTTTTAGCTAGAAATAACCTTTGGATATCTTAGGTGCTCTATTTAAAGGGAACTTATAAAAATAATTGGATTTATTGATTGTATTAGTCTGTAAAGCTTAACTGCGTTTTAAAAATATCATATAAATATACAAGAAAATGTTGTTTTTAGAATTTTTTAATTGAAGGGTGCCTGGGTGGCTCAGTTAAGCACCTGACTTGGTTTCAGTTCAGGTCATGATCTCCCGTGTGGGATCCAGCCCCAAGTAGAGCTCTGCGCTGACAATACAGAGACTACTTGGGACTGTCTCTCTCCCTCTCTCTCTGTCCCTCCCCTACTGATGCACTCTCTCTCTCTCTCTCAAAATGAGTAAATAAACATTCAAAAAAAGAATCTCTATAATTGAAAATTCACTTCCCCGCCTATAAGATTTTATTATGTCTTCATCTCCAATGAAACATGTGAGGTGGAACATTAAAAAATGATCTCCCATACCCTCAAATACGCCATTGCATTTCCTAGAAGACATGGAATATTCCAGGGATTTGCCCTGTATACCAGATGTTTTAAGGTTGTTTAGGATTGCTTCAAGAAGGAATATTTGGCATCTTGAATAACTTTTGAGGAATTAGTATGTATTTGCAAAAATTCTATGCTAAAATAAACCACATTTTCTAAAGAGAAAATTCTTAAAGTTTCCTTGAATGTACAGAAAGTAGCCTAAATTGTGGGAATGCACTGAAGCCAGTGATATAAATTTAAATCTCTGGCTGCTAAGTAAAACTTTGGGCTCTTCCCGCTGCCCCTTCTCCACCTGCCCAAGGATCCTCAATCTCAAGGGTCTACCCTGGACATGGTTAACTTGTGGCCAAATCCTTTCTGGTGCTGGGACACTGCCTGGTGTTGGAGTTTGGAGACTTAGCTTGCTTACTTTCCAGATGTGTGCCCCTGGGCCACTAGATCTCTCTGAGCTTCAGTTTCCTTGACCTATACAATGGGTGTTAGTAATTTCTACCCTGCAGGCTCCTGGGAATATTTAAAGGACACTGTGAACATGTAAGTTCTTGGCACTTGGTGAGCATTCAGTAAACATTTGGCCCTACAGGGAACCTGGTGTTAAATCATTCATAGTTGACCAGCTCTTGGTTAGGTCAGTGCAGCAGAACAGCCACCATGCTGTGGTCTTTTGAAATAAAGGAACCACTTGTCAAATTCTCTATCCATACAACTTTCTGGGGAAAAGTATATCTTTTTTTTTTTTTTTTTTTTTTTTTTTTTAAGGAGGTGAAACTATCAGGCAAAGAAGAAACATTAGAAGACAGGCCTTATAATCTGTCTTTCTACTCCAAGAATTTTTGGTTCTTCACTTTTCAGGTCTTGAAAGCACAGATCCCAAAATGTAATGTTACAGAAGGTTTCAAACTTCTGAATGGATCCAGTATTTCCATTTCATGTGTTCTGTATGTGTTTCCTAGAAACTTGATCCCATGCAGAGTTTACTGATGAGGTCTTTGTAACTGAGAATGACAATGATACTCTCTACTTAGCCCAGTGAAGAACCTTGGGGCTAAGTAGAGTTGGGTGTGTCCCCTGGTCAAGGAGAAGGATTTCTAGGGGGAAGAGTATATTTGAAGATGAACACTTGGCTTTGTGAGAGGTTTTAGACAGAATGTGTAAGAATCACAATCAATGATGTGCTTTTTCTTTTGTGGTAGTGTCTTTTTGTTGCATGAAACTAGAGCAAGGTCAGTGAGGGGTGTTCAAGGTCAGTTCAAGGGGGTGAGAAAGCTATCAGCGAATCTAGTTTTGGTTAATAATCAGTGAATATTATCATTAATGTATTTATTCCACAAACATTTACTGAGATCCTATTGTGCCTAGAAGTGGAGACACGGAGGGATAAGACGCGTAAATAAACACTTGTGAGAGGTGCTATAGCAGAGGTTTGGGAACACAGGAAAGGATTGAAGTCAAGTAAGGCCTGAGGGGGCCAAGAGCCAAGAAGACCATAAAGATGGCTGTTTGAACTGAGTCTTCAGGAGGGTGTGCCAGCAGGAGATGGAGTTGGAAGAGTGGAGTCTGGTGACACCGTGGAGGACTTTGTCTGTCAAGAAGTTTGGTGCCTTTGAAGAAATGTAAGGAGGGAAGTGCAACAGACTTTTGTTTTGTAAAGATAATGCTTGCTGCAATGAGGGAAAGCAGATCAACCAGTTAAGTTAGAGGAGCCACAGATGATGAGGGTGGAACCAAACCTGTGGATCTGCAGGTGATAAGAAATGTGGAGAGTCACCATGGGATAGAGAGAAAGCTTTTATTTGTGGCTTTTTGGGGATAATTCATGTTATTTGTTTTATAAGTTGATATGCTTATTTATGGGAGTATTAGACATATCTTTTCAGTGTACATCCATATTATATACATTTATAACTACTTGATAGTATTTTCTTGAATCCTTTGTTTTAAACACTTCTACCTCATTGACCATCTAGGCATGGTGTGTGATGTCTTCTGTGGTTTAGCTCACTGACTCCTAGTTGGTACAGCTCACTTAAGAGGCATCTAGAAATGTGTAGGCTTTTTTTTTGGGGGGGGGGGTGTTGTCATAATGCCTGAGTGTCACTGCTAGGCGTTGAGAGGAGGGATGCTACACTAGCTGCAATATACAGGACAGTTCTATACTACAAGGAGCTGTCTAGTCCCAAATGCCAATACTATTTCTGTTGAGGGTCCATCTTGGTTGACAGGGAGTGAAGGAAGGAATAATACTATTACTAATAACTGACATTTTACTGAAACTTACTATATGCCTGTGATATAGTCACCATAGTTATATGTTCAATCCTTGTGTCAGTTTGGGGAGGTTCTATCCCCATTTTATAAATGAGCACACTGAGACAGAGTAGGAGGACTGGCTCTGGGTCTTGCATGCTTAATTAACTCTAATACCGACTGAACCATCCAAGCGCCCAATTCTTTAACTTTTATTGAATACATACTCAGTTTAATACAATAGATTGATCAATTACAAGAGGACAGTGAGAAATACATTTGCATGGTGTGCTTATACTTTATTAAATATCTCAGAATACATCTCTTGGAAACATTTCATCCAGTTTAGTAGAATATTAGCAAAGTATCACCTCCAAGTATTTTTTAAAATATGGAAAATGATCACATTTATTGATTAGGAGAAACTCTTACTTGATGGCAAAACAGTTGGTGCTCTATAGATGTCTTGTAAATTGAATTGACTCTATGGAGGCACTAAGTGGTTTTAGAGGGTGCTATGATCTTGAAAATTTGGTTTTTACTTCATGTAAAAGGGAATCTGCCTCAAGCACTCAAGGTCTTTGTAATTTGAAGGCATGTGTCAGTGATACAGGATGAAAAATGTGTCTCTTTCTTGGACATGCCTTACACTGTCTGGCCTCTGCCAGTTCCAGTTTGTTTCCTCTGCCAGAAATACCCATCCCTCAGATCTGCGTACTGGGGCTTATGCGCTCCTTTCTCCACAGGGCCTTTCTCGATTTCCACTCAATGTTATCTAAACCTCTCTTACAGCACTTATCATCATACCATGAATTATAATTATTTATGTATGTATTTTATCTCCTCTAGAATAGGACCACTAATGCTGAGTTATGCCTGCCTCCCCTGGTATCCTGTGTCTGGAACAAAGCCATGTGGAAGCAGGAGCTTGAGAAATATTTGTTTTGGTAGATATTTAAAAGAACCACATGAGTGTAGTAAAGCAACTCCATCACCTAGGAGAGGTGATAGGACTGTTGTTGCAGAGAGGATTTTGTTTGGCTTGACCGGATAAACATTTGTTTTTCTAACCAGCAGTAGAAGGCTGGCTTGGTACTCCTGTGACTCCTGTCTTCCTGCTCCACCATACTCTGGTGGTGCAATCCATCCCTAAGGTCACCTCATTGTCCGAAATAGCTGCTGTAGCCACAGCCATCACTGCTCCGTGCCAGGTAGTGGAAATGGAGGAGGAAAAGGAAGAGTGTGCCTTCTGTCTTTAAAAAGACTTCCCAGAAGTCCTGTACAACACTTCTGCTTGCATTTCATCTCCTTGATTATGACTTAATCCCATGACCACACTTAGCTGAAGTCTGGGAAATGTAGCCTTTCAGCTGAAGACCTGTTCACCTGAATAAAATTGAGATTCTCTTTCTGAATAGGAAGGGGGAATGAATATTGGGGTAGGCTACTTTGGTCTTGGCCATAGATGGCCAGGTAACACTGGGCATTTGTTCAGTGTTGAGGATCACATTTTGGGAGAGACAGAGACCATTTGAAATGAATTTGGAGGAGAGAAACAAGGATGGTGAGAGAACTGGAGGCTATGTTATGGGAAAATGGCTGGAAAAACTAGAGCTTCTTGGGGAGATAAGAGGGAACAAATGGCTGGCTTTCCCCAGACATTTGAAGGACCATAATGTGGAAGAAGGATAAGCCTATTTTAAATGGTTCTGAGGGATAGGAAGGAAATTGTTGGTGCATAGCATGCACCAATGGAATGTTGGAATTCTACTTTAAGGTCTCTTTTAACCTTTGACCTTATGTAGTAGAGCTATATTACTGTATATATGTCTGTGAGTCTCTGATTTTAAGGTTAGAAATACTGCTTGTTCCCTGGTTTCTTTATATCAAAATCAACCTCCCGCCTTAAAAAATATTTTTTAGAGAGAGAGAGAGAAAAAGGGAGAGAGCTCAAGCAGGGGAGGTAGGGAGGGAGAGAGAGAGAGAGAGAGAGAGAGAGAGAGAGAGAGAGAGAGAATCCCAAGGAGGCTCTGTGCTGTCATCACAGAGCCTGACTTAGGGCTCAGGCTCACAAACTGCAAAATCATGACCTGAGCCAAAATCAAGAGTTGGAAGCTTAAACCAACTAAGCCACTCAGCTGCTCCTAGAATCCCCCTTTCTTTCTTTTTTTTTTTTTTAAAGTTTTTTTTAATGTTTATTCATTTTTGAGAGAGAGAGAGAGAGAGAGAGAGAAAGAGCACAAGCAGGGGAGGGTCAGAGAGAGAGGGAGGCACAGAATCTGAAGCAGGCTTCAGGCTCTGAGCTGTCAACACAGAGCTCGATGTGGGTCTCGAAGCCACCAACTGCGAGATCATGACCTGAGCCGAAGTTGGACGTCCAACCGACTGAGCCACCCAGGTGCCCCGAATCTTTTCTTAATGGTTGTTTTAGTGGTGATACAGTCAGCAGTTTACATTTTGCAAAGCACAGGAATTTCCTCTTGCCAGATGTGGCCTCGGTTTCCTTCATGCTTGGCTTTCTTCAAAATGTCGTGGAGTAAGAAACAATTTCCACACTTAGGGTGTAGTGAGAATTGTTAGGTTGTAAACACTTAATATGAAGGTTTAGTAACTTCATATTTTTTAACTCAATAATACAATAAATACTGTCACTCTCAACTTCTTTGGACTGAGATATCTATGTACTAAACAATTTAAATACCCCTAAAATGTAATTGTTTAAATGTCTTAAAAGCAGCTATTATCAACAAAAAAATAAGCTTTCAGAGAGTTTATTTCACTAAGTAGTAATGTATTTTTGAAAGTGCATAGAGTAGACACATGCCTGAAAACTTGCCTATCTTTGTGAATTAAGTTCTACTCTTCTAGTTCAGTTTTATTTTGAATGCAGATATATTTTTCTCTTCTAAACTTCAGATATAAGAAACAGTTAAAGAGAGAATATAATTAAAAATTTTTTTCTTTTAATGTTTATTTTGAGAGAGAGAGAGAGAGAGAGAGAGAGAGAGAGAGCGCAAGTGGGGGAGGGGCAGACAGAGAGGGAGACACAGAATCTGAAGCAGGCTCCAGGTTCTGAGCTATCAGCACAGAGCCCGACGCAGGGCTTGAATTCACTGCAAGATCATGACCTGAGCCGAAGTTCGATGCTTAACCAACTGTGCTACCCAGGTGCCCTGAGAGAGAATATAATTTAAGATGAAACTGATAATTTAGTAATAAGGTATTATTCAAATTTCAGTATTAAATCAACTTTTTTTGGGGAAAGAAGCTATCATAATTAAGTTAATTTAAAAAGATTTTCAAACTATGTTGCAATTATGAATATGGAAATGCTAGAGTATGAGCAAATGTGTATGAAACAAACTAAAATTCAAAGGGAGACAATATATAAAGGACCAGAAAACACTTGTCTAAAATATTAATAATAACTAACATTTGTTGAACACTTAGTAATGTGCCAGGCTTATACTCCTTTTTCTATCTTCATATTAACCTCATAAGTAAGAGCTCTTATTATCCCATCTAAAAAGATGAGGAAAATGAGGCGTAGAAATTAAATAACATACCCGCCACAGTGTTATTAAAGCAAGAGCTGGGGTCTGAATCTATCTAGCCTGTAGGACTCCAGGGGCTGGCTTCTGGAAAATTACTTGGCTTTTGAACAGTCAGTCTTCCCTTCCTCCCTCCTTTTTTAGAGTAGTATATCAACCACATTGCTGGCTGGTTATTCAGACTTTGTGTTTTAATCTTCAACAGAAAAGCTGTTGGCTTTTAGACATACTGGGCTGATTGGAAGAAGGGAAATACAGACTATTACATTTGCTATGCATTCCTAAAGTTGCTCTTTGATCAGCAAGCTTTGATCAGCATTCCTTGATCAGCAAGCTTTGTAACACTGGGTGGGCCTCCTTGTGTGTACCTGTATGTGTATACAGGCGTATGTACGTGTAGATTCCATATTGGGTGGAATTGGTAAATCTTGCACTTCTAGTGGAAGGAGTTCTTTGAGTTACAAATAAAGTAAGGGGTTTCAGTTTACAAAAGAACCCAAATAATAGTATTTCAATAAATCATCTTCATTTGTTATTTGGGTCTCTCTAGGCCTTTGGAGTCATTGCTTTTGCAGTATTTCTTTAGTGCCTTTCTCTTCAGCCCAGAGTAATCTAAGACACGTTCACTGATGCAGAGATGACACCAAATTCTCCCGGGAAGCCCTTTGAGTGTGTTTTAATTGGGCTGTGCTTTTATGGAAAAGTGCTGTCTCACTGCTGATGAGGTTTTGGCACCAGCAAAGATGGCCTTGTACAGGTACCACCACCTATGTGGAGTCCTGATAAGATACTCTATCCCCCTAAAATCTGCCCCACCAAGCTGGTGAAGAAGGTATTTGTGCATTAGAGAATACCTAAATGCCACCATCAGAAAATTCATTCCTTTGCAGAAGGGCTCCCTATTTTCTGCTGTAAATGCAAATACCCAAGGAAGGGCTTTAAAAACCACTTAAACTTTGCTGTTAATAAGTCACTGGGAACAGATTTGGGGGTCAGGGGTGAGAGCCATGAAAGCTGTAGCCACATTATGGGGATCCAAGGGACAGAGAAGAAAAGGATTTTTAGACAGGAGTGTGGGGAAATGAAGCGGAGGTGGGGCCATTTAACTAGATAAGGCCCTAATTGCCTCATTCCTGGACTATCAGATGAGCCTTTTAAGTTTAAGTTGCTTTTCCCTTCTTCGTAACTTTACCCACCAAACTTAGTGAAGTGTTGAGTGCTCTTAGTAAACGGTGAGCATAGCCCTCCTCGGGGAAGAACTGGCTTCACTTAAGTTTCTGGCAGGACTTGGGGTGGTTATACTGGTTTGCTTAAGGAGAGCCAATCTGTGGCCTTGTTCTCTTCACAAAGGTGTCCTGCCAGTTGTTGTTGTACCTTCTTAAGAACACACAGATGAAAAGTCTGCCTGAGCTTCAGTCCGTGTTGGAATTTGGAGCCTCTGCTCTGTGAGGTTGGAGAATACTTAGGAAGGCGGTAAGGCCTCAGGGAAGCCTAAGGCTGGGGTCATGTCGCTGGGATATTTTACTCTTCTTTTTGAAGGGATTGGATGTCCGAGTTTCATAAAGCCTTTCTCATTCAGCTAGAAGCGAACAACTTTGTCATCTCGAGTTTTCCTTTGAATGTATTGTAAAGGCATGATCACACATGATTTTAGTCAAAAAATGCTTGCATTTTGTAGCATTTTTCTATAATATAGGAGAAAGTTTAGAGAACTAGGATAATGAATATCTTAATACTTGTAGGAAGAATTTGAAATACCATTCTTTTGAACCTAGGACCTGCAGCATTTCTGAACTTTCTAAATGGAACAATTTTTAGCTTAGTTTCACTTGATTAAAATCCTGAATTTCTTGGGACGCCTGGGTGGCTCAGTTGGTTGAGTGTTGACTCTTGATTTCTGCTCAAATCATGGTCTCACAGTTTGTGGGTTTGAACCCTGCATCGGGTTCTGCTCTGACAGCATGGGGCCTGCTTGGGATTCTCTCTCCCCTTCTCTCTGCCCCTCCCTCTTACCCTCTCTCTCAAAAAATAAATAACTTTTAAAATCCTGAATTTATTTATGACCTTCATTTCTTTATGTCCATATAGAGGCATACACTGAGGTCAATAGGAAAACTTGGGAGTTCATTGTATAGTGTAATAATGACTCAAAGCTCATTCTGGGAAAGCCTTTATATGTATCATCAAGTGTGTGTGTGTGTGTGTGTGTGTGTGTGTGTGTTGAAATTATACACTTAACAGTATTCCACATACAAACTCCAGAGGATCACCTAAAGAGAGTGATTTTAAAATAGATGAAATAATAAAAAATGGTCATTGTGGGAAAACAGAAAGATGCATAAAGAAAAGGGAAACTGGTGGCAGCCTTGGTTTTGGGTCTAGCTTGACCTTTGTTTCCTAGAATAAATCTTGATTTTCAGTCTTGCCCTTGACTCCAGACTTGGCTATTGGATACTTTGTTCTTGGGCTGGAGGCAAAGCAACCACCTTGCTCTCAATGCTGAGTGAGCTTCCTGGAAGCAAAGTGTGCAGGGTTGGGAGGTTTTCTCTCAATTAGAACAAACAGCTCTTATCTGGTGGAGGTATTGATCCTGGAGTATTTTATTACCTAGACTGTTACAATGTTAGAATTGGATGACAGGTGGGAGTACCCAGGAGGGAACGAGCCTTCGTGGAAGGACTGTATTTCTTTTTTTTTTTTTTTTTTAATTTTTTTTTTAATATATGAAATTTATTGTCAAATTGGTTTCCATACAACATCCAGTGCACATCCCAAAAGGTGCCCTCCTCAATACCCATCACCCACCCTCCCCTCCCTCCCACCCCCCATCAACCCTCAGTTTGTTCTCAGTTTTTAACAGTCTCTTATGCTTTGGCTCTCTCCCACTCTAACCTCTTTTTTTTTTTTTTCTTCCCCTCCCCCATGGGTTTCTGTTAAGTTTCTCAGGATCCACATAAGAGTGAAACCATATGGTATCTGTCTTTCTCTGTATGGCTTATTTCACTTAGCATCACACTCTCCAGTCCCATCCACGTTGCTACAAAGGGCCATATTTCATTCTTTTTCGTTGCCACGTAGTATTCCATTGTGTATATAAACCACAATTTCTTTATCCATTCATCAGTTGATGGACATTTAGGCTCTTTCCATAATGGGCTATTGTTGAGAGTGCTGCTATAAACATTGGGGTACAAGTGCCCCTATGCATCAGTACTCCTGTATCCCTTGGATAAATTCCTAGCAGTGCTATTGCTGGGTCATAGGGTAGGTCTATTTTTAATTTTCTGAGGAACCTCCACACTGCTTTCCAGAGCGGCTGCACCAATTTGCATTCCCACCAACAATGCAAGAGGGTTCCCGTTTCTCCACATCCTCTCCAGCATCTATAGTCTCTTGATCTGTTCATTTTGGCCACTCTGACTGGCGTGAGGTGATAGCTGAGTGTGGTTTTGATTTGTATTTCCCTGATGAGGAGCGATGTTGAACATCTTTTCATGTGCCTGTTGGCCATCCGGATGTCTTCTTTAGAGAAGTGTCTATTCATGTTTTCTGCCCATTTCTTCACTGGGTTATTTGTTTTTCGGGTGTGGAGTTTGGTGAGCTCTTTATAGATTTTGGACACTAGCCCTTTGTTTGATATGTCATTTGCAAATATCTTTTTCCCATTCCACCGTGGTTGCCTTTTAGTTTTGTTGGTTGTTTCCTTTGCTGTGCAGAAGCTTTTTATCTTCATAAGGTCCCAGTAATTCACTTTTGCTTTTAATTCCCTTGCCTTTGGGGATGTGTTGAGTAAGAGATTGCTACGGCTGAGGTCAGAGAGGTCTTTTCCTGCTTTCTCCTCTAAGGTTTTGATGGTTTCCTGTCTCACATTCAGGTCCTTTATCCATTTTGAGTTTATTTTTGTGAATGGTGTGAGAAAGTGGTCTAGTTTCAACCTTCTGCATGTTGCTGTCCAGTTCTCCCAGCACCATTTGTTAAAGAGACTGTCTTTTTTCCATTGGATATTCTTTCCTGCTTTGTCAAAGATGAGTTGGCCATACGTTTGTGGGTCTAGTTCTGGGGTTTCTATTCTATTCCATTGGTCTATGTGTCTGTTTTTGTGCCAATACCATGGTGTCTTGATGATGACAGCTTTGTAGTAGAGGCTAAAGTCTGGGATTGTGATGCCTCCTGCTTTGGTCTTCTTCAAAATTACTTTGGCTATTCGGGGCCTTTTGTGGTTCCATATGAATTTTAGGATTGCTTGTTCTAGTTTCGAGAAGAATGCTGGTGCAATTTTGATTGGGATTGCATTGAATGTGTAGATAGCTTTGGGTAGTATTGACATTTTGACAATATTTATTGGAAGGACTGTATTTCTAGCATTGTGCTGGTGTTTTACAGTTCTCTTCAGTCCTCACCTGAACCTGATGTTGTAGGTCAGAAAATTTGCAGGTTAAGGAAACTGTGTATCAGAGTTCATTAATTTTTTTTTTTTTAAAGTTTATTTTGAGAGAGTGAGCAGGGGAGGGGCAGAAAGAGGGAGAGAGAGAATCCTAAGCAGGCTCTGCAACTGTCATCACAAAGCCCAGTGAGGGGCTTGAACACACAAACTGCGAGAGATCATGACCTGAGCTGAAACCAAGAGTTGGATGCTTAATCAGTTGAGCCACCCTGGTGCCCCATGTATCAGAGTTTAAATCCAGGTCCCCCAAGGTAAGTCAGTTAAGCAACAAATATTTATTGAGTGAAGAGTCAATTGTTAGTAAGGCAAATAGTTCCTACCCTTATGGAACTCAGAATGATGTAGGGACAGTCAGTGCTATTGCAAGGGTTGAAACCCATGTGTTATGTCTCTTGGCTCATAATCTAGTATTTTCTGTATTAGTATCTTGTTTTAGCTCTTTTTTGTAAAATCTGAATTTGTTACTAAATTTAATTAAAAATTTCTTTAATTATTGCAATACCTAAGGACTCATTCTGAATATCAGCACATTCATTCATTATCTAATTTACAACTGTAACCATAGATATCCAATTTCCAGAATTGAGACAGCCAACTAAAAATTCTTGTTTTTGACCAAATCCTTCATGTCAGTTTATTTTTTGGTTGCCTTTTTAAAAAGTGTAATATAAACAATATTCCGATAAGAGATGGTTTTAATTATTTATGTCAATAAAGGTTTTATTGTGTGTACTTTCTAGTATAGTTTATTACTGGAATCATTACTTTTTTCCAGCATTGAAATTCTAAGGTTTTATTTTAATGCATGGTTAAAAGTTTAAATTTATAATGACAGTAGGTTTTTTACTATCATTATTTATTGTGTTTATAGTACAGATTAGGTAAAAGCTTAGGAAATGCACTCCACATTGTTTTTCCTGCTTCTGACAATCACCACAGATAAACTTATAATTTTATTTAAGCTGTTCTTAATATTAGGACACTAGAAATTCACCATATGTAGTCAGAAACCCACACCCCATTTTATCACACACAGGTATCAGTTGGAGACAATATAGTATCGTTGATTCTGTGTCAATAAGCTATTGAGTTGTTTCGAGTCATGGTAATCACATTATAATACAAAGTGATGACATTTATAGAGACTGGAAGTGATTTGGAGACCTATAAATGCTCTTCAGCACAGGCATAACAAACCCGGGCCAAGGGACTCTTACTATAACAGATAACCAGCTGGCGAGGCATGTCCTAAAGTTATTTTTGCTCAATCTGTTAAGATCAGTACAGCAGAGAAGACAAGAAATTCATTCAAACGTGAAAGTCTTTGCAAATATAACAGATCCTATTTTATAAATTCCCAAGTTAACAAAGGCAGCCCTACCTTTGACTCTGTATAAGGAAACCAAAATCATGATTATGTTGTTAGCAAATTTCTTATAATAAAAATTATAGCTTTTGATTTGTGGAATCAGATGTTCTTATAGGCTTTTGGGGGGGGGGGAGTGCAGAGTACTTTTTCCACTCTAGAGTAGTGCTGGATATAAACACGGGATCCCATCCTTTAGTGAATAAGCAGAGAATAATCTGAACATATAAACAGGCTCCCAAGTCCGTCTGGTGTCTCATGCCAGGTCAGTATGGAAGATGATTGTTGAAATGTTAATTAGATCAGAAGAAACAGTGCCTCTAAACAGTGGCATCCATTATCAAAGTTCAGAAATTACCAAGATTTCAAGCCTTTATCATCTTTTGGAAATCATCTTGGCCATACACACACACACACACATAAATTTTTTTTAGACTTTTCTTTTTAAGTTTATTTATTATTTATTTTGAGAGAATGAGAGAGAGAGAGTGGGGGAGGAGCAGGGAGAGAGGATGAGAGAGAGAATCCCAAGCAGGCTCTGCACTGTCAGCACAGAGCCCAATATGGGGCTCCAACCTACGAACCATGAAATCATGACCTGAACCCAAAATCAGATGCTTAACCAACTGAGCCACCCAGGTGCCCCTCATCCATATATTCTCATGGATCATATATAGTTTATTTATTGAATGTCATCTGGGTACTAGCAGGTACTCTACTAGGCACTAGGATTACAGAAGTATTTAGTCCCGCCCTTAGGAGCTCGCAGTTTAGAATTATGCTTTGTTCATGGTAGGATTGTAATTGAATCCTGCCACCTTAGCATTTACTCTTCCTTTGGTCACTTGATCTCTGTTCTTTACTTTTCATATATCAGGTCACGGTGGGAGAATTTTGAGCTTCTGTGTATAAAATTCTTTCTGAGCTATAACTTGTCACTAGAAGGGAAAAAATACAAAAAAATGTGTAAAACAACAAAAATTGGTTAATTTTTTAAGAAAGATAATAACACCATACATTTTTATTAAAAATAATGACGTCAGTTTATCAGATGATTAATTATCAGTACTTATTCCCAAGAACAGGTTTTTAAACTTACTGGTGGAATTATTTTCACATTCTTGCTGCATAATATTTAAGAGTTTAAGAAAGTTCTTTGTTGGCAGAAACCCTACATGCCCATAGCTAAATCATTAAGGTTGAGTCATACGTGTGTGTACCCCCATTAGTCTCCTAACAAATGAACTATGATAAAAGTCACTGTTTGTGTCAATAACAATGTAATGAGCCCCACAATAAGTATCAAAACTCCTGATCAGAGTTGTCATCACACTTGTTTATTGACATGGAAACATTGTTTGCTTCAGAGTAAATTATATATATGTATATATGTGTATTTATGTATGTATTTTATATGTAGTATATCTGATCTCTACTTTTTGAAAATGTACACATTAGAATCAGAGGGTTGTTTAGTTCCTAGCATGAAATTTGTGACCAATAAACCCACTTAGCAATTACATCCTGGTCCAGTCTGGATTTGGGACAAAGCTAAATAAGAATGAGTTAACCAAATTGAAGTTAGGGTTCAAGATGCTAGCTCTTATTAAATTCAGTGTCTGGACACTGATTATTGACCATAACACCTCTCCTTTCCTCCCTCTTCCTTTTTCTCTTCCTTCTATTTTTGCCTCTTCTTGCTCTTTTCATGCCGTCAGAGCTTGTTGGTGTAACTATTGTAATAGTTAAGAATGAAGTAACATGGAATAGAGGAGAAAGAGTACAGTGAGGTGTTTGTAAGATTCAGTCAAGAAGGTCTATTTAGCAGTTACAACTGATTTAGTCTGCGGCTGTAGAGAATCACCAAATCCACCACCAGTTGGGAATTAATTTCTCCTTCCGCTGCTATTGTAATTTCCAGTATCAAGCCATTGTCCATTTGATAATCTGGTGATCTAATCTGCTTGTTAAGGTGACCAAATTAGTAGTGATATTTGCAACTTTAACATATCTGTTTCAATTTGATTTATGGTTCAACACTTGGGGCTAATGCATCAAGAAAACCTTAGTTTGTTGCTGTCTGTAAACTTTGGGTTGAGAGTGGGTCTTTTGCACCATTTATAAGCCATAGGCAGGAAAGCTGCCTGCCTGGAGATGACTGTAGTCCCTTATTTCTCACAAGTGCCTAGTTTCTTTTTTAGTGTTTGATTCCATTCAACCATTTTCCAGTAATTCATATTTGCTAGTCACTAAGCCATATAAGAATACTTGGGGCAATTGGGGTTGGAAGTCAGCACTTAAATCAGGGTGATTTATAGTTTTTGTACAAGGCCTGTTAAATTATTATGTGCTGAAGGGTATTTTAGACTTTTCTTGTGTATAGCGTGATTCATTGGTTCCTTACTTACCTGAGCAGGCGACTGTTTCAAATTTTCTTCTGTTTGGATAGTGTTCTTTATGGCATCCTGTAAGTATAGCTCTTTGGCCATTAGAGAGGTAGAAAACCAGGTAGTCCCTTAGAGGGAGTGGGGTTGAAGGTCTTGGACTTAGTTTTCTTCCATGTGGAGGAGGAGTCCATCCACAGGAAACACAGTGACTGAGCTGATACAGAAAATACTACATGAATTACTTGGGGAAGTACAGAAAAGACTAATACAAATATAGTGTCAGTGTTTTGGTAGTGGCTGCCAGGAAGTTTTCATTGCAGAGTGTTCTGGGTAAAATCTTGGAGAGTCCTTTGAATGTTTTAAGCACTCATGTGATTGCCAATTTATATTTTATTTCAAAATTTTTAAGTGTAGCAGAGATCGGGTAAGGACATTTGAAGAAATTTTTTGTTACGATAATTATACAGGTGGAAAAAGTTTGCCCCATAAAGCAGATGTGTCTGTGATTTTGTTTTTCATAACAATGATCCTTTTACATTAATGAAGAACTGCCTGAGGATTTCAGATTTTCAGCCTTTTTTTTTTCTCTGTGTGACTCCCCCCACCCTTGAATGGGTAAGCCTGTGGATGCACTGTGGAACATTCCAGGGTAAAGTAGGCCTCCCTGGAACTTAGATTCTTTATCACACTCCCAGGGGAGTTGATTTCAAGCTGCTGGTACTAGGAGCTGCAACATATTGCCCAATCCCAGGCCCTCTTATTGCTGGGTGGGAGGGAGTGGGATTGCTGTTTAAGAAATTTTATTATCTTCAGAAGGGAAGAATTTATTATAGGGGTTTTGGTAGATGATCTCTTTCATGTGGATTAAGATGTTTTGAGCTCTGAATGTCCAAGCTGCTTAGAGGTTCTAAGTTGTTCTCAACTGGGGGTGGTACCGCCACTCTCGAGTGATGTTTGGACATGTATGGGGTGTTATTGTTGTCACAGTGACCCCGGGGAAGGGCACTATTGGCATTCCACATATGGGGGCCAGAGGTGCTATACATTCTGCTTTGCCTGGGGCAATTAAATAATTGTCCCACCTTAAATGCCAACTGTGTTCTCTTGAGAACCCCTTGAGAAGTGTGGTTTTATTCATAATGCTCAGGAGTACTGCCTGAAAGTCTGGTTGTTGGGGTAGGAGGTGCTCAATGAAAAATAAGTGGGATTTGAGAGACTAGGGGGAAGGGGAGGAAGGCAGGTAGCTTGTGTTTAAATGAAAATGGGAAATAGCTCAGTAAGTACAGGTGGAAACAATTTCCAGATTGAGAGGCTGCTCTGATAGGGCCTCACATTATTCTGCTGGCTTTTGGTTATTGGAAAGGCACTTAAAAAATCATTAAGCGAATATTTAAGCAATGACTGAGATCAACTATCTTTTTTTTTTTTTTTAATTCTTAAGTTAGTTAACATACAGTGTAGTCTTGGCTTCAGGAGTAGAATCCAGTGATTCATCTCTTATGTATGACACCCAGTGCTCATCCCAAAAAGTGCCCTCCTTAGTGCCCATCATCCATTTACAACCCTCCGTTTTTTTTCTGTATTTAAGGGTTCTTTTCTGGTTTGCCTCCCTCTCTGTTTTTATCTTATTTTTCCTTCCCTTCTCCTATGATCATCTGTTAAGTTTCTCAAGTTCCACATACAAGTGAAATCATGTGATATCTGTCTTTCTCTGACTGACTTATTTCACTTAGCCTAATACCCTCCAATTCCACCCACATTGTTGGAAATGGCAAGTTTTCACTCTTTTTCACTGCAGAGTAATATTCCATTATATATATATATATATATATATATATAGAGAGAGAGAGAGAGAGAGAGAGAGAGAGAGAGCACGCACATCTTTATCCATTCATCAGTCGATGGACTTTTGGACTCTTTCCATACTTTGGCTATTGTTGATAATGCTGTTATAAACATCGGGGTGCATCTGCCCCTTCGAATCAGCATTTTTGCATCCTTTGGATAAATTCCTAGTGATCAGCTGACTGTCTTGAGGGATGACTGAATTCCGTAGGCTGGATGCTCAGATGCATTCAGCTGTGAGAGGATGGTGGGGAAAGGACAGTAGGATACTTTTGGTGTACCTGTAGAACTTGCTGATCATTTAGCATGCAAGTGGACCAGGCCTGGGGCAACTTGAGGGCTTCAAGATGAGACTCATCTCTGCTAGCAGCCTCTCAGTGAACCACTGACCAGCTTGCTCACTGAGCTCATTTATGCTCTGGGTCGGTTTCTGGGGAAAGAAATAGAGCCCCAAGCCCTTCTCATGGTCAAAGTCTGTATCCTCCTCCAGGCTTACATCTACCCAGAACCACTGTTAGTTTTTTAAAAAAAAATTTTTTTTTCAACGTTTTTTATTTATTTTTGGGACAGAGAGAGACAGAGCATGAACGGGGGAGGGGCAGAGAGAGAGGGAGACACAGAAGTTTTTTAAACAGTTACTGGCACTAGTGATCTCTAAGCTTTCTTAAAGTTGACCCGTTTGATCACGTCACTCTCTTGCTCGACATTTTCGGCCCTTTATTGTCCATCTTCCCAGCCTTGTTGTCTTCCACTTACAAGTAGTTCCTTATGCTGTGGAGGCCTGCCCATTAGGCCTTTACCCATGATAGGCTTCTTGCAAGTTGTTTGGATGCTACACAAAGGACTGGTCCTTCCTCTTCACTTACCCAAATACTGCTCATCCACAAAGGCCCAGTGAAGTCTTATTCTCCTTCATGAAGCCTTCTCTAATCACTCCAGCATGTGGTATTAATTTTATTCTCCTTGAGACCAGTTGATTTTTATTGTCTATGTTGCTTATTTGGAACCAAATCCTCTACAGTCATATGGCACAGCTTTGGAATCAGTCTACCTAGGTCTGAATCCCCACCTCACTACCTACTAGTTGTGAGATTTTGTCAAGCCTCAATCTCCTCATCTATGAAATGGGGCTTTTAATACAATCTCACAGAGTTGTGATAGATAAGTGGGATAATCTATGGAAAATACTTAATACATGGCTAATTTATATTATATGTTACTTTTGTCCCCCCAGAATTTATAAACTCTATTAAAAAAAAACCCAACCATATCTTAACTTTCTTTGTGTCTTCCACAAGCTCTAGAACAATGTTTTGCATGTAGTAGGTATGAATTTTTTTTTTTTTTTTGGTGGCTTTAGTGAATCTGACATATTCTTTTGGGTCTCTCTCTTTTTTTTTAACTACACTTACATGATGTGTATACATGATCACTCATTGAGTGGCTTTGTGAGTTCTGCCTCAAAGTCCTTGACTTCTTGAAATGTCTTGAAATGAATGTCTTCTTGAAATGAATCAGGTATCAGGGCTCTGAAACACTATTTTGGAAAAAACAGTCAACTTAGTGGTTTGTAAACTACATTAAAAAAAAGCCCACAAGAATTCTGGCCACCTATTTGACAATCTGTTATGAAAACCAGAATGTTGCACAGAAAAAGAGTAGTAGGTTGGTTTGCTGGGCATGTCTGGTTTCAGTTCCATCAATCGAGTCCTTGACAATTTCACCAGTTGATGTTAGGCAGAGCAGGTCTTCCCCACAGTTTGTTACCCTTGCCTGTCATGGCTGCAGTGGTCAAGTTTTGGAAATAAGCAAGTGACTCTAAATCTTTGAAGGGAACTGGCTTTGTTGGTGGGGTTAGGGTGTGAGAATTGTAGCGAACCATCACCCAACTTACAAACACTGAGTGTATGTCAAGGGAATAAAAATAAAGTACAGAAAAAGTGAAGAAAGAATTATGGATGAATTAAGGAATTGCCTCTTACATTTGTTTGAGCACAGCGAAGGTAACACTATTAACATGTCATGTACTTTTACATGACGTATCTTTATTTTTTAATTTTTTAATGTTTATTTTGACAGAGACAGAGAGAATGAGTGAACATGGGTGGGGGAGGGGCAGAGAGAGAGGGAAACACAGAATTTGAAGCAGGCTGCAGACTGAGCTGTCAGCACAGACCCCGATGTGGGGCTCGAACTCACGCCATGAGATCATGACCTGAGCTGAAGTTAGATGCTAAATCAACTGAGCCACCCAGGTGCCCCGTCATATCTTTAAAAAGAGTACATGCACCTCCTCTTCCTCAGGTAGACCAAGAATCTGGAAGAACCAGCACATGTTTAAGAGGATCTAACAGGAAAATAGGATTTGCCGTAGAAATTACCTTACTCTGTTCACTTTGGACAATGTTCCATTGACTACAACTTGCCTTTCTCTTTTGAGAAAAGAATTTATGAGAGGGAAAAAAGAAACTTTTACAGGAAACGGTAGGAGAATCAAACCTTTCAATATGACTCAATTTTTTCCTTTTTCTTTTTTAAACTTCTGGACATTCTTCTTTCAAGTAATTTCAAATTTTTCCAGATCTCATTTTCCTTTCTTTGGATTTAAGATAGCAAACAAACTCTTAGAGTGTTACTGCTTGCCTTTATGGTTTTATATGTCTAATGGTTTTACATATATGATACCAAGAGGCTGAATCTTACGAAGAGGAATTTTCATTACCTGATGGATACGTGTTGATTATTCCATGCAGGCCTAGCACTGTGCTAGAGGCTAGAAAGAGTACAGAAGTGGTGTTCTAAATTCAGTACTATTTCCTGCACTGGGAAAACAAGTGACTTCCTCCTCCCTCTAGGCATTATCTGTTTCTCTAACACATTCTTGGTCCAACACTTAGACCAGGAAGCTTGGGATATGGCTATTTATAAAGAAAGGATTATTCTTGTTTTTCTCCAGCTTGAGGCTTTATAAGGTTGGAAAACAAGCTTATTCTCATGTCTAATATAATTTTTCTTGAAGAGATTGAAACTGTTGCTTTTGATTGGCCAATTTCCCTAGGCCCAATAACTTTATATGCAATGTTTGTTGCCAGTTATACCACTCTTCTCCAACTGAATCATACCACATATGATGTGGTCGGGATTCCACACAAGCCCAGTTCACAAACTCAGTTAATGTTGACAGCAACTTTGGAAAAAAAGTCACATTTTTACATTCATTCTCGAGCTTAGTGGAATCATTTCTGTTTCTTTTCCTTTTTGCTTTTTCTCTTTTCTTTCTTTGGTGTAAGGGAACACAGAGCAGTGGTCAATGCGGCACAGATGCCTTTGGACCTGAACTATAGGTGTCAGGTCCGAATTCTTGCATTGCACATGTTTGCTATTTGATCTCGGGCAAGTGACTGAACTGCTCTGTGCCTCAAGTTCTTTATTTGTGAAGTGTTCATAAAAATGACATCTATCTCATAGGGTTTTTATGGAAATTAAATGACTTGAAGTTGGCAAAGTGCTTACAGTGGTGCATGCCATTTAAGCACCATGAAAGTATTTTTCTTTTCATTTATTTTGATTCTTGGAAAAGGCCAAGGCTTGTGCTGGGGAAATAGTGTGTTTTCTTGGTCCCAGTGGTTTCTTGTCAATGGCTGCCTGGTTCCTAACAAAAGATTTTTATTTCAGTGTGGGTTATGATGTTTTCCTCGTTATTGCAAAATTACCTCTTGGTTAAAACTGGATTGACTGGATATGAATGTTTAGAGACCGTTTGTTGAAAACAATTTTTTTCCTTTTGCTCTATTTAGATTTTTTTTTCTTCATAAACTGTTTGGCTCCAGTGTATGACATCCCTCTCCTCGCTTATTTGGACTTCAAATTATTAAACAATAAGGTGTAGATACCTGTGGCGGGTTGACTTATGTAAAACAAACCGAAATCTGAAAATAAAGTGCATACAGATGAATTGAAATCGGGGGCACCTGCCATTGTTATCAGACCTGACCCAGACCTTTCCCTAGTAGTTTGCTTCTAAACAGCACATATTCTCTTTATAATAGAGTGAATGACAGGCTTCTGACACCAGTGGAGCACTTTGTTTGATTGCTGGGAGGCCACCCAGCAATGATATAGTATGGGTTTGTTTTTCCTGGAGAGGTATTTCCAAACAATAGTCATTTGGGAGTTACAACAGGCATAGAAGGTAATACTGAAAAGGTGAACTTGATGGATGAATTATCATGGATCTGTTGATAAAGTGAGTAAATGGAGTTTGATATATTTCTTTAGATAACTGAGTATCTGGGAGATCAATTATGAAAAAACTCTAACTAGAAAGGATTAATTGCAAAATTCCTCCTACCAGTTTTGGTTTGCATGTGTTTTATGCACTTGGCTTTGAAGTGCTTTAAAAAGTGACTTTTGGGTATCTATTTCTTTTTATGATGTGTTTAACTTCATATTTTAGGAAAAATGAAAAATAACCTTAAAATCTGACTTGTAATAAAAGTTGCTTAAGGATTATATATATTTTAAAACAGGCAATAAATTGCTTTTTGAGAATTTTCTTCTGTAAGCTCAGTTTCTAAGTTTATGCTTCTCATTTTTTCATAGCAATATGAAACTCTTTGTAAGTAGACTGACCTTTAGATTGTTACCATTTTTCAACCAGAAATTATTAGATACTAAGAGAGACAAATGTACTGAACCTACAAATGTATTATGTTGGATTCCTAACAATAGACCTAATTGATAAAAGTGATTTAATATATGTTGTGTTAATAGCTAAACCTCCAAAGCCCCTAATCTCCCATGGAAATATTGCTTTGTAGAACAAAATCCAATGAGAAGTTCTGGGATTCCAGAGTGAATTTGTACATTCCTTAGGGGCATTTTTGCAAGGGAGGTTGTTGTGTTTTAAAGGTAGTTGATAAGAGACCTGCACCACCAACCCCAGACCTGCACCACCAACCACCATCGTGCATTAGTCTATAGAAGGTATTTGGGTGTACGTATTCCTGTACCACTCGGTACCACCATTTAGCCAAGGGAAGTTTCTGACCATTTGCAGCATACATTATAAATCAGGATGTCACTACCAGACAATCAGATTTGAACATTCCATGAACAAAGTAGCCTATATCCCCTAGGAATAGATCACTTAACTATGTTTATGTCATGCTGTTGATATGCCAGCATTTACACAAGTCAGGATAGCACATTGTTTATTTCTCTTAGGAGTAGATAATTGATCTGTATATTTACCTAATTTTTGCTTAATTAACCAATAACTGAAATAGGTAATTTAGCATGATCACTGAAATACCTGGGGAGAATAATTGTATTCTTTTAACCCCCCAAATTACTCCTACCACACTGGGCTTGTGAAAGAATAATTTTGTATCTTCTCCAAGTTGGGCTGATGTTGGCTGCTTTCTTTAAAAAAATTTCCTACTTGGCACATGATACCTGGGGAAGTCACTGGTCACATATTTGGGGACTCAAAGGATTTCCAACTGCCTAATTAGTCCCCTGGGGAGACCTAGGATAATTGCTGGTTATATTGGTTGTATGAAATAAACTTGTTTAAGTTATATTCTCTTTCTGGTATCACTAGGGGATATCACTGCCACTTGGGAATGTAGTAACTTTGGGGGGCAAATTTGTGCCCTCTCGTGGGGTACAGAGATTTTTCTTTTGTTTGTTTTTTTGGCTTAAAACAAGCAGAGATGAGCTTACAGATCTGGCATCCTACAAATGCACTCAACAAAAAGCCAAAATATTGGTCTGAATCTAAGAATGTAGGACCATAAATTGCTATATATGATTTAGTAATAAAAAGGCACTTAAAAAAATAAAGGGCGAAGAACTGAAAAAAGGCACAGTCAAGCAAATAAGAAGTTACTCATGATGTTATCATTCAGAGATAAGCACCAATAACATTCTGGTCTTTCTCTACACTCCGTATGTAACTCTGTTAAAGGTAAAATTATACATCCTTGTCTTTGTTATATGATATAAGTTTTTATCCAAATCATTTAGAAGTTCTACATAACTATTTTAATGAGTTCTTCATATGTTAATATAAAGATAATAATTTTATCCTTTTTTTGAAATTATTGAATATCTAGGAAGCTTGCAATTTAGTAATGTTGTGATTAAAATCTGCATACAGAAATCTTTGTCTAATTCTCTGATTAGTTCCTTAGGGGGGAAAATACCTAAAAATAAAAGAACTAAGAAAAATCACTTTTAAAAAGCAAGATATATGTTGTCAAATTGCTTTCCAGATTGGTTACGTCAAGATATACTGTAGTGAACTGTGCACAAAAATGACCATCTTCCTGCAGACCCTGAAACAGATAATAAAATAACCATTATAAGAATGTTTTCTTCATTTTGTTTTATTTTATTTTATTTTATTTTATTTTATTTTATTTTATTTTATTTATTTTTTTTTCTTTTTTCTTTTTTTCTTTTATTCATTTTATAAATAATTTACGTTCCTTTGATTACTAATTGATTGAAAACTTTTATTTTTATAAAACATTTGTATTTCTTTGAAATATCTATGTGGGTAAGTTTTTTTACTCGTTTTTTTTTTTTTTGCATGTGGCATTATAAGAATGTGACAGTGAGCATTTTCGCTGTGAAGATGGGCATTGTATCCCTGCAACCTGGAGGTGTGATGGGACCAGAGACTGCTTGGATGACACGGATGAAGTTGGCTGCCGTAAGTGAGGAGAGGCCGGGCCAAACTCTGTTCGAGTAATATAAGTGCTTCCTGGTGAATTCAGCTGTACCAAAGATACAGTTGTACCTTTAGTGATAGATTCACGACTGGGCTCAAGTCTTTTGAGATGTCTGTTGTTGAATAGAGAACTGATGGCATTAATGATTCTTTTAGTTCTTTGGAGGAAGGGCTTCAATTCACATCCATTTCTATCTTACCCTTATCCCATGACCTTGATATGGAAACAAATTTGTGAGTAGTTTCCTAAAGCCTATAATAAAGTATTTCAGATTATTCACTCTGGAAATTTTGTGCACCAACTGTGATTTGTAATTCAAGGAGGAGTCTTTTGTATAAAGGACGTTGTGTAGCTTATGCAAATTACACAAAGAGATCACAGAAGAGGTTAGTGTGGTCTTAAATGTTTAAAAAAATTATAGTTAAAAACATATATTGTAAATCCAAAGTTTAATAACAATCACTTTCACATATATTCACATATATTTCTTCATTTAATTCTGTCAATATTCTGAGATAGGTTTCAAATTAGGAAACAGGCATAGTGAAGTTGAATCATTCATTAAAAGCCTCTTTCCTGCACAAATCCCAGCCCTTAACATCTTTTGCTTTCCCAGCTTGCCGTAGATGATCAATCACACCACTGCAGTTTCATTCATTCTGATTTGTGAACAGACAAGGGTTATCATCTGAAAACCAAGAAATCAGGGAAAAATTAATTTTGTTTGCAATTGTTGGCCATCCTGTGGCACAACAGAACAAACTTTGGTGTATTGTTTGGATCGTGATGCATTTGACAATGAGAGGAGGGTGGGGAATAGGTCCTATTCAGTGCTTCTCAAACTTGCACAAATGGATGCACAAATGGAGCATCGGGGAGCTTGTTGACGTGCTGGTTTCACATCCATATGTTTGGAGTGGGACCTGAGATTCTGCATCTCTACCAGCTCCCATGTGATGCTCATGCTGCTAGTTTGTGAATCATATTTTGTGCAAGGGAGTAGTTCTATCTGCAGAGACATGATCATGTGCTATCTGTTTGCCTCCTATGGGATTACTGAGTTCATTTTTAGATTAAACACCAGGAACAGAAAAGCAAGAACTGTGTATTCTGGGACAGAGGAACAAATACAGTTGTACCAACAACTCTTTAGAGATTGTTAATGTAATAACAATGTTCCATAACAACGATAATAACAACAGTACCAACAACAATAGTGACAGCAGCTAACATTATACTTCACTTGCACATAAATTATTTAACTAATTTTTTTATAGCAAACTATGAGATATAGTCCCCATTTTATGGTGCACACATTGAGGCTCAGAGAACCTGCCAAAGATCTTAAGTCAAGAAAATTATAGAAATAATAATTATTCAATTCTGGGTCTTCTTTTCCAAATAGCATGTTTTTTCAGCTCATCATGATGCTTTACTATTAGTTATTACAAAGCATTTCAAATAGTTTAGCAATAACTCATGGTTAGTTTGTATTTAAGTTACATTCTTAATTTGGTATTTTTTGGTCATGCCTTTGTGTTTTGGTTGTTTTATTCTTTGTATTTAATCTTGGCATCATCAGTTTGTTGTGATGCCTTTGTTGCAATTATTTGGCATTGAATGCTGATTAGAGTCCACAGGCTGTTTTATAGGATTGTTTACTATTTGCCATCAATGTGTTAAGCAGGAGTTGACACAGATTGTTTTGAAATAAGCATTGCTTGCTGGTGTAATAGGGTGGATGTTTCACACAATGAGTTGAGTCCTTTCCTGGTTTGTTTTAGCTCCCCCTTCTTGCAAGTCGAACCAATTCCTGTGTCAGGGTGAAGGTCTATGCATCCCTAACTTCTGGGAGTGTGACAATGATGAGGACTGTGAGGATGGCTCCGATGAACATCAGCATTGCCGTAAGTAATTGTAGAGGAATTTTGTTTTGGCCCCCTGGACACCTAAAATTTAAAAATAATAATGGGATGATTCTTTATAAATGCTGAATTGGAACTCAAATCACAGGGGGCACCTATGCGGGCAATCTCACCCAGGGTGAGAAGATATTGAAAGTGTGAACGTGCTGAAGAATTATAAATATACCCCAGCGATTTGGAAATAGGATAGGTTCTCAGTATTAAGAATATGTCACACTCAGTAAAGAAACAGAACATTTATTGGTATCTGTGGGGGGCGGGCAGTCTTCATTTGTGTGGTTGGCGGTTGGATGGGTCCTTTGGGTCCTGCAGTGCACACTGCATAATAACCTTCCACCCCTTCTGCCTTGGTGTTAAACTGCCTTCTTTTTGATTAAGTGGCAGTGTAGCGAGGTCTGTTGGAAGCATTGTTGCTTGTTGCTTCAGTGACTGCTGGTATAGCTTGCGTCGGATGAACTGCAGGAAGGAGGGAAACGGTAGCCCTGAGGAAGACCTTGGCAGCTGCTGCATTCCTGGACACTGAGGGAGTTCAGGACAGTAAACTGGAAGAAACGCTCCCATTCTAATTTCGTTGGGATCAAACTGTAAAAGAGTTTGAAGTGGGCTTGAAAATAATTTTGAGCAAGAGAGTAATCTTGGGTAAATATTAGATGGCAGCATATGAGAAATATGCCATGTGTAGCATTCCTTTGCTTTCTCTATTAAGGATATTTGTATAATTTCAAATTATTCCTGTATCAATGAGGATGTTTTTGGCTGCAAAGAATGAAACACACGTCTCAGAAAAGTTAAGCAAAGGGGGGAATTTATCTCACACTATAAGAAGCCTAAGTGTATTGTTGTTCCAGGGTTCTTTTTGTGATTGTATGAAAGCTGTAGAAGTCCTGGAATTCACATCCTTATAATTTCAGCTTCTAGAAGGGAGAACATAATATCCATTCCGTGTGTGTGTGTGTGTGTGTGTGTGTGTGTGTTTATAAGACAACCCCACCCAAAGCCCCCAAAGTGAAAAACCAAAGATCTTTTAGAAGTCCAGGTTAGACTGAGATGGAAATTGGAGAGCAGATATCTGACTGTAAGGAACTGCTTCAGGCTCTTGACCCCAATTGTTCTGTGGAAGAGTCTAGCTCTGATCACTGTGTGGCATTCACCTTTAAGCCTCCCCCACATTTTGTTTCATTAAATACACATCCCACAAATCATGGGCATCTATAATCACTTTGTTTTTTGATTTTAAGATGTCAGCCAAGATCCTGTTGGCATTTTTACAGTCATTGTCCACAAAGATCAAAGAAGAAACAGATGTTTTTGATGGCTACTTCATGTGAGAACTTGTTTAGTCATTATATGACTAGTAATGGAGATTCCATGGCCTTTCGTTGGTCCTGGATTCATTTATAAGAGCTTGGAATTTAGCCCAGTACTTTTGAGTCCAGCATTGACTGTGAACTCTTTTCAGTCGGGCCAAGGGTCTTTTGAGGAAGAGAATAGGAATTCTCAAAATACCCTTTAGTTTGACTTCAGTTTACTCCTAAAATGAAGACTGTATAATTAAACAGCCTGTTAGGGCTTGTAAGTGTTGGTCATGGGGACTTCCAGCAACAAAGAGATGGTGATATTTGGGACAAAGTGATGAAGAAGAAACCAGCAAACTGTGTAGGGCTGTGGAGGGTGGTGGTGACAAGTGACGATCTTGAGGAAGGCATGGACAGGAGCTAATCAAGGCCAAATGGGAGCATGGGATGTCCAGATGAGGTCCAGTTATGTTTCAGGATGTGAACATGTTTCAGGAACAACAAAAGGGGAAGAACAGATCTGAAAAAGGGAGATGGGGGATGATAGTTCAGAAGTAGTGAAGGGAGGAATTAAAAGTGCCAGGCATAGTAGGGCACAGGAAGAAATCCTTGTTTGTAGGAAATCTGTCTGGGCCAATACTATTTTCTGGCCAATCCCTCAAAGGTCCTAGGGGAAAGAAGCGATGACTGCAGATAGTGAGTGCTCAGTGAGAACAGGATGGGGCTAGATTGTGAATCTCTGGAGAGCAGTGAATATGCTTTTTGCAGCTCGCATCCCTACTAGCAGATAGTAGGTTCTTGATAAGCGGGTACTGAATGAATTAATGACTGATGAGTTATTTCTCTTTTGGCTAGATAGACCATTTTGGTTCCATTTTCTCTTGCTCCCCACACAAAGTAGGGAGAAAGCTGAGCTGTAGATTGTGATACAATGTAATGGATGACCCCTTGCCAATAATAATATTTACAGAGGGTATGCGAGCTCCTAAGGACAACCACTTGGGAAAAGAGACTGGAGAAAATGTTATAGCAGCAATTTATTTATTTAATTTTCGAAAATGTTTATTTATTTTTGAGAGAGAGTATGGGGGGGGAGGGGCAGAGAGAGAGGGGGGGGGGAGAGAGAGAGAGAGAGAGGGAGAGAGAGAGAATCCCAAGCAGGATCTTAGCTGTTAGTGCAGAGCCCCATGTGGGTCTCAATCCCATGCACCAAACTGTGAGATCATGACCTGAGCTGAAATCAAGACCGTTAACTAACTGAGCCACCTAGGTGTTCCCATAGCAGTAATTTATAAGCAATGTTACATGCTATTTTAAATGAGTGTGGATTTCACAATATAATTCTTGCATTTTTAATGTCATAAAATTCTTTATTGGGCATCTTTAGCTGCAGACAGGATATGCCACCACCATATTCACTAAGGTCACCAGGGAACTCCTCAATATCGGATGGACTTCCCTATTGCACAACTTTGGCGATCACGCCCTCCTTCTGGACACTACTATCTTGGCTGCCATGACTCCTCATTGTCCTGGTTCTTTTCTGAACTGCTTTGATCATTCCATTTTGTACTCCTTTTCTACCCAGACCCTAAGTATGGCTGTTGCTTAGAGCCCTGCACTTACTCAATGCTTTTCCAGGATAATTTCAACCAACCTTATGATTTCGATAAATCTGGATGACCTGGTGACACCCAAATTTATGCTTATGACCCAGATTTCTTGCCTGCACATCAGTCTTGCATGTTCAACTGCCTGTTGGAGATCTCCAGGATGCCTCAAATTCAAGGTGTCCCAAGTGGGATTAATAATCTTCTCCCATGAACTGTTTTTTGTTTTTGTTTTTTGTTGATCTACGTGAATTACCTTTAAAAAAATTTTTTTTAATGTCTGTTTGTTTTTGAGAGAGAGAGAGCATGAGCAGGGGAGGGGCAGAGAGAGAGGGAGACACAGAACCCGAAGCAGCCTCTAGGCTCTGAGCTGTCAGAACAGAACCCGACATGGGGCTTGAACCCATGAGCTGTGAGATCATGACCTGAGCTGAAGTTGTGTGCCACTGACTGAGCCATCCAGGCACTGCTATCTTTTTTTTTTTTTAGCTTAATTTATTTTTTTAATTTACATCCAAGTTAGTATATAGCACAACAATGATTTCAGGAGTAGATTCCTTAATGCCCCTTACCCATTTAGCCCATCCCCCCTCCCACAAGCACTTCAGTAACACTCTGTTCTCCATATTTGAGTCTCTTATGTTTTGTCCCTCTCCCTGTTTTTATGTTATTTTTGCTTCCCTTCCTTTGTGTTCTTCTGTTCTGTGCCTTAAAGTCCTCACATGAGTGAAGTCATGATATTTGTCTTTCTCTGACTGACTAATTTTGCTTAGCATGATACCCCCTAGTTCCATCCACATAGTTGCAAATGGCAAGATTTCATTCTTTTTGATTGCTGAGTAATACTCCATTGTATATATATATATACCACATCTTCTTTATCCATTCATCCATCGATGGACATTTGGGCTCTTTCCATACTTTGGCTATTGTTGATAGTGCTGCTATAAACATTGGGGTGCATGTGTCCTTTCGAAACAGCATACATGTATCCCTTGGATAAATACCTAGTAGGGCAATTGCTGGGTCATATGGTAGTTCTATTTTTAAATTTTGAGGAACTTCCAAACTGTTTTCCAGAGTGGCTGCACCAGTTTGCATTCCCACCAGCAGTGCAAAACAGATCCTCTTTCTCCACATCCTCACCAACATCTGTTGTTTGCTGAATTGTTAATGTTAGCCATTCTGACAGGTGTGAGGTGGTATCTCATTGAGGAACCCTTATCTTTTTATAGAAATAAAACTAACTCACTATAAGGTACTAGCAGAAAATACAACATCAGTCTTAACTACTAGAAATAGGCAGAGTGAGTCTTTTTCCTCGTTAATCTAGAATTTTATGAAACATATTTCATTTTTTTCTAAATTTTTAATGTTTATTTATTTTTGAGAGAGAGAGACAGAGAGACAGAGAGAGAGAGAGAGACAGAGTGCGAGTGGGGGAGGTGTAGAGAGAGAGGGAGACACAGAATCTGAAGCAGTCTCCAGGCTCTGAGCTGTCAGCACAGAGCCCGATGTGGGGCTCAAACTCACAGTGGTGAGATTGTGACCTGAGCTGAAGTAGGACTCTTAACTGACTGAGCCACCTAGGCGCCCCTATGAAACATATTTCATAATGAAAGCGTTAGAGGAAAAATAAAGATGGCTGTTAGTGACATTAAAGATGTAATCAATTAGCATGGAAAGGATAGCACAATCCCTTAGGCACCCAAGCTGGAAATTTGGAATTATTCTTGATTCTTCTGCCCACACTTAGTCAGCCAGCTCTGGCCTAATACCTCTGAAGTTCATCCCTTTCCCATTTATAGCATCATTTCCAGCATCTATCTGGGTGACTGCAGCAGCCTCTGGATTGGCCTCCCTGCCTCTAGTCCTATGCCTCCTCAGGTTCTCCCTGACACTGATACTACAAAGATTTAACTAAAACCCTTGGGTATCTCTCTATCCATCCCAAGAAGAAAGCTCCAGCTCCTTAACATCGTTTCATGGTTTACAGTGGCTTCTAAGACACTGCCAGCACTTATTTTCCCATGTCTATCACTTGCTATTCATGCCCGGAAATTTCCATGTGGGGTCACAGCGGTGCTTCTACTTCCCTTGGGCATATGGTGCTGTGTCCCTCTTTCACAACTGTGCATGCTGGCTGAATGCTTGTTGCTAGACAGTCCTTTCCTTATGACCTAGCTAACCTCACTGCTTCTCCTTTAAGACCCAGGTGAGGTGTTACCTCCTAAAGGAAGCTGTCCCTGTTCACACTCTCATCTCAGAGTGAATTAGGCACACCTCCCTGATCCTTCTATAATTCCTTGTATGCCTATAATTCACTTTCATCATTGTTTTTAATTTTTTTAAAAAAGTTTATTTATTTTGAGAGAGAGAGCCAGAGCAAGCACACAAGTGGGGGAGAGGCATAGAGAGAGGGAGAGAGAGAGAATCTCAAACAGGCTCTGAGTTGTCAACACAGATCCTGATGCAGGGCTTGAGCTCACAAAGTGTGAGATCATGACCTGAGCTGAAACCAAGAGCTGGACGCTTAACCAACACAGCTATCCAGGCACCCCTCTAATAAATTCTTAGTGTCCCCTAGAAAGCCATGAGCTCCTTGAGAGTAGGGAGTGTCCCTCATTCATCATTATATTCCCATTATTGGTGTACTTTGTGGTATATAATAGGCCCCCAGTAGAGGTTTATGTAATGAATAAGTGAATTCTAGCATCAGACTGGTTCATGGAACCATATGTTTTTAATTTGTCATTTTTCTGTGTTTGAACGAGCATTTATTTATTTATTTAAATATGAAATTTATTGCCAAATTGGTTTCCATACAACACTCAGTGCTCATCCCAACAGATGCCCTCCTCAATGCCCATCACCCACTTTTCCCTCCCTCCCACCCCCCATCAACCCTCAGTTTGTTCTCAGTTTTTAAGAGTCTCCTATGGTTTGGCTCTCTCCCTCTCTAACTTTTTTTTTCCTTCCCCTCCCCCATGGTCTTCTGTCAAGTTTCTCAAGATCCACATAACAGTGGAAACATATGGTATCTGTCTTTCTCGGTATGACTTATTTCACTTAGCATCACACTCTCCAGTTCCATCCACGTTGCTACAAAAGGCCATATTTCATTCTTTTTCATTGCCAAGTAGTATTCCATTGTGTATATAAACCACAATTTCTTTATCCATTCATCAATTGATGGACATTTAGGCTCTTTCCATAATTTGGCTATTGTTGAGAGTGCTGCTATAAACATTGGGGTACAAGTACTCCTATTCATCAGCACTCCCATATCCCTTGGGTAAATTCCTAGCAGTGCTGTTGCTGGGTCATAGGGTAGTTCTATTTTTAATTTTTTGAGGAACCTCCACACTTTTCCAGAGCGGCTGCACCAGTTTGCATTCCCACCAACAGTGCAAGAGGGTTCCCGTTTCTCCACATCCTCTCCAGCATCTATAGTCTCCTGATTTGTTCATTTTAGCCACTCTGACTGGTGTGAGGTGATAGCTGAGTGTGGTTTTGATTTGTATTTCCCTGATGAGGAGTGACGTTGAGCATCTTTTCATGTGCCTGTTGGCCATCTGGATGTCTTCTTTAGAGAAGTGTCTATTCATGTCTTCTGCCCATTTCTTCACTGGATTATTTGTTTTTTGGGTGTGGAGTTTGGTGAGTTCTTTATAGATTTTGGATACTAGCCCTTTGTTTGATATGTCATTTGTAAATATCTTTTTCCCATTCCACCGTGGTTGTCTTTTAGTTTTGTTGATTGTTTCCTTTGCAGTGCAGAGCTTTTGAATGAGCTTTTAATTACCCCCTCATAAACCCCTTTGAAAGGTTAAGCAGAAAATATACAATTGCTTTGGGTGTCAGTTTAAGAAGAAAGCCAAGATACTTAAAATACTATTGGCACTTGATTTAGTTTTTCTACGTATTTGTTAGTACTGCTACTCATGACTTGCCGTTTTGTGAATAAGAAAAGTTCTTTAGGGGTGCCTAAGTGTCTCAGTCAGTTGAGCCTCCAACTCTTGATTTCGACTCAGGTCATGATCTCATGGTTTGGGAGTTTGAGCCCCGCACCGACAGTGTGGAGCCTGCTTGGGATGCTCCCTCTACCTCTCTTTCTGCCTCTCCTTCTCTCTCTCTCTCTCTCAAAATAAATAAGTAAACTTAAAAAATAAATTAAAAAAAGTTCTTTAATTTTATGTGGAAATTGTCAATACATACTTAAGTAAATTATATGGGAATTTAATGAGGAAATATTAATCTTTTTAGACTTATTCAGATAAAATTGTGTCTGCTTTGGCTGAATTCAGACGTTTAAGTGACTTCTAGAAAAGTTGATCTATTCTAACTTTATTAATACAAGGTACCAGGAGAAAATATGAAATCATACTGTTGAAGTGTCAGAAATAGGCTGCCTGGAAAAATCTTGTTTGCTATTCAAGAATTACATAACACATACATAATGAAAGAATTTTCTTAGAACGGGATGACAAGATATAGTCAATTAAACACGGAATGTCTTATCATATGATAACCTGTATATGTTTGAATCTCAAGTGTCAGCTCTAAAACTGTGATTGATTATCCACTTGTCTTTTTGAAAGGTTTTTTTTAGAAAGTTTAGATGATGGCACACCCCTTAACAGATACGTAATTTCATCAGAAAAGCAAATTTTGCCAAACTTAAGCATCTTTACCATATGGAAGTATAGGAAACTGTAAAAATGCAGGGGAAACCTTTTTTCTTCAATTTGAGGACTATAATTTTTTTCAGTGGGTCACATTTCCCCCAAATGCTTCTCTTTTTATGTGGACAGTTGAAAAATCCCATGATAATTCCTGCCTCAGGCTTCCCAAATAGCATTCACATGGTGCTTGCAGCATCAACTCCTTTGATTTTTATCTGTTTTATCCAGAGGCAAATTTGATAAGCTACTGATGTCCTGATTTTACCTACCCTAATCAACATAGGCTAAAAACAAGCTAGTTTAAATTGTTTATATATACAATTGACACATGTTCGATGTAGAAAGCTGATATAATAGGGAAAAACTCACCCATAGAAAAAAAATCACCTACAATTTTATTACTCAGAAATAACCACTGTTATAACCCTTTGGCATATTTCCTTCTTGTTTAAGCAAGTATTACGATGACAGGTACCTCAACCGATACTCGGCTACTACTTATATCTGCAAAGTTTTTGTTTTACCATTTTGGTTGTCAATGTATATTGTATTCTCAACACATGTTGATCCTATAATTGTCTACACTCACATGCTTGAGTGTTGATGTGATTCTGTGAGCATTTAGATATGGTATCGTGATACCTTTGCTTTTGCATTGTAGACAGCTCACACTGTCTACCTTGGGGTAGGTGGGTACCCTGCTTTCTAAGCCTATAAACTTTATGTTCAATATACTCTCTTGCCTTTGCTTTTAAATTTTCCTCACTCATCTTTGGTAAATGGCAACGGATTGGTCTGTATTTGGCAGTAATTATAAAGTAGTATCTTTTCCCCTCCACAGCTGGGAGAACATGCTCAAGCCATCAGATTACATGCTCCAATGGTGAATGTATCCCAAAAGAATACAGGTGCGACCATGTCAGAGACTGCTCAGATGGAACCGATGAGAAAGATTGCCGTGAGTTCCTTTCAGTCTTTGCACTGTGTTTGCTTTCACCTTTGTCCCTTTGGCATTTTAATCAATTTGTTAGATCTGTTGATGGACAGAAATGCCTACAATATGCCTCTTGTTATTGAAATTTCTTGGCAGATTCTTTTGTGGATTAGAGGTGATATTCTGATAGGAGACTATTTTTAGCAAGACATTCTAAGTGTGTCCTGCCTTAGCATGTCAAGTTTCTGTATTTTTGGAAGAGACTTTTAACATTAGCATAGAATCCTGAAAAGTTATTGAATACATTGAATACAAAATCCAGTTTGGTCAATGTTGGGTTTTATTGAATTATGATGTTAAACCAAATGTCTCATTAGTTTTCTGCTCTTATGGACTCAGTATTTTCTGGGTTGCCTTTGGAAAAGTGTTACATTCTGAAAATGGCTTTCTCCAATGATGACATATTAGTTTGTAACTGATTACAAGATAAGGCATAGAAATCACACTATTCTATGTGTAATGTTTAGACATTACCATAACCAAAATAAGAGAGTGTATAATCATAGTGCATCATGTACTTCTTACAAATAAGTAATCTGCCTCTCTTGAGGTTTATGTGGAATTGTTAGAATGTGAGAATATTGGAATTATTCTACTATGTAAGTTCTGTGGTCTGTCTAACTCTATCTTTAGTCTCAGACATATTCAGTTTTGTTTAAAAGTTCTTATAAGTCTATTATTTATGCGTTTATCATCTGTGGTATCATTTATGAATCAGAATGTCCTTGAGGTTTTAGACATTTTTTCCTGAATTTCTTTTGATAGGCTGCGTCTCATAAGTTTACTGTGAGCTAAGCACAGTTAGTTTCTTTCTTTTGCTCTTAAATTTATATTTCGGAGTTTAGGGAATTGTTTTAATATTTCAGTATTCCAATACTCAGTGGATAGATTTTGAATGCCTTGATCGTAAACTTAGTTATGTCTCCAACGGAGATTTAAGTTTTAGTCTATTCTCATGGGACACCTCTATTGTTTGATCATTTTGATTTAATTTTAATTTTCTGGACTGTTCCTAAACTTCTTTCTTTGGTCCAATTGGTATATTTTATGCTTCATGAGGAGAGAACCATCTTCTGGTTCTTTTTTTTTGGTACATTTCCCAATATGGTGCAGTGCCTTGGGAGGGAGCTAACATAAACTGGTTATGAGCAAATCATTCCTATTTCACCATACTGTTCAAACTGTACTTTTCATGGAAGAAATATTGTGAAAGGGAAAGATCTGGCTCCAAATAGGTCCAGATTCATGTTGCATCCATACCATCATCACATGGTGCATTTTAATGTTTATTTATTATTATTATTTTTATTTTGAGAGAGAGAGAGAGAGAGAGCATGAATGGCAGAGGGGAAGAGAGAGAGAGGGAGAGAGATAGAATCCCAAGCAGTCACGCTGGCTTGACTTGAACTCTCGGACCGCGAGATCATGACCTGAGCCGAAATCAAGAGTTGGATGCTTTCTTTCCTTGGGTCTTATTTTCCTTTGAGAAAAATACTGTGATTTGTTTTTGTATCTCCATTTCCTAGCAGGATTGCTGGTATAGTTGTGTTGTGGTTTAATTTCCAACTTAAATGTTCTCTCGGAAAGAGATTATGTTGTCTCTAATTTGGATCTCTTTTCATTTTGGAAATTTTACAGAATTACCGGCAATTTTAAAGATAGTAGTGTATGCCTGGATGTCACAAAATATCAAGTCCATGAGTCAAGTACTGTCAGTACTTTGTAAAGCAAACAATAGGTCGTTCATTGTGGCAAGTGAAGAAAATGTTTTTGACTAAATAATAGTGATGAATCATATATTTTATAGTATTTTGTAAACTGTAAGTGTTATATAAATGTTGGTTGTTATTCTTAATTCGGTTCCTCAATGAGGACAATCGAGCAGGTGTTATTATTCTCTCACAAATAAAGAAACTAAAAGTGCAAAGAGTAGACTGGCTTGTTCAAGGTTGAAAATATGTGGCAGAGCTAGGGCTAAATCCATCTTCTGGTTCCAAGTCTGGTGATTGCTCTTCATGAAAGACTTTATTTACAGAAGGAGAAAGTTCTACCTTGTGCAAGTTTAAGAGAGAACCAGAGGCTGTGCCACCAGCCAACAGTCCGTGTCTTTATCCCTAATTTACAAGTGGATAAAAATGAGTGCTTTATTGGAAATGCAATGGAACTGAAGGAAATGCTACTCTAGGGAAAATAAAAGGCAACTGAAACAGACTGTTTGGATTTATTCCATGTGAACACCCTGCAGCCAAGTCTAAAGTCATCAGTACAACTGCCTCACAACTTTGCCAATAGACCTTCCGGAAAAAAGCTGGCTGGGTACAAGTATGCAGGCTGCTGTTATAGAAAGGGGTTATGGAAAGGAAGTGAGTGAGCTTTATAAAATATCTGAGCAGGAATTTTTAATCAAGGTTTTGTTTATTTTTTTAAGTGAAAGTAATAGGTGCAATAAGGATTTCTTAAGAGAGCCAGATTTATATGATAGTTAATTGCTCCTGGAATCATACAAGTCATGAATCCTTCAGGGTTCATGGCTCTAAGATGAATCTGACACATGCAAAAGGGGTTTGTAATGAAGTATTCTTTCCTATTTCTCTTTACCTTATTTATTTATTACTACGTGTTATTTATGGAGAAGTATAAAAAAAATCTAACAAATCAGGAAGTTAAGAAAAGAATCTTCATGCTTTGTGCTTTGATCTCCTGGCCACAGCCAGATTTGTACAAGAAACAGAATAATGGCCTGGATCAAAGTCTTTAGAAAGCGCTAATATAGGGAGACAAATTGGCCTCATTTTGTTTTCCCTTTGTTTGGAACCCTTGCAGGAAGTAGGGAAGAGAGCTGCCATTTGCTGGGCTCCAATCACTATTTTATGCAATTTTTACCTTAATGACACAAGGTAGGTGTGATGACCATCTCCTCAGGCTTTTAACCTAGGTCTAAACTGTATGCCCATGCAGGTTTTAAATATAATCAAAAGCAGAGTGAATTGATAATGAACTCCTTTGTACTCATCACCCAGTTATATCAATTACCAACTCATAGCTAATTTTGTCTTACCTATATCTCTTTATTCTTATTTTGAAGCAGTTTTCACACATCGTATAATCTTATCTTTATTTCATTTATCTATCTATCTATCTATCTATCTATCTATCTATTTACTTGAGGTGGGGGGAGGGGTACAGAGAGAGAGGGAGACACAGAATCCGAAATAGGCTCTGAGCTGTCAGCACAGAGCCCAATATGGGACTAGAACTCATGGACTGCGAGATCATGACAGGAGCTGAATTCAGATGCTTAACCAACTGAGCCACTCAGGTGCCCATATTTTATTTTTGAAATAGAGAGAGAGAGAGGGTGCAAGTGAGTGAGTGGCAGAGAGAGAGAATCCCAGGAGGGGCAGAGAGAGAGAGAGAGAGAGAGAGAGAGAGAGAAGCGGGTTCACCGGAAGTGGGGATCCTGTTTTTCCCGAAGTGGGGCTTCAACTCACCCACTGTGGGACTTGAACCCATGAACAGCGAGATCATGACCTGAGCTGAAGTCAGATGCTTAATGATTGAGCCACCCAGGGGCCCATAATCTTATCTTTAAATAATTTAATATTTAACTCTAAAATATAAGGACTGAAACATAGCAATACACATAACATAACAATATCACAACCCACACCTATGAGTTAACAACCACTAAAATAATCAGTTCTTAAAATTCCCCAATTGGTTTTTTATTATTTTTTTGTGGCGTCATTTAAAGCAAAGTCCAAATAAAATCTATGCATTGGAATTAGTTGCTGTCTTTTGATTTGTAGGTTTACCTTCCATTTCTGTTGTTTACCTCTTGCAATATATTTGTTGAAAAAACCAAATTACTTGTCCCGAGTTTCCCACAGTCTGGGTCTTGCTCATTGCATCCCCAGATGTCCTTTAACGTGCTCTTCTGTCCTGTAGTTTTTGATAGCTATATTTACAGCAAGGTTCCTCAACCTTTGTACAAATGACATCAAGGACCAGGTAGGTCCTTTTTGCACGGAACATTATGCATTGTAGAATGTCTAACAGTATCCCTGACCTCTGCCTACTAGAAGCCAGCAGTACCTCCCATTTGTCACAACCAAAAATGTCTCCAGACAATGCTAAATGTCCTGTGGGAGCAAAATCTCCCTCCATTAGTCTAGTTGGGAATAACATTAGTCTAGAGGCTTGAACAGATACAGACTTCTGCGTGTGTGTGTGTGTGTGTGTGTGTCTGTGTGTGTAGGGGCACAATACTTTGAAAATACAGGTGCATATTTCCACTAGGAGGCACATGTCTAACTATCAGCCATTGATTGTTGCTAACATCCATTTAGTCATAGTTACTTCACTTCAGATATGTAACAGCTATTTATTAGTTGTTTTAAATTGGAACATTACAATATGATGAAGGATTAAACAAGGCTTGCCCAGAAATCATTTTCATGAGACATGACACTTTATTCTATTGTTTCTGCAGTCATGGTGCATGGGAATCATTACCTGTGGACAAATGCAGGATCAGCCTATGAGTGTGACTTTCATTTCTCTATTTCTCAAAAGTAAGATTGTCTACATGAAGGGGTCTAAATACGTTATGCCCCTAGAAATCATTTAAATATAGTAATGATGTTGGAAAAGCTCCAAGGAAGGACCTAATTCTTTTCCCCAAATATTTGAAAGGATCAGGAAGCTCGACCCTGTAGTTCATAGTCCTGACTGTTGGATCAGACCCCTAGGTTATAGTCTTTACCCTTTCAAGCTTTCTAAGATCAAGACACTGTGCTCCAACGTAGAGCACCTTGTGTCTATTCCAGACATTCCTTGTACAGAACAAAGAAAAGTGTATAAGAGTTCTCTCAGGGAGGCAGGGAGAGGGGAGGGAAGAGAATGGGCCTGATGATGAGGAAAGCAAACATAGCAAGATTCCACTAAAAAGATTATCCTTGAGACAAATTTGTGTTGTATGAAAGCTTTTCATATTGTTTGGTCTTTTTGTCTGCTGTGTTCCAATATGCATAAGGTATTTTTTGATTATTCTACTATGTGAGAACGATTTCTGGTTATGTCTACTATAAAAAGCTGTGAAACAGGTAAAAGTTCATTTTCTCCAAGTTATTTTATTCTTCAGTCTGGCTATCTATAAAATGGCACCTACTATTAAATAGCTGTCAATTAATTTTTCCCCCCAAGGAACAGGAGATTCAAAACTGCAGTCCATTTTACTTCTAATGGGATTAGCATCAAGGAAAAACCACTCATGCAGAGTCTAAGATAAACATCAGAACAATGCAGCAATTATGGGTCATTCAGTTAATATATTACAGTGACTTTAAGTTGCTCAAAACTAGTACAGTTTTTCCCAGTTAAGAGAACAGATTATTTTGTTTTTATCGAGTGCCATATTAGAGTGATGTTGGTGTGAGTAAAACTATTGCTAATTATCACTGGTTTGCAGTACTTCTCTTTTGATACTTAGGAATGCCAAAGAAAGGGTAAAATCCCTATTACAATGAAGGCTTTCTTGCTGGTAATCAGCAGTATTTGGTCTGCCTGCAACTGGGGCCGCTTTGTCCGTGAAGTTTTATTTCTATTGACTTTCTGTTCTTTAGAATTCAAACATTTTCCTTTATATATCTAATTGCTGAAACTCCAAATGGGAAACAGAGGAATAAAGAGGATGATTCAAGTCATTCTGTAGACTATGATGGCTCGTAAAGAACATGCTTTTCTTCAAACTCAGTTCCACGGTTAAGCTGCCCCTTCAGCCTTGCTCTTACTGTTCTCTTTCTACTACTCCAGGTGAGAAAGCAGAAGCAGAGAGACTGACACCCTTACCTATCACATCACAGACATACCTGTTTTGGTGTTCTTACAGTCGAGATAGAATTCAGAGCCCTGAAACCTTGGGGAAATAAAAATTTCTTATTTAAATCTCCATCAGGGGCACCTGGGTGGCTCAATCAGTTAAGTGTCAGACTCTTGTTTTTGGCTCAAGTCATGATTTCGGGGTTCATGGGGTCCACCCCACGCTGTCAGCACAGAGCCTGCTTGGGATTTTCTTTTTCTCCCTCTCTCTGCCTCTCTCCTGCTTGCACGCATGCTCTCTCTCAAAATAAATAAACTTAAAAGAAAATAAATCGTCATACAAGCACATTATAAATATGTATTAAAAGCTCCCAAGGGGTGCCTGGGTGGCTCAGTCAGTTAAGCGGCAGACTTCAGCTCAGGTCATGATCTTGCGGTCCGTGAGTTCGAGTCCCGCGTCAGGCTCTGTGCTGACAGCTCAGAGCCTGGAGCCTGCTTCCGATTCTGTGTCTCCCTCTCTCTCTGCCCCTCCCCCATTCACGCTCTGTCTCTCTCTGTCTCAAAAATAAAAAAAATTAAAAAAAGTTAAAAAATAAATAAAAGCTCCCAAGACCCCTCTCAGCTGTTGTCCAATTTCTTTGCTCCCTTTTATAACAAAGTTACATAGAGTTGTCTTTAATATCACTGCCTCCATTTCCTCTCCTCTTTCCTTCTTGAACTCCCTGAAAACAGCAGTTTCCACCAATCTCCTGAAAGCATTCTTGTCAATGCCACCAATGACCTTGTTTTACTAAGCCTAATGGCTCCTGTTCAACTGTCACCTTATCAGAGAGCTGGTCCTCACTGTCACTCATTTATTTTTGAGAGAGAGAGAGAGAGAAAGAGAGAGGGAGACAGAGTATGAGTGGGGGAGGGGCTGAGAGAGGAGGAGACACAGAATCTGAAGCAGGTTCCAGCCTCTGAACTGCGGGGCTCAAACTCATGGATTGAGAGATCATGACCTGAGCCACAAGTTGGACGCTTAACTGAGCCACGCAGGTGCCCTGATTGAATAAAATATTTTTTAAAACATTGTGGGAATTTCTTTTTTTTTTAAGTTTATTTATTTGTTTTGAGAGAGAGAGAGAGAAAGAGAGAGAGAGAGGGTGTGCGAGCAGGGGAGGGACAGAGAGAGGGGGAGAGAGAGAGAATCTCAGTCTCCTCACTGTCAGTGAGGACCCTGAAGCGGGGCTTGATCTCACAGTTTGTGAGATCATGACCTGAGCCGAAATCAAGAGTTGGATACTTAACCAACTGAGCCACCCAGGGCCCCCCAACATTGTGGGAACTTCTACCTCACTTGTAATTTTAAAGTTTATCTCTTTATCCAGTTCATAGCAAAGTATCCAGGGAGGTGGATTTCAATAAATGTATGTTGGATAGAATGAAATTCTAATGAAAAGGAACGTAGCACTCTGTAGAATAACTAGCTTTCAGCATAATGACGTTCATGCAGCAATCATTTGCTGATGAATCTTCAATTATCTGGAACAGTTTCTCGATAGGAAGACTGAGCCACGCCATTTCTAGCTATGGTTTGCAAATGGCCACTCTCATAATTCTAGTGGTGCGGGTACTCTTCCTGTCTCTTCAGTTAAAATTTGCGTGTTTGTTCTGCCCAGATGAGTCACAGAGGATCACTGTAAGGAACAGATAGGAATAGATAATGTGTTTTCTCTTTTTGGCTTCTGCTTCCTGAAAGCTACTTGGATTAAACTTGATTTTAGTCCCATGGTACTAGCCCTTGGGATTACTGTGTTTGCTTTCTCTCTCTCTCTGTTTCTTTTTCTTTCGTTTTAATGTTTATTGATTTATTTTGAGAGAGAGAGCAGGGGAGGGGCAGAGAGTGAGGGAGTCACAGAATCTGAAGCAGGCTCCAGGCCCTGAGATGCTTGCACAGAGCCCAACTCAGGGCTCGAACTCACGAATGTGAGATCCTGACCTGAGCCGAAGTCGGACGCTTAATGGGCTAAGCCATCCAGGCATCCCTGCTTTCTCTTTCTAGGGTGCTGAATTGCTATTTCCATTTTATAAAACTTGTTATGTATATGCTTTTTATTGAAAGCCATTGTTAATTATTTTTGAAGAGTGGCAGGAAATACTTTCCTCTTGTTTTGTTGTATGTTGCTTTATTTCTTTGGTGCTAGTTCATGATGGCAGTCACTTTGGGGATTTGAATTTAACTGGGGAGGGGGTAGAGTGAGTTCCCTGCTATATTGTGGTCTATTTTTTTGGTGCCGACTCTCTTGTTTGTTCTGGTACTCCTGGAAAGCTTTGTTTCCTAGCATAGAGTTTCCTTGAATTCCTGGATCATACCAGATTGAAGTCCTTAATAGAATATGCCATTACTTGCTGAAATCTAGAGTTGGCCTCACCACTCCAGACTCCCAATGTGGGATGGGAAACTGAATGGAAGAAACGAAAACTTTGCTTTTTCTCTAGAGTTATTTATTTTCCTTTTAAAACTATCTTTCTAAGAGTTTCTATTTCTTTCATTCAATTTCATTTTGTTTCTCTAATTTTTTGCTTCTTCCTACTGCTTGCTGTGAAGCTTCTAAGCAGTAGCTACATCTATTGTGATGCTAGGGATGTGCATTGTGGAGCCACATTGCCTGAATTTGAAATCTGGCTCTCCAGTTTACTGGTTGTATGACCTTTTTTAAATTACTTAACCTCAGAAAGGTACATATATAGCATCAATAGAATAGAAATCTATAAATGGGAGTAATAGAGTCTACCTCACAGGGTTGTGATAAGGATGAAATGAGTTCATACATACTGAGTACTTTCTGGCACCTACTTTTCAGTCTATGTTATTGATGGCTTTTATTGTCATTGCTTATTTAACTGTGGGTAGTACTTGCAACTAAGTGCTGGTGGCCAAACTAGCAAACTTTTTCTGGCAAATCATTACTTTGACTGGATTAGCCAGAGTAACTAACTTACAAGGATGAGGCTAAGACCTTGAAACGTCTCAGGTATCTTGGGCAAGACTTTTATCAGTAATTTCTTATTTTCCTTTAAATCTTACCTTAAGTTTCATAATCTACCTTTAAGATGTCTCCCCTTTCTTTGTAATAAATTTGTCTTCTTTTCTATGTGCTTTTTGACCGTTTTGCCAAATTCTGAGACTAGAATGTACTCACAGCCCTCTTGTCAAGATAATAAAGAGTAGTGTTAATATTTACATCTTGCTCTGCTGTGAATGATTTCCATTCTGGGAGTTCCATGAAGTCTTCAAGCCACTTCAGACTCTTTAATTATTTGATTATCTAAACATGGTACTTTCTTGCTCAAATAAAATCATTAGCATAGAAAAATTTTAAAAATCTTCAAGCACCACACCAATCTTGTATGGATATTTGGGGGAAGCTCCCATTTGTAGGGGAACAAACACATACATTTGGCATGTGGAGAAAGTAAGGAAGGGAGAGGGAAGAGGTGGTGTGAGCAAGTGTGTTCTTTTTGTGAATTTTTATGTCAGATAAGCTTTAGAGGTCTTGGGCTACTTGATCGTTGTCAATCTTTCCATTAAGACAAAACTTAGAAGGTTGGGTTTCTCTGGTTTCTTGTGCATTATCTCTTCTCTTAAATTTTCTCTCTACTTAAAATCTTGCAGGACATTTCAGATACATGATGGGTTTGCTCCATGGGAAAAAGTTTATGAGGTTAGACTCTTGACCTGGTTAGGAAATAAACCAAAAAAATAAGATTTTAGGTATCTGCCAGTCCCAAAGTATTGTGACTTCCTATTTCCTGGAGTTGGTAATAGAAATCTTTAAGGGAAGTAGAATCTGTTCATTTCTTATTTTGTTCAGGGTGAATAGTTTGGAACCATTCCCTCTGTGTGGGTCTCCAAATATTTTCAGTATTTAGCTGAGTCGGGTAGTTCCATGCAGTCTTCCCTATGGGCATATACCGCAGTTAACTATGCACAGAATAGACCAGAAGGCTTGTAGGAGTTGAGGCAGGTTCTTGGCTGATTGAGAAGAGATTCATTATCATTGTGGATGGAGACAAGAAAGCTGTTCCTCATTCCTGGTGTTTAACTGCTGACCTCTGACCATCACAATACTCTCCCTGACGCCCTCAAGCTGGCCTTGTTGTTTGTTGGGGGGAATGAGGCGTGTCAGAAAACTTTTAGTCTTGTCAGTGGATACTGTTGTAGTTCTTCCCTTTCCGGTTTTATGGCACTGGCTCTCAAAAGGCAGGATGGCGAGAACAAGTGATCCTCTCAGTATATTTGTCCCAGATCCTTCATATCTGCCATAATCACCTTAAGTGAGGTAGTCACCCTCCAACCCCAAATAAATTTTCCTCGAAACAGATATCTTATCTATTACAAAGACAGGGTTTTCTAAGATCTTTCTCCTGCTTAAAAGGCTACACAACATACTCTAGGAGCTGTCTGGCACACAGGGAGGGGAATTGCTGGCCAGACTCAACTGGCCTCTTGCATCTCTTGAAGTGAGAATTAATAAACAGAGCTGTATGACCCTTTGAAGGCACATTTGTAACGCATACCTTCTCAATGATGAAAAGACAGCAGTAACCCTAAGCTGATTCTTAGACTACTAAAAAAATAAATTAAAATTCAGAAGAAATTAAAAATTTTAATCAGCTATTTTAAAATGCCTTCCATTTTATTATATGATTAACTAAATGGAACTTTGGCTATTTAAGTACACCTAAGTATTAAGACACTTAGTAGTCCAGTTTTAAAGTTTTGGAGATGAGAATATTTGGGGTTCTTTCACTGTACAAAAAATGGAAAAGTATCATTTGAGAGTTCATCTTCCATTAAAGTGCACGTTGTTAACTCAGGATAAGTTTAATAAAGTTTCAGCACAGGATTTTGTGCACTGCTCATGCTTGAAGGAGACTTTGGGACTGTTTAAGGAATTATCTGTCCACATCTATGAAACCTCAAAGCAGGTTCTTAAATGAAAAATTGAGCCACAAAGTGGGACTCTATTGTCTAGTCTTTGAGCCCTTATCTAAGGCATACCTTTTGCTTAAAGAGAAATTTGAAGATAATATGAGAATCATTATGAGAACAATCTTTAATGGAAAAAAAAAAAAAAGACCAAGAAAAATATCAGTTTGAGAAGGAGGATATTGAAGACCATAAAAGGCAGAAGTTCAAAATGGTTTTGAAAGCTTTTTACCTAAAAAGTTCATCTGTGATAAGTCAGTAGCAATATCTAACATATCTTGAACACCTTGAGTAATGATCCAGTCCCTGCACTAAGTGTTGGGGATTCTAAAATGGGTAAGACAAGAGGCACCTGGGTGGCTCGGTCGGTTAAGCATCTGATTTCGGCTCAGGTCATGATCTTAGTCTGTCAGTTCGAGCCCCGTATCAGGCTCTGTGCTGACAGCTCAGAGCCTGCTTCAGATTTTGTGTCTCCCTCTCTCTCTGCCCCTCCCCTGCTCATGCTCTGTCTCTCTCTGTCTCAAAATAAATAAAAACATTAAAAAAAAAATTTAGATGGGTAAGACAGGATCCTAGAACTTAAGAGGGTGTCATTATGTTGTGGGGGAAACAGATAAACAACCACTAGAATGAAGCCTTCATTCGGAATCACGAGAGGTATGTGTTTCAAGTATGGGGACACACAGGAGAGGGACTATCAGCATGTTATTCCTGCAAGGGACATCCTGATTTTTTCCATCTTGAGCTAGAAAACCAGAGTTAAGCATCTGGTTAATAGCATATGTGTATAATGTGGTAATAGTTACTTGTGCTTGTAGAACACATTATGCTTTTCAGAATGCGATAGTAGACATTGTGTTTTGAGGTCCCTCTACCCTGTGAACTAAATTATGTAAATGTATGGATAAAGAAGTGGTAACAGAGACGATAAGCAGCTTGAGTAAGAGTAAATAGCTACTGAGTGGTCCCATCCCTCCTAACTTAGAAGCCTGTTTTCAGAAAGGAAACAACCCTCTGGCAAAAGAAACAGCCCTTCACTTCTCAAAGCCTGTTTGGTAGTACACTAGCTATCTGGGATGTTATCTGTATTATGTAAAAGAAGGTTCCATTTTGGAATAAGTTAAATTCCTTCTCATTCTTTAGCTCTGAGCTCATAGGTCACTTCTTCAGGGGAGACTTCCCTGGGCTCTGGACTCCCCCCTGCTATGCATTCTCATAGAACCCTGCACTTTCCACATTAGCACACAGCCCAGTTTGTAATTTGTAAAAGGAACCGGGTCTCTTTTGTTTTCCAGTATATGCTCAGCATTTAGTGTCTAACATGTAGTAGTCACTGAAGAAGTGTATGCAGAAGGAATGCTTAATTTAAGATTTGTGTGTTATTTTCCTTTTTTTAGAATACCCAACATGCGAACAGCTTACCTGTGCCAGTGGAGCCTGCTATAACAGCAGTCAGAAATGTGATGGGAGAATTGACTGCCGAGACTCTTCTGATGAAAGCAATTGCAGTGAGTAATGTATACAAGATGTGCAATGGTGTGCACAGTCATTTATGCTGGCCAATTCCACAGTCTTTTCCCAAATTTGTGTTCGGTGAATTCATGTTGGTAGCCTGAAGTCAGTATTTGGAAGTGGGAGTATTTGCACCATGGAAATTGGCAAACACTACGAGTCAGGGCCTTTTTGTTCCTGGAGAATTGGTTGTTAAACATTTACCAGCATGCTGCTGCATAATAAAAATCTCTTTTTAAACTTGAGACAGAATCTTCCTGTGAAATTAAATGGCTACAGTGGAATTGAACTTCTCTTTCTTCTTGCCCTCGTTAACTTTGTGTCACAGCTCAGGAATGTTCACAACACGAGTTCCAGTGTGACATTGGGGTGTGCATCCCTCGTATCTATGTCTGTGACCATTACCCTGATTGCGAAGACGGCGGTGATGAACGTTCTTGTGGTACGGTGATTTCCTTATGCTGGGTCAGGTTGCTAGGAGTGTTGCTGTAGTTATTTTCTGACGAATGTACCACTCTTTTCAAACAAAAGGGTCACTATGTCTGATGGCAGATGGAGCCAGAAGATCACTTAGGCCTCATGGCATGAGTTTCAGCAGTGTAGTTAGACCTGGACTCTTTTATCTTCTAAGGATCTGTGTAGAGTTGAAGGATTGCTGATGGACAGTGTGCATTTTTCCCCCTTAGGCTACAAGGGTACAGGGTGTATTGTATCACTAGGCTCTCAAATTACCCATACCTCAGTAATGGGTCTGATAACCTTGATAGTTGAATGAGAGAAACACTTCGAAGGGAGAGGAAGTTCCCTTATCGCAGTGGTCCTAGCTCCCCTCTTTACTTTGAAATTCTTACCACATTGATATTGGAGGGGCAGGAAAGTTTCAGTGTGGTGCAGGTGGATTTTGTTGCCTCCACTTTTTAACTCTGTCCCTACTTTTTATTTTCCTTTTAATTGCCTATGAGGCACATCACCTCTCATGGTTGCCAACTGTGGACTAATTTTTTTAATGTAATTTTTTTAACATTTATTTATTTTTGAGAGAGAGAGAGAGAGAGAGAGAGAGAGTGAGAGAATGCGAGCAGGGAAGGGGCAGAGAGAGAAGGAGACACAGAATCTGAAGCAGGCTCCAAGATTTGATCTGTCAGCGCAGAGCCTGATGCAGGACTCGAACTCATGGATTGTGAGATCATGACCTGAGCCGAAGTTGGACACTAACGGACTGAGCCACCCAGGCACTCTCACTCTGGACTCATTTTATTGGAATATGTAGTTTGAAGTCTCTGTGAGAGAGTTTTACTGATTTCACAAAATGAGGTGGCACCTTTTTGTGGTCATTTATGTACTAGAATGTTGTGATTTTTGTAACCACACTCATTTTGATTGATTGGCACCTATGCCTTGCTAAATTATTTTCAGTATCATCCTAATTTTTCTTTAAACATTTTTTTTTGATGTTTATTCATTTTTGAGAGACAGAGAGCATGAGTGGAGGAGGGGCAGGGAGAGAAGGAGACACAGAATCCGAAGCAGGCTCTAGGCTCCGAGCTGTTCAGCACAGAGCCAGACGTGGGGCTCGAACCCACAAACTGTGAGATCATGACCTGAGCCGAAGTCAGACGGTTAACCAACTGAGCCACCAGGTGCCCCATCACCCTAACTTTTTATGAGCCATGCCTGACTTGCTTTCTGGCCCCTGGGCTTATTTCAGTGACTGTATTAAAGAGAATGTGACAACACAGAATGGGTGACTCAGAATCATTTGGTCTTAGATAGCAATTTCGGTGCTTGTGATAAAGTAAGGGCATGCTGGACGTTGACCTGTCTGTAGCACATTTATCAATCTGCATTCTTTGTTCTGTGTCAACCTATAGCATACTGCCTTGTAATTTTGAGAGACAGACTGGCATCTGAGTTCACATCCTTGACCCAAAGATGCTGTTATGTTTTCTCCCCTTCTTTTTTCCACTCTTCCCCCTGTTCTTTTCTGGTTGTTTTTGTTTTGTTTTGTTTTGTTTTGTTTTGTTTTGAGATACTTTAGAGACTAAATTGACAGAGTCAGTTTCGTTTCAGTTTAGGCAGTGAGTTGAACTTCTTGATTTTTCCCAAGTGATTTGTGTCTTTGGAGTGCAACTGCTGTTTTCTTCCAGCCTACGAGACCTGCAGAGGCAACCAGTTCACTTGCTCCAATGGCTACTGCATTAGTCAAAATATGGTTTGTGATGGAGAGGATGACTGCAGAGATAATGGAGACGAAAATGGATGTGGTAAGGAGAAGAGATTCTTATTGGAAAGCATTTTCTTAAAGTGTTTTCCAGAACTTGTATTCCTACTCTCCTTGTTAGAAATTATCTGTGATAAGCAAGTCTCAGGATTGCCTGCATTTTAAGTAACTTAGTGGGTGGGGAAGAAGGAGGTGACTCCCCTGGCTTTTCTTAAAAGGACCCTGGACCCAATTATAGAATAAATTATGATTTCTTCCCTGTCATCATTAAAGCAGAATAGGTGGGGCAGTCTGTCCCTCTTCTTTAACATATGCTGACTTTTTTCTGTTTTCAAATTCGGATTTTCAACCACACAAGCCACTGACATCCAGTGGTAGAAGATAGGCAACGTGTGAGAGAAAGAGTTAGGGATTGGTAGTTGCAGGAGACTCTGCTACCCAGGGAATTGTTTCAAGATTCTTTGAGAAGGAAATTGACAATGATATTCACCGCCTTCACCAGCAGTACCTCCAACAGTTCAGAAGTTACTAACGCCCACAGCATAAAGCAAGTCCTGTACTGTTCCAGCCCCTGATATAGTAAGAGTGATGCTTGGGGAAGATCCATTGGTTTCAGTGTTCCAGGCAGCAGTCTTCCTGCAGTTTAGTTGTAGTTTTTCTTACATTGATGACATTTCACTAAAGAAAAAGAACAACCAAAAAAAGGACAGACAAAAACAAAATAAAAACTCAGGAAACTTTCTATTACCTTGATAACCCTAGTTCTATAATTCAGGATTTAAATTAACTGCATTTTCTTCTAGGGGTTATTAATCTAGTTTGTTTGATAATTCAGGTCCATGTGTCTTCTTACTCTTATAATCTGTCTGCCTATCTTAGAACAGAACTTGAATAATTCCATTTGCCACTTCTCATCTCAGTAAAAGCCCAGTAGTACAGTTAGAAATACTAGTTTACTAAGAATACTTGTGGACTTCTCTTGTCCACCTGGTCTATATTCTCTATATTGATTAAAAAGAGTTGGCTCCCTCTCCCATGTGGCCTGTGTCTCTTTTATTCCACCCCCTGCAGAAAGCAGTACTCATCATATTCGTGAATGTTACCCAGGCGAATGGGCTTGTCCAGAGTCTGGAAAATGCATCCCAGTTTTAAAGGTTTGTGATGGGACTTTAGATTGTCCAGGAGGAGAAGATGAAACCAATATTACCAAAGGACGATTTTGTGGTGAGTATGGAAATTTATCTGGGTAGTTTTCAGATAAAGACTGTTTTTGAGAGAGAGCACACATGAGAGGATGACAGAGGATCCAAAGTAGGCTCTGTGCTGACAGCAGAGAGTCTGATGTGGGGCTTGAACTCACGAACCACGAGATCATGAGCCAAAGTAGGAAGCTTAACCCACTGAGCCACCCAGGCACCCCTCAGATAAAGAGGTTTCTGTTTTTCTATAATAGATTGCCAAATACAGAGAGTATTGGTGTTTGCATAACTATCCTAAAACTTACTGGATTAAACCAAGTAATATTTATTTCTCGTGGTCCTTTGGGTTGGCTAGGAAGTTTTGTGGCCTAGACCGGCTCATTGACACATCAAAGATGTTAAAATGAAAACCCAGTCTAGTCTTTTTCCACATGGTGATAGAAAAGGCAAACCCTAGCGAATGAGCTCTTTTGAACCTCTTCTTAGGTCATGTTTGCTAAATTTGTTATTGGCCAAAGCAGGTCATCTGGCCAAGCTTAGATTCAATGGATTGATGAAACAAACTCCATCTCTTAATGGGAGGAGCTTCAAAATATTTGTGGTGTTTCTTCTTTCACCCAAGCAGAATGGTTTTAATGGCAATTTTGATGATTCTAAAGGTGTTCTGGAGATTTTATTCTCTGGCTTATACTTATGGAGAAGTCTTATCTGGCTATATTGGAAAAAAAAAAAAGAACCTTCTGGTTTCTGGGATATATACCTAACTTTAGTTTTTCTTTTTTTCTATCTATCTATCTATCTATCTATCTATCTATCTATCTATCTACTGAGTGAGTGGAGGAGGGAGAGACAGAGAGAAAGAGAGAGAGGGAGAGAGATACACACAAAATTCGAAGCAGGCTGACAGCTCAGAGCCTGATGCGGGGCTCTGAACCATGAACCATGAGATCATGACCTTAACCAAAATGCTTAACCTAAGTCAGACTCTTAACTGATTGAGCCACCCAGGCACCCCAGTTTTTCTTTTTTTTCTAAATGGTTGTAGAATATCCCCCCACCGTCAATCCATCAACTGTATGGACAATTGAGTGTCCTATATGGGAATACAATTTATGACCTGTAGTCTATAAATTATCTAGTAGTTGTTTAGAAGTAGCCATGGTTAACATGTTTCATGTTGCCAATCCAGTCACTTGGGAATTCTTGACTTTTTTCTACTATGTAAACAAAAAGATAGGCTTATGAGTTGATTTTTCCATAAACCGCCTTTAAGATGACTTGACTTGCATGTAGTTATAACTTTAAAAGGATTTATTTTTTTAAAAATAGGATTGAGCTTTTATTGCATAAAATTGCAGGAAGGCTTGAATGGTAATAATTTCTGTGTCTCTACTACATGCTTAATTAACTTTTAGGTTTGATAAAGGAAGCTTTCACTTTATAGGTAAATCAGTCTTGTCCAGAGTTCACTATTTATTTAACAAAGTGTTTTTCTCTGTTTAGATGTGAATTTGTGTTCTATATTGAGCTGTGAGTACCAATGCCACCCGTCACCAAATGGAGGGATATGTCATTGTCCCCTAGGTTTTATCCTTGACCAAAATAACACCCGCACCTGTGTTGGTAAGTGACAGGTGGGAGTGCCTTGTGTTTCATCACAAGTGCAACGCTGTGACACTGATGTGTTATGTGATCTCTGACATCAAGGTGTTTATGCTTGTGGATAGGAGTGACTATCTTTATAACAAAGACCAACACAGTCCCCATAGAAAACCTGGACAATAGGAAGTTTTAAGTCTGAGAAACTTGTGAAATGCACAAGGCAAAAGAGTGGTTCTTTTGAGTGGGTTGACTAGCTACATGGATACTTGTCCACAACATAATGAAGGAAGAAATCTCTTCGTGTTTTTTAGTATTTGGAAGCAGGGTTGGTGTGGCCACACTGGTTGTTTAATATGGTATTACATGCATGTGGATGTATTACCACATGGCTTCTTCTCACCCCTGGCCTCTTCTCCAGGATGCTCATACCTCTTCAGGACCCAGCAACTAAAGAGTGGTCACGTAACACAGATCATCAGCTCTCTGCTCCACTGGCCACGGTGGCCAGTCAGTACCCATGCCATGCTTCTTGTTAATCCTATTGATTTCACCTGTGTTTGAAGATTCTTGAAACTTGGTTCAAGAGTAGACACTGTCATTTTGCTTCATTTGGCTGGCATTGAAGTAGATGCTGGTGTACCAGATACTTCTCACATCTCTCTTATCTGAATTGTAACAATGATTTTTCCCACTAGGAAATTTTTGAGTGTGATGTGAGCCAGCTTTGCATCCTTCTGAGATTAGGATGGGGTCTGATGATAGGAAAATTACTATGGCCAAGTAACATCAATTTAGTTTTTGTAGGATTTAAACAGTGATTTTTAATGCTCTGATTTCTTTCCTTCTTTCTGATTTTTGATACACAAACAACAAACGTATTAGCAGAAAGTGTCCATAGGGGTTTCTATTTATTTATTTTTAATGTTTATTGTTTATTTTTGAGAGAGAGAGAGAGACAGGTGCAAGCAGGGGAGGGACAGGGAGAGAGGGAGATGCAGAATCTGAAGCAGGCTCCAGGCTCTGAGCTTTTAGTACAGAACTCGATGTGGGGCTTGACCCCATGAACAGTGAGATCATGACCTGAGCCAAAGTCAGATGCTTAACTGACTGAACCACCCAGACGCCCCCAGGTTTTTTTTTTTTTAACTTTGTTTTTACTGTTGTTGGCAAAAGGGCATCTGGAAGGTAACTGTAATGATTCTTTAAAATTAAGTTTGGTAGTCATCTATGGATCTCCAAAAGATAGATAATTCAGATTTTTCCTAGGATATTTGTGTTCTTTTGATATTCCTTCCAAATAAGGGGTTCTTCAGGGTTTTCTGAATAAAAAGACATGGCATATGTAAGACATACTTTTACAAAAGTGCTTCTCCTGAAGTAATTTCCAAAATATTAATATAATTTGGCCAAAAATACTGAATTTGGGTAAAAGTAATGAAGTTATTCAGTCTTTAGTCTCAGCTCATGGCTTCCAATTTGGTTATACTATATCAAATATGGTTGATCTTAATAACTGTTCACAGCCAGAAAAAAATTTAATGCCACAAATTAACTCTGGTTTATAATTTTAACTTGAAACTTTTGAGAAAGTCTATTCCTCAGTGTTATTGAGAACCATAATGGGACTCACTTATGTGTCATATGCCAAAGAAAAATAAGATTTTTATATCCGCTAAGCAATCCAATTAAGGTGGTCCTTGTGGTGTTCAAAGGAGGCAGTTTTAGGTTTCTAATGTTGGGACCATGCCCCAAAGTTTGCCCATGATCTGATTGTTCCCCTGAAGTAACAGTATAGTTACTTGTTGAATATAAGACATGTCACAAGACAAGACATGCATATAAGATAAGACATGTGCTTTACACAAATCACTCCAAGAGATTCTGAAGACTCAGAGACAACTCAAAATTATTTAAGGAAGCCCCTAAATTTCTAATCATTTGAAAATATTCTATACAGAAAGATGATGATCTGTTACGGGCATTAAATGAAATCAGGACACTTTTTGTGTTTTATTATTACAATCATCATCATCACCACCACCATCATCAGATTGGGGATGCAGTCAAGTAATTAAAAAATACCGGTCACTTGAGTGTTCTCAACTGTTAGGTGGTTTTCTGAGCCCCTGCCTGTGCTGCCTGGCTTCATTGTGAAGGCAGCGTCCCCTTTTCCTCAGAGTGCTGTTCATCTGTGGGTGCGAGGCTGCTCCTTTTGTCTTTGGCAAATGTCAGGGTCTACCCCCCCTACCCCCCGCCCCACCCCGCCACTTATTGCCACCCACCTGCCAATTCGATTTCTAGTCTTTTTAGTTCTCTAGGCATTTCTCCTTTCTCTTAGTAGAAAAGGAATTCCAATAGAAATACCAGAAGCCACATTCTCAGTATTCCATCAGCTTCTCTCTTTTTTCTTCTCTCACTCCCCGAAGAGGGGACTGAGACGGCTGCTGAGCTGCGTTGCATTTGGAACTTGATAGGCCGTGAAGTCTATTCAGTAAAAGTGATTGCTCTTTCAGAATCCTTGGCTTAGTTTTGTGATGCCCTACAACCTGTTCTTAGACATTTTCCAACACTTTTCCCCCCAGTATCTAAGTCTATGATGAGCTTTGGGTTCTATTTTCAAGTGTCTAGGGCTACTTGTCAGAGGTCTGGGCCACTTTGTTTTGAAGTCTGAAATAAATGAAAACTGTCATAATGAGTTTTTAAAAATACATTTAACCTATTAGTGAATGTAATACAGAAAATGCCAATGTTCTGCTGTGGCATAAGATAATTTCAGGGTTTCTAAAACTCACCCAGTTCCTAGCACACTGGAAGTCGTTGATCTAATACTACGGCACTAGTTTTAACTTACATGATGAACATCTTTTTTTTAATCCCTGCAGTGTGTGCCTGGGACTTTAGTACAGATGACTTCATTTGGAGATAAACTCAAAAGTCTGCAGTTGGGGGCCTTTGTGATTGTCAGGTCCCGTGCCACCTGTAGAGACCTTTTCTGTGATCTCTGTTTTTCAAAGATGTGTTCTTTGAAGCTGGGTTAACATTTATTTCACAGACTGTGTTTTGCTCTCTTTGTAAAGAGAACACATTAGTTTTGATATGTGACATTACGAAACCAGTTACACTTGTTTCAGCAGGGCTTTTAGGAAAATTCTTTTGGTTTGCTCTTTCAAGCATTTCAACTCAATAAACACTCTCTGTATGACTGTGACCCTGCATGGCTGGCTCATTACAGAGGCTTCAGGTGTTGGAAACCTATGCAACATCTATCATCTTAGACATGGCTCCCCAGTGAATGCCTCAGTGGTAATCAAGAATAAAATTGAATAATCCTGACAAGTAATCTTGTGGACTTCTACCATTCATCTGCCCCTGGTAGTCTTGACCTGGCTGTGGAGCCTCCGAGGCATGCTGAAGCAGTTTACCAGGGTTATTGTTTCTGATTGACAGGACATGCTGTTTGTTGACGGAATGACATCATGGTATGGAGTTAGGGCAGGGAGGTCATTCAGCATGGTGGGATTTCAGACAACCTGACGGATCAGAGGGTGTTCAAGGGGGTCTAAGCTAAAAAGGGGTTTTTGAATTATTTTCAAAGCAGTATCTGTTGGTATGAGGTGACAAAGAATAAAAAGGAAAGAAAAATAGGTAAAGGTAATGGCGTGGGCGGTGGCATTATAAAGCAGTGTGTTAGGGTTTTAGACAGTTTGCACTACTTTTCTATTCTCATCAAAAGCCTCAAGTCTACTTTAATTTTTCTTGTTTTCACTTTGGCTGATGATGTGTAGTAATTATCCTTCATTTTTCTCCGTAATGCAGACTGTAATCTTATTCATTCATTAAAAGTGACAGTGATTTTATACACTCATTCAACCTTTAAAGTACTTGTAGCCCAGGTGATAGGAAGGGCATTTGCACCCGAGAATTCTTAGTTATGACTTCTTCACCTTTGGTTTTCTTCTGTTTGACATCAGAACTCCTGTTCCCGGGGTGACTGCAGGCCCTTAAGACATATTCTCATCGGTCTTGCATTCAAAATGAGGTCATGACATTCTGGGAATTTGAGGGCGAATATCCTGTACTTTCATTTCTACTGAGGTGAAGCCTCAGGTGGTGCTTTCTCAGGGCCGAGGTGAGGGCACACAAGAGATAAGTCATGAAAGGCCTTTTATTTATACACACATGCCTTTTACCTTGTCATGTCCAAATTGGATTAATGTTTTCCTTTGGTTAGTCACAGTTCTTGGAAAGGGCCATGTAGGCCCATGTTGTTGTAGTTGATCTTGAGGGAAAACTCGAAACTTCAGCTTCATCCCAGCGCTTTCTTGAGCTTTGTAGTTGGGGAGTTGTGAGATAGAGGGCCACGCAGCAAGTATAGTAGAACCTAATTCACAACTGTGACATTTGTTGCAAATGTAATCGTGTCCTAGAAATGTGGAGAATTCTAGACCCTAGGGTACAATGCTTTCAGAAATTATAATTTACTGAGAACCTGTTGGTATAGGATGTGATGGTCTTCCTCCCAGGTGAAGAGAGCAGGGTGAAGGAGACTGAAGAGTGGATGTGAACTTGGAGGGTCAAATGAAATATTTGGCAACAATCTACTAAGGATAGGCTACAATTTCTGTAGCCCTTAAGGTGTACAATCTTTGAGAAAGACTCGATATATTTTATGTTGTTCCATCTGCTTCTCCCCCCCCCCCCCCCATACTGTATTGTTTATATGTCAGTTTTAGAAAGTAGAACTAGGACAATGGTGACAGTAAACCCTACTCAGTCATATAATGGACTTCCAATGAACACTTATTAAATGAATGAATGAATAAGAAGTTAATGAATAAGTAGAAGATATTTTAAAAATGTCTTAAAAATGATTTAAATTTAATTTTTGTTTTAATTTTTGATGTCAGAGGAAAGGCAGCTGGGCAAATGAATCTTTCCAAATACTTTATTGCAGTTACAGTTTTGTAACTTCTTGATGGGATAGATATAGGGCAGGTCTTACTTTATTCTGATGTAGCACTGTCCAATAGAACTTTCTGCAATGGTGGAAATGTACTATATCTACACTTTCACATATGGTAACCCTTGATCATATGTAGCTGTTGATCACTTGAAATGTGGCAAGTAAGACTAAGAACATGAATTATTAATTTTATTTCATTTTATTTGATTTTAAAATGTTTATTCATTTTGAGAGAGAAAGAGAGAGAGCAGAGAGGGAGGGGCAGAGAGAGAATCCCAAGCAGGCTCTGTGCTGGCAAGGTGCAAGCCATGAGATCACGACCTGAGCCGAAATCAAAAGTCACATGCTTAACCAGTTGAGCCATCCAGGCGCCCCAATTTTCATTTTAATTAATCGAAATATAAATTTAGGAAGCCACGGTGGGCTAGTGGCTGCTATATGGGAAAACACAGTTTTGAAGGGAAGAAATTCAGGTATTTTGTAAATCAACATTAAAAAATGAAATGCAATACCATAAGGCTATGAATCTAAGCAGTGCTGTGCATCCTCTGTAAAATTATCCTTTGTGCAGATTAAAAAAAAAACTGTTTAAATCATCTTAGATTTTCCATAATATGAAGATGCCTGTTCTGAATTCCTATTTTTTATTGTATGCCTAGAATCTGGGCTACCTCCAGAGGGTACTTATTTAGATATGGGCATCACCACATTCCTATATGGCCCGTCCAAGACTTCTGTCAGAGTGTGTTCAAAAAATGCTGGTAAACATGGTTATAAATATTTATTTCCCATGTGGCAGATTTTAATGATTGCCAGATATGGGGAATTTGTGACCAGATGTGTGAAGACCGAATTGGCCATCACCAGTGCCACTGCGCAGAAGGGTATGTCTTGGAGCATCAGCAACATTGCAAAGCTAATACTTCCTGTGAGTAAATTAAGTACGCTTGCCATATATTGGAACCGGAAACAGGAAATGTCCTCCTTCCATAGCAGATGACAAAAGAAATATCATCATTTATGTGGATAGCAGGGTTTTTTCATCACAAATTAGGAGTGGGCGCTGCTGCCAGAAGAACGGGTCCACGTAAATTTTATACTTTGTTTCTTAGGGACCAATTTGTGGATTAATTATGACCATTATTCATATAGTTTTTTAATTGGTTGCTTGTCCACTTTGAGTCTGAGCTTTTGTGTCATCCACAACATTTAATTGTGGTATGTTACTTGTACATTTAAATTTTAATTTACCTACCACAAATGTGGGTGACTAGTATCTATAGAAATAATTTTGGTATTGTTTATGAAACATTTAGGGGTGGTTCCAAATGGACCTATGAAACTTGGGTTGGAATTTTGGGGAATGCCCTCATTCTGGATGTTTGGTTGGAATCAATCTAAGAGTACTGTAGTATAGAAAATTTATGGGGAAAATCTGTTAAAAAAAAAAAGAAAAGGTATTTCCCCTCCTCCATTTATCATGACATTTTGTCATTGAATCATGCATTTCTGGGATAGAAGATCTTGACTTTGTTTCTTTTCGCCAATGTTTTTTTTCACATATTATTTTGAAGTGCCTTTGGCCTGACATTTATCTGTTCATATAATTGATCAATTGCCCATTTCCAAGTTATTTTCCTGTACGAAATCTGACTTGCTGTGTAATAGCTTTTTGGTACAGTTGATTTTTTAACAATTAAATGTAGTTATTTTTAAATGGATAATAAATTCATATGTTCAAAAACTCTATAAAAATGTCTTTCTCCATCTCTGTTTCTCTCTGCCCAGTTTCCACTTCCCTTATCCCATGGATATCATTGTTTATTTCAATTCTAGTGATTGTTAAATACATAAATAAGAATGTACAAGTATAGGTATTTAATTCTATTTTTCTATACACACGGTTGTGCATTTTGCTGATATGTATCAACACAGAGAACTTTTCTTCACTTTTTTTATGGTAGCATAATAGTCCATTTTTTTGATGTATATTATTTATTTAGCTATTTCCCTACTAATGGACTTTTATATCATTTTTTATCCTTTGCATTTTTGATCCTTTAGCCATTGCAGACAAGACTGTGAGGAAAATCTTGATACTCATGTCATTTTGCAAGCCTGTGAGTTTGTAGGTAAAGCAGATTTGGATCATCATTGCCATATTTTTAACAGTGATTTCCCAGTAATCCTTAAGATATGTTCTGTGCTTTACATAATCTGAAGTTGCACATGGGGTAAGGTGCCCATATCACAGAGGATTCTTGAAAATACCTGATGTATTCCCCTCAGTGTCCTTGAAAGCACATTGGACTAGCAGTCAGGACACTTGAATTCTTGGTAGACTCTGTTCCTAACTTACTTTGATTTTGAACACTTCATCAAACATCTTTTGCCTCCATTTGCTTATCTGTAAACTGGGTAGAATGACACCCATATGCCTGCCTCAGAAGTGTATTTTAAAATGAAATAAGATAACATAGAAGAAGTTTTTGAAAAGGCAGGAAGCCTATCAGTTGTAAGTTCTTCTGAGAGAGTGATATGCATATGTTTGTTCACTTAAAGGTGTGATAATACCTTCCTTCTTCACATTTAGCTGAGCAGGCCTCCGTTATTTTCTCCAACGGTCGGGATTTGCTAATTGGTGATATTCATGGAAGGACCTTTTCCATGCTGGTAGAGTCTCAAAATCATGGAGTGGCTGTGGGTGTGGATTTTCACTATCACCTACACAGAGTCTTTTGGACTGACACTGTGCAAGATAAGGTAAATAGAAATTTCAGGAGTGTAGCTTGGGAGTTGATAGAACCCCAAGCACAAAGTGTTGATAGCTTTCATTTTTGGGGGAGTGAAGGGGAAAGTTCTTTTGTTTTCTAACAAAAAAGGCCCTTGAGATATTTTGTGTTAATCAGCACCTTTTCCATGCTATACTATTACATGTGACCTATTAAACAAAGCAGTCTATTATATGGATTAGCCTTGAGCAACTTTTAATTTTATTCGAAATGGAGTCCAAAAGCCTAATTAAAAGAAATAGTAGACATTCTTTCAAAACTGGACAGATATTTGGTAGTAATTTTTGAAACTTGATCATTTAAAATGTAAAAACTACTCTGTTGCTTTGGATGATAAAAATCAGATTTTACCTGCATCTTCTAAATGGAACTGTAATGGAAGATTCAGTAACAAATATTGACAACACTTTGTTTAACAGCCAAAATTTCATTATGCTGTCTTATTTGGAAAGTGTGACAGATTTAATTTCAACATTGAGTGTTGCAATAGAGATTTTTAAAACAAACTTTAGAGGCTTCTAAAGAGTTATGGAATTTTATTTCTTCCTGTCACATTTTCTGTACTATTAGTAAAATTTTAATTCAATTATGTGATGACTTTTGCATAAAAATTCTAAAAAATGAGAATTTGGATTATTAATAATACTGATTTGATTACAGCTAAAAATCAAAACAAACCATCACCACCTCTTCCACAAAAAAATCCACATTCTTTAATGAAACTTTTGATAGTTACCAAGAATTAGAAATGCAGGATTTTAAAAAAATCCAAATTTTTATATTTGCCTTACATATACTTTGAAATATACTTTTCTCCTTAGGAACCCATTATATGAAATATTTTAGCAAATCTCAGTGAATTTTTTTTTTTAAGTCCAGCTGACTGATTGGTACAGCATAGATGATAAATATACTGAATGAATATAGGAAAACAGTGCCCACAGCTTAAGACATGTAATTTTGTTTTTTCTTTCTTTTAGGTTTTTTCAGTTGACATTAATGGCTTAAATATCCAAGAAGTTGTTTCTCTTGATGATCCAGAGAATCTGGCCGTAGACTGGATTAATAATAAACTTTATTTAGTAGAGACCAAGGTCAACCGCATAGATATGGTAAATATAGACGGAAGCCACCGGCTCACCCTCATAACCGAAAACTTGGGGCATCCTAGAGGAATTGCCGTGGACCCAACTGTTGGGTAAGAGATGTGGAAACATACTGATTTTAGTATTTTTGGAGCTTTATCTCTCCTCTTATACATAAAACATCCATTGGATTAATTAAAGGTTAATTCTGATTTCTTGTAGGCTCCAAAACCCATGCTTATTTTATGTCTCCACTCATAGAAGCTTTAAAGGAGTACCTCTACTGGTGTACTAAGAATATATGATTTTTTAGGGATATGAATTTTATTTTTAGTGTTCGCCACATTTGTCTGCTGAGAGAGTAGACTCTGTTCTGACTCAATCTAATAATGTTGTTACAACTAGATGTTGCTTTTGATTCACCGTGATCAAGATGATCATTCTAACATGAATTAGCTGTAGTTTTTTAAAGAGGGGAAAGAAGATCGGAGCTATTCTTTTGGCAATTGTTACAAACTGGGATTGAGATGACAATGGTAATACCTAATTACAAGTTGTTTAATGTGCGACACACCATCAAGATTGGTAATGCTTACTTGTCTGCAGGTGTAAATTCAAATTTTCCTTGTGTCCACATTTGAAAACAGTTATAGGAGACTTAGCTTTCTCCCAAATTCTCAAAGTTGGATCTTAGAACACTTGGGGGTGCCTGGGTGGCTCAGTCGGTTAAGCGTCTGAGTGGCTCAGTCGGTTAAGAGTCTGATTTCGGCTCAGGTCATGATCTTGAAGTTCGTGAGTTCGAGCCCTGCGTTGGGCTGTGTGCTGACAGCTTGGAGCTTGGATCCTGGAGCCTGCTCACACTCTGTCTCTCCCTTTTTATCAAAAAATTAGAAGGCTTGTCTGAACTTTGGGCTACTGAAATGTTGGTGAATGATGATTATTCATTTGCACTTCATGACATGAATTTTTAGGCTGCCATATCAGTGCATTTTAATGGTTGCTATTTGGAGTTGTTGACTCTCCTGATTGGCCTTCATAGTCTCTGATTTTTTTCTTTTGTTGTTTTATACTCCGATGATTCTGGAGAAAATTTCCATTGATCCAAGCAACCTAAAAAAATATTTTCCAGAGAAACTTGTAAAATAACTGTCATCTTTTGTTTTTCTTTTGTAGTTATTTATTTTTCTCAGATTGGGAGAGCCTTTCTGGGGAACCTAAGGTGGAAAGGGCTTTCATGGATGGCACCAACCGGAAAGACTTGGTAAAAACAAAATTGGGATGGCCTGCTGGGATAACCCTGGATATAGTATCAAAGCGTGTTTACTGGGTGGACTGCCGGTTTGATTACATTGAGACTGTAACTTATGATGGAATTCAAAGGTAAGAAGTATTTTTTATAGCTTCATAAGTTTGGGAAAAAATTATATACATATAAATATAAATATTTATAAATAGTATATATATAAATTTATGGAGAGGGGTACATAGCAGGACCAGAATTAAAATACTTTAATTAAAATTAAATTACTGGGTGGCTCAGTTGGTGAAGCATCTGACTTTGGCTTAGGTCATGATCTCATGGTTGGTGAGTTCAAGTCCCCCATGGGGTGAGCTTGAGCTCTGATTTGGTGAGCCCCGCTTCTCTCCCTCCCTCTCTCTCTCTGCCCCTTGCTCACTTGTGCTCCCCCCTCTCAAAAAAATACGGACTTTGTGGGTTCAATATCTTGAATAACTTTTGTGTTGACATTTGCATGAAGCGACAAGGTTTTGTTTTTGGATTGTTGTTAACTTTTCTTGTGTTCCATGTTAATACTCATTATTACGAAGAGCATTTGTTCTTTGATTTCTCCTCTCCAACCTTTCCCCCACTCCCAGATGGAACACATTATTTTCATTAACTCCTGAGTCCATTTATTTCTCTGGGTCCCTTATGGTTTGTTTCCAAAGAACACTTTATCGTTTAGCTTTCTAACTTTCCCCCAGTGAATAAGTACGTTTTATTATTTATTTAGCATAATCTGGTGGGAATTAATTGGATTTTACTCTGCCCTTATGTATTTCAAATTTCAAAGAGAAATTCTGACTTGCTTTTCACCTGATGTACTTCAAAGATACTTAAGAATATTTGAGCATAAACTATAGCATACTTTTTTTTTTGCATTTTTAAATTTTATTTTATTATTTAGATTTTATTTATTTTTTTAATTTACATCCAAATTAGTTAGCATATAGTGGAACAATTATTTCAGGAATAGATTCCTTAATGCCCCTTACACAACCTCTCCAGTAGTAACCCTCTGTTCTCCATCATATGACATACTTTTTATTTCATCTTTTTAGTCTGATTACAGTTAACTGTATTAGTTCAATTGTTAACTGTTTTAGTTTCTCTCTTTTTCATATTTTCAAAAATTGGTTAAACCATAGCCTTTAAATTTGACTAGCAAAAACTACTCTGTGGATTCAGCAAATAAACTGGCCAATTTAATTTTCCAAATGACTTGATTTTATTGTTTTCTTAATGGAAGGAATATTATATTTTTTCTTCTTTATATTTTAAGGGTATCACAGTTTACCACTAGATTTCAGATTCTTAAAACAATCTCTACTTGATGAAATGAAGTGATTGGATATTAAGACTGTGACTTCTTATCACTGAAACTGGTTCCCATAATGAGAATATGAATCAATTTAACATAAAATATCAATCAACCCAATAAGTTGTACAAAAACAATTGAGAAATTGCCCAAATTTTTTTTCTCTTTCACAGGTGTTTTGACATTATATTAGATAGCCTATTTTTATGCTAAAGTTCAAGTAAAACATAAAACATAAAAAAATAAGTGTAGTTTCAGAAATATTTGAGTGCTTTGCTGGCTGTGAAGCAACATCAAAGAGCTATATTAAAGCTCATGAGTACAGCTGAAATCATAAAGTCACTGCCTATTGCTGTGCCAGCAGGTGGCATTCAGGGTTCTGGAATTTGCTAAATGAAAAAGAAAAACCATTCTCTAATCTTAATGTGCCATGTCATTATTGAGTGTTTTAAAGTGTGTGCTTACTTGCCCCCTTAGGTTTCTTTGTTTTTGTTTTTTGCTTTTGTTTTTTTTTTACATTTTGGTGTGAAACCTTAGCATCTTCAGTTCTTAGAGTTCTATAGTGCATTTTTGTTTTCAGGGCTCTTAAGATTTTTCTTGAAGGTGTTTCTATTTTGTCACGAGGCAAAAAATAAGTTTTTTTCTCAGAACCAGCTTCTACTTCACTTTCTTTATGTGGCCTAAGTGAATTATCACTGATGCAGAAGAACTTATGGCAGACATTGTCCTTGCTTGGCACCTTTTACTTGTATTTTCTTCTACATAAGCAGCTCTGGCCACTAAGTGCCTCCACTACAAGTGTGGTGAGCAAACAGGTTTATCCTGAGGCATGGCAGTAGTCGTGCTATTTTTTGGTTTTCCAGAATGACATCAGGAATAGGTCTGTATGGTTGTTCTGGAATTGTTCTACTTACTATCCAGCTCCCTAATTGCTAAGAAATGGTTAATGCTGCAGTGTGAAGTAAGTTGAAGGTATCTGCTACTACATTTCCATTCCCTTGTTATATTCTTTCACCTATGGATTTCAAAATGGTATCTCACATCTTAACCCCCTTCCCCTTTTTTGTGAGACAACCTTAAAGAAGCATGTGAGAAAACAGTAATTTTTCAAAAAGTCTAGAATAAACTAGGACTGGGGATAGAATTTTATTTTCAAGGGTCTTTCCCAAGAGACACATGAAAATCTTTCTATCAAATGTAGGTGGAGATATACCTACAACTTAAAAATATTTTTCTATATATTCTACATTTGGATCAAGAGATTACTTAGCTTTTTATGCATTTACTTGAACTAATTCCACCTTTAATCAAAATGAAGTTATGGGGCACCTGGGTGGCTCAGTCGGTTAAGCGTCCTACTTCGGCTCAGGTCATGATCTCACGATTTGTGAGTTTGAGCCCAAAGTCGGGCTCTGTGCTGACGGGTCAGAGCCTGGAGCCTGCTTCGGATTCTGTGTCTCCCTCTCTTTCTGCCCCTCCCTGCTCGTACTCTGTCTCTGCCTGTCTCAAAAATAAATAAAACTTAAAAAAAAATTAAAAAAAAAAGAAGGTAAAAAAAATTGTGTGATATACATCTTTTGCAACAGGAAGACGGTAGTCTACGGAGGCTCACTCATTCCTCATCCCTTTGGAATAAGCTTGTTTGAAGATTATGTATACTTTACTGATTGGACAAAGATGGCTGTAATGAAGGCAAACAAGTTCACGGAGACCAGTCCACAAGTGTACCTCCAGACCTCCCTGAGGCCCTTTGGAGTGACTGTTTATCATTCCCTCAGGCAGCCTTATGGTATGTTTGCCCCACAACAATGAAAATCCTGCTCAGTACTGGCCTTGGTAGAAAGATTTTTTTTCACAGCCATGGAAGTTAGTGATGAGATTTAGGTGGCATTTTCAAATATGTGGAGGGTTATCTAGAAAGTTAAACTCTCTGAAATTGGCTCTGTAGATCCTGGGCCTTCTGGAGAAATTGACGTATTTCAGAGTTAAAATGCCAAATCTACAGGGAACTTAGAGATGTCTTTTACAGATATTAATTGGCACCAGCAATGTGCCAAGTCCTGTCTAAATGCTGGGGACAGACAGCAAACAAAGCAAACCAAAATATGTATTCTCATTCTACTAGGAGAAATCTTGTATTCAATCCTTTAATATTAAATTTGAGGAAATCGAGGCCCGGAAGAAGAAAATAACATGCCCAAGTTGAGGTGACGTCAGAACCAATTTCTCTTCTTCTCTGTTGTATATGTATGACACCTGTTCTTTGGTTTGCATTGGGTCTGTCATAGGCTGACTGTGTTTGGTGTCATAGGCTGGTCACTTATCAAAAAAAAAGAAATTATTTTGATTCAGACATTGTATAGACTTCTGTTATTTTATAGTAAGTCTTGTTTTAAATTGGCACGACTATGACTGTATATGGCTCTTTTTTGTGTTGATAGAAAGTTTACAATCAATGAACATTAATTCAGGGAAAGGCAGATTTTACTTTAAAACTCCCTTGTTAAGTGGCGGGTTTGACTTTACAGTGGAGAAAGACTATAATTAGGTTTATTCATTTTTTTTTAAACAAAAAAACAGCCACTAGAACTGATACATTCAGGTGAATATCCTTCAGTGTATTCATCCTGGGAAAACATACGTTGGCTGAAAATGCATGCTGCCCCTGAAAACATTTTTGAAATATTTATTTGCAATAATCAGTTTATCAGCTACTAAATTCCTATTTGTCCTTGACCAAAAATATTACCCAATTTTATCATCCAAATTAATTTTCTTTGTAGTTTCCCTAAATCAATCCACCTGAGAAGGTAAAGAGATAATTTTAAAGAGTAAGTCAAAGGTTAAGAAGGTAATTTTCAAAGCAGACATGACATTTTTGGCCATGACAAAAGCTTTGTGTACAGTGAGCTTTTTCAGTCATTCCTTTGAGAATGGGTTTTGGAAGTATAAACTGGTTTGTACTGCAGGCATGTAAGGTTTTGGAATAGATCTGGTTTTGACTTCCAGTTCAGTTGCTGAATAATCTTGGGCAGTTATAAAACTGAGATAATAATATTTAGCTCTTAGAGTCATTGATTGTAAATTGGCTTACTTACAAAGCGAGCATCCAGTGAATAATAGTTATTTATTATATCTTATGAATGGTAAAAATAACCCTAAAGTTTTTTGGGGAGAGGCAGTTACTTTCTAACCACTGAGGCTAGCAGACAGGGTCTGACATAATTGTCTTGGGGAGAAGAATTCCCAAAGTTATCCAGCTGTGGGAACCCTGTGTGTTGCAGTTTGAGAGTAGGTGGGAGAGTCAGAGCAGGTAAATGTGGATGTACACAGCAACAACCAGCAGTGGTGTTTCTGAGTTTCAAACCCATTATTCTGTTTCACCTACAGGGCTCAAAGTGGTTTCACATGTCTTGGGCAATCATACATTTCTAACTGAGATTTAACCCTGTATATTTTTTCCTCTAGTTAACAACCCATGTGGAGATAACAATGGGGGCTGTGAACAGGTCTGTGTCCTCAGCCACAGAACAGATAATGATGGTTTGGGTTACCGCTGCAGGTGCACATTCGGTTTCAGCCTGGATGTGGATAACCACCACTGTGTTGGTAAGAAATCGCTTTTGGGCTCTCTTTTTGGCAAGCAACATAAGGGTATATGCTGCTTTTGGACAGGACTGGACCAGCTGTCATACTTCTTAATGGGGAATAAGCCTTTGGTAGCTGACAGAGCATCTTCCTCAGTAGGCACTACTCCCTTCATACACAGAGCTGTGTTTGAAGATGTACATTTCTGTCCCATGGGTCTTTCCTTTAATTGCACATTGAGGGTTTCCTTGGACTTCCTTTCCCCTTTGTCTCCTTCCTGAAATCTTTGTCTCCTTTTAAAACTATTCTCTCTCTCTCTTTTTTTAATGTTTATTTATTTTGAGAGAGAGACAGACAGACAGACAGAGTGTGAGCAGGGGAGGGGCAGAGAGAGAGAGGGAGGCACAGAATCTGAAGCAGGCTCCAGGCTCTGAGCTGTCAGCACAGAGCCCGATGTGGGGCTCGAACTCACGGATCGTGAGATCATGACCTGAGCCAGAATCAGACGCTCAACCAACTGAGCCACCCAGGTGCCCCTAAACTATTCTCTTAAAATTCCATACAATTCAATTTTGAGTTCTTTTCTCTATTGTGTATACCTTTTCCACTTTAGCTGGTAGCCTTAACTTTATTGGGAATAAAGCCTTGCCTTTATTGTTGCATTCCACAGCAAACTAAGTGTTGGGGCAGCTCATTTACTCATCTAGTTTTTCATTTTTCAGTTCAGATTTTATTTATATCTGCGTCTATGCTCTGGGATGCAATTCAGTTCTTTTCTTCTTTTTCTTTCTTTTTTTTTTTTTACATTTTTTTTTTTTACATTTATTTTTGAGAGAGAGAGAGATAGAGAGACAGAGAGAGAGAGAGAGAGAGAGAGCAGAAGTGGGGGAGGGGCAGCAAGGGGGAGGGAGACACAGAATCCAAAGCAAGCTCTGAGCTGTCAGCACAGAGCCTGAAGCAGGGCTTGAACCCACAAACTGTGAGATCATGACCTGAGCCGAAGTCGGATGCTTAACCGACTGAACCACCCAGGTGCCCCTTTTTCTTCTTTTGTTGCCTACACATCTACTCATGATTAAGCTCTTGCCTCAGCTTCAGCGATGAAATGCACACTCCTACAATTTTTGTTTCTCTTGTCTTCACCTTGAAAACTCTCCTTTTTAATGCCTTGACAAATTCTTGCTCCCCAGATGGTGCTGCTTTGGGCTTGGAATGTAAATTCTCTAATTCTACCAGGGACAAATTTGTTAACTTAAAAAAAAAAAAATGTTTATTATTTTAAGAGGGTGGTGAGAGAGGGAGACACAGAATCCAAAGCAGGCTCCAGGCTCTGAGATGTCAGTACAGAGCCCAATGTGGGGCTTGAACTCACAGACTGCGAGATCACAACCTGAGCCAAAGTTGGCTGCTTAACCAACTGAATCACTCAGGCACCCCAAATTTGTTGACTTTGTAGGTAATCCCAGACTCAGATAAAAATCACCCACATTTAAAAAGCCATGTATTTCTGACTGTTACATTGACACTACATTGTGTAATGATTTTGCACTTAAACTCCTGCAATTTTAGTTTTTTGGGTATACCTCTTGGGTATACCTCTTTTTGATTTCCTGACATACTATTACTGTCTCCTACTTTGATTTTAAAATCACTCCTTTTCCCCTATTTCCTCTATTTTTCCTCTCCCCTCCCATCTTTTCCTTCTTTGTTTATTTCTAAATAACTTACCTGGTTACTGTTAATTCTTCCTTCACCGGTCTTAATACCTTAAAAACTGCAGTAGGATTCTTGGTATAGATCTTTATTCAAAAGTTAATCCAAATCAAGGATTTTGATGGAATTACTATGCAGGTCAGTTAATACTGCCTTAGAAATTCAGCCTATGGACCATGTTTTATATAAATCTTAAGGATAAATTTCTCGGGAAGAAGAAAGATTGTAATAGTTATATTGCCGTCATAGCTGCTTATCTTTTTTTCCTCTGTTCCCATTGTTTCCAACTATGTTTTCCACAGATTTATTTTTTATGTTTATTTCAGAAGTACATTTCTGAATTATAAAATGTGCATTGTGGATGTATAAGTAATTTCTCTGGAATTCAAGAACCAGCCTGTGGCTCATGGCGATGTGTTCTTCTTCCTACAGTTGTTAAGCAGTTCCTGATCTTTTCATCTGAGGTGGCTATTCGTGGCATCCTGTTCAACCTGTCTACCCAAGAAGATGTCATAGTTCCAGTGACAGGAAATCCTTCTTTCTTTGTTGGGGTTGATTTTGATGCCCAAGAGAACACTATCTTTTTTTCAGATACATCAAAAGACATGATTTTTAAACAAAATATCAATGGCACAGGTGAGAATACATTAAAATTTTTTTGCATGCTTTGTCTGTTTTTTAATAATAACAATAATAATAATTTTCTAACTAGAACTTACTTGGCTTGCTAAATATTTTTAAATAAGGAAAGAGAGCCATTACTTTTCTTGTGACTTAAGTTAAAACAAAAACTTTTTCTTAAGGGTATATATATATTTTTTTTAATTTTTTAATGTTTATTTATTTTTGAGACAGAGAGAGACAGAGCATGAATGGGGGAGGGGCAGAGAGAGAGGGAGACACAGAATCGGAGGCAGGCTCCAGGCTCTGAGCCATGAGCCCAGAGCCTGACGCAGGGCTCGAACTCACGAACCGTGAGATCGTGACCTGAGCTGAAGTCGGACGCTCAACCGACCGAGCCACCCAGGCACCCCTTAAGGGTATATTTTTAATGATGAGAAATTTTAATATAAAAGAAGCTGACATTCCATAAAAGGAGAGTCAGTAATGGGTTAATTGATTAGAAGCTATTCCTCATATTCAAGCAGCCAGAGGATCTCTCTGGGAAGGATGCTGGGCTTGAAATAATAGTAAAAAAAAAAAAACAACCCCCAAAAACAAAAACATGAATTATATGTGAGTGTCGATTTACTATAAATTTTCAATTGATTTGGGTTCTGTTAATATCTTCATAATCATCACAGAGAGACACATTATAATCATGCACACTTTACTGTTGTGTACTTTATTGGATGATGACATCATCTTATATTTGGATTTTATAACCCACTGGAGAATTCTATCAAATACCACAACCAGATAAGGATACCATAAGAAAAGAAAGCTCTAGGCCATTACTTCTGGTAAATATTGATGCAAGGCTTCTCAACAAAATAAACAATATTGCAGACAGAATTCAGGAACGCATTAAAAGGGTTATATACTATGACCAAGTGGGATTTATCCCTGGGATGCAAGGATGATTCAATATATGCAAATCAATAAATGTAATACACTACATCAATAAAATGAAAGATAAAATCACACAATCATCTCAATAGATGCAGAAAAAGCATTTGACAAAAGAAAACATACTTTAATGATAAAAACTCTTAACAGAGTGGGTATAGAAGTAACATATCTCACTATAATAAAGGCCATGTACAACAAACACACAGCTAACATTATACTGAATGGAGAGAAATTGAAGGCATTCCCCCTAAGATTAAGAACAAGGCAAGGATGCCCTCTGTCAATATAGTGCTGGAAGTCCCCGCTAGAGCTATTAGGTAAGACAAAGAAGTAAAAGCCATCCAAGTTAGAAAGAAAGCAGCAAAAAGGCAGTTATTTGCTGCTGACCCTATATATACAAAAAATCCCAAAGAATCAGTCAAAAACTGTTGCAATTTAATTAATAATTTCAATAAAATGGCAGAGCAGAAAATCAACATACAGAAATCAGTTGCTTTCCTTTACACTAATGATGAAGCATCCAAAAAAGACGTAAAAACAAAACATTCCATGCACAATAGCATCAAAAAGAATAGAATACTTAGGAATCAATGTAACCAATGAAGTAGAAGATCTGTAAAATGAAAACTACAAAACTTAGATGAAAGACATTGAAGAAGACACATACAAATGGAAAAACATCCCAAGTTCATGGACTGGAAGAATTGATATTATTAAAATGGTCATAATACCCAAAGTCATCTACAGATTCAGTGCAATCCTTATCAAATGACCAAAAGCATTCCTCATAGAAATAGAAGAAACAATCCTAAAATTTGTAGGGAACCACGAAAGACAATAATGGAAAATTAGGACAAAATAGAGAGCGCAGAACTGAACTCTAGCATATATAGCCAACTAATATTTGAGACAGGTTTCAAGAATAATCAATGGGAAAAGGATAGTCTCTTCAACAAATGGTGTTGAGAAAACTGGAGAAACACATGTAATACAGTGGAATTGGATCCTTACTTCACACAAGTCACAAAAATTAACCAAAGTAGATCAAAGACTTAAAAAATTATTTCTGATACCATAAAACTCCCAGAAGAAAACATAGGGAAGAAGTTCACTAGTATTGGTTTTGGCAATAAGTTTTTGTGCACAAACACAACAGCAAAAATGAATGAATGGGACTACATCAAACTCAAGCTTCTGCACAGCAAACTAAACAACAAAATGAAAAGACCACCTACAGAAAGGGAGGAAGATATTTTCAAACTATATATTGGTTAAGGGGGTTAATATCCAAAATACATAAAGAACTCAGTCTAACTCAGTAATGATGACGACAACAACAGTCAAATCCAATTAAAAAATGGACAGCAGAACCAAATAGACATTGTCTTAAATAGGGCATCAAAATGGTCCAAAATGGTCCACACACACATGAAAAGATGCTTAAGATCACTAATCTTTAGGGAATTGAAAATCAAAAGTATGATGAGACATCACCTGCTACTAGTCAGAATGGCTAATATCAAAAAGACAAGAAATAACAAGTATTGGCAAGGATGTGGAGAAAAGGGAATCCTGATGCACCATTGCAGGGAAGGTAAATTGGTGCAGCCACTGTGGAAAACAGTATGGAGATTCCTCAAGAAATTGAAAAGAGAACTAACAGATGACCCAGTAATTCCACTACTGGTATTTACCTAAAGAAAATGAAAACACTAATTTGAAAAGATATCTGCACCCCTAATTGTTGCAGCCTTATTTCCAATAGCCAAATTATGGAAACTGCCCACATGTCCATTAATAGATGAATGGATAAAGAAAATGTGGTATATATACAATGGAATGATATTCAGTCGTAAAAAAGTAAATCTTGTGATTTTCAACACAGGAGAGTATAATGAGTATAGAGTATATGAGTATAGAGAGTATAATGTTAAGTGAAATAAGGCAGTTAGAGAAAGGCAAATACTGTATGGTTTGCTCATAGGTGGAAATTAAGAAACAAATGAACAAAGGAAAAAAGAAAAAGACAACAGAAGGTCTTTCTTTCTGTATGGGCCTCATCAGCTGGATAACTTCAGATATTGAGGCAGACTTTCTGTTGGGGAGCTTCCAAACATCAATATTAGTAAATCTTTTTCTAGGGATAGTCCTTTGTCCTTATTAGATGTCTCCATTCTCCTTGGTATGGGGATTAAGAGGTTCTGAAGGTAGCTTGCCATCTGTGTTATAGGAGAAGTACAGAGGACAGGGGGCCAAGGACCGACCCTTCAGTTCACTAGTCACACAATTTGCCTGTATTCAGTTTTGTTCCACCCAGCAGATGCAGTTCCGTTGTGCATTGTGGTGTCTTTGAGCCCACAGCGTCTCTGCATCATTTCCTCCAGAGAACAAGATTGCTGGTCTGTTAGAAGAGGTAGATGGACAGAAGTGGCAGAATTGCTTACGATCCGGGAAGGACCTGGTGGTCTCACTGCTTCTAATACCAACTTGTAACTAAGCACTTTAGTTCTTCACCCTTGTGTGTTGCAGAGCCCGGTATCTCTGACCACGAATATGTTGAAGTGTCTGTGTGTGTGTGTGGGTCTTCCCCCTGCTGGACTTAGTTTGCATCTTCCTCCCCCCCCCCCCCCCCCCTTAGTGAGTTATTACCTGCAGTCCCTTTCTCTTCCAAAGTGTCAAAATCTCTTATCTGCTGTGCCTTTGTTGTCATGTTAGTAGAGTTTGGAAGGAAGAGGAGAAAAGATGTGTGGTCAGTCTTCTACTTTCAACCAGACTGCATCTATCTGAAGACTAGAGTTAGGTCCACTGAGCTTGGAGAACTCCAGTCAATGTTAGCTTTCACCAAAAAGCAGAGTTAGGTTTTTTGCCACATGTAGGCTCAGTCTCCTACAGATCAGCTTCCTTCTGCTTTGTCAAACTGGAATTCTCATCACGCTTTTTGTCAGTCTACATAATGAGCAAGTTACCTTTTAAAACACTCTATAGTATGCTTTGGTGAGAGAGGTTTTACACTGCTGTTTTCCATGAATAAGTGTCATTGAGTACATATGTAGAGAATGAGTTGTCAGAGATCATGTTAAAGTCAAGATCAGCTGAATGAAGCTCTCAAGGGACTCCGATATGATCAAATCTCTCCCATCCTAAAAGTGCAACCCACATCTCAGTCCAAGTGTCTTTCTAGTTACAGCTCTCTCTCTCTTTCATTTCATGGTTGGACTTCTTGGAACATTGGCTTACATGTTCCTGTTCTCACTTCCACATTTATACTTTCCACTTATTCCTCACTCCATCTCAATCTGCCAACTATGTCACTTCACACTCTTCTCATCTTGGTCACCTCCAATCTCGTTTCCTTATCTTTCTGGTGTTCTTCAGAGGTCGTTCCTTCTTTGCCTGTTTCCTATATAGGCGTGTTCTCTATGTTCAACATGTGGGTCTCTTCTATTTTCTGCATAATTTTGCACCTTCAGTGTCTTGGATTACCATTTATGTAGCCATTATAAATTAGAATGGGGAGACTTATGGTAAGGCATTTACTGAATGATTTTCCTCCTAACCTGGCAAATGAGGGAAAGATCAGGGAAGGCTTTTTTCAGGTGATATAAATATCCCTCCATAAATCTCCCTCCAAGCTCTCTGAGATTCACACCCATAATGCCAACTGCCTTTTGCATATCTCACCATATATCCCACAACTACCTCAAAACCAACAGATGTAAGTAGACATCTTTACTCCATGTAAGACTTCCTGCCTTAGAGCATGTAGAGCATGACCACTGTCCCTTTCCCTCTTATCACCCCTCCCCACCCCCATTCCTCCCAGGGTCTGGTGGTTACCTAAATTTCTCCCTTTCTCTTAACCTCTGTCATTAACTGATTAACCTCTAAAACACATGGAGTTCTCAATCTCTCTCTTTCTCACTTCCAAGTCTTTCCTTTCCTACAGCACCTAATTCACCCCTTCCTTTGGGAAAACTGTCCACACCTCCACCTCACCTTGTGCTTCATTTGGAGTCTGTGTTTCATACCATTCCATGCACATCTGTCAAAATACCCATTACTTTTTGATTTCTACCTCTTAGTTTAATTGCCTCCACTTCATTATAAATCCTTCAAAGGCAGTGTCCACACTTCTTTCAAGATGCTTCACTCTTCTATGACTCAGTTTCCTCATCTACAAAATAAGGTTGCTAATAATACCACCTTCCTTGAACTGTTGTGATGATGGATGATTCCATGTAAAATCTTTGGGCCAGTTCCTGGCTTGTAAGTGCTCAATATAAGCTATTATTACAAATACTATTAGCAATATTATGTTTCCTAAGTATCTAGTATGGTGTCTGGCACATAGAAGACTTTCTTTTATAATTTGCTAAGTAAATGAATGGAAAAAGCACTACGATGGTTTTCCCTACTTCAAAAAGTGTTATTGACTGTGATTCAGATTTCCTTAATGAAAATAAGAAAAAGGGGAAAAGACTTAAAAATTTCACCAAGAGAAAAGTGGTCTTTTTTTTCCTCCTGTACCTCTGATTTCCATTTGGAATCTTTGCTGGTCTTTTCAAAATAGGGCAACTTTGCAGTTTGAAAGGCTGTTGAGAAGGTTGGGTGGTCACACCTCAGAGATCTCCTGCCAGTGGTACCTGGTGGCTTATCAGAGCTCTCTGTGGGTGGTGCTTGTGAATATGTGAACTCAGGTATCTTCTCTTCTTTCAGATGTTCTGCAATGAGAAATTTTTTTCTGGAAGGTTGAACAAGGGAGTAAATGTAGGGCATACCACTTCTGGTTCAGTTTATCAGAATCATATCTGTTTTTTGAGATCCAAACTTTTGGGAATGGATAGATTCTAGTTTTATCTCTGGTTGCTCAGCAGTGGTTTTGTTTTGTTTTGTTTTGTTTTTTAAGAATTCCACGTGGGTTACTGAAATATGTTATAACTTTGACACAATTTAAATATGCAGTAGTTGGAAAATGTATGGCATAAAATATATTTAGCTTAAACCTTGTTCATATTTCAACTTACAGGAAGAGAAATTCTCACCGCCAACAGGGTGGAAAGTGTTGAAAGTTTGACTTTTGATTGGATTTCAAAGAATCTTTATTGGACAGATGCTTCTTACAGGAGTATCAGTGTCATGAGGTTAGCTGATAAATCGAGACGTGCAATAATCCAGAATTTAAATAACCCACGATCAATTGTAGTTCATCCTATTGCTGGGTAAGTGTGTTCATGTTTCCTGAAAAGCTTGAAACTGTATGTCTTTTAAAGTTATTGAAAAGTGATGCCACATTTATTTGGCAAGCTCAGCAAATATAAGATTGAACTACATAAATTGAAATCACCTTAAATTTTATCCCTGTAGCATAAGTTTAAGTAATCATTTCATCTCCTTGAAATCACTTTCTCCTTAGTTTCAGCTTTCCCAGTCTTCACTGAAGTGTGTTTTTTTTCCACAGTTGAAGAGGACCAACAATGTGATACAGATTCAGTAGAAAAGGATTGAATGTGCAGTGGAATTATCAGGAAAGGATCAAATTCTTTCCCCGCTTTAATGTATTGATACAAAGCGTGGCAAAACTTGCTTAATCATTCAGTAGTTTTCAGAATAAAAAGTCTTTCAGACCACAGACTAAGTTTCATGTTTAACCATTCCGTGATTGGTGGTGTCAGACAAGAAAAGGCAGAACAGTTTATACTATTCCTTTTAGGTTCTTACCTTTCTTATTTAAATCCGGTTAATAGCGAATATGTTTGTTTGGAACAAGTCTGAGCTTGGTAGCTGTATTTGAGTGGAGTTTAAAAAGAAAAAAGAAAGTGAGTGGTAAGTCACTAAAACCTGATTTCTGGAGGACACAGAGTAAGCACTTGACATAATCTTGTCTAATTCAAAAGCTGGTTTGTGAGGCAGGAAGATATAATACCTGATAAACAACAGTTAGTACTCAAATTTCAGACCTATCTGACTACAAAGCCTTTGTATCTAAAGAACTCTGTATGATGCCTCAGAGTGTTTATTTTGTATTTAAATTTCTTCCTGTGAAATAATGTAAGAAACATTTAAAAACTGGTGATATTATTAATAATACATTTTATTGCCCTGTAAAGAGTTGATTTCCTAATGAACTTATCTTAAACTAAATCTTAGCCATTTGGTTTTGAAGAGCTGTTAAATTCCTTTCCTACTGACTCCTTCATTTAAATAATATGAAGTCACATTTCAGAAAATTATGTTTTGGAAAGACTAATTTTAAGGGTCACATGAGAGAGAAAAGTTTTGTTTGTTTGTTTGTTTGTTTTTTACCCCTAGATTTTTCTTTTTGTCACTCCTCAGAATAAAAGTTTACCTTGGATAGAGAGTGAGAGTTGGTTTGGGTGCATTCTTCAACCGAGATGAAATGCTTTCCTTGTGGAAGATGACTAAAGAGCTATCTAGTGTGACCTAGATGTTTAATCCAGAGAGGAAAGAGAGATTAAAATCTGTATTCTTGCTCATAGTATATTATTTCATTTCAACAACTTGGGAGTATTTAAAGTAACCCAGGGGTGCCTGGCTGGCTCAGTCAGTGGAGGGTGTGACTCTTGATCTAGGGGTTGTAGTTTCGAGCTCCATGTTGGGTTTAGAGATTACTTAAAAAATAAAATCTTAAAATGTAACCTGAATTATGTCTTTTTAAAGAATCTACTTGGTGACAATAGTTTCATGTCCCAAGTCTAGCACATTGGTTCTTTGCTCTGGATGCCCATTTTAATGCCATTGTATTTATGACTTTAGTTATATATTGCTAACTGAATTTTTAATTAAGAGATCGATAGTACACTAAACTTGCCTATTAAACAGATTTTATTTTTTCTGCATAAGCCCAAGAACATATACAGAAAATGAAATTGTAACATGTCTCTGGAAAATCTGAGTCATGTAGTTTGTTCCAGTGTTAACATTTTTGATTTATTACCTCTTTTTCTAGGTATATATTCTTCACTGATTGGTTCCGTCCTGCTAAAATTATGAGAGCATGGAGTGATGGATCTAACCTTTTGCCTATAGTAAACACTACTCTTGGATGGCCCAATGGGTTGGCCATTGACTGGGGGTAAGTAGGAATCATTGTGAATTATTAAGTTCCCTCTTAGTGTGGACCACATGAAGCAGTATGATGGAGTGAGGAAACTGGTACTACTTGCACTCAGATATTTTTACATCATTGGCACTGGGAGAAGGACATAGTATGATACAAGGACACAAAGAACACATAGTTAGCCAACTTCTGCTGGGATGAAAACTAATGCACTCATGAACATTCTGAGGATATTGATAGAGGGAGCAGAATGATAGGACCTTGTGGGAGGTCCGTACAGAGGAGGCAAGACGGAAATCACATTAGAAGTAGGATAGGGGATTTGATGAAGTCCAGGTGATGCGTAATTTTCATAGGGAGCATCTTGTGGGTAGGAAATCTTTAGTTTCAATTAATTAACAAATGTGTATTTGCATATATATACTCTGGGAGAATTTTGAAGTATAAGATAGAGTTCTCAGGAAATTGATGATCTAGGAACATAGGAAAAGATAACGGGGTAAAAAAGCTTACAGAGATTAATGCCAAAGTAGTCTATAGAAGAGACAAAAGGAAGAAATATATGTAGTCTTTTAAACATAGATTACTACCAATATTTTGTTAACTTATGGACTTAACCAGGAGAAAAATAAAATACCTAACTGGAAGATAACATTAAAAAATTTTTAAGACAATTAAAAATTGCTTCGTTAGAACGTATGGTGGGGGGCATAAGTAAGGTGATGAAAAAGAATGAAATCATGCCATTTTCAAAAACTATCACATTTTTAGTGAGTATAATCTAATCTTTAAAACTTTGTTTAATAAATGTTTCAACTGAACATACCATTTATGATTGTCCTCCGTGGAAAGGGTGCATTACTAGTTTCTGGATAACAGATAACTAAGTATTTTATCATTTTAGTGCTTTACGGTTGTACTGGGTAGATGCCTTTTTTGATAAAATTGAGCACAGCACCTTTGATGGCTTAGACAGAAGAAACCTGGGCCATATACAGCAGATGACACATCCATTTGGACTTACTGTCTTTGGAGGTATGCTTTGAAGCAATAAAAGTGTGTGTTTTTTTTGTACTTTGCAAATTGTTAACAGTAGACTCATCCTCATTTGGCAATCTCACAACTCCAGAAAAGTTGGTTACTTTAGAATACAAAAAATGAGAATGGTGCTATTATGTGTAGACAAAACATTTGTTTTTTTTGACTGACCATTTTCACTTTGTGAATTTTTTGTTTTAGACGCTTTTAGATAATAATTGACAATTTATACAGGTATAGCATTTTGTAGATTACATGTATTATAAACTCCCCAAGTACTCTATGATATAAATATCTCCCAAAGAAATAAACTACTGATTTCATCACTTTTAAGAATAAAACACTAGGAGTGTTTGTGGTGCCTTGCGTTTTGTTATTCTTTGTAAAAACCTTCTTAGAATCCATGTGGGAAAGCTACTACACACGTTTATCAACTGCATAGGCACTGAATGACTCTGAAACTTTTTAGACACATATTGGGTAACTGATATCATTGTTGTTATATAGAAATTAGTATATGTCTTGTGAAAAAGAGCTAGACGTAGTTGTTTTTTCATGAACCTTTCCGATAATTTAATGCTGATAGTAAAGATTGCTTGGGGGTGTGAAATTCTGGGAAACACAGCAGCAATGATCACAATGTTTCAGTTTTCCTTGTCCTGGCTCCCCCCTTGAGTGGAGTTGTGGTATTGAGTTGAGTGTAGCTTGGCATTGTGAAACAGGTGGTTTATTTAGTCTTGAACACAAGGTTTCTGCAAATGATTGTATAGCTTGTGCATTGTACAAAATTGCCAGGCCAAGAGGATGAAGAGAGACTCAAATCTAACCTGGTTCTGTTTGACAAACCATAATTAGTCCAGTTAGTGCCGTTTTGTGATCCACGAAAGGCCCTGGACCATATGTACTTGTGTACTTGGATGGAACATCCTACTCTGGATAATTAGCAAGGTGCTTTAACAGGCTAGATACTGACTGTAAATCATAAAGACTTTCTCCCATGCATATAGTGTGGAATGAATAGTAGTAAATATATTGCATGTTCCATCCTGCTGTCTGTTTATCTGTGGAGGAGTGCATGGCATTTAAAAATATTTTAAAAATGCTCTTGAGAGAGTAAGTTTTTATGATGAGATGAGTCAATTCTACATACTCACCCCTTTCTATTTATGCCTTTCCACTTACTCACGCCCTTTTCACTAATGATGTCAGACAGCCATTTGATGTCACATAGGAACATTGTAAGAATGTTAAATTTTTCCTGCTCCTTGAGGGAATGTTTTGGGATTGAATAAAAAGGCACTTTCAATACCTTTTGGTTTCATCAGTATGAAAAAAATTTTAGTGCATACTCACAAAAGCAGCACCATGTTCCCCAAATAATAATAATAATAATAGTAATAATAATGATGATAATAATAATAATAGGTTTCTCCCAACACTGCCCTTCATTGTGAATTTCTTATAGAAAATTATTTTTTTTTTAAGTTTATTTTGAGAGAGAGGGGGAAGAGAGAGAGAATCCCAAGCAGGCTCTGCATGTCAGTACAGAGCCTGATGTGGGACTCAAACCCACAAACTGGGAAATCATGACCTGAGCTGAAACCAAGAGTTGACTGAGCCACCCACAGGCCCCTGGAAAATTCTTTGATTGCACAACACCATAGAAATTATCCTTCTTTTTATGGAAAGGCTAGATATGCCTGGCTATCTGTGCACCACACAGGAGTGAAAGGTTTATGGAACTTCTTATCTATTTAAGTATAGTAAGATACCTTCATGAGTCGTGGAATTGAGATTGTCAGTCAGTCTAGATAAGGTTTAGTAACTCCAGTGACTGATTAGTCATTGATTAGGCCACAGATAAGGGAAATTGGTCTAATGATAAAATTTGTGGCATTTTTGGCATTTTTTGGTTAGCTGGGAATTTTAAAGTATTGTTAAAAAGAAAAATCCACTGATTCTATTCAAAATGTGTGTGTTTACTTTCTTGCTCTGGTAGCATAAAGGGAACATGACTAACTATTTTGAACTTCATGGAATATTACTACAGTTGGAGAGGTAGGCACACTTCTGTGGATAATTTGATTGATCCCCAGAGCTACAAAATTAGTGTCCTCAATTAAGACATGGGATATATACAAGGGTTGATCTGGAAGGGAGCTTAGAGATGTAGTTATTTCCTTAATTTTACTAAAAAAGAACCCTCATCCAGTTAAGTACTTGCCTATAAGCACTGAGAAGTTTAGTGCGTTAGGTGGGATAAGAACTCGGTCATATGAGACACATCTAATGCTCTACTGAATAATCCAATTTTTTTTTTCAACGTTTTTTTATTTATTTTTGGGACAGAGAGAGACAGAGCATGAACGGGGAAGGGGCAGAGAGAGAGGGAGACACAGAATCGGAAACAGGCTCCAGGCTCTGAGCCATCAGCCCAGAGCCTGATGCGGGGCTCGAACCCACAGACCGCGAGATCGTGACCTGGCTGAAGTCGGACGCTTAATCGACTGCGCCACCCAGGCGCCCCCCAATTTTTTATTTTTACCTATGGAAGTCCAAACCTAATTGCTATTAAATACCATCACAATACTCCATACATGCCTGCCTGAACCAGAACTCTGGTATCATTAAATATGTAGCCTTCTAAGGAGCCATTTCTAGAGAGTAATAAGTCACAGAAAATGATCGCAGAAATATATTACAGATATTTGTGGGAGAATCTTCTCACATTTGCAAGAAGCGTTACAAGTCTATTGCATTTTCCAAAGTGAGCTGTGATGATAATACTAATCACTGGTATTTCTTCTTAGACTATGTGTTTTTTACCGACTGGAGACTGGGTGCCATCGTTCGAGTGAGGAAAATGGATGGTGGAGACATGAGAGTTATCCGAAGTGGCATCACTAATATAATGCATGTGAAATCATATGATGCCAACACTCAGACTGGTGAGGTTGCCAAGTTCTTTTACATGGTTGTATTTTGTTTAATATGGTGGCTCCTTTACTTTTTAGTATGTATGATTTAATATAGCTCCTGATTGTTATATATTCCTGCTACCCAGATAGTTAAATAGTGTAAGACTTAACAATCTCTGTTCAACTTTGTTAATCCTAAAGATATTGTCAGGAAAAACACATTTTAGGACGTTTTCTGTGTTTAAACTGAATGTTCCACTTGGCATGTTGATTTCTAAGAAGCAGCTACTTTTTAGTGTTGGGTATGAACACTGTTCTTTCCCATTTGTTTTCCTTCACCACTAACCCTGTGATCAACCCAGTGGGAATGTACATAACTCACTGTCTCCCTCATTGCTTTTGCAGGTTCTAACTACTGTAACCGACCCACACATCCAAACGGTGACTGCAGCCACTTCTGCTTCCCAGTGCCAAATTTCCAGCGGGTGTGTGGTTGTCCGTATGGAATGAATTTGACTTCTAATCACTTGACATGCCAGGAAGACCCATCCCATGAACCACCCCTGGAGCAGTGTGGTGCCCTTTCCTTTCCATGTAGCAACGGCAGATGTGTGCCCAGTCACTACCGCTGTGATGGAGTAGATGACTGTCACGATAACAGCGATGAGCACCTATGTGGCAAATTTAGTAAGTAGCTTATACATAGGAGATACTCAGTGACGAATAGAACAGAGAGGTGGACCTTTTTTTTCTTTTTTTTCTTTTTTATGGTTGGGTTATCTCTGTGGGGGAAAATATCTTCTAGAAGTTCGGATTTTTTAATATGTACCCCCAAGGCTATAGGAAGCTAGATAGTAAATATCATTCATAGATCATGCTATAGTTGATTTCTACCATTGATTTGGGCTATCTTCAGCAACATTTAGTTTTTATCTGACATTGGATGTTTGGACCAATGCAGTCATTACAAGCTCCTCCAAAAGTCAAGTCAGAATAAATAGATTATAACCTTTAGTATCTGAAAGAATATATTTCATAATCGGTACTTGTAATAATTGCGTTTGAAAATTTCAAGTGGTATATTTCCTTTCCCCCACTTTGGAGTAAAATAGGGGTGAACTGATGGTCTTAATGTTTACATTCTTCTTTCCATGGTAATCTGGTGTATAAAGTCGGGGGCCTAATGAATGCTATTGTAGAAAACAAAAGCATTCCATTAAAATTTAAAAAAAGAATCATTGAAATCTAAGAACTCTCTATCAAGGTGAGATCAATAATAATGATAACCTGTCTTTTTGGAGAGAAAGAAGACTGCCAGATTTGAAAATAAAAGTGCCCACTTGTCTGAAATTTCTAAAATTTTCTTCTTGTTTTAAATGTACAAATTTTTACCTGAATATTTTATCAATTTGTGTTTTTCCAATGACACCTTTTCAAGGTTTCTTTAGACTAAGTGTGAAATTGAGATTAGACGAAGTGTAGCTGAGAAGTACGGGATGGGTGTCAGGTCACACCAACTAGAGATTGAATCTTAGGGAGATTCCTAAATCTCTCAAAGCCTCAGTTTCCTCATCTGTAAAATGCAGATACTTATACATACCACACAGTATACTTGTGAAGATTAAGAGAGAAAAAGTATGTATAAAACACTTAGAAAAATGCCTGGCTTATGACAATTGCTAAATAAATGTCAGCCAATGGTGATGATAAGAATGACGTGCACGTCTCTCTTTATTTTGTATATATGCTCCCATTGAAGAACCGGGCTTTTACAAGGTAAGAACTCACTTAATAGGGCTGTAAAAGAAAATGTCTTTGTGACCAGTTTGTTTCCGTTGTAGATAATTCCTGTGCATCTTCAGCGTTCACCTGTAGCCACGGAGAGTGCATCCCTGCACACTGGAAGTGTGACAAGCAGAATGACTGTGTGGATGGCAGTGATGAGCAGAACTGTCCGTCCCAGGCACCCACTTCCTGCCCTGCATCCTTATTCACCTGTGATAATAATCTGTGTATCCCAAGGAGCTGGCTCTGTGACACAGATAATGATTGTGCAGATGGATCTGATGAGAAGAATTGCGGTAAGTTTTGCGCAGACTTCTCTTGGTTGGTCAGCCTAATGAATAGATTTGAACAATTAGTAGGCCTTGCACATTTTCCTCTGAGGCTCACACAATTTTTGTTGGATTGTAATCATTATTCCATCTGTCAATCCCTGTATCAATAGGCTATCAGAGTAAAGAGTAAAGATGCTTAGAGTCCTCTGGTCACTGAGTTTTATGGATGCAGAAAAAGGACTGTGTCTAACATCCAGACACAAGTGGGAAACAATTCCTCCACTATATATCCACTATATGTATGTATGTATATATAGATAGATATAGATATCTATATCTATCTATATATATATCTATATATCCACTATATATATATCCACAGATATATATATCTATATATCCACTATACATCCACTATATGTATGTATGTATATATAGATAGATATAGATATCTATATCTATCTATCTATATATATCTATATATCACAAATTTGTTTTATTCTAAATCATATAAGACATTTGGCTATTGGTTTTTCTTTTTGTTTCATACAGGCAAAAAGGGAATAAAGCGCAGAAGCACAGAAAATTTAAATTTCATTGGTGCTGTCTGCCTGCTTTTCATCTTGCTGTTCTGATTTCACTTAGGTTGTTGTTTGTTTTTGTGTCTACAATAGTAGTTGAAGGTGGATGGAGTTCCCTGGACCAAGGTCTAGTCTTGGTTACATGACTAGGCAAGTCACTTCCCTCTGTAGCAGATGGGTTTTCAGACCTCTTCTAGTTTTCACATTCTGTGCATCTATATTTAATATAGTTTCATATTGTGGATGGGACAGCCAGCACATCTGACTCTAAGGGTATGTCTCTTTAGCAAGGTAGGACCCTGGCTTCTAGAAACGTTCTGCTTAGAGTTTGGACTAAATCCAGTCATGATCTGTCTATATACTGTTGCGGCATGTGGGTCAGGCTGACCATGGTGCCCAGTTGGGCTCCGTTGCTTAGCTTTGGTGGAGAGTCATAGACCCAATTGTATTCATGAGGTATAGTCCAGTCCAAGCCCATGATGCTCACTTTGGTAAGCGTAATGTATTTTTCAAGGTTTAATCACAGAATCTGACTCTGACCTATAATCTTCTTATTCCTCTTCCCTCAAACTGTCCTGGCTTTGAGTACTCTTCTGGGCTAACTTTGGCTATATGGCTGATGTGAAGGAATTTTGAACACATGTACAAATGAGATAACTTATGTATCTCCTTAGCATTTTGCAGCTTCGGTCCGGTACCCACTGAACAAGAAATAAACTGTTACTTGGTTTTGTTTTTGAATGACGTTAGAATTTACAGAGACATGCCTACCTAGTCAGTTTCGTTGTCCTGATCATCGATGTATTGACCTATCTTTTGTCTGTGATGGGGACAAGGACTGTGTTGATGGATCTGATGAAAATGGTTGTGGTAAGTGGATTGCTTTATTTTTATTCATGACATTTAAAAATGTGTAGTCATTTTTTCCTTGAGCTAATTTCGAATGCTTTTTTTTTTCATTCTTAGTAATTAATTGCACTGCTTCCCAATTCAAATGTGCCAGTGAGGGTCGATGTATTAGCAACATATATCGTTGTGATGGTGTTTTTGACTGCAATGACCACTCTGATGAGGTAGACTGTTGTAAGTACCATATTCCTACATGTTTTAGGCCAAGGAATCATTTCATATTATCATAGGTTTTTTCTAATTCGCATACACTGGAGAGAAGACAGCTTAAATTACAAACTATTATCAAAGAGTATTGAATATACAGTATTGAATATACAGTAGAGTTGACTAGGTATTTCCAAATAATAACTTAAATTTGTGAATCAAGTGGTTTTACAAATGGGCACTTTCCAGTCTCTTAAGTAGGTTCCATGTTTCTTAGATATTTTTGTTCTCACTATGAATATTTCCTAGGACATCCCAAATTTGTGGGTTTCAAGTTTTTGAGGCTTGCTATATATAATGATATATCTTAATTGTTTCTTTTAAATTTCAGTAGATCGGTCAAATCATGGTATAGATAGGGTGTGGAGTAGTATTTGATATTGACTCGAATTCTTTTGTAGCTATTTTTTGCTGAATATCTACTAAGATGTTATGTGTGGTCTTTGTTCTTAGAGTAGGGTAAGAGAAATTATATAACATAAGAAATAATTGAAGCAAGGTACATATTAATGAAGGCCTTAGAAATGATACAGATAAAATTCAATTGGGTTCATGGAAAAGAAATTCCTTCTAGTCATAGGATTCAAGGAGAACTTCATAAAATATAAATCTGATGGATTTATAATCTCCATGGGCTAGAGACCTATAGTGGACATGATTTTTTATTGCTCACTAATTATGTCAAATGGATTTAAGTTGATCACTTGTTAGAATAATGGTGTTTTAGACCATGAAAAGCAGGTGTTTATCAATTTTCCTCCCCATTCAGAAAATAAGTTTTTAAGCCTATGTATAAAAAGAAAAGTTAAATAAAATGCTTAATACTTTATAGATGTATACAACACCCAGAAATTCATAGTCACTGGTGTTCCTGTTTTCTGTTGAAAACATGGAATTCTTCTGTGATGATTTGTGGTTAAACTACCAATTGCCACTGACTTGTGGTTGCCTTACAAGGTCCCTGGGAGGAAACTTGGGTTTACCCCTGTGATATACGGAAGCAACTCTCATCTTTCAATGAATAGTGGAAACTTAGCAAAGAATTAAGGACTTACTGTCACCCTTTGTTTACTTATCGTGTGCTGGTTTCATTGGATGTAGTTCATTTGAGGGAAAATTAATAACATCCAAATACTTGATATTAAACTGATCAATTCAAAGTAACAAATTAATGGCAATTTGAATTCTATTGAAGTGAACTGGTGATTATTTAATAAAGAAGAAGATGAATTTTATTATTAACCTGTAGTTGAACGAACGTCAAAAACACATGAAACGATTTTCTTTTGACTCAGGGACAAATCGAACTCGTAGAAAAATTTTTGTGCACTGCAATGTCTGAGAACCCTATATCGTTCTAGATTTTAATATTAAATTTGTTATAGTCATTATCAGAAACCCACCATTGCTCCAAAATCATTTCTTCTTAATCTAGGAATTATATAAAAAGGATTATGAATTACCTTCATAAGCTCATCTCTCCCATGCATTTATCTTAGCAACTAGGCCTCCTGGGATGTGCCACCCAGATGAATTTCAGTGCCAAGCAGATGGTGTCTGCATCCCGAAGAGCTGGGAGTGTGATGGGCACCCAGACTGCATCTTTGGATCTGATGAGCATCACGGCTGTGCCGCCAAGACCTGCCCTTCAACTCACTTCCTGTGTGATAATGGAAACTGCATCTACAGAGATTGGCTCTGTGATGGGGACAATGACTGCAGGGATATGAGTGATGAGAAGGACTGCCCTACTCAGGCCTTTCACTGTCCCAGTTGGCAATGGCAGTGCCCTGGCCATAGCATCTGTGTGAATCTGAGTGCAGTGTGTGATGGCATCTCTGACTGCCCCAATGGGACAGATGAATCCCCACTTTGCAGTAAGTTTCCTGACCACAGTTTAATGGCCATGAATTCATTCTGAGCAGTGGCCTTCTGTGCATCACCATTGTCAGAGTCCCCATGCAGCTTTAAGGAAGGGATTTCAGTTCCTCTATGAATTCAAATCTGTGTAGGGATAAGCATCATGGACTTCAAATAAATCACCACTGGATGATATTTCTCATTAAATCCTTTGCACTTGGTTCTGTGTTTTTACTTCTTTTTTAGAAAAATGGGACTAAATGAGGCCATTAGATTGTCAAATTAATTTTTGTTTTGGATTGTGGTCCTAAGTTTTTCTAACTTTAATATTTTCTAATTTCAATCAGAACTTGCCACAAAGCAAATGAAGTCCGGGGATTTGTGTTTGCTGTGATTAAAATCCTGTGATTGGCATGCAATCCTAATTGCTGTCCTTTCTTTCTTTCCTCTTTAATCAATGCTCACTCTCAGATGAACCCCAGCCAGGTATGATTGCAAAATATTTTAGATTCTTATGATATTATATGGATTGTGTTTGTGCTGAAAATATTCTAGTAATTTTGACTTACTTCCCTCTCTGGAGCATGTTTCCTGTCATGTCTCTTAAAAATAAGTTAGACTACACATGGAAATAGAGGCATTTGCATACCAGCCATGTGAACCAACTTTGGGTGGCTTCAGGCATTGCTGCTGTGGCCCTGAAAGGAAGGAGTGATGGCATGTTGGTGGATCTGTGCCCTCTAATGTTCTTATTTCCTTTCCCTTTCCATTTATTCCCTTTCATAGACCTTCCAGCCTTGCTCTTGAATGTCTCATCTTTCATTTCTGTATAGGTAGAAGAATGTCAGAAAGCAAGCAGGAAGTAATTTAGGTCTCTTTTCATGCTTTCTCAATGACAGTTGTGTTTTTTGATGTTGACAGTATTTCCCTAAGTTTCTCTCATTGCACTAAATGGAATTATAATAGAAGTGGTAGTGAAAAAAAGTGGTTTAAGTACAGTGATTGTGGAGGAGAGTAAATCCTTAAGGAAATTAGAGCAGATACTGACTAGCCTGTGGAGCTCATCCAAGTGAATAGCTGCTCTTAGCTCTTACCCAGGTATTACAATGAAGGTGGCATGAGACCGTATGATAAATATTACAACAGGGTGGGACAAAAAAAAGCAAAGATTCCTGACTTTTTTTCCTTTGTGATTTCTCTTTCTTTATTCTAGACCAGGACAGCTGCTCAGATTCCAATGGTGGTTGTACTCACCAATGTGTTCAGGGGCCCTATGGAGCTCAATGCGTGTGCCCATCAGGATACCTGCTTGCCAATGACTCTAAGACCTGTGAAGACATCTATGAATGTGATGTCCCAGGCTTTTGTAGCCAACATTGTTACAATATGAGAGGTTCTTTCCGGTGCTGGTGTGATAAAGAATACACGTTAGACACTAACGGAAGGACTTGCAAAGTTACAGGTAATAACTGAACTTGAAAGTGAACTACCTCCAGCCAGAATAACAGCACACTCCAGAGTTTAAGATCAAATGTTGCATGCAGGCATTTGACAGTGTTGGAGTTGAATCCTGGATGGGTTTATTGTGCGGATTAAATAAGTTAATAATGGTAAAGATCTTGGGATATTTTGGAAAATAGAGAGTAAAATATAAATAGGTAGATGATTTTTATATTATTTAAAGTATCAGTGGCTTTTATATTATTTAAAAATTATTTCTATATCATATTTAAGCATTTTATATATAATGCTTAGTTGATTCAATTCAACCAATATTAATTCTACTATGTGAAAGTGATTATACTAGCTATTAGGATATTGATTTGGATGGTTCACCTAAAAAATGACCAAAGAAAGAAGGTTATCATAATAGTTTCTTTTTCAAGTAAGAGGCTGAATGGTAGACAGTCCAGGGGTGGGGGAAGGCTGTGCACCATGCTAAAACTTGGTATGATTTATTACTAAAAAGGAAGTGAAGAGATATTGAGAGATAATTAAAAGTGTCTGCCACAGCTCAGTGCCTCAGGCAAAACAAAAATATTTAAGACACAATTCTTATCAGGAAGAATTATCAGGAAGCCCACATTCTAGGAAGGAAGATAAAATTCAAAAGTAACTGCAAAAGTAACAAATAGTAACTGGAAGAATGCAAGTGTAGTTTGCTCCAGATTGATATTTAGGCAAACACTGGGGGTATAACTCAAGGAAAAAAGATATTTTGGAAAAAGCTTGTTTTAAATACTCATGAAAATGAGCTAACTATCAAGATAAAGAATGAAGTGATTAAATTATTTTTTTTTTAGGAATTTGCTTTCCCTATTACGATAGTTTGGAATTATATCTTCCTTCTGTCATCAAAAGTATTGCATCAAATATTTAAGAGATGTTTTAATTTAATTATGGTTGCTCCCTGATTCATTGACATTTTTGCATTTTCTTCTTGGACAGCATCCGAAAGTCTGTTGCTACTTGTGGCAAGTCGGAACCAAATTGTTGCTGACAATATCACCTCCCAGGTTCACAGTATCTATTCAGTTGTCCGGAATGGTTCTCACATTGTAGCTATTGATTTTGATTCAATCAGTAGTCGTGTCTTTTGGTCTGATGGAGGTCAGGGTACAATCTGGAGTGCGTTTCTAAACGGAACAGATAGAAGAGTAGTAAGTACATTTCTACTGATCTATGGCCTCACTAGTCCCCCTGTCTTGGGATTATTACTCTTACTCATCAGTGAGAACAGGTCCTACCTCATCCTGGGTAGCTCTCATTTTTCCTTTTGGGCCACATTGCACCCAAGGGGCCTGGGCATTCATAACTCCCAGTATATGTGTGTTTTAGAAAAGAATGTGACCTCTGAAGGTAGATCCATGATTCTAAATTCCAGGTCACATGACGCAGAGACTTCAGAAACTCTCTGACATAGCTTTTGTAATTTTTTTTTTTTTTCCCTAGTGGATGAGAGCAGAGGAAAATGCAGGGTAGTTACGGGGTTGCTTTTCCTTAGCTTTAATTTAGTTATATTTCTCAATCCATCTCCCACAGTTTCAGTTTCTTGACCCTTGTTGGTTATGTTTCCTCTGCCCCTTAGGACTTTATTTTTGTAATTGTTGGCATTTAATCAATAAAGATATTATTTTGGCATGTGAACGTTATAAAGTTTCATAGCGTTGCCAATTTAGCGAATGGATAGAGCTTTTGTTTAAATGCAAAAGCTTTGAAACCAAATGAAAGTACACACTCACCCAACGGTAGAGTTATCCCAGAGTATTCAATTCTACAAAATGTAGTATATTTTTCGTGGAATGCCGTACTGTTGATTTGGTGGTTGGCTACATGGAAGACATTTTCTAATCCTTACAAGCAATCCTAGGACAAGTTTAGTTGCCTGATTCTAGATTTTCATAGAACTTCAATCTATTCATATAATTGTTTACATAATTTCAATTTATTCATTCTCCGTAGAATTCACTCTTAATTCACCTTTTTTCTTTAGCTACTTAACAGTGGTGTCACTATGACTGAAAGTATGGTGGTAGATTGGGTAGGTCGCAATCTTTACTGGACAGACTATGCTCTGGAAACAATTGAAGTATCTAAACTGGATGGGACTCACAGGACTGTGCTGATTAGTCATAATGTATCAAATCCAAGGGGACTAGCATTAGATCCCAGGACTAGGTAAGATTTTTTTTTTTAATGATATCGCCTTGAAATGGTTATAAGGGAAAAACAATAATAGCATGATCTGGCCTATACGTGTATCTTAAGATTTTAAATGAAACCTTGTTTAAACATTTCTATAGATATGGTAACCATCCAAGTAGTTATTGGTACCCTTCCTTTATCTGTATACTCTTCTTCATAAAGTACATAAGAGCCATTGGTTGTTCAATTTAAGAACACATTGATTTATTAGCTTGGTAACACAATTATTGAATTGATTGTCATAGAATTATATAATTAGGTCTCTAATGAATGCATTCAGTGGTATTCCATAGACGGGCCAGTTTGCTGTAACATGGTTATACAACCAAAAAGGCAAGATTTTCCTGCTTCAATTTCATGTTTATTAGAACTCCGTTTTATGTCATGGAAGGAAGAAAAGTTTTGCCCGCTGGTCGTAACGGGAAGAAGAAATTCTCCCATGTGCTTAGAAACCTTTGATGGCTTCTTTCCTTGAATTTACTTAAAATTCTCTAACTTCAGTTCTTCTCTGTAAGATCGTGAGTTAGACAAATTATGCTTGATGCAATATAGATTTCCTAGATATTATAAAGTAATACACACCAGTGAAATTTATGATGAATCTCTGATGATGAATAAATTGACTTTTATCTTAAAAAATGACAGGGTAGATAAACAAGGCCAGATGGATTTTTCTAGATCAACTATTTGTGGATTGTACAGAAACATGAATAGGCATTGAGACATTTCATTGTCATTATGTACTGCATGTTTTATGAACATTTTAGAAACACCCAGATGGCTTATGATTGTATTATGATTACAGTTTTACTTTGTGACACTCAGAGGAAATAATAAACTCTGTATAGATGTTCTGAATTAGAGATGATTTACTTTAAGCAGAACATAAAGATGATGTTGTATTACTTAAAATGGCAGTTACTTTCCCTATTGAAATATATCCTTTCTGACTGGTAACTGATTTCTTTCCACAGTGACCATTTGATGTTCTGGTCTGACTGGGGCCATCACCCTCGTATTGAACGAGCTAGCATGGATGGCAGTCTGCGCAGTGTCATTGTTCAGGACAAGATTTTCTGGCCCAGTGGCATAACTATTGACTACCCCAACAGACTGCTCTATTTCATAGATTCCTATCTTGACTACATAGACTATTGTGATTATAATGGACAGCATCGGAGGCAGGTGATAGCCAGTGATTTGGTAAGTTGGTTTTGAGGAAGACCACGCTGAACCCACAATAGCGGCTTAGTAGAAAGCAAATAGAGTTAACAAGAGAACTAAGAGATTAATTTTTGTATCTTAGACATTACAAGGTCAATCCAGGAAATATCAACAGGAGTGAGGGCCAATCCATCTTTCCTACTAACAGAAAATAAATATTTTTATTCTAGTTCATGGTCAGATTGTGCCATGTCTGGGAACGATTTGTGTGATTAAGTTGATCTGTAGAGGCTGATCTGTTGCTTCTACACTTTAAAAAAGTGCGTTGAGCAAAAATTAATAATTTATATTTAGCTTTCTCAGTTAAATCATAGCCTGTTGTATATTTTGTATTTTTTAATTTCAGTATAATTGATATACAATGCTATATTAGTTTTGGGTGTACAACATACTGATTCAACAATTCTGTACATTAATCAACTTTTATTCAGAAAATTATGGTGAATTTATTTTCACAATTTGAATGGGAAGATATAGAAAATATATATTTTAGCAAAGAGCCATTATTTAAAATTGCCATTGGTGATAGTTCTATGGCTTTAAGGGGCCCTGGCAGGGCCTCCCTCCCTTCAGGAAGCATGCAAGTAGGCTCGGTCAGATTAATGTGAATCTGTAGTGGCAGAAATAGCACTGGATAACGAGTGGTGATAACAGAGGAGGGGGGGGAGCTAAGGGTTGGGAGTAGGGGATACAGATAAGTCACCTTACTTTCTGCCCTTCAGTGTTGCTTTCATTTGTAAAATGGATGCCCAGTGTAATGACCAGAGAAAAAATGAAGACTGAGCGACACAATGTGAAAGTGCTTTCTCAATATGAAAGCGACAAAAATGTGAAAGTATCTTGAGTGCTATAGTGGGATAATTATAGGTCAAGCAGTGTATTTTTTGTCTGTCTCCTGAACAATGACTTCCCTATGTCTTAAATGATTAAATCCTAAACGATATCCTTTTCTACATTTTTTGCCTTGGTTTGTACTTGTTGGCAAAGTCTCATCTTTTCTCTTCGCTTCACAGATTCTGCGACATCCCTATGCCCTAACTATCTTTGAAGACTCTGTGTACTGGACTGACCGCTCTACTTATCAGGTTTTGCAAGCCAATAAGTGGCATGGTGGAAACCAGTCAGTCATAATTCGTAATGTTCAGCAGCCCCTGGGGGTTGTTGCAGTTCATCCTGTGAAACAACCTAATAGTAAGTGATACAGAGACACTTGCCTGGGAATAGCTTGGAAAGCACTTATTCTGAGAATGCTAAGTGTACAATGTTGTAGACCTATTTGTTTGGGCAATATACTCCCTTCTTCTTTACTAACCACCGCAGTCCTAACATTTTCATTACTTTTATTTATCATGGTAAACTAAAAACTTGTATGTAACAACAACAGACCTAAACTGTGTCATTTTATTCAGCAATTGGCTACTGTCTCTGTGACAATTTCTAAATCCCTGTTTCCTCGGCTGACAAATACTGCATAGACCAGATAGTCCCTTAGATCCTTTCATTGCTACCCTTCTGTGATCTAAAGGAGCTTATTCTTAGGACTCGTTTATTATGGCGCCAGTGCTCTGTAGGTGTAGCTATCCTAAGTCTTCCTAGATGTAGATGTGATATATTCCACACATCCTAGATGTGTGTGTGGCTAGATGATTTAAAAATTTGGCATTGGTAGTTTAGTTCTATCTCCCTTTTTTAGAATATCTGCTCCCATGTTTATAGTATTCTCAGTGCTTAGAATAGTGCTTAGAGCACAGTGAATGTTTTTTGAGTGAATGAATAGATTAATGAATCTAATGCAATATATATAATAAGAATGTATAAGATCTAGAGGACATCCTGTGAGCCTGGGGTGCACATAGGTTCCCTTATTTTAAAAAGCAGAGTTGCACAAAGATATCATCAATAGAAAGATAAAAGATTACTATTTAACCAAAATTTGGACAATAGTGGATAAATTTCAAGGTCACAAAGGGAAAATGCACATTGATTTCATTTAGTGTAAAAAGATCTTTTAGCTTAGGCAAGGAGACACATGTTATTTGGCATCGTATTTCTATTACTGAGCTTTGGGTTACTCAGTAGCTATTTGTTCATAAAGGATTGACCTGTGACCTTGGGCAAGTCATTTCTCTCTCTTATTTCTCTTATGAGTTTTGTGTTGAAAGCATGATGCCAGGGAAGGGTAGAGTAATTTAGGAAAAAACCAAACCAACATAGGTTAACTTAATCTACTTGAGTCTCTACTGGTGGCCTCCAGGGGGACAATAACAGCATGACTATGTGCATACTTAAAAATTTATTTATTTACTTACATTGAGATAAATTTGACATATAATATTATATTTTAGGTGCACAGCACAATGATTTGATAAATGTATATATTATGAAATGATAGTGACAATAAGATTAGTGAATATCCACCATTATACATAATTATAACGTGTGTGTGTGTGTGTGTGTGTGTGTGTGTGAGTGTGTGATGAGAACTTTTAAGATCTACTCTGTCAGCTACTTTCAAATGTATAATACAATACTGTTAATGGTAGTCATAATGCTTCACATAACATCCCAGGACTTATTTATCTTGTAATTGGAAGTTTATACCTTTTGACCACTTTCACCCATTTTGTGCACTACCTACTCCATGCATCTGGCAACTGCCAATCTCCATATGAGTTTGGTTTTTCTTAGATGTCACGTATAAGTTAGAGCACATAGTATTTATAAGTTATATATCTTATAGCATAAGTTATATCATATAGTATATCATATAGTATACTATAGTATAGACAAGTATATTGTCTTTCTCTCTTTGATTTATTTCACTTAGTTTATGCTGATTGCAAATGGCAAGATTTTCTTTTTTACGGATGAATGATATCGCATATGTGTGTGTGTGTGTGTGTGTGTGTACACTACATTTTGCTACATTTTCTTTATTAATTCATTCTGTGCACTTCAATGTGGGAGGTTTTCCATTCACCAATGTTTTCTTCTCTTCTTTTTCCATTACAGGTGAAAATTCATGTGCTTCTTCCTCCTGCAGCCATCTATGCTTGCTTTCCTCACAGACGCCGCACCTTTATTCTTGTGCTTGTCCTTCAGGATGGAGTCTTTCTTACGATTCTGTGACTTGCTTGAGAGGTACCGTATGCCCTTTAAGTGTGGAGGCTGCCTTAGTTTAGCAGAGCAGTGTGAGCTCTAAGCCACTTGCTAACGGAACGTGTGCTGTGTTCCCTTTGATTCAGCAAGTCTTTGGAGTACGCATGCCATGTGGGACGTGTGCTGTGTTCCCTTGGAGTACGCATGCCATGTGGGGTGATTTAATTGAGCACCTCAGTTGTAATAGTTTCTGTATATAAAGCTCATATTGTGTGTGGATATGATTAAACAATCCTTAAGCTCACGTTTTCTTTTACCTGGTTACAGTTAGACAAGCAGTGATAATGGGAAGCTCCAAATTCTGCACTTAGGAAGTAAGGATTCTTAACACTTGTGTATGGCTTCCTTCTCTCAGGTTCCTTATCTCATTTTTATTGTTGTCACTAATAGTCAGTGATGAGTGTTCTAGCATAAGCCTTCTGACTCCAACTGCAGTAACTTTAATATCTGGTATTTTAAAAATGAAAGTTTTCTTTGTATGAAAGATTGTTAAGTGATTATTTGAGCAATTTAATCTTTGTGTCATCCAAGATACTTTACTGGGTTGATGGAGATCTTCTTCTTATTAGTATTATTAGGGAGTGAGAACAAAAGGGAAAGATATAGTCAATCCACAAAAGAGATTTCTGCTGGAGTATGTACGTGATACAAAATAAAGTCTTTTTAATGTTTATTTATTTTTGATAGAGAGAGTGTGAGCAGGGAGTGGGTGGAGAGTGGGAGAGAGAACCCCAAGCAGGCTTTGTGCTGTCAGTGCAGAGCCTGATGCGGGGCTGGGACCCACAAACTGCGAGATCATGACCTGAGCCTAAATCAAGAGTTGGACATTGAACTGACTGAGCCACACAGTTGCCCCCAATAATAAAGTCTTTTTAAAAATCATTTACCTTTGCTTAAAAATCTAGAGAGTTATTCTAAATTCAAGGTCTTTGACTTTAGTTTTTGAATGTGTTTTGGTCCTGACAAAAATGGTTGCAGACAAGTTAAAATTAAATATTTAATGATAAAAAATCCTTAAGCTAAGAGAAAACAGAATCTTAATCTAGAGGGAAAGTTATTTTTCAAGTGGAAAATTTTTGCTGAATCCAGGAAATTAATGGTGTTTACAGATTTTGCAAATGTAGGCCTACTGAAAATTGAATTCCATCAAGATATAATATTTTGCAATGATACTTTCATGATGAAAGATTTTAATTATTGGTAATGCTTACAAAGGGATTGGCATTTGCCATTTTTCTTCAGAGACTTATTATGCACCTAATCCTTGTTGACACTGTTTAATTTAGTGTGTCCTCAGAGTCTTTCAGCAGGAGATTAAACTGAGCTAAAGACATTTTGGATACAAAGCATTCTTTCACCATGCAAAGGTTGTTGAACTGTGCATTGGGGATTGGTGTAATCAATGTAACGATCTGATGGTGATTGATATCTAAGTAGTAGCTTTTGTTGTTTCACAAATAATTCCACTAGTGGGTTTTCCATTGGCTGACTTTACTGAGGTGGAACTTTTTTAGTATTGCTCAATTGATTTTTGAGTACCACTTGGGTAACTGAATGCCAATATATGTTAACTAAGAAAAAGAGGGGCACAATTTTTTCAATCAGAAGCTTAGAAGACTTGTTAACATTTATAGATGAAAACATTTTACTTGATTTACAGGTTAAATAGCTTTTAAAATATTGTTTACTAAATGTTTGGAATATCTTTGGAAGTGCATACGATGAGGTTAAGTGAAAAGGCAGGCTGTTCACCACTGGCCATGTAAAAATATGCATTAAAAAGATCTGGGAGACAACACACATAAGCACCAATAGTGGTTACAGTTGGGTAAGAGAATTATGAGATATTTCTATTTTTTCCTAATGAGGTGACATAAAATTTTAAGCCAAGATCTTTCTCTGCATAAAATAGCTTTTTATTCTTTCAAAAATATGTTCTCCACAATGCCAAAACCAAATAAACAACAACATTTTAGCAAACCGAAACATCGCCCAGCGTCCTCTACAATAAACAACCTCCAATCCAAAATGAGTTTCCAACTCAGTGTGAGCGAGACACAAGACAATTGTCTCAGTGATTATGTGCAACATAAGAAGAAAACACTCCTTGCACACACTGTTAGAAAGGTTGAGGCGCTGATCATTTAGTGCAATGTCTGAGTTAAGGGGAACCTAGCTAGGAAGTAGTAAACATTGCTGTTCAATTACAACATAAATTTCCCATTACCAACTGCTTCCTCTTTACTTCTTGCCCTGCTAGTGCTAATCTTAATGGGATCATGACATAAAGAATAAAAATGAAGTAATGATTTTTAATTTCAAAAGACATACTGTGGTAGGATGGCTTAAATATCACCTCCTTCTGAACTCCTTCCCATCCCACCCCAGGTACTTTTGTGCATATTCCTTCATGGCCATTATGATCCAGAATCCATATACTTTGCCTAGTTCTGTAGACTCAAGTTCCTTGATGATTAAGCCTCCACCTGATTCATTGATATTTGCTTGTTGCACGCAGTAGCACTCAGTAAATGTTCAGTGAATGACAAAGCCCTCCGATATTCTTTCTTGCTCCTTCTTCATTCCTGTGTTTTCCGCCTATTTATTCCCTTATGGCTGTATTGTGTCATCAAATCACTCGTTTTATCTTTCCCACAGAACACTTTTCATGCACTCTCTCTGGTATCATCCTTCGCCTTGGCTCTCACACTTTCTGCCAGTGCAGCACTAAATGACTCCCACCCTCTGGTTCATTGCCCATAAATGTTCACTAGTGGTAAGTGGTATATATATTTTCTCAAATATGCCAGCAGCGATCAGATCAAGAGCCTGAGACTTAGCCTGACAAAGGAATAGTGGCCAAAGGAGTAGAGCTGGGTAGGGCTTGAGAGGAGTGCTTCTGGGAAGAATCAAGAAAGCCCATGTTCGATGGATGAGAAATGCAGTTCTTTAGGTGCTTTGGTTGAGAATTCCTCCAATTAAGCAAAATGAAAATTACACATTAAAAAGAGCAATATTCAGTTTTGAGTAAGTAGAATTTATAATCTCTACTGTGAAATTGGGGAATACTTCTTGTTTTTACTGAACCAATGAACACTTACAACATATAATCAATAAATAATTAAATATCTCAATATAATTTCAAGGTACATATAAACCCCCAATATAGCTTACACATTTTATTACTGCGTGTTAAATTAAATGAATTGAGTGGTAGTTTGATATTCAATAACTAGTACCCAGTCTAGACTAGACCCAGTTTTGGAGTCTGAGGACCTGACAATTGTTTAATTTCTTTGTGCCTCATTTGAAAGTTGGGTGTGGTTGGGGTTGGTAACACTCTAACAAACAGGGTTTGGAGGCTTCTGGGAGATAAATTAAGTGAAATAATATCTGGTGCATACTATATGGCCCATATTCTCAATAAATAGGGGCGATTATTATGGCTCTTTCATTTGTTCAGAAGAGAGGCAACGTGGAGCAGTTAAGAGAGAATGGGCTTGTGAACCTACACTCTCACTAGCCCCTGCAAGTTTCATTGGCCTCAGCTGAAAACAACTTCACAGGTTTAATGGAAAGACGAAATGCTATATATTGTAGGACTTTCTAAAATATAAACATTAATAGTTGCAGTATTTACTTTAAATTTATTCCAGGTTTATAAATGCTAAGTAATTTTTAGTAACTGAAATGCCAGGAAAAAGGAAAAGCTAATGAGATGTTAAAATAAGTTAAGAGCCAGGGGCACCTGGGTGGCTCAGTTGGTTGGGCATCTGACTGAGTTTTGTCTCAGGTCATGATCTCCCGGTTCGTGAGACTGAGCCCTCAGTGCCGACAGCAAGGAGCCTGCTTGGGATCCTCTCTCTCCCTCTCTCTCTGCCCTCCCCCACTCTTGCTCTGTCTCTCTCTCAGAATAAACTTAAAATCACATTGAGGATGGAAAATTTTCCAGATTATCAAAATAATGAAAGCATCATTTTTAGCAGATGAAAATTATGCAATGATTAATCATTTTATATTTTGCTTAATATGTGGTATATGTCATATACATGTCTTCATAACATGAAACTCACACTCCAGTTTTCCTTTTATTTAAAAAATTTTTTTTTAATGTTTATTTGTTTTTGAGAGAGAGAGAGAGACACACACACACACACAGTGTGAGCGGGGGAGGGGCAGAGAGAGAGGGAGACACAGAATCTGAAGCAGGCTCCAGACTCTGAGCTGTCAGCACAGAGCCTGATGCGGGGCTCGAACTCACAAACCATGAGATCGTGACCTGAGCCAAAGCCAGACGCCTAACCGACTGAGCCACCCAGGTGCCCCCCAGTTTTGCTTTTCTGAGAGAATTTAAATACGTCACTCTTGACTTTCATCATTTTGGACTTTTTTTTTTTTTTTGATAAAGCATCTACAGCTAGGATAAAGATTATCTCTGAAAAAGGACCTTTAGACCAGAGAAGAGACAGATGGCCAGGGTGTATCCATGTCTTTGGCACTGGGAAGGGATGAGGAATCTGGGTCATCAGTTCTGGTCCCTAGCCAACAAGTTTCCAATCTGAGAGAAGACATCAGTCTATCAAACCTGAGTGGCCAGAGTCCATATTTGAGGCTCACCAAACAACTTCAAGTATGACTTTGTGCTTTCCTATGGGCTGAAGATGTGTGGTGTTTCTACTGCAAGCATTCTGTTTACACAGTGGTTGGTTTTGTCTTGAAATAAACCTTGGAACCTGTTTAGAAAAAAAAAGCAAGAAAAAGAAAAGAAAAAGGACCTTTTATCTATTAAGGAGGTTAAGTGAATTGCTAGTTTGAATAAGATATTTTGAGGATGTTTAAAGTTGCAAAATACAGATACTTTTGAGAACTTTAGAAGACACTATTTACACTTCCACTTATGCATCCATCCATTTATTCATTTATGTGGTCATTCATTTAGTTAGCAAATATTTATTTGGCAACGATTACATGCGAGGTTCTGGGGACATAATAGTGAGTAAATCAGACATAGTCACTACCTTTTGGGAGTTAGAATCTAGTGTGAAAGACAGCCATTGGGCAACAGCAATTGGGGAGATTATAAATTGGATTTCATTTAGTAATTAAAATATCTAATAAACACCAAGCCACACGTGGTAGTGTTTTTATTTTTTGAGCACACTTAAGACAAATTGAATAGTCTATATGTTTTCTTTCACTTTTTAAATTCAGTATTAGTGAGGTTTCTCTATGTGTAGAATGTGATGCTGAACACACATGGATGCTTTAACCATGTAAGTAAGGAATTCATGAAGAGCAAGGTAAATACTGATCTACGTTGGGAAAGTCCAGAAGTGTTGCATGTAGGGTTGGAGGTTTGGTGACCTAGCAACCCACTGAAACCCAATCAAAGGCCCTGGATTGTCCGATGAAATATCTACCAAGTACGGTATTTTTTGCTACAAAGCTTCAATGGCATTTTATCCTATGAGATGGTAACAATCCACTGCTTTCCATTACTCTAAATGTCTGGGAATAGTAGGATATAATTTTGACTGATATCTGCTATTTTCACAGATGATCAACCTTTCTTAATAACTGTGAGATACAGTATAATTTTTGGAATCTCCCTCAATCCTGAGGTGAAGAGCAATGATGCTATGGTTCCCATAGCAGGGATAATGAACGGTTATGATGTTGAATTTGATGACTCAGAGCAGTTCATCTATTGGGTTGAGAATCCAGTAAGTTTTGAATAACATTCAAAGTATATAACTTGTTTCAAAGAGCTTACCTACACTAATGCCTTCTTATAAGCCAACTTTTGCTGGGTGGATAAAAGGGAAATGGTCCAGAAATAAATTAATTTACCACTAAGTTTTTTTGAATCAGTGAAGGATGTAAATAGGAGGCTGACCTGGAGCAAAGAGCAGATAATAGGCACATTTAACCTATTGGATGTTATTTATTCATTCAGCAAGCAATTATTAAGTGTCTACTTTTGCTCTGCGCCAAACTAGCCACTCCCAACTGGAGAATACACACCAAGAATCAGTAACAAAGATTACTCCTAAGGAGCTTTAAGCTAATAGAAGATACTAGATGAATATAAAAATGATTATGAATCAAAACAAAAAGCAATAGTTCTCTGAAAGAATTCCAGGAGAGCATTTGATGTGGCTGCTGGAATCTTCTCAGCATCTTTGCCCCCAGGATAAAAAGAGCCCTCCTTCAGTTCCCTTTCTATTGGAGCTCACCCTTTAGAGGAGAAAGCTGTGAGGAGGGGGAAGGGGCAAAGAGATTACAAATAAAGAAGAGAGGAAGATCTTTCTGTTTGAGGCTTGTCACCTCTATGTAAAATATGCTTCTGGCCGCCTGATTTTCACCTTTGATGGGTTATTTTTATGACTATGGCCTGTGGTAGTTAGGAAATAAATCTCTGTAGCCAATATCAGAAGCAACCCGAATGATAAGCCTTGCAGAGTCCTCTGACACACTGAAAAAATCATTATTTTTGAAGTGTTGCTGGTGTTATAGTATTATACGCAGCGAGCCCACCCAATGGCGCTGGACCTTTGCCTTTCCTCCAAGTGTGAGGAGTGTTCAAGAAACATAGCAGCCAGCAGTGGCTGTGCTTCCATGTGGAAGCTGTGGCCTTTGAACCAGCTCACCTCTTCTTGTCCTTCTTTCCAGGGTGAAATTCACAGAGTGAAGACAGATGGCACCAACAGGACAGTATTAGTTTCTCTGTCTAGGTTGGGTTCTTCCATGAGCCTGGCCTTAGATTGGATATCAAGAAACTTATATTACACCAATCCTGGAACAATGTCAATTGAGGTAATGATTCCATAATACCAGTTACACAAACACTGGTTTTTGATGCATATAAAATCTATTCTCAGGAAATGCTTTCATTGATTTTGAAACTATTTTTAAGCAGAAGCAAAAGAGAGGAGCTATTGGTATTAACTATCAAAGTCTTAGAAGCGATGGAGTAAAACCACTTTAGAAATAAATTATTGGAACTTTCTACTGCCCTATTTTGTTTTCTTCCTAAGCATCAATACTAACTTGTTCATATAAAAGGATTTTAGATAATTTATAAAAATATATAAAAATAGTTTAAAAAAGGAATTCAGCATTAGGTATGGAAGGAATATAGTAGGCAGGAGATTTTCCTCCCTATCTTTCCTCATCAAGTCTGTAATGCTGTTTCAGTCCCAAACCAAATTTATAGGTTACTTCTGTTCTAAGATGGAAATCTTTCTATGGCTCCAATGCAGTTTTTCTAACAGTGCAACAGAAAGTAGAAACTTGATTCTAATTCCTTTGATACTTTTCCTCGGTGTGATAAGTGTTCTTTTTACTCTAATTCCCAGAAGAAATTCTAGATGGGGCACAGGTATGCAATTGCATGGAGTAAATCAGAGGTAATTCAACTAGTATTGGTTTGTTCCATTCTGGGACAAGGTTATTAATTCATAATAATTTTGAAAGTGAAAATTTCTAAAGCAAAGGGAGGGTTTTGTGAGAAGGGCAGTCTGCAGGACTGTGTAGAGTGATCCGTTCACTGTTCAGGGTGAGGCGCCAGCCAGTAAGTAAGTTGGTTCTCTATGGGGTATTCAGAAAGGGAAATGCTGAAGGTGAGAAAGGCACATAGCAGCCAAGTGGTGAAATTAGAGCAGATTGGTCAGAACAGTGGTTACAGTCTACAAAGTCTTCTACAAACAGGATCTCTTTTAGTCCTCTCAACGTTCCCAAAGGCAAGCAACACAATTAGAGGGGAGTTTGCAATTTGCACAAATGCTAACCTCTGAGTTATCTCAAGCCAGGTAGAATCATCAGCTCTTAACAGGGGAACCTTGGAGGCTCATCTGGTTCAAACCCTTTGTTATTTAGATAAGCTCCTGAATTTTACATAATTTAAGAAACTGGCTTAAGCAGTCAGCTTCACCGCCCTGCTTCCCAGGCAGTGTTCTGTTCTGACTTTGCCTTGTTATAATGATAACTCCAGCAATCCAGTCTGCTTTAACCCCCTTTGACCGTGACAAAAGGTAGTTTTTCATGATCTCAACTAAAAATATCACTCTCCCATCAAAACATTGGCACAATTGACTGCCTAAAACCCTTAATTCCAAACACATCTCTAGTGTCTGCTTAACAAAAAGCTGTCTTCATTCTGAATGGCAATGAATATGTTCAGACTCTGTCTTTTGGTCTCTTGTTTTGTAAACAGGGGTCTTCCCTTTTAAACTGATAGTTTTCCAAAAGCAGGGGACATGTTTCCTCCATCAGTATTAGGTACAATGACAAGGCACCTGCTGATGGATAACTGTGTGAGTGTGTGTGTGCAAATGTGTATCTTGGTAAGTTCACCCTAATCATATAAACCTATAAACATATAAAGTTAGTAATTGTGCCCCAATGCAGTGAGGCACAGAGGAAAGATAATTTGCTTTGGAGTCAAAAGACCTGCTTTGAGTCTGACTTACTCATTGAACAAATACTAGTAAATGAATCCGTCCCATTGTTAGTCCTGGATATTCAAAGATGAATAACATATTTTTTCCTGCTTTTAAGTAGTTCGTGCTCTGAGAGCTAGACATATAAACAAATAGCTTTGTTCCATTGTGCTAAGTGTGATATGAGCAGTGACTACGAACTGTTCTGTGGCTAGGGGCAGAAGTAAAAGTGTGGAGAGGGAGAATGGCAGGAGAATCAGTGACTTGTGAGCTGTGTCTTTCTTGAAAGAGGGCCAATATTTATTGCTGCCAAATGAAGAAGTAGGGAAAAAGCACCCCAGGCAGAGAAAAGCACTTGATAAAGACTGAGACTTGAAAACTCACTGTATTTTCTCTGCTCAAAGGGTATTTGATATTGCACAAATTGCTTAACTTCTCTGAGTCTCTGCTTCCATATCTGCAAAATGGGGTTATATCTCAGTAACTAAAAGTATGTCTTGAAACTAAGATATCCTGTGAATACAGAGTCCTTTTTCCCTCAAATCATCAATATATTTGAATATCCACAGAGGGCCCATGAGAATAATGATCTAAAGGTAAATTGTCCTTTTAGCATTGTTTTTTTTAATTGTTTTTCTCCTTTCGTGATATCAGTGGTGACTCAGGTGAATGTTAGATTGCTTAAGGGCACAGAAATACTGTTCACTTACCGTTTACTCGAATAATATCCTTCCAGGGTAAGAGTTACTCCTATTTGATTCAAATTTGAAAATAAGAGAAGTACTGAATAAATGCTTTCCACTAGGGGTAGCTGTGTGCCCGTTCACTAAATGTAATTTTGTAGCTGAAAAGAAGTCTACAGAATGGTTGTGTGAGAGAGAACTTGATGTATCCCCCAAAAAGGAAAAGAACTTTCCTTTGAAGCAAAGAGATCCTTAGCCTTAAGAAAAGGAGTGAAATTTTGGCAGAAAGGGGCAAGTTTAAAAAAGACACCAGAGAGGAAAGAGAAAAATTTAGAGAGGAGAGTGAGGGATTAAAGAGAGGGGTGTGTGTGTGTGTGTGTGTGTGTGTGTGTGTGAGGTAGGAAGAGAGGGAGGGAGGAAAAAAATATAGAGAGACAGAGAGAGGGCAAAGATAAAAACATAAAAACTGTGGGGTCCGTGGGTGGCTCAGTCAGTTAAGTGACTCTTGATTTCAGCTCAGATCATGATACTGAGCCTGGGTGTGGAGCCTGCTTAAGATTCTCTTTCTCCCCGTGACCCTCCCCTGCTCATGTGCTCTCTCTCTCTCTCAAAAACAAAAACAACATAAACACTGATACACAATCTATTTGCATTAAAAAGCAACTTTATAGAAAAACCTTTGTGCAAAAAATCAATATACATTTTCTAATTTCTTACTAGCTGTTTCTCTTCTCAGACTGTCTTAAGTACATATTAGAATAGCCTTGTTCCTATAAGAAACTGCTTCTAGTCTGGTAATCCATATTTTTCTGTGATGTTTCAGAGTTCTGTTAACATTAGCAATTAGAGCAATAATAATTAAAAATGGGTAACTTTGAGAAAGCCACTAAATGTCCATAGGCCTCTTTCATCATCTGTAATATGGGTATCTATCTCACAGAACAGTCGTGAGGATTCAGGGCAATACTGTTTAGTATAATGCCTGCTACATAATAAGTGTTCAATAAATGGATGAATAAACAAAATAGGAGACACACTTGTACTGAGCACTGTGCTAAATGCTATACATGTATTATCTCACAGCTCTTTGTGCAATGTGCCATTATCATCTGCACCTTATTCATAAAGAAACTAAGTTCAAACAGGTGAATTTACTTGTCCCAGTCAGATCTAGATGGGCAGGGATTTGAACTCTTCTGTTTTAACTCAGGCTGTTAACGTGGCACAGAATTCACTTTAACTCTGAGTAAATTTGGACTGTCTGGTCAGCTGTGTTTTCAGTGAAGGACCACCAGGTGCCTTGGCCACATCACTGGGATGCAGGAGAGCTGTGGGGTTTTCATTTGTCTTCCAGAGTTTTCCTGTATCTTTTTCTGAAGACGTTTTTGTAGCTTCTCTTAGGCAGTGATTTTGTATGTTCACCCATTTGAATCCTTCTTTGATCCATATAAATGTCCTCTCCTGAAACATTAGGTGAATTGAAATAGGAATTTGAGAGGTGATTTTGCTTTTCTTACTCATTTTCTATTGAGGGGATTTCCTCATAGCCCTGAAATGCAATTAGGGATTATTGGAATCTCATACAAACCCTCCCATTCATCTCAATTTGTTGTGTATGTAAGTTCTCCTTCACCTCAGCCTTCTTTGTTTCCCGTTTTGATACTCAGTTCTAATAAGTGACTTTATGCTATAGGTTTTGAAACTCCGGGGAGATGTCAGATACAGAAAAACACTGATTACCAATGATGGGACAGTTCTTGGAGTTGGTATTCCAGTTGGCATAACTGTTGATCCTGCTAATGGGTGAGCGTTCATAAATGACACAATCTGCTCTATGCAGCACGATTCTTGTTAATGTTGTGACCTGATGAAATGGAAGATTTCAGACTTAGGACCTTTTCTGATTTCATATGCCAACATTTTGAAAAATACAGATCTCAGTGAGAAAGAGGAATACCTCTGAGTTACATCTAACATGAAAGATGTAAATATGTGTTTTGTTCTATGTTCTTTAAATTAGCAACACTGGACTTAAAATTAATTCCAGGAAAGAATTTTAGACATTTAAAAATGGAATTATAGCAATTAACAATGCATTCTGACTTTGAGTGAATGTGGAAAGCTTTAAGGAGCTAGATAACATTTGAAATAGAACTTGGAGGAGAAGGCTTCCCATGGGTGGAGAATGGGTTGGGAACTGGGGGGTGCTACTTGAGGCCAGACAAGGAAGGCGCAGAAGCATCACAGTATTTAGCATGATTGTGTAAAGGGCTGAAGCCAGAGTCTTAGAGGTTAGTGACAGTTGACAAGATGGAAGCCAAAGGAAGGACTTTAATGTCCTCTTGCTAAGGAATCGCACTTCTTTCTTTTGAGAAATAAAGAGTCGGGAATTTGGAGGAAGGAAATGATAAAATCAAATTTGTATTTCTGAAGGATGGGTCAGGATCAGAGTGGAAGAGGCCAGGAGCAGGGAGACCAATTAGGAGAAAGTGTTCAGCTAGGGAGGAGAGTTCTCAGATAAGATAAGGTAGCTTCAGTTTTTAAGGAACTCAGAATTCACAAGAGTTTGTGACTTTGTCCAGCAAATTTTTGATAGCCTGGAATTTAAGAAAAGAAAGAAAATTATGACACAAACTCAGGGCTAGTTGTTAGTGAGGTAGGCACAATGGGACATGATGAGAATAAATAAGGATGTTGCTAAAATGGCTATGCGTGAGGTCCAGGCAGAGAGCGACAGAAGGCTTGGAAGCTCAGGCAAGTTTTAAGGTTGAAGAACAGGCTCAGTAGAAGAAATAAAATGGGGGAAGGGAAGAGATTGGAGTTTGGTTGAGGCAGAGAATGTCAGAGTTTGAGAACTTACAAGTAGGAAGTTTAGACTTGAAGATGAGGGGCATGGGACGGGCATGCAAGAAGTATGCAAATAAAGATCAGAATCAAGGGGTTTGAAGACTTGTGTGGAGTGTAAGAGGATTGTCTCATGAGGCTATGGCAGCAGCTGAGATAGAAAGGAGTGGAAACTGAGATTCAAATCTAGACAGTGTGTCCTCAGTGGAAATAGAAAGCAATCCTATATATTTTAATGAAGTTTTATATATCATGGATTTGGCAATTCTGTGTGGTAATTAGGGTTTGTGTGTAATGTTACATTTTCCATCACAGAAATCAGAACAGAAAGTAGCTGGTCTTGTGCTAGATGATGATTTAGAGAAGAATTAAATAACAGGCCTGAGAGTCGAGCAGGGAGGTACTTGCCAACTTTTACATCAGCTTTGTCCTTCCCAGGGCACTGCACAGTGCGTGATTCTTTGAAAGGGATTGACCATTGATGTAGGCAATTTCTTAGTCAGTCATAAGCTTCCAAATTGTCTGACCATGGTAAAATATTCCCAATGCAGGGTGCTAGCATCCTACCCCAATAATAACTAGGAAAAATACAGACATTGATAGAACACTGGTTATGTACTCTTCCACATTGTATGTCACAAGATATTAATGATTTAGACTTCTTCCATTGACTTGAGCACATCTCGAGGGCAATTCTCTTAAATATTCAATGAAATTGTTTTATTAAATGCTGGTGTTCTTTCATCGTTGTAGGAAACTGTACTGGTCGGACCAAGGAACGGACAGTGGTGTTCCTGCCAAGATTGCAAGTGCTAACATGGATGGCACATTTCCAAAAGTTCTCTTCACTGGGAACCTTGAACACCTGGAGTTTATCACCCTTGATATTGAGGAGCAGAAACTCTACTGGGCTGTCACCAGCACGGGAGTGGTATGCACACCCTACTGGTCTTTATTGCTGAGCGTGTATAGCTGATAATGATTGTTCCTTGTGTGGCTGTGTTTCCTAAACAATCTCACTTGGCCACGTGGACCAGTGTTGTATTATCCTTTCTCCCAATAACTTTTTTCCCTAGAGCAGATACTGCTGTAGTTGAATATTTTCTAGTCCAATATTTTCTAGTATGTGCACAGTTCTTTATAGAATAATGTTCCTTGCCATTTTCATCATCCTTTGTTTTTTTTCAAGATCAAACATTTCCATTTCACATTTCTTACTTGACTTGTAAGAGCCATTTCTTTCATGTTTTAGTGATTTCAGTGCTTTTCTTTGAAAGTTCTCTAGGCTCTCCAATTGTAGAGACTGAAGGGGAAAAAAAATGTACATACCAAGTTCCTGTGCACAGCATCCCCTCTTAGCTACATGTTATTTTCTAGTGTTTTGATATGGTTGGCACATATATGAAAACTCCCCTATAGAGGTAATTTTATATTCTGCAATAAGAAGCAGAAACTATATAATTTCATTCATTCACAGACATAGTATTTGATCATCACTGTTGTGCTTATGCAATTGAGCTGGGACAAGGCACATAGAAGGTGCTCAATAATAACTTGTTCAGTTAAAATATTGCTATGGATATGGAATCGAATGTGCGTTAAGTCTCTTCCTTGCCTTCTAAATAGTAGTGACTTCAGATCTGGTTTTGATGTTGGTGTTCACCATAATATTGTGCAGTAGGTTTGGTTTTCAGTTCATTATCAGTTCAACAAGTGCTAATTTCATTCCTAGTATGTATTTATCATGGTGATAAACTTTGAGGATTAAAAAGGAGCAGTGATGCTTTAAAAGCACTTAACAGACTTTGATGCCCATGTGAAATGATGAGGGAGCTCTTGTCCCATCTCATGATTTCTGGAACAACTTAGCCTGTTCCAGACAGTGCCCACCACCTTTCTCCCTTTTTCATCTGCTCTGCACTCCTGACTGTGTGAGCTTGTTATTTGTGTGACTCTCCATCTTTTCTCCCAGGTCAGAACCCTCATGTTTCCCCTCACTCGAATAATTGTGTCCTTATTTAGCCATTACAAAATCCTGACAAATTGTCCTCTGCCTCTTTTCTCATGTTCTGCCCTTTTCTGCCACTTCTACCATACTGAGCCTCTTCTCTCTAGCCTTGAGTGGATGACGGCTGTCATTAATAAACCTTGCTTTCATGATGGAGGCCTGTTACCTTCATAAAACCACAAAATAGGTTTGATCACTGCTCAGTCTATAGGAGTAGCTCCAAACACTTCAGCTGAGCATGGTCAGCTAATCTGGTCCTGGTCACCCCTTCAAAGCTCCCCTCTAAGCGTATCTTCCCTGTGCTCTAGCTTTCTGAAACTTCTGTCAGTTTCTAGGGCATAACCTGCTCTTGTAACTGCTGGGTTCCCTGTCAAGCAAGGCAGTGAGCCAAACCTCATTTGTCTCTCTTGCCAGAACTCAGCTCATATCCTGGCACAGAAGAGGCACTTGAGACAAGTTTCTGGAATGAAATCAAACCAGTTATGTCCACATTTTATTTTTCTTCCAAAAGCAGACAACTTGTCATTTCTCATTAGGAACTTCATTTTTGTGAGCTCTTTTCCAGTTTTCCAGAGTCATTTTCACTAAGACTTGTTAGCTCTTCTAATATAACAGCATTACCCTTTGCCCCATTCAAGTCTCGTTATCTTGTCATTGAGTGGAGCATATTTTCTGTTCCCATTGCAGAAATTGTTGGTGAAAATGTTAAATGCAGGGTCAGTCAACTCCTGGGTAATGGTCTACGGTTAGATATTGAATGTGTATCCTTATCCGGAATATCACATGCAGGGCCTAAAGAGGTTTATTTCCCTTTCCTTCACCGTGCCATTTGACAAAGTTGTTGGACTTACTTGAGCTCCAACTTCATCATCAGTGAAATAGGCATAATGACATTTGCTTGATCTATTGCTCCTTGTAATTGTGAATACCACATGAGAAAACAAATAGGAAAAATCTCTGTAAAGGATAGAGTGCTATATTGATGTGAGGTATTATTATTACGAGAATGTTAGTTTTTTCTCTCATTTCACCATGAATCAGTCAATGACAACAATTCTGATCTTTTTAGATTGAAAGAGGAAACGTGGATGGTACAAATCGAATGATCCTGGTAAACCATCTTTCCCACCCCTGGGGAATTGCTGTCTATGATTCTTACCTTTATTACACTGATGAACACTATGAGGTCATTGAAAGAGTTGACAAGGCCACTGGGGACAACAAAGTAGTCTTGAGAGAGAATATTCCAAATTTGAGGGGTCTCCGAGTTTATCACAGACATGGTAAGTATTTGTCACTGAAACCTACATATTCACAAATGTATAATGCATATTCCACACATCTACACACTTACATATAAAAATACGTGCCCACACACAGACCTGTATATGTACACATGCATGTAGGTTGAAATTACCTCAAATATTTAAAAAATGATAACCCTCTCATAAACTTGGCTAAATGTCGAAGACTAATCTGTCATTTGGAAAGCCAGGTTGATTTCAGAATAAGCTTATTCCCATTCCTTCTTCATCACTCCTTACTTTGTTTTTGCTTCATAGCAGTCCCTGACATATTATCTATGTTTGTTGTCTCTGTTTCTCATTAGAATATAACCTCCCGGGGCTTCTGGGTGGCTCAGTCGGTGGGCATTGACTTGGGCTGAGGTGGTGATCATGAGTTTGAGCCCTGCATCCGGCTGTGTGCTGACAGCTCAGAGCCTGGAGCCTGCTTCCGATTCTGTGTCTCCTTCTCTCTCTGCCCCTCGCCCCCTCACACTCTGTCTCCCTCTCGCAAAAATAAATACACATTAAAAAAAAAAATGTAAAAGAATGTAACCTCCCTAAGGACAGGCGTTTTGTCTATCCTGTTTCTTGCTCTATATACAGTAACTAGACAAGTTGCTGGCACATTGAAGGTGGTCAGTAAATATTTGTTGGATACCTGCTAGGAAAATGTTAACAGGATAGAATTTTTAATCTTAAAAGGAATACTTTCTGATTTCAACATTTTTTCATAGATAATGTACTTTTCGATTTTCCCCTTAGAATAGCAGTATGATCTAGAGGTGATTTTTTAACATTTTGACATATTTTACAGCTTTTAGTCTGTAACTGAAGTTTATTAAATGGTTTGTTTGCTGTCTATAACCTAGGTTTGCTACTTGGCATTTGTTTTTATTGCATGGGAAAAAACCTTTAAATGTTATTATTTAATATATTCTAAATCAAATGCCGATCACATTGTTGATCATATAATTAAACGGATGTAATTTTAAATGCCAGTACATAGGTCGAAAGGGTGAAGAAAATTAGAATTTGCATACTGACCTCTCTAATTCTTCTAATTCCTATATGATTTGTGGAAGAAAAACCATTGATCCTCTAATCTCTATTAAATAATGGTTGTGGTACCTTTATGTGTTAGTTGTATAAGCTGCAGTTGATTCAATGCTGTTTTTATGTTGTTAACCCAGGTATTGTGTTATTGATTAATTATTATTTATTATTAATTATTTGATGACCCAGTATAAAGTATTTGAGATGGAGTGGCAAATATGTGAGGTCAAAAGTTACAAACTAATTTTGATTTCATTTAGGCACATCCTTCAATGGCTGTAGCAACAATGTGAATGCCTGTCAGCAGATTTGCCTGCCTATACCGGGAGGATTGTTCTCATGTGCCTGTGCCAGTGGAATGAAACTCAATCCTGATAATCGGACCTGCTCTCCATATAGTTCTTTCCTTGTTGTTTCAATGCTGTCGACAATCAGAGGCTTTAGCTTGCAATTTTCGGATCATTCAGAAGCCATGGTGCCAGTGGCAGGCCAAGGTATGCCAACTCCAATATAAGTAAGATTTCACTCTGTCTTGTGCCATGTTGAATTCTTGGTGCCATAAAGCATTTCTTCACGTTTGGATCCAGCATGTAATGAGGTTGTCTCCTGAAATAAACTGGCTCTGCCTTGAATAGTTCTCAGACATTAGTGTGCATCAGAATTGGAGAGCTTGTTAAAACCAGGTCTGGACCCCATCTCCAGACTATCGCATTTAGTAAGTTGGGGTAGGGCCAGAGAATCTACATTCCTAACAAGTTCCCAGGTCATCTGATGTCACTGGTCCATGGACCACACTGAGAATGACAGGACTAGAGAAAGATAGAATGTAGCATGAGATTGCAAGAAGTAATCAGAGTTGGTGTTGAGAAGAACAGTTAATGGAGATTTAGGGTCAAGATTATGCTACTTAGAATAGTAATGAAGTAGTCCATAATCTGATTTGTTAATATCTGTTTGAGGAGTTGAAATAAGTTGACAGCATTAGTATCTCCTTAGTAACTGTATTTTTGCTTTATGCTTATATACAGTGAACATAGAAAATAATCACTTGCTTTCTAGATGAATCAAGAGATTTCTAGGTGTGTGTTACCACAGGGGGAACTAAATGTCTACTTGCATCATAAGGAGTGTGCCACAGGATAATGATAGAAATAAAAGATAGAAAGGGAAGAAAAAGAGTGAAGGGAATGGAGGGGTGGATGGTCAGAAGAGGTGGCAGAGTATATAGTGTAAGAAGTCAGGGAGTATATGTGCTGCTGAAGCGAGCACTGTTTACTCATATCTAAAAAGTTATGGATCTAAGTTACCATCTTCTAAAGATAATATAAAATCAATTAATTTTTCTCATAACTTTTATTTTGAAAATTTTCAAACACAGGAAAGTTGAAAAAAAGGTACAGTGAACATCCTTATACCCTTCACCTGGATACAAAAATTGTCAATATTTCAGCACATTTGAACTCTCAGTCTGTGTGTGTATGTACACCTGCACATACATTTAGTGTTACTAGTTTCAGGTGTAGAATGTAATCATGGACTCAAGTTTTTACTTTATTTTTTTTTCAATTCAATATATTATAAATGTTTACCACAATTACTCTTGATGCTCTGTTGAATTCATTGTGGCCAGGTAAAACCTCTTAAAATGGCTACCTGTATGATGTCATGATCTCATTAGTGTTTGAGTGCTTCCTTGCTTCTGTGTATAAGAAGGTGTTCTAGGCTTATCTTATAACCTTCCATTCCCAAACTTATAATCAGCTGTTTCTCCCGGAAGCCAGTGTTTCTTATCGTGGGAGATGGTTTTTAGAAACCACGATCTGGGTGGTAGGTGTGCTCATTGCAACTGGGAAACAGTTTTATTTTGCAGTGGGGGGCACAGTCAGAGAAGGGGGTTGGAAATGATGGTGTGAGAAGGAGGGCAAGCATTTTAAAGTTCTAGTTCGATCCAGAGTACTGTTTAATGATCTTTTCTTAAATGTTTCAGGACGAAATGCACTGCATGTGGATGTTGATGTATTCTCTGGCTTTATTTATTGGTGTGATTTTAGCAGTTCTGTGACATCTTATAATGCAATCCGTAGAATCAGACCTGATGGGTCTTCTTTTACAAACATTGTTACACAAGGAATAGGAGAAAATGGAGTTCGGGGTATTGCAGTGGATTGGGTAGCAGGTAGGTAAGCCATATAGTGATTTTATTGAGAAGTCTCTTTTTGTGTTTGCATCTCTATCGTCTTGTTTTATGCCAGAAAGTTTAATCTGACACCATATGCACTACAAAAATATTTTTCTAGAGAATTATTAGTATTATTTAAGATAAATTGAATTATGCTTTTAGACTAAGCTATACTTTTATTAAGTTAATTATAAGGTACTTCCGTGGACAAATTCATAACAGCTAATGCATTTTCTTCTATTATCAACATCATCAGAACTGTAGGCAAAATGATTGGAAAAATTATGTTGATTTTTTTTCACACTTAGATTAGCACCTAATTTCTAAATTAGAAATATATAAATTAAAATTTAGGGTATTAAATAAGGATATTAAACTATGTGAACCATAAAATGACAATAATTTATTTCAAAGCTGAACAATTTTATTAAAGAAATTTTTTTTAATGTTTATTTATTTTTGAGAGAGAGAGAGAGAGAGAGAGGGAGCACGAGTGGGAGAGGGGCAGAGAGAGAGGGAGACACAGAATCCAAAGCAGGCTCCAGGCTCTGAGCTCGAACCCACAAACCTCGAGATCATGACCTGAGCTGAAGTCGGATGCTTAACTGACTTAGCCACCCATGCGCCCCAAAGCTGAGCAATTTTAGCTGACAAATTCTTAATTGCTTCCTCTTATTAATGTGTTAAAACCCTTTGATTATTAGGCACTTTCTCTGTTTTAATTTTATTGAAATTTATTTTATTTTTTATAATGAAATACATAACATACATTTATTAATATTCTAAACAACTCTAAGAATGTAAATAGGATCTCCAGGTGGTAACAGGACTCCTCATCACTGACTTATTCCCTCGTTAGCCATTGTTGAAGCTCTCTTCAACCCCTGCCTGATCATAACCCTTGTCTCTCCTTTGATATGCTGACATTGAATTGGTTGGTAACTATCCTCACATGTGACTTGACATTTTCCCACTCTTGCATATAGCAAAATCACCTGCTGTTTTTTATTTTATTATTTTTTAAAGTTTTTATTTAAATTCCAGTTAGTTAACACACAGTGTAATATTAGTTTCAGGCATCATGTACTTACTTTTAAATTAAATTTTAAATTAATTTTTGTTTAATGATATGCTGAGAAACAAGTGTATTAAATGTATTATAATTTTTAGAATATGATCCTATTCTATAAAAAATTGGTATCATTGTGTGTTAATCAAGTTGGGTAAGTAGACAGCACTTAAAAATATTAAAATATATTATGAAAATCTAAGTACTCTAATAAGAGTTTATTGTAAATAGTAAATATCATAGTATGGTTAGATAAGGGTTTAATTGGGTTCCTAAATCCCATTTCTGATTACAAATTCCTATATTACTTTTGAGAGTATAGCGTCAACAGTCTATGGCCGATGGGCCAAATGCAGCCCACTGGCTGTTTTTAGTTCCACAGTTTTATTCAGAAATAATTGATATACATCACTGTATAAGGTTAAGGCATAAAGCATGATAGTTTGATTTTCACATATTGTGCACAATAATTTACAATAGGTGCAGCTAACATCCATCATCTCATATAGATACAGTAAAAAGGAAAGAAGAAGAAAAAAATATTTCTTCTTGTAATGAGAACTCTTAGGATTTACTCTCTTAAATACTTTAATATATACCATACAGCAGTGTTGACTATAGTTATTATGTTGTACATCCTTAGTACTTATTTTTTTATAACTGGAAATTTGTACCTTTTGATTATGCCTGTTTTGTAAGTAAAGTTTTACTGAGACACAACTGTGCCTATTTGCTAATGTATTATCTATGGCTGCTTTTTGTGTTTACAGTGGCAGACCTGAGTACTTGTGAAAGAAACCATGTGCTCTATAATGCCTGAAATATTTACTATCTGGCACTTTTTGGAAAAAATTTGCCAAGCCTGGATTGAAGGATTTAAACATACACAGAGTAGATCAGTAACATATTGCATATTGGCCTGATTTCTCCCGAGCAATTTTGATTCAGACCTAGGAACAAAATAGATGTTCCTTGGTAGCAGATTTGACAGTTCAACAATAGGCTTTTGACTACATGGAATCAATATGGGATCAGTATCTACTCATACTGCCTTCACACCATTGTGGGGTTTTTTTTCTTTAATTTATTTTTCAATTTTTATTTTTGAGAGAGAGAAACAGAGACAGAGAGACAGAGCATGAGCAGGGGAGGGGCAGAGAGAGAGGGAGACACAGAGTCTGAAGCAAGCTCCAGGCTCTGAGCTGTCAGCAGAGAGCCCGACGTGGGGTTTGAACCATGAACCGTGAGATCATGACCTGAGCTGAAGTCAGATCCCCCAACTGATTGAGCCACCCAGGCGCCCCCCCCACAGCATTGTTTCTTTCTAGCATTTACATTGTTTTGTAATGTCAAAAGACAAATGGGTTTTTGTTTTGATGGCTGTAGAAGGTCCATGTGATGAAAACTGCTACACTGGTTAGAGTATACTATTAACTCATGTTAATTCTAAGCACAAAGAGCACTTGATGACATTGATAATGTCAGAAACTGCTGGCTTTCCCTCTTTACTCCTTTCCTCATGTTGGGAGTAGAAGATATGTCATGATAATATGTATTAGAGTCTTTGGAGATTTAGGTGTTAAACATTCAGTTACACGTTCTGAAAAATACATTTTTCAGTAGAAAGTGGGTTATCACATTTGCTATAAATTCCAATCTGCTTTAGAAGCTGAAGGTAGGCACTGTCTCTTTAAATTTGAAGAAACAATTTCTTTAATAAATAGTTATTATCTTGGAAAAGATAACATTTACTGATCCAAACCTCAACCGTATATATTTTGTTCTGAATTTGAAAGGTACCCTCTTTTTCCTTCTTGGTTTTGCACTTACCAGCATGCTCTTTCATTTTCCTGCAGGAAACCTTTATTTCACCAATGCTTTCGTGTCTGAAACACTGATAGAAGTTCTGCGGATCAACACCACCTACCGCCGTATTCTCCTTAAAGCCACAGTGGATAGACCCAGAGATATTGTTGTAGACCCCAAGAACAGATATCTCTTCTGGGCTGACTATGGGCAAAGCCCAAAGATTGAACGTTCTTTTCTTGATTGCACTAATCGAACTGTGCTTGTATCAGAAGGCATTGTCACACCACGGGGGTTGGCAGTAGACCATAGCAATCGCTATGTTTATTGGGTTGATGATTCTTTAGATATAATTGCAAGGATTGGTATTGAGGCAGGGGTGTCTGAAGTGATTCGTTATGGCAGTCGTTATCCAACTCCTTATGCCATCACTGTTTTTGGAAATTCTATCATATGGGTAGACAGAAATTTAAAAAAAATCTTCCAAGCTAGCAAGGAACCAAACAGCAATGAATCACCAACAGTGATAAGGGACAATATCAATTGGCTAAGAGATGTAACCATTTTTGACCAGAGTGTTCAGCCCCGGTCACCAGCTGAGGTCAACCACAACCCTTGCTTGGAAAATAATGGTGGATGCACCCATTTCTGCTTTGCTCTCCCTGGATTGGACACCCCTAAATGTGGCTGTGCGTTTGGAACCCTAGAAGGTGATGGCAAGAGCTGTGCCATTCCAACAGAAAATTTCCTCATCTTTGCCTTGGAAAATACCTTGAGAAGCTTACACTTGGACCCTGAGGATCATAGCCCACCTTTCCAACCAATAAGTGTGGAAAGAGTTGCTGTAGACCTGGCCTATGATGACATAAGTAACAGAATCTACTTCACACAATCTTTAGGATCTGGAAACGGTCAGATTTCGTATGTCAATCTAAATTCAGGGACCAGGTCTTCTACTGCCATTATTTCAGGTAAGAGCACTTCAGGAGCAGCTTATATTGGAAATTGACACAGTGTAATCAACACATGTGGATGACCTAGAGGTTCTAAAATGCTTTTTGAGATTCTAATACCTTTGTGTGTGTTTATTGGTATATGTCCAGGTAGAGGGAATCCTGATGGCATTGCCTTTGACTGGATCAATAGAAGAATATATTACAGTGACTACACCAATGAGACAATTAACTCAATGGCCGAGGATGGGTCTAAGCGCACTGTGATAGCCCACGTTTCAAAGCCAAGAGCAATTGTTTTAGATCCTTGTCGAGGGTATGCTATGGTCTCGTTTATCATATTTCTGTATGTTTATTTCTGGAGGGAGTGGGGCCTGAAATTATATTATGTTCCTAGACAGCCAACATTTTATTGGCTTGAAACTCTATAGCTGTATATTCAAGTGTGAAAAAGCATGAATGATTTTGACTAGGAAGTAACTCCTATTGATGCTGGAAAGGCTGGCCGCTCATCAGGAATCAATGTTCTGACTCAGTAAATCCCTTTTAGGCAAATTGTGTGGGTGAGAATGGAGTGGGTTTCATTTGCCATATTAATGTCAAATTTGCAGGTAAAGAAGACCGCCATTCTTTTAACCTTTTTAATTATTGTGAGCTTCCTTGTGGTGAATTAATTATGACTCCTTTTGGATGACTAGGTACATGTACTGGACTGACTGGGGTACCAATGCCAAAATTGAGAGAGCCACACTGGGAGGAAATTTCCGGGTACCTATTGTGAACAGCAGCCTGGTCTGGCCCAATGGGCTCACTCTGGACTACGAGAATGACCTTCTCTACTGGGCAGATGCCAGTCTGTATGTGTCTTTCATTATTCTTGTGCGTGTTGATAAGACTTCTTGTTTCTACTTCTAAAGGAGGGATTTGCATAATATGATGAAAATATAATATGCCAAATAGACATGGCCAAAATGTAGAGTCACAGTTTTATGAACTATGTCTCAGCTTGATGAATGTACCTGTGAAAATTGGTCTATCATGAGATTGAATAATTATGAACTAGAAAGCATCTAAAGACACATTACAAGATGGGTTAATTTCAATTATAATTACAAATATAATCACTCAATTTATAATCTCCAGGCCCCATGTAACTATTATAAAATATGAATGACTTTTAAATGCACGTTGATATTAAGTTTCCTCTAGGCTTTAGTCTTCCATATCTTGTTAAAAACATTTTCCTTTAGTCTTTGACTATTGGTCATCTTCTCAGATAGGTTTTTCTCAGCCAATTTTGCAATGTTTTCTTATAAACCTTGGTCAATTCTAATTTTATATGTAACTTATTTAAGTAGCCCTGAAATTACATTCCAGTCATCTTAATGGTACAGCTGAAAAAAAATGAGATGATTTCATTTATTATTGCTGGTGTTTCCGTGTCAGAAATCTTAACTTATTTTGCTTATTTTCTTAAGATTTTGGTCTTGTGACACTAGCACCTAACAATCTCATCTTTTCTTTATCTTCTCATTTGAAGCAAGCAGTGATGTTTAAGTGTCTAAGTTTGGATCATTTTAGGTAAATACCTCAAAGGACTAGGTACATGTCAAATTGAAACCTGTCATTAAGGGAGTAGGAACGAATAAGTAATTCACATTTCATTGAGTGACTAATATGTCTAAACATATGTACTAAATATATACTAAACATTGAATTCCGTGCTTTGCATGTATTATTTCATAATATTCTCCTGTTCCTAATTTCAGCCTGGTTCCCTGTGTAGGCTTACTTATAGGCTATATTAATGTTTGGAGATCAGGCCCTTGTTTCATAAGCAAACCAAGACCTTCCATCATTGGATGAAACTTTTTTTCCTGCCTTATACTACCCTTGAAAAGAAAGTTGGGGGCTTGTGTAAAGGAATGGTTGGAATGGTTAGCATTGGGTTGCCATTGGATTGCAACATGTTTCTTGCTTTATTTTAGGCAGAAGATTGAGCGCAGTACTCTGACGGGCACACAGCGTGAGGTCATTGTCAACAGAGCCTTTCATCCTTTTAGCTTGACTCTCTATGGCCAGTACATTTATTGGACTGACTGGAACACAAAAAAAATTTACCGAGCTAACAAATATGATGGGTCAGGTCAGATGGCAATGACCATGAGTTTTCCCTTCCGGCCTAATGGTATTCGCGTTATTGTGAAGAACCAACAGCAGTGTAGCAATCCTTGCAGTGAGTTTAATGGAGGCTGCAGCCATATTTGTGCACCAGGTAAGGCATTGCCCATGAAGATCGAATCATGTAGTATAATAGTGCTGATGACTGGTAGGGAAGGCTGAGTGATACTCAACTCTAAGAGGTGAAAATCAAAATTCTCCTTAATTTCAGGGTAATTCATAAAATAGATTTAGGGGTTTGTATGTTTAGAGGAAGACTTTGATAGGTTCTATTTGATATGGAGCCCTCTTAAAAAAGGCAATTTTAACTCAAGGTTGATGGAAGTAGAAACATGGAGTCTTTGGCCGCCAAACTTCATGAATTAAATAGAAATTCCATGAATGAGGGGCGCCTGTCTTACTTCGGCTCAGGTCATGATCTCACTGTTTGTGAGTTCCAAGCCTACATAGGGCTCTGTGCTTACAGTGCAGAGTCTGCTTGGGTTCCTCTCTCTATTTCCCTTCCCCACTTGTGCTCTCTCTCTCTCTCTCAAAATGAATAAACTTAACAAACTTTTATAAAAAAAATAAATTATATTACTGAGCTTACCTCCCTTATGAAAGGATTTACTTCTTCCACGTAGGAGGTACTATTATAGTTTGATATTTTATAGTGTGATATTATGTGTTTCATAGTGTGTTTTATAGATAGCAACAGGTTCATAGAAAGATGCATCTTTTGGTACTATTGCTGTATAGATTTTGCTGAGAAGGGAGAATGATTTCTATTGTGTCAGTGCAGGCAAGAGCTAATTGTTTAAAGATTAAGGTGAATTAGCTGTATTTATTAGAATTGGTGGTTGTTCTTCATGGAAAAAGGACTCAGAATATAGTTGAGAGTTGATGGGAAGAGTTTCTATGGCTTGTCTTGTAGCACATTTAATATAGAAATATTGCCACTGCTATTCTGGAGGGGAAAATAAGCAAATCCTTTGCTTATTCGGAAACTTTTTTTCAGGTCCAAATGGTGCCGAGTGCCAGTGTCCTCATGAGGGCCGCTGGTATCTGGCCAACAACAAAAAGTACTGCATTGTGGACAATGGGACACGATGTGATAGCTCCAAGTTCACCTGCCTCAATGGGCACTGCATCTCAGAGCAATGGAAGTGTGACAACGATAATGACTGTGGTGATGGCAGTGATGAGCTGGAAATCGTCTGTGGTGAGTTGGACTCTCAGAGCTTTCGTTAGGAAGCAAACTTGTCTTTATGCCGTGTTTTTGGTGCAGAATCCTTCTGTGTGTGCGTAGGTTTCAATTTTGTGCCAGTGTGTCCTGTTAGAACTGAAAACTGAGAACGCAGACTATTACATCACATAGAAGCTGGTATATCCGCCAGGGAGTAATGTATGATGTTTCAGTAGGAAGCACTTCCTCCGTGGTTGAGAGCAAAGGTGCTGGAATAAAATCCTAGCTCTGCCATTTACAGTCTGTGAAGCCATGGAGAAGTTACCCAGCCCTTCTGAGCTTCACACACCTCCTCTGGAAACTGGAGGATTTTTGTGAGGAGAGAGACCATATATAAAAAACACAGCATGGGGTTTGGTACATGTGAAGCATGACTTAGCATGGAACTAAGAACTCTACTAGGTGATTGTTATCATTTTATTAATTTTCATAGCAGAAGGATCATTAATGATTTATTGAAATCATTCAGTATTCAGCTTCCATGTGAGTGGGGTGAGTAAAACACTGGAAGTTAGCTACCTTTTCCCAATAGACTGTAGGGGCTGAGAGTTTTATTTTCCCTAAAGAGATTGTATTTGCATGCTTTTCTGTGATTGAGGTAAAATTTTAAATTGAGATGACAGAGAATAACGTTTGCTTAAGATAACTAATTTACTTTAAAAACATACACAATATGTTTTGATTAATCTAATTTAATGTTTACCTCATTTTGCACACAGTCCATTTTGCAGCCTATTTTGCTTTAGAAGGTAAACTCAAAGTACCCATTTTATTTGAGTGTATTTTTCTAGAAATTAGGATTCCTAATTTCTAAACAATATATTGTTTTTTTTAAACATTTATTTATTTTTGAGACAGAGAGAGACAGAGCATGAATGGGGGAGGGTCAGAGAGAGAGGGAGACACAGAATCTGAGGCAGGCTCCAGGCTCTGAGCTGTCAGCATAGAGCCCGATGTGGGGCTTGAACTCACAGACCAGGAGATCATGACCTGAGCCAAAGTCGGACGCTTAACTGACTGAGCCACCCAGGCACCCCTCTAATTTGTTGAATGCTTTAATCAAGAAGTCTCGTCAATGTCTTTTCTTCCTTTTAGCGTTTCACACCTGCCCTCCGACAGCCTTCACCTGCGACAATGGGCGATGCGTCCAATATCATTACCGCTGTGATCACTACAATGACTGCGGTGACAACAGTGACGAGGCAGGGTGCCTGTTCAGGGACTGTAATGCCACTTCAGAGTTTACTTGCAATAATAGAAGGTGTATTCCTCTTCAGTTTGTCTGCAATGGCATAAACAACTGCCATGATAATGACACATCAGATGAGAAAAATTGCGGTAAGTTCACCAAGTACTTGGGAGCTCTGCTAAGTTGGTTCCTCTGTTATTTTAACATGGCCCATTCAGTCCATAACCTATCTCAGACCTGGAATTAGCCACTTATCCCAAGAGACCTCATTCCTTTTTGTAGATTTAGAAATTACCACAGTGTTGAGTTGCCCTTCCCTATTTGGCTTTCATTGCTTCCTGGGCTTTTCAGTGTACTAGAGCTAGGAAATATAATTTTTAAGGGAGAAATTATATTTTAATTTAAGATTACATTTTTTAACTTATATTTTATAAATCCTATCTCTTTTGTGCTTAAAATTGGTTTCTGATTACTTTAACATAGTTACTTTATTGCTTTATTCTACAATAATTTCAAAATGCCTATAATAATTTCAAAATAACCACACACATAATACTACTACCAGTAAATCTAATCATACTCTAAGATTTTAGATCCCTCTTGTTCTTAGATTATGTCCTGTTAGGGATATGTAGCCCAAATACTGGTTTTTAAAGTCCTTTGAATTTTTTTTCTCTGAATTGTTATGCTATTAACTTGATGCAGTGTTTGCTTATGTTACTGTTTCCAAATTTCAGGAATTGCTTTCCTTCTTCTGTTTTTATTTCTTAGTTTTTATTTATACAAACTAATATACATGGTTCATGGTCAAAATTGTATCATGAGGTACATTCACAGTAGTCTTTCCTCCTTGTCCTCTCCACCCCACTCACTCTGAAGTATTCTCAATTTAACATTATTTTATTATTAATAATAATAATAATAATAATATTATTATTATTATTTGACACTGGCTGAAAGAGAACTTTCTATTACTTTTATAATGCAGAAACTTCAACAGCATCCACTTAGGCCAGTTTGATGGCCAGTTCCTTCCCCTTTGCCTTTTCCAGCTTGAGCCATCGACTTTGGTCCCAGGATGTTGCCTTCCCAGTGATGGTGGATCTCATCATATCTGTCATTATAATTGGTCCTGATGTCTTTCACCAGCTTAGCCAGAGGTCCTTTGTCTTCTAGGTTAACCTGTGTGACGTTGACAGTGGTGCAGGTTGTGTGGACCAGACATCCCAGCCTGGCCTTCCCCATGATAATGCAGTAGGGGACCCATCTTATGACACAGGGTAGGCAGGAAGACAACCAATTCAATGGCATCCACATCATGTGTAATCCCTACTGGCTGAGCCTTCTTATTATCCACCAAGGTGGTGACAGTATTAACCCCAGCTCCAAGGACAGGCAGCCTCTTAGTGGGCACATCCCCTTTGTTGGCAGCTTTCTTCTCAGCCCGGTCCAATAATCTCTTCTTCTTCTCTTGCTTTGTCTCTGGTCTGTATTTGTGGACCAGCTTAAGCAGTTGAGTAGCTGTCCAAAGCCTGGGTAAACTGGTTAATCATGGGAGGCACTTTTTGATGTTTATAGAGAATAGCCCTTTGCTGCTGCAGCCGGATATAGCTAGGCCATTTGGCAAATTGACTGAGGTCCCTTTTGGTCTGGATCTCCTGTCCGATGCCAAAATTCTTGGGACTTTTCTGAAACGAGGGATTAACCACCTTCTTGGCCTTCTTCTTCACAACAGCAGGGGCTGGGCTACCTTCTTCCCCTTAGCCATCTTTCCTTTCAGCATCTTGGATGCCTCGAGGAGGGACTGATTATTGTTTCTTTTTTTTTTTTGTAATTTTTTTTTAACGTTTATTTTATTTTTGAGACAGAGAGAGACAGAGCATGAACGGGGGAGGGGCAGAGAGAGAGGGAGACACAGAATCTAAAGCAGGCTCCAGGCTCTGAGCCATCAGCCCAGAGCCCGACACGGGGCTTGAACTCACAGAACGTGAGATCGTGACCTGAGCTGAAGTCGGATGCTTAACCGACTGAGCCACCCAGGTGCCCCTATTGTTTTTTATTATAAGCATCTCTCTCTCTTATTACACACACACACACACACACACACACACACACACACACACACACACACATATTGTTTTTCTTACACATATTGTTTTTCCTGCTGTTTTGAATCTTGCTTTCTTACTGTTAACATATATGCTGGAGATCATACCATCATTACTTGTCAATATATAGAGCTCTTCTTCATTCCTTTTTACAGCTACATATTACCTCATTGTGTGGATATGCCACAGTTTATTTAACCAAGAGTTGATACTCTTGTTGATGAGTTAATTAAATAATTAAAATTAAATAAATAATTGAATAATTAAAATAGATGGTTTACTACAGAGTAAGCATGCTCCCTTCTCCCCTGCCCTTACCAGCTAGAGATACCTCTTTTTAGTCTAGAATCTATGGTGAAACAACTGTCATGGTTATTGCCTCCGTGAAAGCTTTAAAAATGCCCCCCTTTCGGTCTTCTCAGCTATTTTGAGTCCAATAGGTCTATTTGTGTGGACATTGTTAATGCTATATATATATGTGGTAGATACGTTCCAATATTTACCTGGCTGTCTTTTCTAAGCTGAACGTGCCTGCCTGCCTGGATATGTAAAATGTCAGACTACGAATATTTGCATTCCTCATTTTTACTTGTGTGACGAAGACAATGACTGTGGAGACATGAGTGATGAAAGCCCTGTTTTCTGTGGTAAGATAAACTTGTTTCTCTTTCTGTGGTTCCCGTGACGCATGTCTTCCGCTAATACATAGATATATGGTCTGGGTGTTTGCGCTTTTTGTCACTGGAAATTGACCTCAATGGTAGATGCAGTGGGCAGTTCTTTTAGGATGTGATGAGAGGGGCAGTCCCACTCTCTGTTTTCTGGCTGGATGCCCTACTCCACATATTTCTTCCAGAGAACTGCTCTGACACCTGATCTTTTATAGTTGCAGAGCCATTTCTCCCAGAGACGAGGGCCTTTTGTCTTCAGGAACCCCAGGCAGAATTTGTATGTCAAGTCCTTATATTTACTCCTAATCACCATTAGTAAATGAAATACCTTTTCTGTCTTTTTTAATATGCTTGAGTTTCAGAAATCTTTATTCCATATTTAGCAATTTGGTTCAAATATTTTTCCTGGGTTTGTAGACTGATTTAAAAGGCCTTTCTCATGCTTGATAACTATTACTATAAATAGATGCATAATTTAAGAATTTAATAATTCTCGCCAGGCCAGGGTACAGTCTGAAAGCAAGTGTCAGTTGTAGTATAATAGCAGCAGGAGGAAGCAGAATTCAGGATTTAGCCATCAGACAGGGAGACATAGATTGGAGACAGGGCTGACCTTTGAAGGACCTCTGCTTCCTCATCAATTTTACCCCTGGAAAATCATCAGATATTATGGATCAAAACAAGGGAGCCTCGTAGACCAGAAGATTTCTAAAACTTGATTCTAGTTCGTACCCACATAACAATTTAGAAAATACATCTGAACTAGAGTTACCCACGTTTACACAAGACAAGAATCAATATTCAAACATAGGCAGAGTCATTTACTCAAAGGTCCCATATAACAAGGATGAATAAGAACACAGATGTGCTAACTTTTTAGAACCATGGTCTCAACACAGCCAAAGGATGTGTGTGTAGTGAGCTCAGATATGGTCTTATGTTGTTTTTGCTTTTAATATTATTTCAGTAGAATTTATTTCATTTTAGGTTACAGCAGAAAACATAGAACTAAGTCTTCTTATACATTATTTGTGGTTTCGTGTGTCAAAGAGATATTTTAACAAATAAAATTTACTTTTGGGTTTCTAGAATCTAGAAAGAAAAATTCTGGAAAACTGAAGCAGTATTGCCTGTCTTCTCTTTCTCACCTACATCTCCCTTCCTGTGGAAAGTTTATAAAAAACCCTTTTCCCAGGCCTCAGTCTTCCCTCCCTGGCACCTGTTACTTAGTTCAGAGATATAGGCAGATGGTTAAGAATGATGGGAACAAGCTTGTGTTTTACTCCTGGGTTTTACCTTCTTTTCATCCTCCAGCTACTCACACATGCAACAATGAGGAGTTTAAATGCACGTCTGGACGTTGTATCCCCAGACACTGGTACTGTGACGAGGAAGCAGATTGTCCTGATGGCTCTGATGAACCTGACACTTGTGGTAAGAGAGTAATAAGCAAGCATGACAAGCATTATGATGCAGCTAGAGAACCTCTTCTAGCTACTTCCACACACAGAGTAGGCTCATGGCTGCCTAATGTTTGCACTCTGCTCTTACTCTCAGTTAAGATGATGAAACCACTCAGCAGACATTCATTAAAAACCCATTTGTGTAGGGTACTGTGTGGGGAGCTGATCAGGGTGTGGAGGTTGCTGCCTAATAATCATGAAATGAGATTATGTTGGTGATACCCTAATACTGTGCCTGGCTTTTAAACTCCATTAATTTTAATTGACTGTGAATTGGAATTTCTGAATTTGTTTGAGTTCTGGCCCATAAGGCTGTGGGAGGATCCAAGAGTGATTGGAATTATCATATATATGGGGAAGGGGCATATTATGGGCACATGTCCTCCTCCAGTTTATGTGCCAACTTATGAAAGGTAAGGTCCCAGGGTCTTCTGAGTTTCCCAAGAAGTTTCAGAGACCCTCTGGTTGTATTCCTGGAGACAGTTGTGCCTATTTATTTGGGGGGTGCTATTAACCTTAAAAGTTCTAATCTATATCCGTGCACATTTTTTTAATATAACTGTCATTGCTTTTTTATCTGTCAATAAATCAGTCTACAAACTATGACCATGGCCGGCTGCCTGTCTTTATGATGTTTTATTAGAATGCAGCCACGTTTTGTCTATGGCTGCTTTTGTGCTACAATGGCAGTGTCAGGTGGGTGTGACAGAGAACATATGTCCTGTAAGCCTAAAATATATGCTATCTGGTTAAGAGAGACCTGTGCTATCTGGTTGCACAGTCTTCACATTCCTTTTTAATGGCAGTATGATATTCCATTGAGTGGTTATATTACCTTTGAGTTAACTGCCTCTATTTTAAGCACTTCGATTGCTTTTATCTTTTCCCTTACTATAAATACAGCTGCAGTAAAATCATTATATATAAAGCTTTTTATTTGGGGGGTATTTTCTTAGTACCATTTTCATAATTTTACAGCTGAATCCAGACTGTTTTCTATTCCCGTTTTTTCTCAGGTTCAAATACTGTGGCTAATAGTTGGAGAGTGGTATTTGACGCTCTTTGCCAAGTTCTTTTTTCCCAACATTGAAAGTTTTGTAGAAAGCAAAGGGCACGTAGAGTTGTGAGGATCTATACAGGAAATAAATAACTGTTAGGTGAGTAGAATAGTGTTAGAGATTGGTTTAGATATATGACTGATTGGTTCAAATATATGAAGAGTAAGTATAGTTTCCAGACTTCTCCATGGGAACCAAAGTCAATAACTGCAGTTGGTACCAGCTGCCTGTCACAATGAAATAAAGATAAACTCAGAATCTATATAGGAATACATTCTCACAATACGAAGGAGTTTTATTTTATTTTTATTTTTTAAAAGTTTATCTATTTTGAGACAGATGGGGGGGGGGGTGGAACACTTGGGGGAGGGGCAGAGAGAGAGGAGAGAGAAAAAGAATCCCAAGCAGACTCCATGCTGCCAGTGAGGAGCCTGACGTGGGGCTCGAACCCAAAAACCGTCTGATCATGACCTGAGGCAAAATCAAGAGTCAGTTGCTTAACTAACTGAGCCACCAGGCACCCCGGGAGTATTATTTTAAAGAAATAGTAAGATGTACACAAAAAAGCGAAATTTTCATTTTCTTAGACTTCTCTAATCTCACTCCCCAGAGATAATCACTGCTAAGGGTGAGTGTGAATTCTCCTTACCTTTTTCTGTATATCCTAATATATAGTTTCAAAAACACACACAAATGGAGACCTCACTATGCATATTTGTCTGCAGCGTTGCCCATTTCAGCTTAACAACATCTTGTCAGCACTTTAGCAAACACAAAGCTACTTATTCCTTTGCCCTGCCATCTCAAGGATGGACGGCCCGTGTGTTGTTTCCTTTTCTTAACTGATGGATGTTGAGGATATTTCCATTTTTTCACTATGAAAAATAATACTGGAATGAACATCCTTTTAGAAACCTCTTGGTGCATATGTGGGAAGATTCTTAAAGGCTGGATTTCTAGAAGTATGTTTTGTGTGTGTGTGTGTGTGTGTGTGTGTGTGTCCGTGTGCCAAAGGGACCGTGTCTCTTTGTAGGCTGTAGTCATGCGTACTCCTTCCTTAGCAGCTTATGAAAGGTCCTGTTATCCTTACTCTTATCATTGGGCTGCCTTTTTCATAGTTAAAATTTAATGTACTTTGCCCTAGGTTAATTTTGAGAGGTCCCTGGGTGTATGGACCTGTGACAAATAGTTGATAGGGACATGTGGGGTTATGATGGAAGAATTTGAATCAGTGATGGCTAATTCAAAGCATAAGGGTGTCTTATCAGTTTAATTCAACAAATATTTCTTGAGCACTTAGGTTCTAAACACTTCCAGACTATGTCAGTAAAGAATTCGAAGATCCCTGTCCACACGGGGCTTATATTCTAGTGAGGGGGGACAGGCAACAAAACAAGTAAGTGAATTGTATAGCATGTTGAAAGGTGATAAGTGCTATGGAGAAAAGCAAAAATGAGAGGAGGAATACGGGGATCAGGCATGCTGGGAGATGGTTTGTGCCAAACAAAATGTTTTTGAATGAAAGTAGAAAAGAATGAAATGAATGAAATAGTTATTTATACCCTCTTGGGAAAAGACTGTTATTCCTCTATCATGCCTGAAAGGGAATATCGAGTCTCATCCTGGTAACAAAAGATAATGAGAGCTTTGCACTGTCAGTCAAGTACTTCAATCTCAGAACACTGGTCATTGGTACAACACTCGTTGGAAGACCCAGCATAGCTGTACACAGCTGGGTAGTGCTCTGTTTCAGGTTTTTAGACAGTCTGTGGGATAGCAGGCTTCTGTTAAGATTTTTGGACTACAGACCACTTTTCCCCTGAGAGTGTTTTATATCTTTTCTCAGAGTACCATGAAGCAACATGTTTAAGTAATGAGTTCAAGTGTGACAGTGGGAGGTGCATACGAAGAGAATGGATCTGTGACGGTGATAATGACTGTGGGGACATGAGTGACGAGGATGAAAGGCACCACTGCGGTAAGTGAAACCATTCATTCCTCTGCAGAGTCACATTCCATGGAAGGTTGGGAGATTAGTTTTTGTGTCTTTGGAGAGTATGATTGTCAGCAGATTCCTCTTTGGTTGTGTACTAGTAAAATGTTACCATTTTTTTCCACTCTGAAATTGTTTGATAGCATCCACTTCAATGCTTTAATCTGATAAAAATTATTTTAATATTTTTTTCTTTCTCTTGCATTTAGCTAACAGAAATAATGTCCTACATTTCTGAAGCAGATAAAGAGAACTCAATCTTTTTTTAAAACTTTTTTTAAATTTAATATTTTTATTTTTTAAGTTACATCCAAGTAAGTTAGCATATAGTGCAATAATTATTTCAGGAGTAGATTCCAGTGATTCATCCCCTACATATAACATCCAGTGCTCATCCCAACAAGGGTTTTCCTTAATGCCCCTTGCCCATTTAGCCCATCCCCTCACCCACAACCCCTCCAGCAGCCCTCAGTTTGTTTTCTACATTTAAGAGTCTCTTATAGGGGCGCCTGGGTGGCTCAGTCGGTTAAGCGTCCGACTTCAGCTCAGGTCATGATCTCGCAGTCTGCGAGTTCAAGCCCTGCATCAGGCTCTGGGCTGACAGCTCAGAGCCTGGAGCCTGTTTCGGATTCTGTGTCTCCCTCTCTCTCTGACCCTCCCCTGCTCATGCTCTGTCTCTTTCTGTCTCAAAAATAAATAAATGTTAAAAAAAAAATTAAAAAAAAAAAAAGAGTCTCTTATATTTTGTCCCCCTCCCTGCTTTTATATTATTTTTGCTCCCCTTCCCTTATGTCCATCTGTTTTGTATCTTAAATTCCACATATGAGTGAAGTCATAGAATATTTATTTGTCTCTCTCTGACTGAAATTTTGCTTAGCATAATGCCCTCTGGTTCCATCCACGTGGTTGCCAATGGCAGGATTTCATAAGAGAACTCCATTACCAACAGAGCATGGAACTCTTAGCTAAGATGTCTTAGAAGAGCATCTTTCCATGGTAAAATGATAAAAACAATGGTTTGCTGATGTTTGCGTTTCATCGTAACCCCTTATGTCATTGACTTTGGTGGTTGTCTATAGCTCCACATGTACTCAGTCCATTAAAATGGGGAGTTGGCAGCTGCACAAACAGACTGTGGCATGTACTTTTCTCCCAGCTCCACTCAGCAAGACACCCCCTCCTTTTGTCTCCCATTCATCCACAATGAAATTGGATAAAATACCAGTTCTTTTATCCTGCAGGCATTAATGATTAGCATCTCATCTTTTTCCTAACAGTTGTCATGGTTGCTGAAAACTCTTGTTGACATATTTCTCTCCTATATACCCTAATTCTACTTAGGTGGTAGCTGTAATGTAGTTGAAAAAGCCCTAAATTTGGAGGAAAAAAAAAAAAGACCTAGGTTTGAAGCCCTAGGTCTTTAGAAAGGTCTGTGACTTGGACTCATCTGGTTAACCACTTTGAACTTTATTTTTTATCTGAAGAATTGGCATAAAAATACCTATCCTGCATTGTGTTTTTTTTAAAGTATTTATTTTGAGAGACAGAGTGTGGGGGAGGGGCAGAGAGAGGGAGATAGGGAGAGAGCAAATACCAAGCAGGTTCCGCACTGTCAGTGCTGAGCCCGAAGCGGGGCTCGATCTCATGAACTATGAATTCAAGAGTTCTATGCTCAACTGAATCACCGAGGCGCCCCTCACGTTGTGTTTTTGTAATTACAGTTTGTTAGCCAAAAATTGTTATCAAGTATAGGGCATTTTTGGTGTAAAGATAACAAAATGGGAGTAGTTTTCTGAAGCTCCAAGAGAAATACATGATTTTAGATCAATTATATGGAAAACTAAGCAAGGTATTTATTTCCTACTTCTGAAAAAAAAAAAATCCAAGGTCCAGAGCAATTAAAATGGAATTTAGAAGGTATTTTTTATTATAATCTTTTATTATGATAGTGATTTGTCTATTTGTCAATGTGTTTTTACCCTCATTTGCTTTCATCCCTCAGGCTATTAAATAACATAAAGCAAGAGAAATAATGGCTCAGAATGAATTCAACTGCTAGAATGAGTTGTCATGTGGTTTCTGATTCTTGTGTGCTTTGGTTTCAGACAGTCACAGCTGCTCAAGTTCTGAGTTTCTCTGTGCAAATAATGTGCCTCCATCCAGGAAGTGCATTCCCCAGTCCTGGGTCTGTGATGGTGATGCGGATTGTACTGATGGCTCTGATGAGCATCAAAATTGCACAAGGAGATCTTGCTCTGGAAATGATTTCACCTGTAGTAATGGACGGTGTGTCCCACACTCATACAGGTGAATTGGGGATTAACAAATTTCTCAGTAACCTCAAATGTCCAAAGGGGCAGGGGTAGCTTATCCATTAGGCATAGTGACCACAATGCCTAGGGTCCATAGAAATTTTAGTGGCTTATAAAAATTTTTGGATTTCTTTCAAAATCAAAGGAAAAAAATGAGAGTTTAGATCAAATAAAGTATTTTAACATATAATATTAATATATTTGCCTTTGTGCCAATGTGATCATTAAGTACAATTTTTAATATTTTCATGGAGAAAGGGGCCCATGATGGTAAAAGGGTTTATGGCTCATGAAAGTTACAATGTGGACCTTGCATAGAGGGCCAGGGAGATTAATGAAGTGGGCTTGATATAAGAAAATTCTTTCCAGAAGTAGGTGACACTCTTGGTTTTCCACTTGGAATAGAGGAATGGGTACAAGAAATTCCTCGTTTTCTTTTCTCTGCTATAAGGAAAATAACAAAAGAAACATGATCATAAATGGAGCTTGGCACTTACAGCCAATGAAACAGCGGGGAGAGGAAGGTGAGGTAAACTGAGAACACACCTTCTAGCTAAGAGATACAAACGCTGTTCAACATTGTGTGGGAGTGCTGATCTGTTTTTAGAGAAATTGGAAATATGGATTTTCATATGGAATAGTCTGATTTTAAGTGCTGGAAACAAAATTTAAAATCCGAAGAGCACTACAGGTCAAATAGATTCAGTGCCCAGCCTGCCAGCATCGGAAACCTCTCCTGTAATATTCTGTTGCTTGATTTCTTGTCACTTTCTCCAAATGGGCCATTCCAAAGGTTTATACTTTTTTGGTGCCCCGCCTTCTCACTATCCCCACATGGCCAATTTTTGGATATACAGGGAAGTAGAGCAGAAAAATGATGTGTAGATTTCAATCCTGATGGACTAGGGGAATAGTAAGAACATTAACAAAAGGAGGGGGTTCAGGAGGGAGTTGGCTCTATGTGGACAGCAAGTCTGATGTCGTGGGACTTCCTGAGGTGAAAATGTGTATCGGGCATTTGGACACATAGAACTGGAGCTAAGAAAAGATGTTGCACGTGCCAAGGTCTGTTAAAAGACATACATGCATACGGATAGCAACAGGAACTGTCAGCTTACAGTTTGCTAAGGAAGGAGATGGAAAAGATACACAATGCTGGTGCAAGATTAGAGCAGCCGAGCTTCTGGAACCATGTGCTTTGGGGCAAGCAGGCCTTCAACAGTACCCGGAAGTACTTCTGGAATCCAGTGTGGTATGGAACTGTGTGTTCATGATGGTAGTCCTGAGGAAGCCAGAGAAGGTCAAGTTGCGTTCTGTGAATGCTGCAAAAGGAGCAGGGACTTGGCAGGATGACGAAAAAATGGTAGTGACGAAGCCCAAGTAGACACAGCTGAGAGCTGGTCGTATTGATACCCTGAAGACATTCAGGAGACAGAGCTGTCTCTTTTAGTAGTGAGATTGCGTTTCCGTATGCTTTGTCTATATTTAATGGATATGGATGTGTTCTGTAGATTTTAAATTTTTGTAAATGAAAGTGAATAATATATTTTCTCCTTATTTGCTCAAGAGTTCTTTTATGCTCTTCTGCTATTTGTTCTTCTGAATTCAGTAAATATTTAGTATCATCAGTCTGAGATATATTCTGAAAACCTAGCCTTAGGAGCTACAGAAGAGAATTGTATCAGATCTTAATTTTTTATGTCAGATTCTAGATTTCTCTACTTCCTTTCTGAACTTTCTGAGTTCTGTCTCATTACATTACTACTGTGATCTTTCAGCTGACTTCCCCTGTCCTACCAAACTTTTATTGATTGCATCTTTTCCTTTCTTTGTTCCTTACTTCCTCCCATTCTTCCTCCCTCTCTCTCCCGCTCTCCCTCCCAAGTGGTTGTTTTTTGTTTTTGTTTTTGTTTTTGCCTCAGCTTTCTGAATTGCTTAGCCAAGAGCTATGGCAGAGCAACAACAACAAACAGCGACAAATACTTCTTATCTGGACACATGAGCGATAGAGTCTAACATAACCTTGGGTTCTCTTCTTTTTGCCAGTAGTGGCTACTAAGAGCCCTCTTAATGTGCATCCTTTTGCTTGCTTGGCAGAGTGTGTGTTCCCCCATTTTGTATGGTGATATAGGAGATCAGTTTTCCTATTGATTTTTTTTTTCTTGGCTCATTATGATGTTGCTGAAGAACCTGGATGAGGCTGAGTTGTGAGCAGCTTTCTGGAATATTGATGTGCTGTGATGTCCAAAAACCTGGTGATTTGCTTTTCTAAGTTCAGAGTTGGATCTAAACTAGAGGATAGACAGCATCGGTGTTTCAGATCATTTGGAAATGAGTTAAATAGGTCCCAGGACACCAAATGGGGTTAAACCAGCTTCCTCTGATCACAGCTTTTTTTTTTTTACCGTTACATGCACTCATTTTGTTATGAATCACTTTGCCAGTGCCCTAGGTTTGTGGGTGGCATTGCTGATTAGCGACCTGACCATAGATCAGTTGTAAAATTGACCACATTCAGCTTTGGTACCTTAACATCTTTTAATACTGTGCCTCTAGCTCCTATGCCCTCCATGGTAACTCCTTTTATGAACTATCAAACATTAGCTTTACCAATCCTTGTTCAAGATTCCTTTATACTTATGAATTCCTTTATTATGAATTTCATGATTCCTTTATACTTATGTTTTGTTACTGTCAACGAGACCCTCATCAGTAACCATAACTTTCATGGGATTTTGAAGTAATATAGAGAGGAGAGACCAGTCTCTCCTCTGAGGAGAGACCCACAGAATTTCAGGGAACTATGTTGTCCTCGTGATGCCTGGGAATGCTAGGTCCACGGACAATAATAGGAAATGCCTTGTTCCTTTGCCCTTAGCCCATACTTAACTTTTAGTTTTTCTTCCTTCCCGTCACCATGACCACTCACATCTCATGACAGGTGGCAGGGTATCATAAATAAAGATGGAAGAACAGGACAATGAAAACATTCCTGCAACTGGAAGATATGTTAGGGGACACATAATAATCTCATCATTTATAATATATTTTCACTTGGGTATGGCCACTTCTATCACATGGCTATGCAGGATATTTCCCGTGCCCATAAGTTGTCATCATTATCTGATGATTAGATATTATGAACACCAAATCTATAAAAGTTGTGTTTAATTAGTCAACTGCTTAAAAATGAATATGATTATTTTTAATATCTCTAGATCCACATGTCTAATGGTAGCAACCAGCACCTGGGGAAATCATATGGAATGCTAAATGTTAGATTCTTCTTGAGCTGGAGATTGGTGGGGTTCCCTCTCTGGGGGAGAGGGAACTAAGGACATGGGTGGTCTTGTTACTGAAATGGTTCACCTGATGTTCAGGTAGAAGAAGAAAGCAAAGTCCCAAGTAGGTGATAGTTGAGACTTGTCAACCTTTCCAAGTGTGGTACTGGGTCTCATTACACAGGTGTGACCGGCGCAATGACTGTGGTGACTACAGTGATGAGAGGGACTGCTTGTACCCCACCTGCAGTGAGAGCGAGTTTACCTGTCAGAACGGGCTGTGCATTTATAAGCAGGAAGTCTGTGATGGGGAAAATGACTGTAGAGATGGATCTGATGAGGAGGAGCACTTGTGCCACACTCCAGAGACTACGTGCCCCCCTCATCAGTTCAAGTGTAACAACGGGAACTGCATCGATATGGTAAAAGTCTGCAACCACCTAGATGACTGCTCAGACAACAGTGATGAGAAAGGATGTGGTGAGTATAGCAGAAGCTTCGGGAAAAGGAAAACAGGGAGACTGAATGTGGATTCTCAACCCTTTATGACTCACAGGGACTTCCCAGTCTGTCCTCTAAATAGTATATCACTAGGAAATTACTATTGCTTGTCTATCAGAACGCAAGGATTTCTTGGTATATAAGGTCAGTACACAAACATTGTTCAGCTAATTCATCAGTTGGGCAGTTATTACAGAGAATGGAAGATGAACAAATTCATACCATTGGTAGTTAAACAGCATTGTTAAACAGGGCAAACAGTGTTGATTCTCTTTGAACCCTTGAAATGACTCGTTGCCTGAGCTGTCCCTCTGCTAGGATTCCTTTGCCTATTCATTTTCATCCTCAGGTGACCGAAGGGGAGAGTTTTAAACCCCCTCTCACTCTAACCTCCCCAGGTAAACCAGTTGAGCATTTACAAAACATAGAATTAACGGGAACATGTTATCTTCCCTGCGTAGTTTCTGGGTGAGCTTGGCTATGTGTCACAGGACCAGCTACAAGTACACTTAGGAGACTGCTGGCCGGCTCATCCTATCTTATGAGAGCCAAATGTCTACATCTCTTCCCAGCTCCCTGTTCAGTGATGTCGCCCTGGTAACCTGGAATTGGTCATGTGAGAGAGTCATACCATGGAAATGGGAGATGCTACAAATCACAGCATTCCTCTACCTACCCGCCCCCCCTCCCCGAGATGCTGTTTTACCAGCATAACACCTGCCAGGCTCTTTCCTTTTGCTCTTCTTTCTCCTCTCTCCCGCCATTTTACTTTTTAAATTATTAGTTACAAGGAGAGTAGCAGGTATAGGATTAGAAGTCAAACTTAATCTTACTAGTTATATTAGTTGTTCAAACCACCAGTGAAGCATTAAGTAGGGGAGGAAGTTGAAAAATGGTGACTTTTGAATAATCTATGGCCTTTAGAAAGCCCTTATTGTCTGTCTTCCTTTAGCATGTTTCATTAAGAATTGGGCCGTCGAGTGGGAAGCTTGACCCATTATGGTGGGTCCTTGGTGGACATTTTAGCTTCTCTAATACCTGTCTTTTACTTACAGGTGTTAACGAATGCAATGACCCTTTACTAAGTGGCTGTGACCAAAACTGCACAGACACCCTCACCAGTTTCTATTGTTCTTGCCGTCCTGGTTACAAGCTTATGTTTGACAATCGGAGTTGTGATGATATTGATGAATGCAAGGAGACGCCCTTTGTCTGTAGCCAGAAGTGTGAGAATGTAATGGGTTCTTACATCTGTAAGTGTGCCCCAGGCTACCTCCGAGAACCAGATGGAAAAAGCTGTCGGCAGAACAGTAACATCGAGCCCTATCTCATTTTTAGCAACCGTTACTATTTGAGAAATCTAACTCTAGATGGCCATTTTTACTCCCTCATTTTGCAAGGACTGGGCAATGCTGTGGCATTGGATTTTGACCGAGTAGAAAAGAGACTGTATTGGATTGATGCAGAGAATAAAGTCATTGAGAGAATGTTTCTGAATAAGACAAACAGGGAGATAGTCATAAACCACAAACTACCAGCTGCAGAAAGTCTGGCCGTAGACTGGGTTACCAGGTAAGAAAACATGGAGGAGCTTTTTAAAAGTTAAAAGGCTTTTAAGAAATATTATAGGCAATGTTTTCAGCTTTGTAAAAATATTTGTTTGTCTATTTATTTGAGACAGAAAAACAGAGTGAGCAGGGGAGGGGCAGAGGGAGAGAGGGAGACATTCCCAAGCAGGCTACGCACTGTCAGCTCCGAGCCCAATGTGGGGCTTGAACTCAGGAGTCGTGAGATCATAACTTGAGCTGAAACCAAGAGTTGGACGCTCAACTGACTAAGGCACCCAGGTGCCCCTGTTTTTATCTTAGAGAATTGAATCCAAGCTTGTGGACACCTCATTCATCAGGATTTACCCAACTGAATTAACTGGCAATGCTTGTAGATTTATGCATACTCATTTCCTCATTCTCATCCTTAAAAGGATGCTGCCATGCTAATAGTTAAATAGTCTGAACATCCAGGTTGGTTGGAACAGGGGTCCCCTCTTGCAAGGAGACATTCATTCTCCTTCGAGTTGGAACTGACCATCAGATCTTAAATGACCCTCAAATTCTAGGGGGCATTGAATCCTTTGCTTTAAGACTCTGGTGAAAGTCGTGAACCTCTTGCTGGATAAAAGCACTTAGAACATTTACACTCGCACAACTTTGCATTGGTTTTAGAAGGTTCATAGATCCCTCAAAGCCTCACCTATGCTGATGGTAGATTAAGGACCACAGATTAAGAATAGAAAATAAATGGATTTTACTGAATAGCAATATATTTAGAACTGAAATATCCTTGAGATAGAAGTTTCTAAAAGATTCTAATAAGTGTCTGAAGGTTCTTAAGTTTGATTAAGTAAGATTGCCCAGAATAAGCAACTCATTTTGTCAGCCTAGTCTGACAGGGCCAGGGAGGGGTAAGGTTTCTCTGTATCTTAAGGTTGTCATAATTCAGAGTTCCTTCGCGCGGTCTCAATAATTCACTTAGACAAGTCTGCTTCCTTGGCTCTCTCATATGACACTAATTGCTTTCCCTTCTGTGACCCTGCTCCTCTAAGCCTTTACATTGCCTGAGAAGGATGCCCTATGCTGCATTAAGAAAGTAAAGCCAAAATCCTTATTCGAGGTGTGGCCCCAGAATTCCCTATGTGACAATCTCTTTAAGGTGGGAATTGTAGTTCACAATCTTGAATCTTCTGTTGCCTCATTGCAGGAAGGTTAGTTTCCTGTTTCCCCTTGCCCCTGTTTTCTTGGGAGAAAGTGCCTTCTAGCAGTGGTCTTTGTGATTCCACCATAGTACGGATAGGAAACTTGGTAGCTAAACCGTTTAACAAGCAAAATGGCTTTATCGGTAACTCCTGGCCTTTCATTTCAGAAAACTCTACTGGGTGGATGCCTACCTGAATTGCCTCTCTGTCTCTGACCTTGATGGTCGATACCGCCGCAAGTTGGCCGAGCACTGTGTGGATGTCAACAATACCTTCTGCTTTGAAAATCCCAGAGGAATTGCCCTCCACCCTCAATATGGGTATTGTCTCCCTGTCATCTTGGGCTCTTCTCTCATGCCCTTATTCTGCCTCTGTAACCAAAAAGGCTGTTCACATACTTATCTCAAGGCCAATGTCTTGCTGGGATTTGTCTTCTGCTTTTCTTAACTGGTAAATGGTTTAGTTATAATGGGTAGAAGCATGGCGTACTCAAATGATATTCATCAATTGTTCTGTTTGCTATGACATACCATTTCACTTTTCAAGTCACCTGTTTTGGCTGCATGCAGAGAAAATTGAGGTTAAAAAAAAAAAACCAAAACACCACCTCTACTGAACTCTCCATGTGAAACCCACTGAAATCCCTAGTTAATCATGTTCATTCTTGAGCATTTCCTATACATCATCCTTTTTAAAGATTGTTTTCTGTTAGTTCTCTTTCCTTTCTGAGAGACTCTGTAGCATGTCAGTTCTATGTCTCTATTTGGAGAAAAGCTATGTCTTTTGGCTATTGACTTCTTTCGGCTTCAAGGACTGACCCTTTGTGTTTTCTCCAACAGGCATGTCTACTGGGCAGACTGGGCTCACCGAGCATACATTGGGAGAGTAGGCATGGATGGAGTGAATAAGTCTGTGATTATTTCTACCAAGATAGAGTGGCCCAATGGCATCACCATTGACTACACCAACGATCTACTCTATTGGGCAGATGCCCACCTGGGTTACATTGAGTACGTACAGAAAAAAGGATAAAGTAAACTGGGCAACTGTTTATTCCAGGGCTTCTGTTGCCAGTGTGTTATTCCCAGGCAGCTTCTAACTACCTGTGTGTTAGAAGTCACTTGGAAGTCATTTCTAAACAAAACTGCCTATAGGCAATTCACTGAGCTCTGTGGTTATGGTATAGTAGAAAGAATGTGAAGATTGAAGCCAGATAGATTAGGTTTTTGTCCTGGTGCTTTCATTTCTTATTGCTTTTTCATCTAGGAAATGGAGGTAGTAAACTCTCCCTTATTATAGACAGCTTGGTGCTCAACTCGTCTTAATTTTCTTATCCTTTTTTTAACCTTTTTTTTTTTTTTTTAAATTTAATGTTTATTTTAGAGAGAGAGAGAATGCACGCGTGCACCCGAGTTGGGGAGGGGCAGAGAGAGAGGGAGACACAGAATCTGAAGCAGGCTCCAGGTTCTGAGCTGTCAGTGCAGAACCTGATGTGGGGCTCAAATTCATGAACCGTGAGATCATGACCTGAGTTGAAATAAGACGCTTAACCGACTGAGCCACCCAGGCACCCCTAACCTTTTTGTTTTTAAAATTGAGACATATAACATTGGTCAAGAAGGTCTTGAAGTTTTCCTATAAGTTACCATAAGTTATCATGTTTTGGAGATATTTTTAATATTGTATGTCTAACATCAAATTTCTTAGCTGCTAGCTCGTTCCACTTCCCATTTGAGTTTTAGGGTCTACTCTAAAATTGATACCAGTATTTTGACATAGACTCATAGCAATGAGCAAGGCAATAGAACTGGAAGGACCTGGAAATCTGGCCATAGATGCTCTATGATATCTTGAAATCAGAAAACCTCCTCTGGAATTTTATTTGTCTGGAAAAGTACTCATCAATAGTGCCCAAGGAATGATTCATAATAAATGTGCTGCCAGGGTATGCAAAGTGAAGCCTTCAGGCCTATACTTTCACTCAGTTAGTATATTCCTTGCAGGTGACACTGAGAACCTCGCTGTCTCTTAAGGACAGCTTCTCCTCAGAAATGTTCATGAAAAGGCAAAATCCCAGCTTTATATTGCTATCCTCTGATTTCTTCCAGTGACTTAGGAAACAAAAATTGTGTCCATCCCAGGATATCAAAAGGATGTTGAATGGAGAACATTAATGTAAGAGGTTATAAGCCTATAAGAGCTGAACCAGCTGCATCTGTAGCAAAGCAACCATGGTTAGGATTTAGGGATTGTTGAACTCCTGTGGCTATTCCTATTTTTTAAGCATGGCTCTTTCAATTTTTACATCTTGTGTTCAGCTAAAATATGTTTTAAGTTTGGTTTTTGTTTAATTAGAGTCTAAGAGTTTCGGGAAGGATCTGAGTGGGCTTCAGTTACCACTAGAAGGTAGAATTTTATTAATTGATTTTTCAGTTCATCTATCCCTAAAGCTATTAGAAGAAAGGAGTTAGCTTCATTAAGTGACTCTTCCTCCCACCCTAGGTATTCTGATTTGGAGGGCCGCCATCGACATACCGTGTATGACGGGACACTCTCTCACCCCTTTGCTATTACCATTTTTGAAGACATTATTTATTGGACAGATTGGAATACAAGGACAGTTGAAAAGGGAAACAAATATGACGGATCAGATAGGACTGTCCTGGTGAACACAACACATAAACCGTTTGACATCCACGTGTATCATCCATACAGGCAGCCAGTTGGTGAGTACGTGACTGAGAAGCCTGGCCCAGTTGCTTTAGTTTCTGTGCATGCCATTCTTATTTCTTTAAACATAAACATAATCTATAAAGAGAATGACATCACTTGTTAGTGTTTCCTGCAAAGCATATGGGAAAGGCTGCTTATAACTTTTTTTTTTTTAATTTAAATTCAAGTTAGTTAACATACAGTATAGTCTTGGCTTCAGAAGTAGAACCTAGTGTTTCATCACTTACATATAACACCCAGTGCTCATCCCAACGGGTGTCCTCCTTAAAGCCAATCACCCATTTAGCCCATTCTCCCACCCACCTCCCCTCCAACCCTCAGTTTCTTCTCTGTCTTTAAGAGTCTCTTATGGTTTGTTTCCCTCTCTGTTTTCATCTTATTTTTCTTTTCCTTTCCCTATATTCATCTGTTGTGTTTCTCAAATTCTGCACATGAGTGAAATCATATGATGTCTGTGTTTCTCTGACTTATTTTACTTAGCATAATACTCTCCAGTTCCATCCACCTTGTTGCAAATGGCAAGATTTCATTCTTTTCATTGCCGAGTAATATTCCATTGTATTAACATACCGCTTCTTCTTTATCCATTTATCAGTTGATGGACATTTGGTCTCTTTCCATAGTTTGGCTATTGTTGATAGTAGTATATAACTTTTTTTTTCTTAACATCTGGTTTATTCTGGGCTTTTGTTTTTAATAAGAATTAACAATTGTTATGTTGCTGTAGTTACTGAGCTGAAGTATTCGGTGAGAGGACTGAAGTATTTTAAAGTGGGTTAAAAATATCATGACATTTCACCCCTAAATACTTAAGAAAGCACCTTTGAAAAATAAGGGCATTTCCTATGTAACCACAATAAATAGTTATTCCATAATACCAATCTATTAAATGATTGATTTAAAGGAAATGTTTAAAAAGAAAATTACAATAATTATAAAACATCATTTATTAAATGTCTATTTGTGTATGACATTTTATGTGTTAAACATATGTTATGCTTGTCATCTGGAAGGTAATAATGTTAAGAGCAAGACAGTGTCTCATAAATTAGGGAAAATTTTTTCTTTTGAACTAATATTCCTCATCATGTAGTTAAAACCATTGTATAATTTAAAGATAATCTAGCAAAGGTCTGGAATATGCTTTGGGGATAGAATGGATTTTGTGGGCCTGCTTTGTTGTGGTGTTTTGTTAAAACATGATAAACTTATAAGTAAGGAAAAATGAGAATTGGCAAAATAAGGATATTCAGGTCCTCCCACCCCCTGGAAGTAAATACTTTTGATATTATTTAAACAGAAGTTCAAATTAGGGGCGCCTGGCTGTATTAGTTGGTAGGGCACAGACTCTGGCTCTTGGAGTCTTGTGTGTGAGCCCCATGTTGGGGATAGAATTTACTTAATAATAAAATATAAGTTCAAATTAATCTTTACCTCCAAGTGATGACCCATAAAATTAGTAAAGGTGCTACTGCACAGTTTACCTGTTCGCTTCATTCTTGGCCATACTTCTATTGCCCATATTCTCAGAATGAAAGAAAAATTTCTAGCATCTGCTAGAAATTAAAACTGTTAGGTTCTGGGCACATGAACTTAAGCTAAGTTCCCCACCTGATCTCCAAAGACTTTGAGAAACACATATTTTCTAGTTCTAAACACCAGTGGGTATGCCTTACTTCTGGTAGCACATAGATCAGTTTTCTCAAAGCATAGCATTGCTTACACAGTTCTACCATCTGTCCTATTTATGAATTTTTGGAAAAAGCATGTAACTGGGATAATGATTTTTCTTATGAGAGGTGACTAGTTTGATTAGGTGAGCAGTCAGCTCACCTGTTCTTGATATTTTAAATGAATGAACATATATTTTCCTTCTTTCACTAGTGAGCAATCCCTGTGGGGCCAACAATGGTGGCTGTTCTCATCTCTGCCTCATCACAGCAGGAGGAAATGGATTCACCTGTGAGTGTCCAGATGACTTCCGAACCATCCATATGGGTGACCTCAACTTCTGCCTGCCCAAGTGCTCTAGCACCCAATTCCTGTGTGCTAACAATGAAAAGTAAGGCTCTCTCTTCCCTCACCCCACTGCCTCTCCATCCCTGTGGACACCCATTGAACTTCGAGAGTCCAAAGGATGGGAATTTCCTAATAAACTCAGATTTTGGGTAATTAATGTGGTTCATTCGGAATGCACCAAGACTCTCTGTCTCCAAGTTCAGATAATATCTCCCATGAATAGAAGCTATTTATTAACCAAAAGGTCATACCTACATATGCAAGTATTTATATTTTAGAGAGAAAGCGAGCTGTGTTTTTTATTTCTAATAAATTGTTCTAGGTGTCAGGCCCAAGACTGTATATGTGCACACTGAAAAATAGTCCTCAAGAGTTGTAGAATTTCTTTCTTTCCCACTCATATACTGGCCTAGCTTCTTAGTTAACTATGCCAGAGGATCCAGGATTATACATTTAAATCCATTTTTGATCATTTGTGTCTGTTACAAAACATGCCCACAGGTTATTTCCCTAACAATGGCTGTAGGCCACTGATGACTGAGTCAGGGGGAGGTGTTAATTCAGATCATCGCATGTAAGATTCAATGGCCGATTAGTCTGCTTAAGTAAAATACCTTAGATTAAGGATCTAGCATATGCCTATCTTGACCTAGGCTGTCAATAAATGTAAGTGCCCTCTACCTTTCCAACCAATACCTGTATGCCTTTTATGTCACCCCAGCAGATATTGCCAACCAATTCCTGCTACCAGAATCACAACCCCAAACACACACTCCACTGTCTTCTGTGGCAGGAATTCAATCGTTAGGTCAAAGCATTTTTTCCAGCATGCATTTGAGTCTTAACCAACCTGTTCCATCTTATCTAGTTAGTTATATTTTCTCTGAAAATACACCACAGTAAAATAGTCCTGCGTATTATCACCTGGGATTCAGGTTTGACATCTTCTCTCTGGATAGCCTCTCCTACCAAGTGTTTTGCTAAGAGAAGTGCTGCGTTTTGTCTGTCAGGTGTATTCCTATCTGGTGGAAATGTGATGGACAGAGAGACTGCTCGGATGGCTCTGATGAACCAGTCCTTTGCCCACAGCGCTACTGCCCATTAGGCCAGTTCCAGTGCAAGGATGGCAACTGTACCAGCTCGCACTTCCTGTGCAACGCTCACCAAGATTGCCCTGATGGCTCTGATGAAGACCAGATTCTTTGTGGTGTGTTGAATTGCTTTATGCCTTCTTTGCCCATTTCTTTTTTTTTTTTTAATTTTTTTTTTAACGTTTATTTATTTTTGAGACAGAGAGAGACAGAGCATGAACAGGGGAGGGGCAGAGAGAGAGGGAGACACAGAATCTGAAACAGGCTCCAGGCTCTGAGCTGTCAGCACAGAGCCCGACACGGGGCTCGAACTCACGGACCGTGAGATCATGACCTGAGCTGAAGTCAGACGCTTAACCGACCAAGCCACCCAGGCGCCCCTCTTTGCCCATTTCTATAGCAGATTGTGTGCGATTGTGATTCTGTGGGGATCTTCTGCATGCCGTAACCCAAAAACTAGTCCACAATCCTAGAAGAAATGTCGCGTCCGTACTATATTTTTATAAAGTAAGGTCTTTATAGGGCAAACAGTTGAGGTAGGTCGTATGTCATCTGCATTCCGTGATTCTTTACCATGTGCTCTGCATGGAAAGAATGCATGCAGGAATCCTCCTGGGGCGCTAACATTGAGGGCGAAATGAGGGTTTCCCACTCTCATTTTAAACAAGGACACTCGTGTGTAATATTTATTTGTGTTTTCATTTTTAAAAGCCAAGAAGGAAACCCTCCAAACGAAAAACAACACATTAATAACAACAAACGTGAAGTTTGAAACACGTTGTCCATTAGGAGAACAGGGAGAGGAGAAGGTGAATTTAGTATGCCATCAGAGAGTAGTCTTGAACCCCTAATTCTGTATGCAAGAGAAAGATATTTATGAATATAGGAGACGGTCATAGTCAAAAGAGTAACTGACTATGTAGTTGTGCTGGTTGACAATAAGCGCATTAGGACGTGAGTCCTCTGAAAAGAAATTGTGATCAGGCTCTCCAAGATCCATCAGTGTAAATTAGGAGCTTCTTTTCCTGACACCTTGCAACGCAATGCCCCTGCTTGCAGAGCATCACCGCTGCGAGTCCAACGAATGGCAGTGTGCCAACAAACGTTGCATCCCAGAAGCCTGGCGGTGTGACTCGGAGAACGACTGCGGGGATAACTCAGATGAAGATGTTTACAACTGTGCCAGCAGGATCTGCCAGCCAGGCTATTTTAAGTGTGCCAATAACCACTGCATCCCTCAAGGCTGGAAGTGTGATGTGGACAATGACTGTGGAGACTACTCGGATGAGCCGGTGTCAGAATGCAGTAAGTGCGAGGGACATGCATGACCCGGATCAGGAAACCAAGGGGCCCCTGCTTTGGCCCCATGGCACACTTCCCGTTGGCTCTCCCTGCTAACTCTGGCACTGCAAGGCCAAGTATGGCTTGCAGGTGGAACCAGACCCAGTTTTGAAAGTGTCTGATTCCTCCTCTCAAGACCCCGAATATCTTACTACCCAGAATATTTTGTATGTTTAGCGCTTTCTCATTTGAGCCTTAGGGCAACACTGTGAGGTAGGGAATGTATTACCAATTCCCACTTTACAGATGAGGAAACTGAGGTTCACATTAAGTGGATGATCACATTTGTATTTCGTGGTAGACCTGACACCCAGGTTTCTTTTTGCTTCAAGCCTGGTTCTCCCCCACCCCAGCCCCCATAGTTATCCTGTAACTGGGATAGTGAAGAAACTTAAGACACTTTCTGTTCTTGGTAAATAGATCACACCTAAAACAGACACATGTTGCCAGAATTAATCCAGTTGGTAACATGATAATTGTTTACTCCTTAATATGACAATGGGGTGGTATCTTTTGGTGCTGTTTTCATGCAGGACTGAGACTTCAGTTCTGACTTTGCTATTTCCTCTCTTTTCAGTGAGCCATCGCTGCGACAACCATACAGAATTCAGCTGTAGGACGAACTACCGCTGTGTCCCACAGTGGGCTGTGTGCAATGGTTTTGATGACTGCAGGGACAACAGTGATGAGCAAGGCTGTGGTAGGAGGGGCTGCAGGGGTTGTGGGGGGAAAGCAAGAAAACCTAAGTGTCAGGTGCCATCTAGGAGATGAGAGTGCATTTCCCGTGTCATTATTGTTCGTCTGTTTAGCTCTGGAACAGTGCCTTCTGATAACATGGCACATTTTTGTAGCATTTTATCAGATAATGGGGGGAGTTTAATGTATATCATCTTAAATGAAATCCCATCCCAAAGGATGTTGTAATTGGGCAAGATGTTAAGATATCAGGAACTTATATAATTTCTCCTAAATGTGGCATCCTTATTCACACTTGACAAATTTAAATTGTCTAATTATATAGATTGATTAAAATTGATGGAAAGATGGTACAGAAAAGATGGGGTATCTGTCTCTAAAAAAATGATTCATCATCAGAGTATTTCTTGTCTGAAGATTTTCATATTCTGAATGTCTCTCTGTCCATACCATCTATTAGAAAGCTGAAGTCACCCCAGCAACATTGACAGAACTTAGGGGCAAAAGGCCCAATGAATTAATAGAATCTGTCAAGGTTAGCCATATACTTTTCACTTGAAACCCGAATGTCTGTGAGTGTATATGCCAGGCTTAGTTGGAAGAGAGTAAGGAAGATAACAGGTTATTTTAACACCGAATTTAATAACACTGAATTTAATCAACTAAAGGCAATGAGATGGAAATGTTCTATTAGCTCGTGGCATCACTTAATCTTCCTTTCCAGGCCTTTGTTGCAAATTTACAAGCCAGATACCAGTTCATTTTTTGAGCAGTTTCTATGAAAGAGAATGAATCTAATTTGTAGCAGTTTCAAGTTTAAGTAGGATAGGTTCAGGTTAGCCAAAAGAGGGATATTGATAGTACATGTTGCTGGTGTTCCTCTCCGGGAGCTTTGAGTCTATGGTAGCATAATTCTCAGATTGTCTCGCAAGAAAGCCAGCACTACCTTGGCATTTCTTGACCTTTGGCTTCTGAAATCTTGGCAATGACTGTGCTTTGTAGAGGAGAGGACGTGCAAACCTTTGGGAGAATTCCGCTGTAATAACCACCACTGCATCCCTCTTCGCTGGAAATGTGACGGGCACAATGACTGTGGAGATAACTCAGATGAGGAAAACTGCGGTGAGTGTTCAGGGTTTTGTGTGCCACTAGAGCTGTGATGCTTGTTCTTTTTGTCCATAACTCAGTTGTCTATGCCATTCTTCCTCGATGGGTAGGATGACAATGACCTGACCTCTTGCTTTCTGCTGACTGCTACATTTCTACTTTTTCTTTGGATAAAGACATAAACATCTCCTTTTAAGATGCTTATAATGAAATTTTGGGGAGAAGGATGTTTACCCAAGTATGTTTTTTGCTTGTTAAACTTATTTATATCTAACTTTTTCTACAAAGAACTTGAGGTGACTTATAATAAATCAAGAACAAATATAACAAGATAAATAGAATAGGAAGAAAAAAAATCAGAATGAAGAGAAGTTAAGGAAGGAAAGGTGCTAACCCAAAGACTTTGCTTCTTAAGCACTTGCCCCAAAATGGCCTTAATAACAGAGGAAAGAGATCTTGAAGGCTAATGGTTAAATGACTGGTCAGGTTTTAGTTCCTCTCTCCCAATGAAGGTGCTAACTACAAAGAATTGGATAGGGAGGTCAAGAAAAGGAATCCAAAGGTCTGGATCATATCAAACTAGATAGTCAGTCTTGAATAACTGGATGCATTCTGAAAACAACTTTGAGACCCTGCCCTGAACGTATTATTAGTGATTCATGATATACATGTCAATTTCAGATCGACTAATACGGAATGCATTCTTTTTTTTTAAGTTAGCCTCACACTCAGTTTGGGGCATGAACTCACAACCCTGAGATCAAGAGTCATATGCTCTGCTGACTGAGCCAGCCAGGTGAATTGTAATATGGAATATATTGTAACTTTGGTCACCTTTTGGAAATAAGAAGTGATCACCGTTTGCCATGGGCAATTGAGAGAATCAGAATGCTGATTGCACCTGCAAATATCAATTGGCTAAAAACTTCTTACATGAAAGTGTGATCCACTGGAATTGTAAATTTGAGAAAGTTCATGTTTAATGCTATTGGAGGTTATCTTGACTATCATGAAATCAACAATTATCTTGAGATTAAATCATATTTGGACAAACCTCTTAATAAAGGTCATTCTTTATATTCTTAAAATTGAGTTAGAAGGTCTCATTTTGGAGGGCAGACAGTCGGCCAGCCCAAGCAAATTGCTAGGACTTGGGACACAGGAGTGCCTCGCACACTGAGGGTATTCAGGCCAACTCACAAGTCTGTCTTCTGTGTGTGATTCCTGGTCCTCACTGATGGCTGTGTGGCTTTCCTTTTCAGTCCCCCGGGAGTGCTCAGAAAGTGAATTTCGTTGTGATGATCAAAGCTGCATCCCCTCTCGTTGGGTCTGTGACCATACCAACGACTGTGGAGACAACTCAGATGAACGAGACTGTGGTAACTGTCAGAGCGCTTTGAGAGGCTTACCAGGGGTGGTGGTAGTAGGGTCAGCATTGTTGACAGAAGTAGGGACTTCAAATGCAACTTTATATGTTTTTTCAGGGTAAAACAATTTTTTTTTTTTTGTAATTTGTGTTATATATAAACCTTAGCATAACACAGTACTTTCTGTTCTGTATTTTCTATGCTTTTATTCTTAACTTACAGCAGTCTTGATTAATACAAGGGGGAAATGGCAAGAGATTTTTAAAAATCTCATTTTAACTTAAACATTTCCTAGGAGCAGACTTCAGTCTGCATTGTCCTTATAAATGACAACAACAAATACATTCATTTTTTCCTACTGCTCCCCAGAAAGTGGCCCTCAGGGATATATTACTGTAGTTCCCTGGTATAGGGGCCAGAGGATTAGAATAGGAATCATAAACCCCAAGCGATTTTTTTATAGCTCTTTACTCATTAAGGGTTGGGTCTGGGGATTCCGATTTGTGAGAGAAAGCTGGAGATTATTTAATAGAGGAGAGATAGGTTGTTGAGTGGGGAAAGTGTATTTTTTGAGAGTTTATTCATTTGCTAACCACAAGTTGTGCATTTGCTGTGAGCCAGTCACAAAGTTTGGATAGTAATGTGATGAAGTACTTACTATATTCCATGGACCTGACTGAGAATGACAAGGCCTTCTGGAATGACAGTCTTTTCTCTTCAGAGTTGAAGACCTGCCAACCTGGATATTTTCAGTGTCAGAGTGGACACTGTGTGCCTGAACAATCAAAATGTGACGGAACCGCTGATTGTCTGGATGCCTCTGATGAAGCCACCTGTCGTAAGTTCTAGGCACCTGTGGTGCTGTTTATCTGAAATGAACACATATGGCCTAGTAGAACCTACCTCTCCATCAGCCACCACTTCTTAGATGAGAACGCCATAGGGATTTTCTATGCATTCATTGATTATCTATCAATGCATTCATTGATAATTATCAGTTCACTTGGGATTTGAGTCACTGTATCCAAGTAGTTCATAATAGTCATTCAAGTGCATTTCATTAACAATATTTTAAATAGAAAATATAGTAAATATCTGTACTAAGAAAAATAGTTACACATTATTAACTATGATACAAATCATTAATTGGAAAAAAACACAGGTAAACAAGAATATTTGAGCAATGAATAGATGGATATAAAGAACTTGGATTGGGTAGTAGAGCATTCTGAATTTATAGCACTAACATTTTTCTAAAGTGCATGATGGCATAAAAAAGTTCTTTAAAACGAAAGCCAATGTGATTATTCACATTTTAGTTTTTATGAATCACTGAATGTATATTCATTGTTGTTGATTGTCTGTGATGGATATTATTGATGTGGTTGCCACATCTTGAAACCTGGTTTCAAAGAAACTGTATAAATAGATGATGGGTAAAGCCAGTACTGACACAGCTGAAGAGTGGCCTTTGCCTCTAAAGAAGAAGTCCAGTGCTATCCACAGAATGACTCACGTCTTTGAAAACTGGGATTGGACAACTGTCCTTAAGAAGTATTCCCTCATTATTCCCTCATGGTTTCAGACAGGCAACAGAACATCTCGATGAATAAGGAAGAGCAGGCTATAATGGAAAGGGCTAAAGGAGAAATAGAAGCTAACTTTTCAAAACTAGTACTTTTTCTAATAATTTGAATTTGTCTCCTCCCCACCCACAGCCACTCGCTTCCCCAATGGTGCATATTGCTCGGCTACTATGTTCGAATGTAAAAATCATGTTTGTATCAGGTCATCTTGGAAATGTGATGGTGATAATGACTGTGGAGATGGTTCTGACGAAGAACTTCACCTGTGCTGTAAGAGGCAGAGAAAGGGCGGGTATGGGAGTGGTGTTATCTGGCAAAATCTCAGAGTTTCTTATGTGGAGCATGTGATACCAGAGAGTAGTTGGACAATTTTTGAATACTGGATGCATGAGTGGCATCACTGTGATTGTACTTGGTCTTTTGCCTTAGATCTGTGTTTGAAACATTCATCACTATTCATTTTTAGCCCAAGGATTTGACAAAAATGCCATGTCAGAATATTTCCTTCCCTTCAGAGAAATTTGATTAGGATGCATTGTATTTTCACAGTGGCATCTCAACATTTTTCTTGCTACCTCTTTTCTTGTTAGGAACTGAGCATGTTTTGTTTTGCTTTAACTTAATGGATCTTGAAAAATATCTTAAGTATGTGTAACTTTCAAAGAAGTCCTTAGGAAGTTGCTCCCTCTGTAAGATCAAGTGCCCCCAGCTACTAAAATTAAATCTTGGAGAGGCATAGACATAGCCACATGAAAAAGTAACCAACACTGTTTTATAGTGTTGCACCTGTCATTCACAGCAAAGTATTTCTGCAACAGTTCTATTAACAATAATTCCAGTGCCCCTGGGTGGCTCAGTCAGTTGACTATCTGACTGTTGATTTTGGCTCAGATCATGATCTCATGGTTTGTGGGATCAACCCCCCCCCCCCCCCCCAATCAGGCTCTGTGCTGGCATTGCAGAGCCTGATTGGGATTCCCTCTCTTCCCCTCCCCTGCTTGCACCGGTCTCTCTCTCTCTCTCTCTCTCTCTCTCTCTCTCTCCCCTTCTCAAAAATAAATGAACTTGAAAAAATAAATATTAACAACACTTCGAAGAATCAGCTCTTGGATCTGACTCCCCTCCCTCCCCCCCGCCCCCCGCCAACCAACCTTATTACAAGTTTCTCCTTCTGCTCCTGTGTGTGGTGCAAAAGCAGAAGGAAAATAAAACAGCCAAAGCCTTCCATGTAGAAGAAGAACACATATGTGTGTTGAGTTTACCCAATTCCAGGTACATGCATGGAGGACCATGCCCCTGTACCAAACAAGTAAGGAACCTGGGTTCTACCTTTGGGTTCCTCACAGGTGCACAAGCATCAGCAAGAAGTCTAATTCAACAAAATGAGACAGGGTTCAAATGTGAAATAGCAACTTTAATGTAAGAGAGGTGAGGGAATTCAGGAAGGAAAGTCTGTCATGGTGGGAAACTTCATGCTCTAGAGAGTCAATGACAACTGCAGTCAGAGGGACAAACAGTGGCCTCCTTGCTATTAGGGTAAGAGCTTGTGTAGGGTCCTGCCAGCCTCTCCAGCTTCATGGCTGTCATTGTCCCCCTCATTCCATGCTCCAGCTACAGAGATTTTGATTCAGGCCCAAACACCTGCCATGCTCTTTCCCCACTCAGAGCCTTCCCAAGTGAAGCCTCTTCTTATCCCTCCTCCCCCGGAACTGGATCAGGTCTCGCCAGTAGATGCTATCATAGCACATCTAGTTTGTGGCTCACAAGGACAAGCATTGTGGCTTTCTTTCTTTTTAAAATTTATTTATTCATCTGAGAGAGAGAGAGAGAGAGAATGAGCAACTGAGGGAGGGACAGAGAGAGAGGAGGAAGAAAGAATGCCAAGCAGGTTCCACACTGCCAGTGCAGAGCCCGATGAGGGGCTCAAACTCAAAAACTACCAGATCATGACCTGAGCTGAAATCAGAGTCAGAGACGCTTAACCGACTGAGCCACCCAGGCACCCCAGGACTGTGTCTTTCTTGTTTGGCATTGTATCTGGTTCCTAGATACAATGCGTGTACTCGATAGTCAAGATGTATTTGTCAGTTGGTTAATTGGATGAACAAATGAATGGATGAATGAAGCCAGACTGTTGCTGGCCGGGGAGCATTTTAGATACTGACCCGTTCTACTCTTAACGTGTACTTTTGTTTTGCCATCTTTCCTTTCTCAGTGGATGTTTCCTGTGATTCACCATACCGGTTCCGATGTGACAACAATCGCTGCATTTATAAGCACGAGCTGTGCAACCATGTGGATGATTGTGGAGATGAGAGTGATGAGAAAGAGGAGCAGTGTAAGCAAAAGTGAAAAAGAAGAAGGAAAGACGAAGGGCCCCAAATTATCTTCAGTTTGCAAAATGTACCTCTTGGATTTCAGTTCATTCTGTAGAGGCTCGAGTTGGACCTATGACAGTGGATCTCCGTTGACAGTTCTTTACAGACGTATAAACCTACGTGTTACTCAGTTGCATCCCTGCCCGCTTTTTCCTGTCTGATTTGAGCAAGTCCCTTAATTATTCAGTCTTCATTTAAATATTCAATAAGCTTCCACCCCCCCCCCCTTTTTTTCTCTTAAAATGAGAACAAACACTAATTGCTGGTTGGCACTTCACAAATTAATGGTTTATTTGTTTTAAAGAAATGAAGTTTGACTACTTTTTAGCCTAGAGTTACTTCTTGCTAATGTAGGCATATGAACTTCTCAATGTCCAACCGAAAAGATCATGTTAAATAAGGCAGCCCCGGTGTTAACAGATCTTGTCTTACATGCATCTTTAAAATGAAAATTCATTTCTCAGAAGAGAAAAATAAGGGATTATTTTAAGATCGAAGTTTCAAACTGGCTGCATTTAATGTTTTAGATATTGAAAAAAATCTCTGCTTCCCCATTTTGAGAATGTTTTAAAATCTATTCATTGGATGGGAGAGTTAATTAATTTTTTGGATAATTTACTTAGGAAAAAGTCAGCGAGGAAAATGATTTCCCCAGACTCCAATTATATTTTTTCCTTAAAGGATACTATTTGGGAAAATTGACATAAATGGCTAATTTTTCTGTTTTCCATCCCTTGTATTGATGTGGCCTTAGAATTCTCCCTGCCAGCTCTCATCCTGGAGGGGACATTGGGGAGGACACTGACACTATTGCAGTCCTCCAGTTGTACCCATTTTATGTTTTTTTTTTTTTTTTCCTTTTGGCAGAGGCTAACCTATGGTTATAACATTGTTGCTATGTTTATTTGAGGTAGAGAACAAAAGGATGAAAACCCAGAAATAAAACACTTAAAAATTTTTGGGCAAGTTTCCCCCTACCCCCCTTCCCTTTCCATTTCCCTTACTGTTAATGCCATTTTTTTTTTAAATGGATCAAGACAATTATAGCACATGGGAAAATCTGAAAGTGGATAAAAGGGGCTGTAAACTTACTCTTCCCAAAGAGTAAATTGTTAGTTAAAGGAATCATGGCTTGCCATCACAACAGATAAACTGCAAATTTCAATAGCTGAAGATTGCAGAGGTTGATTTAAAGTTCAATGAAGGTCAGGCAGTTCTCTGTCCTGTAATTATGCCACCTGGAACACATAGTCTTCGAGGTTGCTGAGGCAGGAGAAGAGAGAAATGGAAGAGGTACACAGGTTCTTAATCTTCTGGGCCTGGAAATGATAGATGTTGCTTGTGCTTGCGGTCATTTGGTTGGAACTGGTCACATGGCCCCAATATGACTGCAAGGGGGACTGGGAAGCCCAGGGAAGTGCATGGATATTTAATGAATAACAATGATTTCCACCACAGTTTACCCTTATGTCAGTAACAATCCGTTTACACATTTCTTCCCATGCATAGAACTCCCTCACCCTCACTCCAAGGGATGTGACTCATAGTCCCATTCAGTAATTGAAATCTAGGAGCCCTGGACGGGTAGGCTGTAGCCCTGCTGTCAATTCCAGATTCGGTTCCCCTTGGTCCATAAATAAGTTTTATTTGTGTCCCCCTTGCCCCCAACAGATAGTGGTGGATCAGGGGGAAGCATAATAGAAATAAAGATTCCCACTGGGCAAGAAAGAATTAGAGATCTACTGCCTTCACCACTCTGTAGCAATTCTGAGACACCAGGTGACACTAGGTGACACATGTTGGCGCATGGCAGTCCTGATTTATGTCTGTTGCTCTGGTGGAGTTATTAACAGTGCCCTTTTACTCTCGACTGTATGGTTACCCTATGTAGACTTTGTGAAGGCCACTACAGTGGGGAGTGGAGGAGATTCACTGACGAGGCCATGGCTCTGCTCTGAGAGGAGCGCTGGGTCTATTGTCCCTCATTGTCTCCACCCCTTGGGAGTATTTCCTTGTCTTTTTCCCTCTTCGTTGAAGAGGGAACAAGAGAATAAGCCCTTTTTAGGAGCTGCACAGCTTTCAGCCACTCCCTGCTTGTAGGTTTGGGGGCCCACGGGTTTTAGAGTCCCCATCAGAGTATTTTGGTTTGCTTGGTCATATATTTCCTGGAAATTGACAGGCTTTTCATCTGTTTGATTCCAGTCACTTCTAAAAGTGAAGAACCTCACTTTTGAGACATAGTTTTTGAATCTGCTTTCTTTTTTTGCCTTGTTTTCCCCATGTACCTTTGTCTCAAATGATCATCAGTTATCTTCAGGCCATCTAGAAAAACAGATGGGCTGTCATTTCATCCAAGTCAGGTTTTCCTGGGTCTTTCTGTCTCAATGACTTCTAAACAGCAGAATCTCACTGTTTGGGATCTAAATGCAGTCAGTTCTTCCCATGCATCTAGACTTTACTTTATTTCATTTCTGCTTATAAATCATCTGGTTCTTCCCTGAGCTTTTCTCTGTCTTAATACTATCTGGCCCAACTGGTAATGACAAGGAATGCACACTACTAACATTCTGTTTTCTAACCTCTTTCCATAGATTGACATGCTCATCGAGCAGTTGGTCTGCCTTCTGATTTTTCCCAAGTCACACTTTTACCAGATGTTTTGCCATTACATAATATGGGTCTCCATCTTTCCTGCCTCCAATATCACTTTCCTCATTGCTTGCCTCCTGACTATGAAGCCAGTGCCAAATAATTTAGGTGTTTATAATGGAAGCGCTTTATATATATACGATTGAAGGTAATTAATACTAGCTGCTGCACCCAACAAATTTCAAACTCTCAGCAGTGAACCTAATGAAGACTTACTTCTCACCCAGGTAAAGGCCTGTGTAGGTTGCCCAACCCTCCTCCATCTTGTAACTAGGCCACCTGAAACACATGGCTTCCCAGGTTGTCAAAGCAGAGAGGCACGTGGGCTTTATTTGTTTCAGTCTAGCAGTGACATATCTCGCTTCCTACTCATAGCCCATTGACCAGAACGAGTCACATGGTCCCAACATAACTGCAGGGGGGACTGGGAAATGTAGGGGAAGCACAGGCTTATTTGTGAACAATAACCATCTTTGCCACAGAGGGAAGCATCTTGTTGCACAGAAGAGAAGGTTTTGACTTTGACTTTAACTTTTGTTCTTGAATTACAGGTGTAGCTTCGACCTCTAGACCTTGTAGAGAAGATGAATTTAAGTGCAGCAACGGACATTGCATTTCACAACATCTTGTATGCGATGATGTCGATGACTGTGGTGACCATTTTGATGAAACAGGTTGCAGTAAGTAAATATTTATTTCTAGAGTTCATTGGAGTAACTCAGGTTTACCTAATGAAAGCATGCAAGAACATAAAGTAGATGATAACCACATAGTTCTTTTTAATTCAGTTTGTGCTCTGAACTGCAGTCATAGCTACCTGTTACTGAGCCTTCACTCTACCAGACGTTGGTACCAGACATTTACTCTGTACCAGACATTGTGCTAAACAGTACATGGATTATCTTATTTCACCCTTGTAACAATCCTATGAGCTGGGTATTATTCTCTTCCTCAATTTTTTTTTTTATTTTTAATGAAGAAACTGGGTTACAGGTTTAAAAAAACTGGCCATGCCTTTTTGCTGTTAAGAGGTTGAGCAGGAATTTCAATTCTGATCTACCTAACTGCAGAGTACATCCTTCTCCCGTTAACTAGGTGCCTCTCAGCACCTGAAAGCTGTTTTTCATTTATGAGTCTGCATACTTTTTGACCATAAGCTAGATGCAGTATCCTTTGGCACTTAGGGGAAAAGCTTCTAAGGGGAGTTGATAAAGATGGGGATGTCACAGGGAGCCTTGGAAGGAACATTTATTTTTATTGTTAAAGTTGAGGGAGGATTTGTGTAGGAAAAGAATGATGAACACAACCAATGGGTGGTTCTAGTTCAATATTGTGACGGAAATGTTGGGATGACATGTTAATAATTTACACTTTTTTAGTCCTTTAGAGCTCTTATGAAATTCTTGCACATACATTATCTAATTTGTCACTCAAGTCAACCCCATTGGGTTGCTATTACTATGTCTGTCTATATAATCTCAGAGAGCTTTATTAGGACGTTGCTTGAGGTCATGCAGAGTGGCAGAGGCAGGATTCGAATAGTCCTGTGAGTCCCAACAAGACCTCTAGTTTGCTCTGCCACTAGCTGTGCCCTTTTGATCATCAACCGACCTCTCCAGGCCTCCGTTTCTTCCTAGGAAAGAAAGTTCTTCAAACTCTAGGAGCCCATGACTTAATCATCCTAGTTAGTTCCACAAGATTTCAACTTCTTGGGCTTTAAATGCTCTTTCCTGAGGCATCCCAAGGATTTCCTGGCAAATTTTCTCCTGTGTGAGTTACAAAGGAGGGTAAATAACTGGTCATAATGAGTTGATTTGCCTTTTATTTTACCCACTTCCTAGTGGGGCTTGGAGTTTTTGACATAACAATGTGACTTGATGAAATATTTTAAAAAGTATGAACATGACAGGATTTGCAAAACTAGGTGTTAGATTTGAGTCTAGATTTGGTGCCACAACTGACATGTGAACTGTCCCAGGAGTTTGGAGAATTTCCAAGTTGGGCATGGGTCAAACATTAGTTCCTCTTTTAGTTGCCATGTAAAAGGCTCACAATAGACCACAGTACTTTTAATTCAAAAGACATTTGATTAAAAGCAGCCTTTATTGAAAGGGAGTAAGTAGCATAAACATTAATTTAGGTTTGGAAGCAGCATTTTTTTTTTTTTAAGGTATTAAGTGGATATGTCATAACGAATTCAGTCTTCTGTGGGTCAATAATTTAAGACATAGAATTCTTATTTAAAATATCAGTTCTCAGGTGCTACTAATCTACTCGCCTTTCTTTTCTTTTCCCTTTCTCCCCTTCTTTCTCCTTCTCTTTTTAATTTTACACTTGATCTTAGCCAAAAGGCCAAGAAGCAATCCTTTTAATTTTAAACAGGATCCCTGAGGTGTTCAGGGCATATATTTGCTTTTTAAAAAATATTTTAAAATCAAGAGAGAAAGACATTAGTATTTTTCTAGCATCATTGAAGTATAAAGAAAATAATTAGCCCCATAAAGGTAGATTGACTTGCTATTTCTCTGCTTAGTGTTCTTATTCCTTCATAAAATAGAAAATAGAGTGCCTATATTATAAATACAGTGTCATGTTTGGTTTTGGATAGATCTGTTGTTTGTGGATTAAGATGGTGATTGTTTTCAGATGAAAGAAGTTATAAGTTCCTCATATTTGAGGAAGAATCTTATAATGTTATATGGTTTCTGCTCTTGTTTGAAGGACTATTGCTTCATAAGAGTATAACTCACTCAAGGAGGCAATTGGTCTAGAAATGTTTACTTCATGGGACCTTTAGTCACAGAAGATTACAGAGTCTAATTATACTCATGAGACCCAGAGAGGTTATGTGTGTAGCTTAGGGCTGTCCAAATTAATAAAAACAGGTCACACTTATTAACATTGTAGTGGTGACATCACTACCAACCTTATAGAAATTTAAAAGAAATTTAAAAGGGAATACTATGAGGAACTTGATGTCAGCAAATTAGACTACTTAGGTGAAATGGCCAAATTCTTAGAAAGACAAAACAATGACATGACTCTAGAAAAAATAAAAAATCAGAATAGACTTATTTAGCAATGTGTAGTTCTTGAGAGCTAGACAAGACCTTTATTATAAGGCGTTCATGTATATAGCTTTGAAGTATGAACTTCAATGGCAACATTCTATTGAATACCATGGTACTTTATTTTGTGATTATTTTTCTTTTTTGAACTCAATGCTTTTAGTCATTTCAAACCTCATATGCTTAAATAGTCATTGTACCCTAAGGAACCCTCATTACCTGCTATAGGAGGCAGATAGATACAAATCTATTTTGCTTTAAAAGGACTGAGCCAGGAGATACCACAGTCTCTTTGGCTAAAATATTCAGAAGCCTGTGACCAAGAGAATTTCATTTGAGAGGCAGACAAAGATTGAATCCTTTATGGAAATAACCACCGCCCTTCCCACCCCTGGTTCCCCCATTGTCTCTCACTAGGTATGTTCATCTTTGTCAGCTTCCCTGTAAGACCTGGGTTTGAGGGTTAGATGGAGACTCAGGATAAAAGATGCAAAGTTACAATAATACACAAATGAAAGCCAGATGGCTTTGACAGATATTGGCAGAGACAAGAATTCAGGGCAATGAGGAACAATGAACTGTGAGGATGGAGTATGAGTTATTAAAAGTCTTCCCTGGAGTATCTGGACCCCAGAACAGTAGGGATAACAAGAGTCATTCATAGACCCTATAAAAATGGACTATTGTTGAATTTTTTTTGTATTATGAAAGCTATAAAACCAAGAAAATAAATATTAACCATCAAAAGTAAACATCACTTGAATCCTATAACTAAAAGACAACTAATCTTAAAGTTTGGTGTACTTCTGTTGTCTTTTTTTTGCACATGTATGTGTAAAAATTATTAATATTAAAAAAAATAAAGATACATAGTCTTTATGTAGTGTTACAATCTTTCCCTCCATTTTTGTTATAGATATTTCCCATGTCAAAGTATCATTTGAAATCATGAATTTGAATGATTGCCTAACAATCCATCATATAGATAATCATAACTCATTGATTCTAAGATGCATGTTTATTTTCACATTTTAACATCTCTGAAACAAGGATCATTCTTCAGTTGATAACATGCCATAGTGTAAGTCCCAGAGTTTTTCTTTTTTAGTATTACATAAAGTAGTGCACCAGTGGTGGCTTACTCAGATTTGATAAAATGCAGTGTACCATAATTGTTCAAGTTTTCAAAATTTTATTATCAATAATTTATAATCCTTAGATAAATCATAGTGCACATTTTTATTTCTTTTTGAAGGAAAATGTATTAACATGGAAAATTGGATAATAGGGTCTGAATATTTTTAAAGTCCTGGGTTCATATATGTTGTTGCAAAATTCCTTTTAATGCAGGCCACTCTATGGTTCTTATAGCAGTGGTATGACTTATAACTGGCCAACACTTGATATATATGTGTATACATATCTCAGTTGGTCTTCTTATAACTTTATAATTTCCTCCTATTTGTTATGTTGCTCTAACCTGTATCAGTGTCCTTAATTACACATATAATAGGATATATATTACATATATCATTTTATATATCTTAATCCTAATATATATAATATATCAGATATTACATATCTAAATATATATAATAGCAGAACAGATGGTTACAGTTGTAAAGAGCCTCTGACTTCATAGTTCTGGACTCTGGAATTGGATGCCCTGAGGGTAAGCCTGGCAGTGATGAGTAAAATGGAAAAATTGCCTCAAGAATCTAACATTATATACATTTGTATAAGTGGCATTCAGGGTGTTACCAGATATTTGAATACAGGGGTCCTCAATCCTTTACAACGACTTATGGAAAGGGGTTATCTTGAGATGTCCTATAATAGGCTATAGATAAGTGTTTATACCTTTCATTTGTAACACTAAGATTGTTTTTCCAGATACAGGAAAAGAAAGATCATGTGCGGAGAATCTATGCGAACAAAATTGTACGCAGTTAAGTGAAGGAGGCTTTATCTGCTCCTGTAGACCTGGGTTCAAAGCCAGTATTTTGGACAGGAACTCCTGTGATGGTAGAGTATATTTCCTACAATTCCTACTTTTTAGGTTTTCCACTCATTCCCTTTTATTAAACCCCTGTTGAATTCCCTTAATGGGGCCAAACTCTTGGTTCTTGCTCATGAAAATACTTAAGTGCACCAGTAATTTTACTGTTAGAGGGTGACGATCAGTTCTGAGAGTATAAACTGTACGTTCATGATGTATGTAACCAATGATGATGTTAAGATTTTGCTCACTAATTTCTTGGGACATGAAAAAACAACACTCAGGAATGCTGATTACTTTTTTCCCATGCTATCTTGCCAATCCCTAGCAGATGGCTAGGCAGATAGCTCATCCTTAGTAATGTCTGCCGAAGACTTCAGTAATGCTGACTGCTTATTGTATCAGTGTGAGAGACCAGTTTTTTTTAAATAAACACAAATTTTATTTTCTTCATCAAAGTCCAACAACATATATTTGTTACACACTTTCTTATGCCAAACATAAGTGAGTTCTGAGGTATGGGGTTAGAAGCTAGCTTATCAAGATGGTAAGGACTGAGTATGATTTTAAGTGTCTTTTCTTATTTGAATTTTCTGTTTCTAACTCATGATGTATCATACTCAGATGATTGGGACAGTTCTTTTGGAAGCTGAAGCTTAAGAACTCAATCAAAAAAAAATCAAATGAATGAGTCCCTTTCCTGAAGCTAGTGAGGGCAAGGGAACTGGAACTGAACAACACCAACACACAGCGGCTTTCCAAAAGTGAAAATTTTATTCTGCTATTGTAGAGCTGCACTGTTGCAGTTGAACCCCATCTTCATTGCTTCCTAGCTTTGGGACTTTGGGTTTAGGAATAGTCCATATTGCAGAGTCGCTCTGGAGGACTAAATGAGGGAAAAACAGCAGAGGCATGTGAAACCACATCTGACTCTTAGTAAGTGTTCCACAAATGATGGTGTCATGGCTTATTTTTGTCTGCAGCTTTCTCAGTCCGCATTGTTTATGAGTATGGATTTAAACAGAAGCAGGGTCTCTAAGGAATGGTTGGGAGCAGATTGTGCATATTTGCTTTTATTGTATCTACAGACATCAATGAATGTGAGCAATTTGGGGTTTGTCCCCAGCACTGCCAAAATACCAAAGGAAGTTATGAGTGTTCCTGTGCCGAAGGCTTCAGGTCTGTGAGTGACCGCTATGGAAAACGATGCGCAGCTGATGGTATGCTGGGGTCTGCTGGGATTAATCAATCGACTTTTAGAGAAATAAATGCTGATGAGTACAACATACCAGAAAATAAGCTTTAGGCTCTCAGTCTTATTTTTAATTCACCAGCTACTTCTCTTCCAACACCCATCCACTCTCTTCTCTCTCCTCTCCTGCCAGATTAAGACAGTAACTGCAATCCCACAACAAATACGTAGGAATTAAAATGAGAGTCAGGTATTATTTATTATTCTGGGCTTAGCATCTTGTCCACCTTGATAAAAACTTCAAAAAGTGGACAAGATGTCACCTTCCAGAATATTTACACAAGAAAAGCTTGCTTATAGGGTGGTGGTCAACGGAAGGAAATTAATGAAACCCTCCAGCTCCCACTCTAAGGTGTGGGAACCCTGTAATTCATGAAAAATAGTCTCATTCAGTTGGGGCAAGTCAAGGACATTCTGTTGGTAATTTCTTTTTTTACTGTTCATGGACTGCTGATCATAGACAGAAAGAGTCTGGCTCATTTATAATTTCAACCATTTGTTCTACATTTTAGGTTAATGCCAGTATCTGAGAGGCCTGATAGAAAGCAGTAATAAGTACTAGATAGAAATGACAAAAGAGAAAGACTGTGTGGCAGAAGTATTATATAGTCCAAATTTCCAGAGTTCTGACCAAAATCAGCATATCCCCGTCGAAGGGTATAGGTCTTCACAAGTCTTACAGATTTGAATTTGAAGTTTGTACTGGAGTTTAAAGAACTTGAAAAGGAAATCACATTTTTAAGATTTAAGAGTAAAATGGCTGTTCAATTTCTTTATACAAATTGGGCTTTTAAAGCATACATTTGATTAGCATACTTAAATATTTTACCCCCCAAACCTTCCTGACATTGAGTGAAAACTAGAGTAAAGGCATTTGAGCAGTTGGTCTGGTAATTAGGCAGCAAATTAAAAGAATGTTCAAGTCGTTTAACTAAGGAGATGACTGAAATAAATTCTCGTAGTCACATAAAGCACAATGTCAAGACAGAGGAAATATATAAAGTGAACTTTCAAAAGTTACTTAAATGAGATTTGATTGATATTATTGCAAGTAAATTAAATTTTAAAATTCAAACAGTGCACTTCGAGATGAGTAACCATTGAAATAGCTGCTTTGGGTAAGAACAAGGATGAGCTGTTTTTGTCATTAGCTGGAAGATAAATTGAATTGTGGAGCTGATTACCTGCTAAAACAATCATAAATTCTGTCAGTAAAGAGTAAGGAATGAGGACTTCCTGGTAAACTTTTAGTAACACTATACATATTGTATTTCTTCTGTGAGATTGTCTACAGTCTTGTGTTTTATTGCCAGTGAATAAAGAAAAAAAATCAGTGAAAAAGAGGACACAGTCTAGGGGTCTCAGTCTTGCCCTGTTCTAAACCATCACCCACCGTGGATAGGAATAAAGAACTGATAACATCCCTAGCAGAAATATTAGCTTTCCACCTGAAAGTGGAGGCAAGAATGTCCACTGTCACAGATCTGGCAACCCAGTTGGGTAGTTAGCTCTACTGATTAGCAGAGATAGTCAGATTTCTATAAAAACTTATTTTTTTTTTTAAAGGTGGGAGGATACTTGCTATTTTATATCTACTTTATACAAAAAAGAATTCAGATAGAATTCAAACAGATAAAGAGGCCCTTGTCTTATTTACAGGTAATCCTCCTTTGTTGCTACTGCCTGAAAATGTGAGAATTCGAAAGTATAATCTCTCATCTGAGAAGTTCTCAGATTATCTTGAAGGCGAGGAACGTATTCAGGCTATTGATTATGACTGGGATCCTGAGGGCATAGGTCTCAGTGAGTATGAACTTTCACATCTGTCATTGATATTAATTGAATTATAAGGTGTTGAACTTTGGGGAATTTATTTTTCAATGAGTGAATTTTGTTGCATGAGTGGAAGAGGGAGCTCCTCCTGTCCAGCATGTTCTGGACGCCTTAGCATGACGGTGGGTCCCAGCCAAACTTTGTCAACTTCTAACCAAACCTTCTCCCATCTCTGGGGATTATCCTTTCAGGACCACCTCATATCTCTTTGTCTTTGCTCAGGTAGGGACTGTTCTTCCCCATCACTGTACCTTTCAAAATTTCTACTCAAACTCAACGTTTCTACTCAGTTCAAATGTCACCTCCTCTGACATCTTCTATAATTCTTCCTGGGCACAGTTCCATAAGTACTCACTCATGAGCCCGTAGTGTTTTATATATGCTTTTACTAAACCACCTTAAATAATTGTAACAATTCTCTGGTTCTCCATTTCTTACCTGTAAAATAAGAACAGTATTCTTGTCTGCCTGACTACCTCTGAGAGTTCTTTTGAAGATCAAATGAGATAACATGTGAAAATGCTTTGCATACTATCAATAACAATGCAATGTAAGATTTCTTATGGTAGTGTCTTCACACTTACACAATACAATAAAATTTTTAAGCATGGAAAATACCTAGGAAGCCATAGTCTTCCTTTGATTTTTAAATGCCTGCCATCCACTATCCTGTAGTCTATACGCTAAATAGGATTTCTCGTCTACATAGCTCCTTTACTGCCAGTTATTGAATAGTCTGCCCCTGGTCTATCCATACATTTTTTTTTTTTTGAAACTAGAACTTGATCCTAATGAGAGAAAATAGGCTCTTGACTGAAATATATTTTAATAAGTTACCTTGAAATAGAGACAGCTAAGTCAGTATCAATAAGCTATCAGTTGAAGTATTTGTAGCTAGTAGCTCAAGTATAATGTGTTGAGTTTGATCAGATATATGTAATTGAATTACTAGTCTTATAGGAACAATAAGGAAGTAGAGATGTCAAGGAAGGAACAGTAGTCCACCCGATTAGACCCCAGTTCCTCCCTTACCTGATGTTCTTAAGATGAAACTCACCTGTTTGTCTTCCCTTGCAGGTGTCATATATTACACTGTGCTAGGCCACGGTTCTGAATTTGGTGCTATTAAACGTGCCTACATCCCCAACTTTGAATCCGGTACTAATAATCTCGTGTCAAAGGTTAACCTGAACCTGAAATACATAATGCAGCCAGACGGATTAGCAGTGGACTGGGTTGGAAGGTAAATTTAGCCACGTTCCCCTCTTGTCAATTCTATTTTCCTGACTAGATCTCCCTCCTGCTTAACTCACACCACGTGAGTTAAGCTGACCCAGATATGGGTGCACTCAGCGCTGGTGCAGCTGGCTGATGCCTGGGCTTTCTCTAGCCCCAGCAACCACCTCTGCTTACCCCAAGGTGTCATATAGACAGTATCATTTCCTATAGTCTATGTATGCCATGAAAAAGTTTGGGAAAGCACTGAAGTCAAGATTTTGTATTATATCTAGGAGAGCTTTCTTGCCGACAGAATTTTGGATTCCAAAATTAACTTCCAGTATGGCAGCACTATTCATTTTAGAAGAAATGGAACAGTCTCACAATTCTACCAGCAAGGCAGTTGAGATGAGACATTTTTCTCTGGTAATTATTTTGAGGAGGAACAACCCACATCTTGTGTTTTGAGCAGACTGTATTGTCTGAACAGATTGGAAATTTGACTTCCCTGTGTAGTCTTTGGGTTGAGTTAATAGCAGTGTCAGCTTTGTTCTGCTCTTTTAGGTCTCCTGGAGCCCCAGGGACTAGAACCAGAGCTTTTGTATGATCTCTAAATAAGAGCCTTAAGTAGGTTTATCATCAGGCAGATTCATGACATGCAAACTGATGTGGAAAAGTTCATAAGCTCCTTTTTTGAGGAGGAGCCTTGCATTGGAGTGGCATTTATGGGAAAGTGATTATGTTGGAATCAGAAGAGCTCACGCATTCATAGACTCCCCCATGGACTTGGAAAGGAATGAATAATGAAAAAAATGTTTGAGAGGGGAGTCTCAGGGGCTTGTTGCCGACCTCTGGGAGAATGAGAGTCATTTGCAGCATAAATTAGTTTTCACCTTTTAACAAACCTGTCTAATGCTCCTGGAAGACTTGAACATCTCTGAAGAAGTTAATTAGGTCCCTGCTGTGCCCACAGGCTATCAGGACAGTCATTTCAGCATTTTTTGTCAGGAAACAAGGCCTCAGAGAGTCAGTAACTTGAAACTATATAGACTGTAGCACTTCCTTCTGAAAACCAAACAGGCAGTAGCAAATCTGTCTTCATGTGTGAAGTTTTGCTTCTTTCTCAGCCTTAATGAAAGAGCGAGTGAAGAAGCTGACGAAGTCTTTCTGCTTGTAAGAGACTGAGACCTGCAGCTCTAATAGTGAAAATAGGGCAGGGTGGCCTTGCTGAGTTCATTATTTTGGAAAGGCTATTTCCGCTCATTGGAGCTGATGCCAGATTCCTATTAATTCCACTGGGGCTCTTGGTTGAATCGAAACAGATTCACAGGGCAGTTGCAGTTAAAGGACCAGCTAAACAATGCCTGGTGACTTCCACCTGGAAAGTACATGTCTCGTAGTAATGCCAGATGTGATGTCCAGCATCATCACTGATCCTGGCTGATCAGGAAGGAGTCCCCTCTATCCCTTACTCTTCCACTTGTAACTTTCCAAAGATGCTCCCTTGGCTGAAGAGATTGGGGCATTCCTGATGGAGGGAGACTCTGCTCTCATCATGAGTATCTAAGTGGTTGTCTTGTTGGCCCCAGCTTCCAAACTGAATGCTTTCATCTTCAAACCTCTTCCCTCGAAATGACCAGTCCAGATTTTTTGGATTTTTAACTTTGTCCCTTTAAATTTAGGCATATTTACTGGTCAGATGCCAAGAGTAAACGGATCCAGGTGGCTAAACTTGATGGGAGGTACACAAAGTGGCTGATTTCCACCCAACTGGATCAACCAGCTGCAGTGGTTGTGAATCCCAAACTAGGGTAAGTACTTATAGGAGTCCTTTTTTTTTTTTTTTAAGTTTATTTATTTTGAGAGAGACAGAGAATGCCAGCAGGAGAGGGACAGAGGACAGAGAGAGGGGGAGAATCCCAAGCAGGTTGCACGCTATCAGTGCAGAGCCCAATACACCGTGAGATCATGACCTGCCTGAGCCCAAATCAAGAGTTGGACACTTAACCAAGTGTCCAACTTAAACAAGTTGGACACTTAACTGAGCCATCCAGGCACCCCAGTACTTGAAGGAGTCTTTCATTTTCTAGATATTTGCCACTGGATTTTCAAGAAATTATATCTTTAATTATTTTTTCCTAATTGTACTGAAATTGACTTTGAACTTTTTGCATTGACATCTATGACTAATTTCAGATGCCCTAAAGATCTTTAGGACCATCCAAGCTTCAGACTGATACTGTGTAAGGGGAAGGCCTCTGGCCACAATTTTTTCCATAACCCAGTTGTCCAAAATCCACACATTTCTCAGTAGAATTTAAGGATTGGTTTATACCTGGTGATTGGTTTAGACTAGAGGCTGCAAAGTGGTAGCTGAATATGGCTCACAGATATATTTTACTTGAACTAAACAGAGCTTTAAGGTTTTTTAAATTTAATTGCTAACACACACACACACACACACACACACACAAATTTTACGCTGTATGTTTGGCTTGAAAAACCAGAACAACTGGTAACGCCAGTTAGGTATCCCTTCCTTGATGCAGTATTGCCTGGAACTTGTAGACAGGGCTTTGCTCTCACCATCGCTTGATGTTCATGACTGCTGTGCTCCAGTCATTTTTTTTGCCTGCCTGGTCTTTTCCAGGTATTTGAGGTGGTGCAATCCCTGGTCTCCATTTTAAAATAGGAATTCTTGTTTTGTTCTCTGATACATGTTGAACACAGGACAGTGCTGCTCACACATAGGCATTCAATAAATACTTTATGAAGAATGAACAGCTTTGTCATTATACATTTTAAATTGTCTGAATGTATATACTTGGACAGGGCTGGGCAATCTCTATTGAGGAAGTTTTCAGGAAGGACTACAGATGCACTGGCCCCTCCTTTTCTCTCCCTTTCTTCTAAAGTAAAGTATAAAAATAGCATCACTTAGCACCCAGATCTCAATGAAAAATAGTTGATTTCCTTTTTGGAAGTTCATGCTCTGTTTCAGTGTAGAAGCCTCACTAGAGGAAACTTTCCATTACAGGCTTATGTACTGGACTGACTGGGGCAGAGAACCTAAAATCGAGTCTGCTTGGATGGATGGACAACATCGGAACATCCTGGTGCAGGAGGACCTTGGTTGGCCAACAGGCCTCACTATTGATTATCTGAACAATGACCGGATCTACTGGAGTGACTTCAAGGAGAACAATATTGAAAGTATAAAACATGATGGGACTGATAGAAGAATCGTTGCAAATGCAGGTTAGAAATGAGTTACAATTTACCATGTTAAATAATAAATATATTTCCATTCTCTGCCCATTTTCTCCAGAAGGAATCTGAATCTTAGGAACCGATTGATATATTTTCTTAGATACTGCTCCCCTCAGCTTCCAGCTGCTGATTTAAATGCAAATGAATCCATTAGTAGTAATTAAGGTTTTGTTTTGTTTTTATCCTTTTAACATAATTTTTAAAAGACACTCTTAGCAACAGATATTGAAATAACCAAGTTTCCTATTAGGTTGCCCTGATAGGGGCGACAGTCATGTGTACCAATGGAAATCCATGTCTAACCATTTCTAGACCTATTTGTTTTTATTATGCTCAATTGTTTATTATGTACAACTGGAAACATCTAGAAGGAGAGAAACATTTTATTTTCTAATCCAGATTTCTGCAGAACTGCAACGATCCAGTATCTACCAGCTTTTCCTGATAAGTGGTATCTTATGTTCAAAGAAAAAAAAAAAAGGATCTCTGCCATCCAAATTATTGTCCAAAGAGAAAATCAAATCAGCAACTTGAAAGCAAGCAAGTACTCTATAATTGGCATGAACCAGTAGACATTAATCTAGTTTAATGTCTGTCATCTTGATCTCCGAAAGTAGAACACTTTTGTGGTCACATGTACAGAAAGTCTGCCTGAATGTTCCTGGATTTTCAAGGCATTGAATTAGGGAATAACTCAAGCATAACGACATCTGACATAAAAGAGGGGTAGGGAATTTTCTGTTCAATTATCTTGCTTTGTTTTGGTTTTCCTCTGTGCGTAAGCAGCAATGAACCCATATAACCTGGACATCTTTGAAGGCCAGTTTTACTGGATATCTAAGAATAAGGGAGAAGTATGGAAGCAAGATAAATTTGGGCAAGACGAGAAGGAGAAAATGCTGATGGTGAACCCATGGCTCACTCAAGTTCGAATCTTCCATCAACATAGATACGATCGGTCAGGTAACATCCCTTGGAGTAAGATGTTCCTCATTATCTAGAAATCTTATTTCAAATTAATGGCTATATTGTTGGAAAATGGTAGTGGATTATAATAGTCTGATCTCTTGGTGCATGAAAGGTGTGTGTGTGTGTGTGTGTGTGTGTTTAACCATTTCGACCAAAGAAAAATAAAATTGGCGGTCAAATGTAATTATATACACCACCAGCAGATATGAAGTAAACATATTTCAGTCCTGGGGCGCCTGGGTGGCTTAGTTGGTTAAATGTCCAACTCTTGATCTCAGCTCAGGTCTTGATCTCAGGGTCATGAGTTCAAGCCCTGTGTTGGCCTCCACACTGGGCTTGGAGCCTGTTTAAGAAAAAAAATTTTTTTTGGCCCTCATTGTTTGGAGTTACAAGTATGTACTTCTAGGCCACAGAATCCAGTAGGCATCAAACCCTTGCTAGGTGTCAGGTGGGTAACAATGGGTTTCGTGAACATCAGGCTAGTCAAGTTATCCTGAGCTACGTGAGCTTCAGTTTAAAATTGTCAGTCATGCATTTCTACCCCCTCCCCTCTCTCCCATTTTCTTAGTTGTGGGTCCTGCTTCACCAGGTTACCTGTGTTCTAATTCATCCTTCACCACTGAATCAAGCTAGATAAAAGGGAGGGAAATTTTTGAAGTGAGGAAAGGAAATGGGCTTTTATTAAGCTCTATAAGTCAGATTCTCTCTTCAAGTGTTAACCCAGACATTTGTTACTTTAGTTAATCTCCAGAATTATAATTAGATTTTATTTTCATCTCACATATAGGGAACCCACCAGTATAATAGCTCGTAAGTCCTCCATGCTCCTGGGGCTCTCGTGCTGGGCAGTTTTAAAGGCAAGAAGGGAGAGGACGGTACATGTGGTGAGCCCCCTCTCTGGCCTTTGTAGAAAAGGCTACCTAGGAGTCAGTGGAGTTGGCTGGGCCCCCTTTGGAGAATGCTGATTGCTGTGTAGGCCAGAAATCTAGACCAAGCTGTGCCAGATTAACATTTACTCTGGACCAGTCGTTCTCAGATTTTAGCATATATCATAATCATCTAGAGGGCTTGTTGAACACAGATTGCTGGGCCCTACCTGAGAGATTTCTGATTTAATATGCCTGAGGTGGCCTAAAATTTGCATTTCTAACAAATTCCCAACTGACGCCAATGTTGCTGGTTCAGGAACCACATTTGAGAAGTCCTGCTCCAGGCCCTGCTCAAGTATGGGCCGTGGGCCAGTAGCACTGGTGAGACATGCAAGTCTCTCAGGCCCCACCCAGCCTTTTTCAATCAAATTCCCCAGGTGGTTTATATTACATTCAAGTTTGAAAAGCTCTTTTCTAGAGAGCTGAAGAAATGGTAATGGGGCAGATTTTGAGTGAGACTTTGGAATATGGCTTATTATTTTATAGCCATTTCCTTGTCTGTAGTTATAGACCGGATGCCAGAGAATCAGGATCACAGAATGTTAGTCTGAGAAGAAGTTTAGAGATCATCTGTACCTTGGAGAAATCATAGTACATGCTAAGGTAGAATTCAGATGACTCTAGAATTACTTGAGGAGCTTTTAACGGTAACACTTGTAACATCCTAGACCAATTTAAATCTGAATTTCTGTGACTGGGCATCAGTAGTTGTGCATAGCTCTCAGGTGATTCTGATAATAACAGGTCTAAATTCCCTTGTTTTTCAAGTAAGGAAAGTACTTGAAGAAAGTACTCCTGTGCGGGTAGGGTGGAAATCATATGTAATATATAATTTGGACACATTACGATCTATCCAAATTTAGGTAACGACAAATCTTGACATAATAATAGGGTCTTTGTGGTCTTTTGAACTATCTCAAATTGCTTTGCGTTGATTAGTTTTTGTGGTCGTGCAGTGGACTGGACACCTACCTTCCAAATCTGCCAGAGACGGGGAGGAGATAAATGATGGCCAGTAGACAGTGTGAGTGTAGGATGGTGAGAAGTAGGAGGGTGGCTGTGCCACTCTGATGGGGTGCCATGCGGACGGTCATGTAAATGAGGTGAATAGCCAGGTGCCATGTGGCCTAGAAGTGCTGGGCTTTGATGTCACCTGGCAGGGCCACAACTCAGTTGATGGGCGTATCTTTGGTTGGTGAATTCATTCCCTCTTCAGACCCTAACCACTGTCCTCATGTGCTTTCCAGTGCCTAACCGCTGCAAAAATGTCTGCAGTCACCTCTGCCTCCTGAGACCTGGAGGATACAGCTGTGCCTGTCCCCAAGGCTCCACCTTTATAGCAGGAAGCACCACTGATTGTAACGCAGGTAGGGGTGCTGTCTGCACAGCCATGGGGCCCTGGGAATGCTCTTCTGCCTTCTTCAGTAGCTTCCCTACTTGTGCTTCTCTTCTTGCAGGAGCCTGGAAAAAATCCTCGTGTGGCTGGGTCCTTTGCAGGATAGAGCGGGGGTGGCTCGGAGGAGGGATGAGAGATGGGGAGATATGAACAGAGCTGAGTAGGACTTAGGGAGCCAAACAGAGTTGGTGTTCCAGTGATTGCTGAGAATTATTTGCTAGGATCTGTAGGGTACAAATCCAGTGCCCCCAAATCTACCACTGTTTTGTTTTGTAAGGATATTTGGAAGAGTGGGTTTTCAATAAGGTCTCTACCTCCTTTCTTTACCTCCATACTGGATGTCTGTTGCCCCAGAATCCATCTGGCTTTAATTGGGGTTCCTCAAGTGGGGAACCAGGTTCCTGAGGTGGGGGACCTTATCCAGTGCAGATGGGAGGGCAAGAGGAGGGTCACTCTTTTCCTCACATGCTCATTTCAAAGTTTTGACAAATGAAAAAGGTACATTTAAAAAGACACCTTACGGGGCGCCTGGGTGGCTTGGTCGGTTAAGCGTCCGACTTCGGCTCAGGTCATGATCTCACGGTCCGTGAGTTCGAGTCCCGCGTCGGGCTCTGTGCTGACAGCTCAGAGCCTGGAGCCTCTTTCAGATTCTGTGTCTCCCTCTCACTCTGCCCCTCCCCTGTTCATGCTCTCTCTCTGTCTCAGAAATAAATAAACGTTAAAAAAAAATTAAAAAAAAAAAGACACCTTACATTGTTGGAGGCTGGAGGCTGGAATAAGGAAGCAGTGCTTTATTTTTCATCCCAAATGCTGTGGATGATCTGTGCCTAGCAGGACCTTTCTTCAGTGACTCTTAAATTAGGGAGTATATATAAGTCCTGGGGAATAACTAGTGTCCCTGGCTAGTATCCAATTCTTAATAATACTCATTAAAAAAATCATCCTGTAGTTTGCTAGCAGCCCATTTTGTGGCTCACATCCTTGTTTTTATTTTTTAGTGGCCCATTTTATGGTTCCCTTCCCTCAGTTTTAGCTTCTTTTCCCCTTCTTTTCCCCTCTCCCCACTCTCATCCCGAGGCTGGGGGAAATATTGGCAAGATGACAGTATTTAGTAATATTTTGAGCCAAACAATTTCAAGCTTTTGACATTTGTTGTATGTTGTAGACAGATGGTTCTGACATTTATCACAATTTGGCACTCATGGGCGGTGTTGTCCAAGATGTTACTTCATCTACTACTTTCCTCATTTACATTGTTTGCCAAGTGCATTATAGTCAGATTCTTGTTTAAAAGAACTTTAACCAAAGCAAGCACGATAATGGTGGTAGTTGTTCCATATGGGGTCTTAGTTTGGCATTTTAATTAATTAATTTGATAAGTATTTATTGAGAGCCTACTATGGGCTAAGTGCTAAGTGCTGGAGATAATGAAAGTGAACAAAACAGATCCCTTGCCTTTGTTGAGCTTATATTCTAATAGAGATTCTAAATAGAGACTACCCCTCCTCCCCAAATGTATAATGTCAGATAGTAAAAGCAAAAGGAGAAAACGAAAGCAGGGTAAGAGGGATGAGGGTCGGGTGGGAGTTGGGTGGCCTTTAGGTAGAGAGCTCTGGGAAGGCCTCTGTGATAAAATGAACTTTGAGTAGAGATTCAAATAGAGGGACTGAGCCAGGAGGATATCTGAGCTCCTTAAATAAGTGCACATGTGACAGATACTTACTGAGCATCTTCTAGGTATAAGACATGAAAACGCTAACAGCCCCATCAGGCACCTCCAAGGAGTACGTGGGGGCTGAGCTGGAGCAGGGACCCAGAGCAAGGGCAAGTTGGAGGACTTAAAAAATAGGAAATCTCTAACCAGCTGTCTATCAGGCATCTGTGTATCTGCATTGTTGCTTGATTGATGGGTCCCTGATGCTTTGAAGACTTCAGATGAAGTGTTGAGGTGTGCCCAGATTGAACTCTTGTGTTTCACTGGGCTTGCAGAGGAGAATTCTGAAAACTTCAAATGAGAACATGAATGTCCTAAGAGATTTCTTTACCACAAGTTTCTTTTAAATGTTAATATATGTTCTGGAGTGTAGCATCTCTCCACTGGGGTAAAAATGCTATAAATTGCCTCTTTCTTTCCACCAAATGTACATTACTCTCCAAGACCTTATTATTGATAAGGATATTCATCTGACTTAAGTGGAAGGTAACGTTTTGATGAGGAAACTAATTAGCTGCCCTACCCCCATCCACTCCCCACTCTGACCCTGGGCCTGAAGCACATTTGCATGGTTTGGGTGCTCTGCTGAGTGTGGCTGACTAACACATGCATGGCTTTCCCTTTCTGCAGCCATCGAAAGTCCTATCAACATGCCCCCCCCATGCAGGTGTATGTACGGAGGAAATTGCTATTTTGATGAGAATGACCTCCCCAAATGCAAGTAAGTCTGAATGTTGAGGTCCGAGTTGTAGGCCTTGGGGGAATTTAAGACAAAGTAGCCAGAAAAACAAGTACAGGAGCCTTGCCAGTTCACTAATTTTCACATCGTGACCAGCTTGCCCTCCCTTGGGAGAGTCCGCAGAGAACTAAGGCAGTGCTTCTCAAACCATACTGTGCATAAGTATCATCTCATTCACAGGGATTCTGCATTTCCAACAAGCCCCCATGAGATGCCACAGGATTGTGAGCCAACTGTAACAGGGATTAGAGAAGTGACAGCCCCAATTTCTCTACTCACCTGGTGTTAATTACATTTGGAGTGTGGGAGACCAGCTGTCAGCAGAGCTGAGTCAGCCCAAGCACTTGTGATGAGCAGAGACTGGGCTAAAGACTTAGGGGAAAAAAAAGAATTCTTGAGAAAGCTCTAACGTGGCGCAAGATAAATGGAGGTCTTTAAAAACTGTTTAATGGAAACATATCAGCGGAAAGAATACAATCTTTGTTTCCATTTTCATTCTCAATGGAAACATTGCATAGAGTAGACACCAATACATTTATTTGATGACCTTGCAGGTGTCATAGCCACAGCATTGAAAGTGAATTTCATAGTCAGATCAAAGTCAGTTGTTCTTGCTGCTCATCATATCTTGGCAGAATAAACAAAGTCGTGCAAGATACACTGACTGTCCCGTGTGTAATTTGCTCAGTCAAACCTCTCTCTACCTGAAGATGTGCTTGTACAATAGCTATGGAAGCCTAAGAATGCCACAGCTTATGAGCAGTTCTCCTTTCACTTTCAGGTGTCCCAGTGGCTACATGGGAAAATATTGTGAAATAGGACTTTCAAAAGGTGTCCCTCCAGGAACAAGTAAGTTTTAAGAATATGAGCAACCTGGGGGCGACTGGGTGGCTCAGTTGTTTGAGTGTCCGACTTTGGCTCAGGTCATGATCTCGCAGTTTGTGAGTTCGAGCCCCACATCGGGCTTCCTGCTGTCAGCGCAGAGCCCACTTGGGATTTTCTGTTCCCCCCTCTCTCTGTCCCCCACCTCTCTCGCACTCTAAACATTAAAAAAATATATATATGAGTGACCTGGAAATGCTTCACAGCTCCTAAGTTGAAAGCTGTTTATATTCTATTTAACTCAGTCTTTGAATTGGTTCTGCCCTCAGCTTCCACTCTTAAGTCTATTGGTTCCTTTCCCTTTCCCCATGCTGATATGGTCACTTTTCTTCCCTCTTCGGTGGCAGCAGTGGCTGTGCTGTTGACAGGCATCCTGATCATCATAATTGGAGCATTGGCAGCATTAGGATTTTTCCACTACAGGAGAACTGGCTCCCTTTTGCCTTCTCTGCCCAAGCTACCAAGGTCAGTTTCATCATGTGGAATATTGATTTTAGAAGCTTGGGTGATGTGACTATGTGAATAATTCAGGGTTTTTTGTTTTGTTTTGGTTTGGTTTTTTTGTAAGTTAAAATAGCATAACGTGCAGCTTAACCTATTCTGTAGAAACAAAAAGTATTGAACTTAAAAGCCATCATTTCAAATCACAACCTCTTAATCTAATGCTTTTTTGAAGCCTGAATGCAAATCACACTTTATCGTCCAAATAGTTATGCCCACTGGTGGGGATTCAGATTAGACTGGAACACAGTCTGTGGTTTGGACCAGGCTTTATTCCTGCAAGTGCCAAGTTAGCCCTCTCTTAGATGTCAAGCATTCAACAATGTGCTTTAACACTTCTGTGTAGCTAAGGCAACTTCCTACCATATTTGAGGTATGAATTCAGAGTGGGAATTGAGCGTTTCATTTAAGTAAGCTTTAGCAATATGGAGGAGAGGGTACTATTGCAACAGGTGGCTTAAAAAATCGTACACTGTTTCAATTACTTTATTTCAGCTTAAGCAGTCTAGTTAAATCCTCTGAAAATGGAAATGGGGTGACCTTCAGATCAGGAGCAGATGTTAACATGGATATTGGAGTGTCTGGTTTTGGGCCTGAGTCCGCCATTGACAGATCAGTGGTGATGGTGAGTGTGGCCGCAAAATGGCTGTATGCTTACTGTTTTATAAAAGAAACACTTTTTATAGAGAATAAAATTAACCTAGAATAAAAATGAAATGGTATGCTTCTCAACGTGAAGTCTTTACAAAATTAGGAAACATTACGTTTTTGCAGAAAGGTCTCTAACATATTAGTAATAAAATTGCACTTTACCCCGGCTCTAAGCCACACTTGAATCCTAAACAGTGTTAAGTTTAATGAGAATCTTAAAGAATCTTATGTTTTTTGGGGGAGAGGGGAGAGAGAGCATGGGTATTGTTTTTATTTGATGACTCTTTGTATGTTAAGGGAAGGAGTAGGGAAATCCATGTTTCCTAGTCTTCTGTATTTTCCCACCAATGTGTATAGTTGGGATACATAGTGATTTTAGATGCAGTGGTTGGTTCAAATCACAACTCTGCCGCCTTCTAAGAATGTAATAATAGGCATGAAGCTTGATCGCTCTGACCCTCATTGTCCCCATGTATAAAATGGATACAGTAATACCTCTTGTGAGGACCAAATGGCTACTTTATGAGTATACTAGTACAGGGTCTATAACCAGGACTGGAAAATAACTTTCAATATTTTGCCTTTCTCCCAAATCTTTGATGTTTAGCCTCCACATAAAAGTACAATATTACCTATTCTTTCTTCTTTCCCCTCTCCCTCTTCTCCTCTTTGCTCTTTTTTCCACCAGCCACCCTTTTCTCTGCTGTGCAGACCTATCCCCAAGTGAATATTTGCATCAACGAGCCAAAGAGAATGTGGGTGTAAAAGAGTGTTTCTGTTTCCTTGATCTGATGAATTAGTGCATTTGTTACTTCATGTGATGTTTGCCGTGTGGAGGCCTTGTGTCTCCTGGCTTTTTCTTTAAGTTCTTTTTGGATAAATTTGGCATAGCAACTAGTATACCTCCAGGTGTGAGGAGCGCACCTTCCTTCCTGTGTAAACCAGCTACTTCTTTTCTCCGTCAGAGTGAACACTTTGCCATGGAGATGGGGAAGCAGCCCATAATATTTGAAAACCCAATGTATGCATCCAGGGACAGTGATGTCAAAGTGGTTCACCAGCCAACCCAGGTAAGAAGTCACAGCCCTTTCTTTCAGGTTCTGCTACTACTGAATCTTGTGCTATTGAATAATGCCCTCCTGGTGTTCTCCTAACTTTCCCTCAAATGGAAGGAAGCAGTGTTCCCACCCTTCAGGTTCACTAAATGCGATAATAGGACTGACCCAAGGGTATGACACCAACGTGTTGCAGAGTCGCTGAGGCTTGGCAACCATTCTCGGAGTGCTGACCAAGAGCCTTGTCATGCTGAGTGGTCAGAGCAAGAATTATGAGTCCACTCAGGGGCTTGGCAAGCAGTGCCTGACTCACACAGACTCTCTGTAAATATTTGTGAAACGAACAAGTGATTGATTGTCAGGTCATTATGTGGAGATTTGGGGGATTGGGTATACTCTCTGGGTTCTTATTGGTATCACCAGTGTGTTATTTGAGGTGACCTCCTTATGCTTGCCTTTCACATACTTTTCTGAAAACTAAAGTCCCCAACGTTGATAGGCAGATACCTAAATTTCCTTTGGTGCAGCCCTGTTACTCACTCATCTTTAAGAGGAGCAGGGAGGTGACATAGGTGAGTAGATGAAGGGAAAGAACTTTTCCCTGGACCTGGCTCCCACACCACTTCTAGTGCCTGTCAGCATTTAGCCTACTTCCTTTGTTGAAACAACTACAGCGTCAGGGAAATGCAGTTTCATGGTTAATACCTAACCTTCATTTGAAATCATAAGATATGGTACCTTTTAAATATAAAAAGGTTTATTTTATGGATAGCATTCTTAAGATCAGAAACAGTTGCATCTTAAGCATTTTTCCTGATCCTTTGATATCCAGGTAGCAAAAATATGATCACATGATACAATAGATGTGGCATTTCATTTGGCATTTTCGCTCGAAATAAAATGAGGCCATGTTTACAAACACATGTTTGAGAAGAAACGAAACAGTGAATGTAAAAAATATAGGAAAAAGAGTGAATTTTTACCTTGTAATTTGTTAACTATATATTCATGGTAATTTGGGCTTAGGAGGGAACCTTGGAATCACATGAATGTTGCAGAAAATGTCTAGAGGGGTATTAATTCCATTATGTCTCTTGTTTCAGAAATTCAACCTCTTGTACGCAGTCATCTCAGAATAGTAATTTTATTCTAAATATCCAAAGATAAGAGTCTCAGTTCTCCACTGAGTTTGGGAATAATTCATGCTGTTCCTCTAAGATTTGGCTGCCAGTATACAATTGGAGTTGTTTGTCTGAAAATATGGTCAACAGTGGAAATAAGGCAGCACAGAGAACACGATAAAATTGTCATTACTAAGTGAGAGTATGACTGTGATGGGGTTTGTCTCCCAGGACTAAGGCATGAGACAGATGACATAGTGGTTGGTGCTTTGATTTTTGGGAGATGGGAATGGTGTTTAGTCCTAGGGCACGGGATTGTTCTCCTATTAAGACAAATAGTGCAGGGCGCCTGGGTGGGTCAGTCGGTTGAACGTCTGACTTCAGCTCAGGTCATGATCTCGCAGTCTGTGAGTTTGAGCCCTGCATTGGGCTCTGTGCTGACAGCTCAGAACCTGGAGCCTGCTTTGGATTCTGTGTCTCCCTCTCTCTCTGCCCCTCCCCCGCTCATGCTCTGTCTCTCTCTCTCTCTCTCTTTCTGTCAAAAATAAATAAACATTAAAAAATAAAAAAAAAAAAAAAGACAAATAGTGCCTGACCATGTCTGTGGGAAAGCAAGGCAGTAAAGAGAACCAAAGAGCTGATAAGAAACCTCACAGCAAAACTTCTTTCAAAACTGGATAATATCCTTTAATATGCATGCAGGTGACTGTATCTGGAAATGTGGATAACCAGAACTATGGAAGTCCCATAAACCCTTCTGAAATAGCTCCAGACACAAAGCCGGCTTCCCCAAGTGCTGATGCAACTCAGGTAATAGTGTCTGGCTACTGAAATGGTATGGGATTTGCAAAGGGCTTAGGAATTTCTGGGTTTACTAATGCTAGGGGAGACTAGGGAGACCCTGATAGGCTCATGGACCCAAGATAGGCAGTTAATAAAGGTAATTTTTAAATAATAATAAATTGAAAATTGTTCCACTAACTAAAACCACATTTCTAGCATGGATTGAGATGGAATGATATTCCTTGTGATGTGGGAGACCATATGGAAAAAAGAAGGGCAACTGGGGCATTGAGTGGCTGACTTTGGCTCAGGTCATGATCTCGCTGGGTTTGTGAGTCCGATCCCTGCGCCGGGCTCTGTGCTAACAGCTCAGAGCCTGGAGCCTCCTTCATATTCTGTGTCTCATCCTCTCTCTGCCCCTCCCATGCTCATGCTCTGTCTGTCTCTGTCTCTCAATAATAAATAAATGTTAAAAAAAATAAAAAAAAAAAAGAGGAGCAACAGATTTCAGGATCTAGTCTCTTCAGACTAGAGTTACTTGATTTTACAGAATGACTTAGAATAAAGAGTTCACTGTGTCAATCACACATATAGAAGACCTTTTCCTTTTTCATGTAATAGTTTTTCTACAGTCTACATCTTTGTTCCCTGAATAATGTACTGTGTTCTTAGCTCTACTGCTGTTACCTATATTCACCACGAGATGGCACTAATTCATACTCTCTTCATCTGTCCATCTATCCATCCAACCAACATTATTGCCCTCGGTGTGCCAGGTACAGGGTTTAACACTGGAGATTAAAAGAAAAAAAGATCACGAATAGAGCTTCTCTGTCATGCTTTCAGGCACTTTGAAATTTTTATATTGGTCTACAGAGAGAAATTAAATTAAATTTGATATGAAATTTTGTGTTAATATATAATCCATCACTAGTTTTAATGGACACATATGAAGCTATTTAAGATCTAGCTGTCTGATTTTGGGCAAAATATTTTTCCTCTGGTTTTTAGAGTCTTTATGTTTCTCATTGGGCTCACTATTGGCATAGTTCTTTGTGGTACAAAAGTTTGTCTATGCATTGCAAGACATTTTAGTATTTCTGGCCCCTGTCCATTAAGCATCAGTAGTGTCTCCCCCAATGCCTTGTGATCCCAGAAATCAGCCCCACTCTGCCTCAGCACCCCCATTTCCAACTGGGAGCAATAGGATCTGGAATGTCTCAGTTTTAAGGTTCTATGACCCCTGTAAAGTAATATAAAGAAACAAATCTAAGGGTAGTGATAAATCTGACTATTTACACAATCCTTGTTTCTGAAATAATCGGTAAGCATAACTGGTATCTGCAGAGTTAACTTGGAAGTCATGCTGAATTTTCAGCACCTCAGAAATTGGTTCCTATTCTTCTTGTTTGGATCAAAATAAAAGTTGAACTAAATTAATGCTAATGAAGAGTTTATAACAAAGGTCTCTACCTTTTCATATTTCATTTACTAATTCCTTCTTCTGATACACACATGCACGAACACACATACACACACACACACCAGACACATAAAAATGTCTTAGAAAGGAATTTTCAGTTTTATATTTTTTCAAGGGACTGAATTTTTTTTAAGCTACATTTTAAAATGGATTTTGAAGATTAATTTTCTACAGACACCGAAATACTTGGATGTCACAAGTCTTGAGTGTCGCAATGTTGTGTCTCTTGAGTGTTCCCTAAATCTGACTCAACCCCAAGGCAGTGCCAGATTTATTTTATATTCTCAACTTTTCTTTCAGTCCATTTCAAGTCTAGTGATCCTCTCCACTGGACAGAGCTCTCTCCCAGCCTGAGCAGGAAGGGGAATGTGGTGGAGATGTTGCAGCCTCTGACCTGCACATCTGTCATCAGAAACAATGAACACTGAAAGACTTTTCAGACGAGAGTGGATCTTCATCAGTTATAGTCCCTTTCTTTCTCATCTTCACCTTTGCAGTGTGTTGGCTCTTCCTCTGTTTTGTTGTTTTTAATCAGTTGAGGCTGAGACCCTCTAAGGTCTGTGCTATGTCTAGGGATCTCTCTCTATCGGTTGTCTCCTGGGCACTGAGATGGCAGCTAATGTGGCTTAAAGCAGTAAGGCAGCACTTGGTTAGGCTCTCTCTAGGTTGACATTAATGTGCCAAAGTGGCTCACAAATGTATGTTTCATCAGTAAATCTGCTCAAAAGACTCAAAGCTAGGAGCAAGAATTCCTATGACTCAGTTCTATTGTTTTCCAAGTCATGTTGACATGCACTGGATTTCCCAAGGAGATAAAAGTGAAAATCACCAGTTTCTCTTGTAAGTAATTGCTTAACTCCAAGGAGCCCATCCCATAAGTGTAAGCTTCCAGAGGCCAGGCTCTTGATCTAAATGTCTTTATCTTTTTCTTGGTGGCTGCCATGTACAGAGTAGGTGTTCACTTACATGTGGGTTATAGTGAATGGTCTTCTCCTGTAGTCATGTGCCCCCTACTTCCTCACATGTTGGCCACCTAATTTCACAGAGCAAGAGATGCCCCTAAAACATATGGGCTACCTTAGCTTCCTGCTGGAGTAGGCTGTCCGCGCCCTTGCTTTCTGTTCCTTTGTCTTCTTCCATCTCGAAACAGCCAGAGCTGTTTCCGGCACTGGCACCATGGGTAGCTTTTCAGCGAGACCTGGGCCACCAGCCGTAGTCTGTGGTGATTTCTCTTTGGGTTCTTCAGTGTATGGTCCGCTGAGTCCTATCATCATTGCCTACTCTTCCACCTACAGTTCAGTTATATGCGCCTGCTGTGACTCCTTCCTCATCTATAAAATAAGAGCACCTACCTCAGAGTTGCCAGGGAGATTAATTGGGAAAACTTGTAAAACTTTTAGACTAACCCCTGATACATAGTAAGCTCTCAATAGATGCTATTTTTTTGTTGTCACCATTGCTATTTTGATTACAGGAGGAAATGATGAAGGGGAAGGGATAGGTTTGAGTTGACCGAGGATCAAGACATCATTTTAGGAAATGAGAGTTACAATCTGGTTTTCCCCTTAAGTTTTAAGCAGCCCCTGAAGAAATCTCTTGCCTGTCTCTGTCAAAGCTTCTAGATTCTGTTGACACAGATTCTGTCAACTATACATGTCAAGTCAAGGAAGTCTTTGAAATTATTAGATGAAAAGAGCCCAGACACTTTCAGTTTCAGTTTGGGGACTGTCTGAGGAGGAACTGAACAATGTACCCATGGGTCAGGTCATGGGGTCCCAGGTCCCAGTTTGCTTTTTCCTTCACTCAGAAGACATTTTAAAACCTACATGGAGGTTGGGCGCCTGTGTGGCTCAATCGCTTGTGCATTCAACTCTTGGTTTGGGCTCAGGTCATGATCTCAGTTTCATGAGTTCAAGCCCTGCATTGGGCTCTGTGCTATTAGCACAGATTTTCTCCCTTTTCTCTCTGCCCCGCCCCACTTGTGCTCTGTTTCTAATAAACAAACAAACTTAAAATTAAAAAAAAAAAAAAAAAAAAACCTCCATGGAGGAACAAATCCATGCAAAAAATTCCATTACTGAAGGTTTTCTGTTTCCCCCTTTTCATTTAGGCAACAAAATGGAGTATCTTCAAACGAAAATTGAAACCAACTACCAACTTTGAAAACCCAATCTATGCGGAGGTAATTGTTGACCATTTTTGTTCCCACAGGCGTTCAGCATTCTTTCTTAGCAATAACTTGTCTGGCTAAGGTGGGTATGCACTCAGATTATTCTGAGCAAAACTGGTAAAGATTTGTTTTCTTCACACAAAACTGTTTCCAGTCCCACTGGGGGAATAAATGGCTGATTCGTTTTTCCCTGTGGTCTTAGATGGAGAATGAACACAAGGACAGCACTGCTGTGGCTCCCACTCCCTCTCCTTCCCTTCCTGCTAAAAGTTCTCCAAGGAGAGACCCAGTGCCAACCTATACCGCGACGGAAGACACTTTTACAGACACCGCAAACCTTGTTAGAGAAGACTCTGAGGTATAGCTATGCCATCTGTTTAGGGATCATTAGAAACACACTTTTGCACATGTATTTTTTACAAACAGATGAAGAAAAAGTTAACATTCAGTACTTTATTAAAAAAAATATATTTTTTCCCATTTGCCTGTAGTTGGAAGTGTCTTTGGAAACCGTGTCTTGTGTGTCTTTTTTTTTTTTTTTTTTTTTTTTACTTATGCTGTCTCATATTTTTACAAATAATTATCACAATGTACTATATGGATATCTTTGCACTGAAGCTATCTGAAGGTAATGCTATAAATATACTGTACATTTATAAATTTTGGAAAGATTATCACATCATTAAATTTGCTGAGAAAAGTCTCTGCTGAATTGGTTGGTGATCATTCCAGTAAATGACCCAACAAAGAAAGGAATTGACTTAGGGCCTTTCGCCATGTCGAAAGAAGAGGTACCACTCATATTCCCTATAGGATTATCAAGCAAAGAAACCCAGGCCCCACTCTTGGGTCCATTTTTACACCTCAGCACTTAATGTTCAAGATTAGCTGATTATTCGATTAGCTGATTAGTAGGCATATGGATACAGGGCACCGTGTGTTATCTAGACATCTGGGTCTGACCGTAGATGCCTCAGATAATGCAGAAGGTAGAAGAAAACCAATTCAATTTCACCCTTCTGCATGTTTGTGTTGTCTAGCCAGAACACTTTCACATGTGTTACCTCACTAGCTGTCAAGTCAACGTTTTTATTTGTGATGTCTGTGAGAAAATTCCATGTCAGGAGGTACAAGTGTCCCGCAAAGAGTTTGTATCCAGTTGAACGAGCTCTTTCGCCTGATGGACCATAGGGCAGTTTCCATCCTTGCCTGGCATCCCAGGCGGTCACCTACCCCAGACACTGGAGCTCACCAGCTGAATGACTAAAACCAAATCTGTGTCTTCATCAAGTAAGGTGCAAAGCGAATACCAGTTAAGCAAAGCCTCAACTGGGTTTTTGTTTCTGTCTGAAAATATCATTATAATGACTATTTATTTCCTAAGTTGAACATGAATAGAAAGGGAAACTGTTCTTATTGAGCCTTTTTTAGGTCCTTTTGGCTAAATTATACATTTGTATCGGAATGTACTGTAGAGCCTAGAGTTTCTCTTGAATAGTGGGCATATCTTCACAACAGGACCCATGGCAGGAATATACAAGTTCCATACTGAGTAGCATTTCTGGCTCTCTGTGCTAATATTGCACATTTTTAAAACAATGAATGGATGGATGGATGGATGAATGAAACATGTACTACTGATTATTTTGTTACCGAGTTCTCAAAATATTTGTGGCTTGTATTTTGAGAGCTTATTGTAATTTTTTGAAATATACTTTGATTAGAAAAGCAAACGGAAATGATGCTGCTGAAAAATTTCTAATAAATGTGTATTTTATCAGACTTCTTTGGTGTGCTTCTTAAGACCAGCTCATGAATTGGTTGTATTTCGCTGTGCAGAGAGCTCAGGGCTGTAAGTGCCAGGCAACCTGAGAGCTAGGGGTGTCCAGAGTTCAGGGAGGGGAGGAAGAATTCCCAGCACATGCAGACCTGACAGGCCTGGTGGGGTAATCTCAGAGGGGAGTAGGCTCCTTATGTTCCCACCTGAACTCTGGGAGGCAGCCCCTTTAATTGCCTTTCAAAGTCAATTTCCACCTCTTCTTACGCTGTAGGCCCTGAGCCAAGTCCCCCTTTTCAGATCTGATTGTGTTCCAGAGCTCAGTGAAAGGACCCACTGCTGAGGGATCTCCGAGCTCCTCATGCTGAGCCTGACAGAAGAGCAGTGAGGACAGTTGCAGCTGGAGAGAGTTTTGTTCCAAATTGGAATTCAAGCTTCTGTGGGGTGTGTATTCTGATGTATTAACATGGGGGTGGCTGCATCAGCCAGTAGAAAGTGTGAATGCACGGGTAAAAGGGAGCCAGGAGAACCTGCACTTGGAAATGTTTGTAATTTCCAGCTTTGGTATTTGTTTTGGGCATTAAGCTCACTATGAAATTGTTCTCAGGAATTTCTTTTATGAGAATTCGTTTTCTGCTCAGCTTCATTTCCTGGTATATCCCAGAAAGGACTCAGAGAGCCTGCTGGTGCCTTCCTGTCCTCTCCAGGGGACTTTGGCCCTCCTGTAGCCCCTCCTGGTAGGCTCCCCCAGTGCTGGGTTCTCCCCCTGCTTCCTTCCTTCCAGCCAGGGCAGCTGTTTGGAAACTCTGCCAGTGCAGGAACACCGGAGAGACAGGGCACTATTTACAAGACTGAAGTTGAGGTTGCTCATCATTTTAGCACGTGAAACAGGGACAATTTTAGTAGCAGACATGCAGTATTGTGTGCAATATAGAATCATGACCACAGCAGGTGTGTCCACCCAAAGCTGTCCGATCATACCGGTCACCTTTTTCCAGGGTTTCCCAGTAAGCTTTCTCCTATTTATTCACTCACTGATTCACTCACTCACTCACTCTCTCTGTGTTCTACCAGCACTCAGTTGCAGACAAAGGGATGCAGAGACCATGGGTTTCAGGAAAATATGTGATGGGAGAATTTTCCATTGAAAAGTCCATCCATTATGTTGTTTTTTCTCTGAAATGGAAAAAGACCAGCATTTGATTTTTGAGGTGGAATATTTCAGACTGGCTCAAAGACAGTTAAGAACTATGTAGGCCCTGGGGTGAGGGAGGGTTCTAAGGAAACTGGTTGGAGATACACAGGTTTTCCCAGGCATCCTAGAAAGAGCCCTGGACTGCAGGCTTGAGTCCTCGGCTGCCGTTGATCTCTCAGCCTCTGTTCCGCCTTCCCCCTGCGTTCATCATGGTCACAAGCTAAGGGGGATACTATGTGACTATGTGTTTCCTTTCTGAAAGCTCCCTCAAGAGAATAAAGCTAAAGTTGCTTTCTTCACATCTGTGATTTGCTTTGAAATAAGCCAGTGTGTGCTGGGGAGAGAGTGAGGAACAGGATTGAGATACAAAGAGATTGGCCACAAGGCAAGAAATGTTGCCGCTGGGCCTTAGGTCCATGGGGGTTATTATACTATTCTCTCTATTCTGGTGTATGTTTCAGATTTTCCTGAATGAGCTAGGAACTCCCATCCTTCAGTTTGTTTGCTGTCCTCTCTAAGTAACACACAATCATGAATTGTCACGAGAGAATCCCATGTTACAGGCACCAGCAAATCACAATAGCTAGTAGAATGTTTACATGCCAGGTTCGGTTCTCAATACTTTACGTGTTTTATCTCCTTTCATCTTCATAACAGTCCTATGTGGTAGATTGGGTAGATTGTACAGATGAGGCACCGAGTGGCTAAACACCTCTGATTAAACACTAAAGTTGCACAGCCAATAATTCCAGGGCTGGAATTTCAATCCAGCTGTCTCAACCCGCTGCTGTGGCCACTTCTCTTAGAGGATGCAGTCTAGTGCAGGAAACTAATCCCAATAAAATATGTGGGAGCACAGGAGGACAGCGCTTGTCACAGATCTTCACATTTGACCTCCAAAGATGAATTTGTCAGTAAAGAAGTCCAAGGAGGAGGGGAGACAGAAAAGATAGCATGGGCAAAGACAGGGAAGTGGGCACAGACACGGTGCAGGGGATGGCACAAGCCGTGCTGTGTTGTTCCATCGGATACTGCTTGGGTGAAGATCCTGAAGACATGTAGCTGCATATGTAGCTTAGAGAAGGTTGGATGGGCCCATATATGAAGGGTCTCTGATGCCCTGGAAAGGATGATCCGCACCGATTGGCTCACCTCACCAGGGGCCCTGCCCCAGCCACTGCAAGGGATGGATCCAAAAACAAAACAACAACAAAAACCCCCCAAAACCCCCCAAAAACAAAAACAACAACACTTGGGTGTGTCAGCTCTTTAAAGTGACCAGCTTTGCTCAGTTCTTTTGGTCTTACCAATTCTGAGTCACTCCTTCCTGGAAGTGAATCCAGAGCATCTTGTTTGAAAATCAAGCCTCCGTGTTCACTTTGTGTCTGTGATGTTCTGCAATTAATGATAAGAAGCCAAACGAACAGGTCTCTAGAAACTACTAGAGGGCATTGAGTCCCACTTACATAACAATATTGCCAGTCATAGAGTGCTGTCTCTGCTTATGCGGACCAGAGAGGAGGGGCACCTATTTCTGTTCCTCTGAAAACTGATGCCCCCTGATGATAGCCATCATCACAGGACAAATGCCTTCATCATAGGCGCTAGGCCATCCTCCTGCTGTTCATCAAAGCCCCAGAGGCTCCTTCTATAAAACAGGTTGGCCATGGGAGTCTGATGTGAAATGTGTGTAAAGAATGTATTCGGCCCACTTCCTGGCACAGAGGAAGCCCTCAGTCCACAGTAGCCATGCTTACTGTCATTAATTGAGTGGAGGAAGAAGGAAGAGGTTTTTTTTTGAAAACGGGAAATATATTTTTAAAAGCTCCTTGGGTGATTTTAATATACAGCCAGCATTAGAACTACTGATCTAATTACAAGAGGCTGATCTTTGATTTTTTTTTTTTTTTTAATAAAGGATGTTATGGGGATGGTCAAGATTTTATTTGGGCCTCTGGACGAATGGACACATCTTGTCTGTAATGAGGCCGGAGTGGAGATGATAAAATTTGGGGTCTCATTTTATTGTTACATAAGTGTAATGAGAAGGCAATTAATACCCCTGGGCATGAAAGATGGGAAAACCAAGACCCAGAAAGGTAAAGTGCATATTTAAGTCACAATGTTCAGAGCCACATTTCTTGTTCCAACAAGGCAGGGGTAGGGTCTTTCACAAAATTCCCAGTGTGTAGCACCAAGGACTTCACTGGATTGAAGAACAAGCTGATGTAGAAAGTTACGTGTTTTTTTTTTTTTAATATTTATCTATTTATTTTGAGAGAGAGTTTCTAGAGCTACAGCGGGGGAAGGGCAGAGTGGGAGAGAGGATCCCAAGCAGCCTCCGTGCTGTCCAGCACAGAGCCCAGTATCTCACGAACCGTGAGATCACAACCTGAGCCAAAAGCAAGAGTTGGACACTCACTAACCGAGGCACCCAGGCGCCCCAGAAATTTACTCTTTTATCCCTTCCCATGTTTCCAGACTTAGCTCCAAGGGACTTTTCTTCCATTATGTTCTGTTTGTTAGTTTTCCTCAGCCCCATTGTGGCTATAATTTCCTCAAGAGGCCTCTCTTAGGAGCCAGGGAATAGAAAACTTTAAAAAGTCCTGAGCTTTCTTGACAGTAACACCATTTACCTCCAGTCAGGTAAGACACGGTCTATGAGTCCAACTGTATAGTTACAAGAGTGCATTTGTTGAGTTTTTATGGTTTTATTTTGGGGCAAGTTCTAAGAATAAAGCATTTCAGAGTGACACTTCAGTTTTATAAGATAAGCAAACTCAGGTTGTTGGCACAGTACTTTGTTGCCATTTTCCAAATCTTAAAGTGACCAAATACATTTGGTGGAGGGCAATGGAGGCTTATTTCCAGTAAAAACTCAGGAGGCAGGGGGGGACATGCGGGGGTGTCACTTTATCTGTCTTTGACCTCATGTATGCGGCTGAAATGGACTTTAGTCACATTGAGCAAAGCTCTAACTGGCCGCGTGCCTTGGGTTAGTCTTTTCACCTCCCGGTGATTAGTAGCTTCACCTGGAAAGTGAAGGGGTTGAACACAATTATCTCTAAGTTCTCCTCTAGCTTTCAAGTGCCATGGTTCAATGATTTATCCGTACTTGAGCCTTCATGTGGAGTTCTGTTCATTTCAAACCTACTGCAGCTGCTCCAATAAGTTCTAGGCTTGTTACAGAGATTTCAAAGAAGGTGGATTCAATGACAGCATCTTAATTTTTATCCTCAAATGCTGTCTCTCTCTAGGTGAACTATCAAAGAGATATATTTTAGAAATTTTTTTTTTTTTTTTTAAGTATTTGAAAGACTGCCTGTCAATTTTAGGGCTGAAAGTTGCCATGAAGTGCCCCTGTCTGCAGAAAACTCCTGCAAACATTGTTTATACATCCAAGGCTTCAGGGGCCTTTCATGGGACCCCAGGCCCATACTGAGCTTCCTAAGCCATATGAAGGGACCTTAACCAGAAGGACCAATGGTATCCTGCTGACTTCTGATGAGATTCCAGGCCCATGCATGGTTTCTGGATTAGAGATGAACCTAGGAATAAAATAAATTAATCACAGGGCTTCCATTCTTTGAAAGTTAAACTCGAATTTATTTTTTAATTATGGTGAAATACATATAACATAAAATTATTTTTTAAATTTTTTAAATTACATTTATTTATTTTTGAGAGACAGAGTGAGACAGAGTGCGAGCGGGGGAGGGCACAGAGAGAGGGAGACACAGAATCCAAAGCAGGCTCCAGGCTCTGAGCTGTCAGCACAGAGCCCAACGCGGGATTCGAACCCATGAACTGTGAGATCATGACCTGAGCCGAAGTCAGACACTTAACAGACTGAGCCACCCAGGTGCCCTGACATAATGTAAAATTTTAAACTTGAATTTGTAATCATCAATCTGCTATCTGGGGCCTTTTTGTTTTTATTTTCCAAGATGGTCTTAGAAGGCTATTTATAATGTCTGGAAATCACCGAGGTGTGATATTTCCTTCTGCTCTGTGTCAGAGCAAAAAGATGGCACAAAAAGATGTCAGGAGACGTAGCTCAGGCAGGTCCAGCCCAGGAGGGAATGCTTTAGTCACTATGATGGCCACGTGGGATACCACTCAGAATGGGTTGCGCTGTGGTGTTTAGAGTATAAAGACACCAATGTTAATAACTTAAGCAAACGGCCACCAAGCTCTGGTTTAGAAGTCAGTTTTGGCATCTCAGAAAGTAGAGATGGAGCCATGACTCTTTTCCTAACTAGTTGGCTGGACTTGCCCACACTACTATTGGGCTTTGCAAAAGTTCGGTTTCTTACCTAAAAAAAAAAAAAAAAGAAAAGAAAAAGAAAAAAGAAAATGGAGACGATAAACTCCACAGGACTCTCATGAGGATAAACTGATTCATTCGACAAATAGTGAATGAGCATCTACTAGGTTCCAGGGCATAGTATCAAATAGTAGCAGCTAACATTTACTGAGCACTTTATGTGAAGTAGCTCATTTAATTCTCCTGGAAGCTTTATACAGGAACTACTATTTTTACCCTCTCACAGATCAGAAAATGGAGATAACAGATGGGAAGATGCTTTGTAGGTTGCACGGCATGACCCAGGAGAAATTTTCCTTTACTTCCCCTATTTTATTTCTATGGATTCTTGTGACCTATACTGTCTAACAGCTATAACAGCAGGTATTTATAGCATGTTTTCTGTGTGCCAAGACTTCTAAGCACTTTCCAAGCGTGAACTCATTTAATCTTCCCAACCACCCAATGACGTAGATTAGTATTGTCACCCCTATTTTACAGATGAAGAAATTGAAGTCAGAAAGGATTAAATGACTTGCACAACCTATTATAACTACTGTTGGACCCAGGACCCTAACTCAGATGAGTCAGATAAATCACCCCTGGCCTCTGTGTGTTGCTATCTTGCCGTCAGTTAGCACTAATGTGATTTAATACGAGCCCTTGGAGGAGAGGGCTGCAGTCACAGGGAATTCCTCGTGCGGGACTGGCTCTCGGGGTGCTGCTCCCCAAGCTGGGTGCTGGCTTCTCTCCCTATGAAGCGCCAAGCCAGCCCTGACTAGCTGTGCCAACCAGCATTAACCTTTTCTTTGTTCGAGTCACTTGCGTTGAAATAGATAATGAACATACGCCTTGATTTCTTCTGTGGAAGATGGGCTGAAGATTCGTGGTGTGACTCCTGCATCCTATCATGCAAGGTGGCTGTTCCTGGGGAACAAAGATGCAAGAAAAAGGCAGCTGCAGTGATTTTTCTGAGCCCTGCCTCAACACGGATAGCAGAGCCAAATAGCTCAGACACCTAACCCTAGACTAAACTCTATTTGTAATTTCCTGGTGGGTCTTGCTTTAATCCAGAGGGATGCATGGCCTTCTCCTGCACTCTCACGGACCTTCTCGGCTTGCCTCCATTCTGGTCTTGCCTCAGGAAGACTACAGAATAATCTATTACAATGGGTGTTTTTTTTTGCATGTCTCTCCTACCCTGTGTGAATGTCTCAGGGACAACAGCTAGCTTTCACTGCTGTATCCATAGCTCCTAACACTGAACCCAACACTTAATAGGTGTTGAATAAATGTTAGGCTAAGTAAATAAATGAACAAAGTTACAGGCTAAGGCAAGAAAGAAATCCATCGAATCCTGAGCCCCCCGTGAAGGATGAATGATCTCACAGGTGCACATTTATCCTGCCTATGTCACAGGCTGGTTCAGAGAAGTTAATGCATGTGAGGTCACTCTGGTCTTGATAAATTGCCGTTTAAATTTACATCTTGACTTTTTTTATCTCCTGATAAAGGTTTGTAATTGAATAGAATGGCCAGGTGTTTCTTTATTTATTAAATGCATTTTTTAAATGCTTACTTATTTATTTTGAAAGAGAGAGAGAGAGAGAGAGAGAGAGAGAGAGATCATGAGTAGGGGAGAGGCAGAGAGAAAGGGAGAGAGAGATAGAATCACAAGCAGACTCCATGCTCAGCACAGAGCCTGACGCAGGGCTCAATCCAATGATCGTGAGAATATGACCTGAGCTGAAATCAAGAGTTGGCTGCTTAACTGACTGAACAACCTAGACACCCCCATCAGGTGTTGTTTAAACAATATCTGAGCAGTTAACCTTGTACCCTTCCAGATTCCTGACAGGAAATAAGCTGTTACTATAAGTTCACCTGATGTAGGGAGAGAAGCTCTACCCTTCCTGGGTCACCCACTCCCTAAAATTTAACAGTGCTCTCATACAGAATAGGCTGTCGAGAACCACTTATGAAACTGCCCTGGGTTTCTGGCCTTTGGAGACCAGGCTTGATATGAACTCAGGTCATAGCTGGTGTCCACCGAGCAGTTAGTATATGCTCTTCTGTACTAAGGTTTCTGTACCTAGTATCTCATTTAAAGAGTACAATAAGCTGAGGGAGGTATGATTATAAGCATCCTCAATTTATGAAGGAGGAAACAGGCACAGAATTAAAATAGCCTGCTCAAAACTACATAACTAGTAAGTAGCAGAGCGGGGCTTTGAACCAGGAAGTTTCAATCCAGGGCACCTCTCTAACCATGGCCAGCACTGGTTTCTGGGTCATCTTTGTGATTTGAGACATGATGTAATGGAAAGATCTCTGTTCTAGAGAGAAGACTCAGGTCTTGGTCCAGGTTGGCCAGAAATTAGTAATCTGATCAAGTTACCTGCTTTTGTATTTCTTAAGTGGGGAATTGAAGATCAGTGTTCAAAAATCTTTCATAAAGGAAGGCCCCCTTTTAATAATTCCATGGGACCCATGCTTTGAAAAGTATCATTCATCAAAAGAATTATATTTACTGAAGTTACTTTTTATATTTTTAGCTAATTAAGTCAAATCAGAGTTATCAGTTTCAGCAAAGTCCCATCTGTCCACTTGACCTAGTTTCTACCCTGTTTTTCTGGGTCACATCACCAATTATTTTTGTTTCTTAGACCTGGCCACCATCTTTTATATAAGTCTGTTTACTAGTTTTGTCTTTCTCTCCCTCCAGAATGTAAACTTCTATGTGGGCCAGCAACTCACCTGCTTATTTACCAGGTACCACCTGCTCCAGGCAGGGTAACCCTCAAGGCCAGGTAACACAGTGTACTACATTCATGGTGGAGAGACTTCTGTGGTAGCAGGACTTCTCTAAAGATCCCAGTTGATGGCAAATATATACCCTTTCTACTCAGTTAATGTACAGGTTGAAGGAGTTGAAGAAAATATTCTTTGTCTATCTATGAAAGATGCTTGGATCCATCCCTTTATGAAACTAAATGTTGATATATGAGATCTTGAGAATGTTCTGGAAAGCTATGCATATAGGGATGGGTGGGACAAAGGCAAGATAGGACAAAGAGATAAATTCTGATACATTTTCCATGAAGGCTTCAGTCAATCCTATAGGATGCTCTGGAGCTAGATATAGTCCTTTTAAGTTGTCCCTAACTGAGGCAAGGGTCAAACCTTTGATCCATGTATTAGCCTGGCATTGGCCACCAATTTCCTTGTGCTAATCTGTTCAGGCTGCTATATCAGAATACCAGAGTCCATACCATACCATAGGGTGGTTTCTAAACAATAGAAATCTATTTCTCACAGTCCAGAGGCTTGGAAGTCCAAGATCAAGGTGCTTGGAGACTCAGGGTTTGGTGAGAAGTCACTTCCTGTTTCACAGACAGATGGTCGTCTTCTCTCTGGGTCCTCATGTGGCAGAAGGGATAAGGAAGTTCTCTGGGGACTTTTTTCTTTCTTTTTCTTTCTTTCTTTCTTTCTTTCTTTCTTTCTTTCTTTCTTTCTATTTTATTTTTTAAAATTTACATACAAATTAGTTAGCATAGAGTGAAACAATGATTTCAGGAGTAGATTCCTTAATTCCCCTTACCCATTTAGCCCATCCCCCCTCCCACAACCCCTCCAGTAACCCTCAGTTTGTTCTCCATATTTATGAGTCTCTTCTGTTTTGTCCCCCTCCCTGTTTTTATATTATTTTTGTTTCCCTTCCCTTATGTTCATCTGTTTTGTCTCTTAAAGTCCTCAAATGAGTGAAGTCATATGATTTTTGTCTTTCTGTGACCGACTAATTTCACTTATAATATTACCCTCCAGTTCCATCCACGTAGTTGCACATGGCAAGATTTCATTCTTTTTGATTGCTGAGTAATACTCCATTGTATATATATACCACTTCTTTGTCCATTCATCCATCGATGGACATTTGGGCTCTTTCCATATATTGGCTATTGTTGATAGTGCTGCTATACACATGGGGGTGCACGTGTCCCTTCGAATCAGCACATCTGTATCCTGTGGATAAATGCTTAGTAGTGCAATTGCTGGGTCATGGGGTAGTTCTATTTTTAGTTTTTTGAGGAACCTCCATACTGTTTTCCAGAGTGGCTGCACCAGCTTGCATTCCCACCATCAATGCAAAAGAGATCCTCTTTCTCCACATCCTCGCCGACATCTGTTGTTGCCTGAGTTGTTAATGTTAGCCATTCTGACAGGTGTGAGGTGGTATCTCACTGTGGTTTTGATTTGTATTTACCTGATGATGACTGATATTGAGCATTTTTTCATGTGTCGGTTGGCCATCTGGATGTCTTCCTTGGAGAAGTGTCTATTCATGTCTTTTGCCCATTTTTTCACTGGATTATTTGTTTTTTGGGTGTTGAGTTTGATAAGTTCTTTATAGATTTTGGATACTAACCCTTTATCTGATTTGTCATTTGCAAATATCTTCTCCCATTCTCTCAGTTGCCTTTTAGTTTTGCTGATTGTTTCCTTCACTGTGCAGAAGCTTTTTTTTTTTTTTTTTTTGATGAGGTCCCAGTAGTTCATTTTTGCTCTTGTTTCCCTTTCCTCCAGAGACATGTCAAGTAAGAAGTTGCTGCAGCCAAAGTCAAAGAGATTGTTGCCTGCTTTCTCCTGGAGGATTTTGATGGCTTCCTGTCTTACATTCAGGTCTTTCATCCATTTTGAGTTTATTTTTGTGTACAGTGTAAGAAAGTGGTCCAGGTTCATTCTTCTGCATGTCGCTGTCCAGTTTTCCCGGCACCATTTGCTGAAGAGACTGTCTTTATTCCATTGGATATTCTTTCCTGCTTTGTCAAAGATTAGTTGGCCATACATTTGTGGGTGCATTTCTGGGTTCTCTATTCTATTCCATTGATCTGAGTGTCTGTTCTTGTGCCAGAACCATACTGTCTTGATGATTACAGCTTTGCAGTATAGCTTGAAGTCTGGGATTGTGATGCCTCCTGCTTTGGTTTTCTTTTTCAAGATTCCTTTGGCTATTCGGGGTCTTTTCTGGTTCCATACAAATTTTAGGATGATTTGTCTTAGCTCTGTGAAGAATGCTGGTGTTACTCTGATAGGGATTACATTGAATATGTAGATTGCTTTGGGTAGTATTGACATTTTAACAATATTTGTTCTTCCTATCCAGGAGCATGGAATCTTTTTCCATTTTTTTGTGTCTTCTTCAATTTCTTTCATAAGCTTTCTGTAGTTTTCAGTGTATAGATTTTTCACCTCTTTGGTTAGATTTATTCCTAGATATTTTATGGGTTTTGGTGCAACTGTAAATGGGATCCATTCCTTGATTTTTCTTTCTGTTGCTTCATTGTTGGTGTATAGGAATGCAACCGATTTCTGTGCATTGATTTTATATCCTGCAACTTTGCTGAATTCATGAATCAATTCTAGCAGTTTTTTTGGTGGAATATTTTGGGTTTTCCATATAGAGTATCATGTCATCTGCGAAGAGTGAAAGTTTGACCTCCTCCTGGCCGATTTGGATGCCTTTTATTTCTTTGTGTCGTCTGATTGCAGAGGCTAAGACTTCCAATACTATATTGAATAACAGTGGTGAGAGTGGACATCCTTGTCTTGTTCCTGACCTTAGGGGGAAAGCTCTCAGTTTTTACCCATTGAGGATGATATTAGCGTTGGGTCGTTCAAATATGGCTTTTTTCATGTTGAGGTATGCTCCTTCTATCCCTACTTTCTTGAGGGTTTTTATCAAGAAAGGATGCTGTATTTTGTCAAATGCTTTCTCTGCATCTATTGAGAGGATCATATGGTTCTTGTCCTTTCTTTTATTGATGTGATGAATCACACTGATTGTTTTGACGATATTGAACCAGCCCTGCATCCCAGGTATAAATCCCACTTGGTCGTGGTGAATAATTTTTTAAATGTATTGTTGGATTCTGTTGGCTAATATCTTGTTGAGGATTTTTGCCTCCATGTTCATCAGGGAAGTTGGTGTATAGTTCTCCTTTTTAGTGGGGTCTCTGTCTGGTTTTGGAATCAAGGTAATGCTGGCTTTATAGAAACACTTTGGAAGTTTTCCTTCGATTTCTATTTTTTTGGAACACCTTCAAGAGAATAGGTGTTAACTCTTCCTTAAATGTTTGGTAGAATTCCCCTGGAAAGCCATCTGCCCCTGGACTCTTGATTTTTTGGGGAGATTTTTGATTACTAATTCTATTTCTTTACTGGTTATGGGTATGTTCAAATTTTCTATTTCTTCCTGTTTCAGTTTTGGTAGTGTATATGCTTCTAAGAATTTGTCCATTTCTTCCAGATTGCCCATTTTATTGTCATGTACTTGCTCATAATATTCTCTTATTATTGTTTTTATTTCTTCTGTGTTGATTGTGATCTCTCCTCTTTCATTCTTGATTTTATTTATTTGGGTCCTTTCCCTTTTCATTTGATCAAACTGGCTAGTGGTTTATCAATTTTGGTAATTCTTTCAAAGAACCAGCTTTTGGTTTCATTGATCTGTTCTACTGTTTTTTTGGTTTTGATAGCATTAATTTCTGTTCTAATCTTTATTATTTCCTGTCTTCTGCTGGTTTTGGGTTTATTTGCTGTTCTTTTTCCAGTTCTTTAAGGCATAAGTTTAGGTTGTATATCTGAGATCTTTTTTTCTTCTTTAGGAAGGCCTGGATCGCTATATACTTTCCTCTTATGACCGCCATTGCTGCGTCCCAGAGGTTTTAGGTTGTGGTATTATCATTTTCATTGGCTTTCATGAACTTTTTAATTTCCTGTTTAACTTCTTGGTTAGCCCATTTATTCTTTAGTAGGATGTTCTTCAGTTTCCAAGTATTTTTTACTTTTCCAATTTTTTTATTGTGGTTGATTTTGAGTTTCATAATGTTGTGGTCTGAAAATATGCACAGTATGATCTCGATCTTTTTGTACTTGTTGAGGACTGATTTGTGTCCCAGTATGTGGTCTATTCTGGAGAACGCTCCGTGTGCACTGGAGAAGAATGTATATTCCGCTGCTTTAGTATGAAATGTTCTGATATATCTGTTAAGTCCATTTGGTCCAGTGTGTCATTCAAAGCCATTGTTTCCTTGTTGATTTTTTGATTAGATGATCTGTCCATTGCTGTGAGTGGGGTGTTGAAGTCTCCTACTGTTATGGTATTACTATCTATGAGTTTCTTTATGTTTGTGATTAAATGATTTATATATTTGTGTGTTGCCACATTTGGCACATAAATGTTTACAATTGTTAGGTCTTCTTGGTCTATAGACCCCTTGATTGTGATATAATGTCCTTCTGCATCTCTTGATAGTCTTTGTTTTGAAGTCTAGATTGTCTGATATAAGTATGGCTACTCCGGCTTTCTTTTGTTGACCATTAGCATGATAGATGGTTCTCCATCCCCTTATTTTCAATCTAAGGTGTCTTTAGGTCTAAAGTGGGTCTCTTGTAAACAGCATATAGATGGATCTTGTTTTCTTATCCATTCTGTTACCCTATGTCTTTTGATTGGAGCATTGAGTCCATTGACGTTTAGAGTGAGTACTGAAAGATATGAATTTATTGCCATTATGATGCTTGTAGAGTTGGAGTTTCAGGTGGTGTTCTCTGGGCCTTTCTAATCTTTGTTGCTTTTGGTATATATACATACCAAACTCCTTTAATTTTTGTTTGTCTGGGAACCTTTCTATCTCTCCTTCTATTTTGAATGACAGCCTTGCTGGATAAAGAATTCTTGGCTGCATATTTTTCTAATTCAGCACACTGAACATATCCCGTCACTCCTTTCTGGCCTGCCAAGTTTCTGTGGATAGATCTGCTGCAAACCTGGTCTTTCTTCCCTTTTATGTTAGGGACTTTTTTTCCTTTTCTGCTTCCATGAGTCTCTCCTTGGCTGAGTATTTTGTGAATTTGACTATGATATGTCTTGTTGATGGTCGGTTTTTGTTGAATCTAATGGGGGTCCTCTGTGTTTCCTGGATTTTGATGTCTGTGTCTTTCCCCAGGTTAGGAAAGTTTTCTGCTATGATTTGCTCACATAACCCTTCTGCCCCTATTTCTCTTCCTCTTCTGGGACACCTATGTTTCTGATGTTCCTTTTTAACGAGTCACTGATTCCTCTAATTCTAAAATCGTGTTCTTTTGCCTTAATCTCTTTTTTCTGCTTTGTTATTCTCTATTAGTTTGTCTTCTATATCGCTGATTCTCTGTTCTGCCTCATCCATCCTTGCCACCGCTGCATCCATACGTGATTGCAGCTCAGTTATAGCATTTTTAATTTCATTCTGGCTATTTTTTACTTCTTTTATCTCTGCAGAAAAGGATTCTAATCTATTTTCTACTCCAGCTAGTATTCTTATTATCGTGATTCTAAATTCTGGTTTAGACATCTTGCTTGTATCTGTGTTGGTTAAATCCCTGGCTGTTGTTTCTTTGTGCTCTTTCTTTTGGGGTGAATTCCTTCGTTTTGTCATTTTGAAGGGAGAGAAGGAATTAATGACGTAGAAAAATTGAAATTAAAATTTTAAAAATATTAAAATTAAAAATTAAAAACACATACACATACACAAAAATCGAATAGATGATGCTAGATCCTAAGTGTGTTTTGGTCTGGGTGTTGAAAGTGGTTTGACAGATTAGAGAAAAAAAAAAGGGGGGAGGGAAAAAAACGGAAATCGTTTGAGAATTTGAAAAAATGAATACACTGAAGTAGACTAAAATGAGATGATGGGGGTAAAATAGAATTTGAAAAAATATATACAAAAGTAAAGAATATAGTAGAAAAAATTAAAGAAAAAATTTTTTTAACGTTTATTTATTTTTGAGACAGAGAGACAGAGCATGAAAGGGGGGGGGGTCAGAGAGAGGGAGACACAGAATCTGAAACAGGCTCCATGCTCTGAGCTGTCAGCACAGAGCCCCACGCAGAACTTGAACTCATGGACCATGAGATCATGACCTAAGCTGAAGTCGGATGCTTAACTGACTGAGACACCCAGGCGCCCCAAGAAAAATATTTTTAATAAAAATTAAAAATAAATATGAATTTTTTCTTTTCTGTATTTAAGAAAAAAGGAAAGAAACAAAAAAGAGAATAAAGAAATCGTTTGAAAATTTGAAAAAGTGAATACACTGTGGTAGACTAAAATAAAATGATGGAAGTAAAATAGAATTTGAAAAAAATTACATAAAAGCAAAAAATACAGTAATAAAAATTACATAAAAATATTTTTAGTAGAAATTGAAAGTAAAAATGAAATTTTTCTCTTTCTGCATTCAAGAAAAAGAAAAGAAATGAAAAAGAGAAAAAAGAAAAAGACAGAAAAAAGAAATTGTTTGAAAATTTGAAAAGGTGAATACACTGAAGTAGACTAAAATAAAATGATGGAAGTAAAGTAGAATTTGAAAAAATTTACACAAAAGTAAAAAAATATACTTATAAAAATTAAATAAAAATATATTTAATAAAAATTGAAACTAAAAATGAATTTTTTCTCTTTCTGTATTCCATAAAAAGAAAAGAATTTAAAAGGGAAAAAGAGAAAAAAAGAGAGAAAAAAAAAGAAAGAAAATTGAATAGATGAACCTGCTAGCAGATTGAAGTAGGACTCGAATTGCTTAGTTTTCCCCTAGAAGTCAGTCTATGTGGCTCTTTATAGTCCATAAATTAAGCCAGCAGTGAGACTTGTGTTCTTGAAGAGCGAAATTGGCCCAGTTTGGCGGGGCTCAATGTAACGGCTCCGCTCTCCACTAGATGGCGCTGCTAGCCTACTGGGGTGGATTGTTGCAGTGCTCGTAGGTGCGTATGCGCTTGGGTGGGAGGCGTGAAAAGGTGCCACCAACCTACCCAGTTTGTGCTCCCGGATCAGCAATCGCACACCCGTCCTCTGTCTTCAGCTCTCATCCACTCCCCGCTTTTCCACTCTCCGTGACCAGGCTGCTCCCCTGAGTTTTGTCTGTGATGCAGCTGTTTTCCCCAGTAGTCCCTTACTTCCGATGGACTGCGGCTTTGACCTGTTCCCCCCTCTGTGGGAGGGTCTCACCGAGCAATGGCCGGATGAGCAATGGCCGAATGTCGGCTGCACCCAGGAATGGTTGCTGGACCCTGCTGCTGCCGATGCCCAGAGACAACCCGCCACAGAAAAAGTCCGTGAGACAGTGTAGCAGCAGCGTTTCAGGGATTATGGAAAATCACAACGCATCTGGCACCAGGCTCCACCCCCAATGACCCTGTTCCAGCACCGGCGAATGTGGCCGTTTTCTGGGGTCTGCTGGGACCAGGTGGCTTCAACAGTCTCTACTGAATGTCCTTCCAGCAGTGGAACCGCTTTTCCCCGTGTGGCCCGAGAACCTCCCGGACCCCACTCTGTTCCTGGGGATTCGCCCTTCCCACCAGAGCACCGCCAGGTATCGAGCTGTGGAGTTGCAGACTTTGTGTTCCCCTTGTTTACAGGCTTAATGGAATTTAAACTCTCTCCTTTCTCCCTTTTTAGTTTAGTCCCTGCGGCTGTTTCCAATTTTCCACTTTCTCTCCAGCTGCTTTTGGGGAGGGGTGCTTTTCCCGTATGCTCTCCCCGCAGTCTCCATCCTCTGTCCACCTGCAAAAGCGGTTCCCTACCTTTTGCGGCATCACGCTCCCCAAATTCGCTTCTCCGCACCGCGTACCTGCTGAATTTTGTGGTTCAGGTTGTGCAGATTGTTGTTTTAATCCTCCAATCAGTTTTCTAGGTGTGTAGGATGGTTTAGTGTTGGTCTGGCTGTATTTCATGGGCGTGAAACACACAGAAAACTTCCATGCTGTGCTGCCATCTTGGCTCCTCCCTCTGGGGCCTCTTTTAGAAGGACATTAATTTCATTCATGAAGGCTCTATACTTATGACAAAATTACCTCCCAAAGACCATACCTCTAAGTACCATTACATGGGGGACTAGATTTCCACATGTAAATTTTTGGAGGACACAAAAATTCACTCTATATCATACCCCCATAACCTTGGGGGAGGCAGCATAAGGTGAGTCTTGCTGAGGGCAAGGCCATCAAAGGGCATGATGGTGAGAACTTAGCAGCTGGGGGAATGGTACACGGGCCTCAAAGAGTATCTCGAAGGATCACCTGGCAAATTTTCAACTTCCATCTGGTGCTGCCACTCTATCCTAGCATACTTGATTACCAGAATGGAACAGAACAGAACAATTTGCCCAGCCAGTACTGTGTTGCATATAGCAAAGAATGAATCAACCTAAAAACGAAGATGGGCTGGCCTTCCACTTGCCAGATTTCCTGACAAATCAGCCATCCAGAGTAAGCACTAGAAGAAGGTTGCTAACACTCCTCTCTTCTCACCTGTTTGCTTCCCCCTTACCTCTTCTCTGTTAGTTTTATTCTCCAGCTAATCTGACAGAGACAGCCTTTGGGAGGTGGGCATGAAATTGGTCCTTTGGTCTTGCCCTGGAGACGGGGGCAGGGACTGTGCCTCCTTGTGGGAAAGGGGGTTCGGGTAAGAGTGAAGGGATGGGAGTGGGAACTTTGTTTCTGGGTAAGAATCTTTTTGCTGACCAGAACTACACGTGATAGCTTTTCTAAATGGAGGAAGATAGCCGACAGTTTTCTGAGAATATGCAACTAAAAGTGACTTGGGTGGCACCAAAAGTTGCATATTGCACGAGAGAGGTATTCTGAGCTTACAGATATGAAGGGTATTTTCCTAAGATCAAGTGTTAGCAGAGGAAGTGTATCCCAGGGTTTTGTTTTGTTTGTTTCTGAAGAACACTGAGTCATACTAAAGAACCAAACAGGTACTCAATTCTAGAAAGGTCGGGTGGTCAACATTGTGCTGGCCTTGACTTAATGCACCTACTTTCAGACCTCATGGGAACCTTGGCCCCTCTAGATGTCTTTATTTGCTTCTTTAACTCACTGACTAGTGAGTGTGCGTGTCTCACACTGGATTGCAAAGATAGTTTATATTTCCTAATTCTTTTGTTGTTGGTGGCGGTGATAACATAAGCCAATCCTTTAGATTCCAAGTAACAGCTTTTGAATGAATCTATTACGCCAAATGTTTTATTTCAAGATCAATACAATGATGGTCTCCTTTGACAGTTACCTATTCTTGAGGTTTCAAGGAGGCTTGAGAAAACCTGTAATTAGATCCATGGAGACTGCGGTCATAAAATCAACCCCCGGTTCACATATGACCCATGGCTCCTGGCCTGCCTCTCCTGTCTCCTCCCCTGAGCTTGGGGGAAATGTGTGGCTTCTTGAGAGTCTTCGAGTTCAGAAGACAAGAAAAGGAAGAGGCTGACAAAAGCAACAGTCTGGGGCCATTACGCCCAGGGTTTTGGCCCTATCTGTGGTGGGGGACCAGGAGTCGGGGAGCTCTGGCTCCCGGATGGCTGGGCCCAGCAGTAAAGACATGGGCACACGCATCACAGAGAGCCTGACTCGGAGTCCTGGTTTCAGTACTTAACCAGCATATTCTTATAGTGCATATTTAATCTCCAGGCTTCTTTGGGGATTATGACAACTAAATTAGATAATGTACAAAAATGTAAGCTCCATGAGGACAAAGACATTTGCTTCATTTGTGCTGCAACCCTAAACCTCATGCTCACACCATTGTTTATGGTGCTCAGATATTTGCTGGATAAATGAAGTAGGCAAACCACTTAGCACAGGGCCTGAAGCATGGCCAATGCATGGAGCATCACAACCACCGTTATTTTACCAGGGATGCATCCTGCACCCTGCTGCTTCCTGATCCACTCATCTACCAGGACTTTTTTGTGGGTGCTCCTGGGTGCTGGGCCCTCGCACTTCATCATGAGTTGAGTTTGCTGGCTTCCTTTTATGACTCAGCCAGATGGTAGATCTGTGCAGCGGGACTGTGGGACTGGGGCAGCAGGTCTAATGCTGGTGACTTCAGCCTGCTGAGGACTAGGACAGGCCTGGGTAGGGTGCCAAGCTGAAGCATTTCAAACAGCAGGAGTCCCGGAATGCTTGAGAAGAGGCTGTTAGGTGCTGAAGAAGGGGTCCAAGGGGGGAAGTGGCAGGAAGCCAAAGGCACAATGTGCTTGGTTTGTTTGAGGAACTTTCCCAGGACCAGTCCTGTACCCAGAAAAGCAGAAAGACATTTTTCTTTTCTTTTTTCTGTATACTCCTCCCTCCTGATTGTGTGAATTCTCTTGTCAAATCACAGAACCGAGCCTAGTACAGTTAGCTCTACAGCTGAGCCACAGTTTGGATTCCATGGGCTCTTGCTATTTGGAGAGAGACCTGAACCACCCATTGACACATTGTTTCCATGAGAAATTCATTCCCAATTCCAAACAGATGATTAATGGTGTAGGTCTCAGAATGAAACCCATTCTATACCCTGTCCTGGAATCCTGACAAATCAGAGCTTGATTTTGGTGACGGGCATTGGGGAGTTTTGTTTGCATAATAAAGAATTTGCAGGCCCCCAGGGAGAGCCAAGGCAGACTCTGGGGCTATCAGCTCCAGACAGATAATTCTTGAATAAATTGGAATGATCAAACTGGAGGCCAAAGGCACTTCTGCAGCTTAACATACTAGAACCCAACTTGAAGAGAAAACGCAGATGCATCAGCTGGGATGGAGGCTGGCTGCGTTTGCACAGCAAGGAACATCTTGAGAGTGGTCATCTAAGTGTTCATACCCTCTCCCAGCCAGGTTTCCTAAGGGGCCTGGGGCAAGAAGCTTATTGAATGAGCAGAAAAAGCCAAGGAAAGATGTGCCCCACTAGAACTGTTACAGAAATACAGACAGGGGAGTGCTTCTCGAGGTACCTCTTCAAAGATTTATCATGCTTGTGAGAGAGCAGTGACTGGGGCCATGTCAGGGTTGCGAAGGGGGAAGATGACCAGATCGTTCTTCGGCAGCCAAGGACGGACCTGTCACCCAAAGGGATGTGGGATGCTGAGAGAGGAGCCCATGAGTAGCTGGCAGGACTGTTGGTGCCCACAGCCTCTTGGCTGCCAGAAGCACCCAGGGTCCCACCCCACCACGCCTGAACATAACCTCGGCTGCTATCAGAACCAGAGTTACTCTTATAGAGGCTTCTGGAATACACAAGGTTTGACATGTAGGCATTCACCCTGCGGATTTCTGCTTGGCGTCTTCTCCCATCTATCTTCCCTCTAATGAGAAGGTAAAAGGAGGAATAGGAGGAGCTGGCCAGATGGGTGCAAATGTTCATGGACCTAACCTGTTACATAAGTTATAATTGTTTCCAGTTAGTTCCCTGCCACCCCTTGTTAGCTACAGCAAACTGATTCGACAAAACTTTACACAAAGGGCAGCCAGCTCACTTCCCACTGCCTCCTTCTCCTCTCCCTGCCCACAGTAAGAATGCTAGGAATTGTTGCCAAAGCATTGGGAAAAAGAAATAGGACATTGGGGGTTGATCCATTGCAACCAAGCTTTTCTGGTACCATCTGGATATGCGTTTCTCTGGAACACTGCACTTCCTTTCACAGATTATAAAATATGATGGCACGTCCTAATTATACTCCATAATGAAGACGGAGGGGGGAAATTGCATCTGAGAAGTTAAAAGCTAATTCCTAAACCTGACCTTAACAAGTTTCCACCTCACCCACACCCTTGCCCCCACCCCATCCAGGAGAGTTTCTAGAAAAGAGCCAGTTTTCACTGCTCAGTAGAGGCTTTCAGGCCCCACGGTGCCTTAACTGATCTGCAGCAGGAGGGAAAAGGACAAGGCTAAGGGTGAGAAATACCCGGGGAGATCCATTCAATTAGGAGACCACGGTTGCCCACTGGGCTGACAGAGACCTTCATATTCCAGTGTTGCTCTGATATTGCATGCCCGGGGTGGGGGTGGGGGCATTTGTGGTTCCAGCACCTCATCTTTCCCACCTAACAACTGGGATTCTTTTTCTTTCTTTTTTAATTTTTAAAATGTTTATTTTTGAGAAAGAGAGAGAGCATGAGCAGGGGAAGGGCAGAGAGAGAGAGGGAGACACAGAGTCTGAAGCAGGCTCCAGGCTCTGAGAGGTCAGCACAGAGCCCGATGCGGGGCTCGAATTTATGTCACCATGAGATGGTGACCTGAGCTGAAGTCCACACTTAACCGACTGGGCCACCCAGGTGCCCCTTAAGGCTGTGCTTCCTAATACGTATTTCCATATCAATAAGGAGATAAAATCCAAGAAACCTTAAAAGGTGCCAAAGCCTTAGAGAAGATTTCCACAGAAGGAGGGGGGGGGGGCATATCAGTTTCATGCTGAAGGCAAGGACATTTATCAAAAATTGGAGGGGAGTCAAGAGCTAAGAGCCAGAGAACGTTGTTGGGTGTGGACGTGTGGGTGTGGTGATCATCTACCAGCCTGCAGAGGTGGGAACTGGGAGCATTCTTTTTTTTAATCCCTGTTAGTATATCATAGTCGTGTTCCCTGAGTCAGTAAGGCCTCGGGGCCACCTCTTCCTGGTTCTGCACTGGCAGATAAAACATAGTCTGCCCTGTCACCTGGGCTACAACTCATGACTGTCCCTGAGGCAGAAGCCTAAAATTCCCTGCTCACTGATGATCCCAAGCAAAGATATGTCCACAAATGGATCCCTCTCAAAGGGTGCCAGGAATTTGGAACACGGGTGTAATTCATCTTCTAACGACCGAATACGTTTTTTTGTTTCTTCACCATTCAGCTATTTGTATTAAGTTTGGTTTGACAGTGGTGTGAGGCTTTATTTAAATTTGTCCCTCCCCCCGCCCCAGGCGGGGTGGGTCAGTTGGTGGGTCAACACTCACTGTGGGGCTGCCACAGTCTTCAGAGTGGGAGGGACCACTCACGTTCCTGTCTCAGAAAAGCGATGGATAATGATGCAAAATTCCTTTTTATAATTATGTTCAGCCAGCTTGAATTCCCCAAACTCGTTGTCACTTCTAGTTATAAAGACATGCCTGCCCTTGAGGTGCCTCCCCCCGGGCCCACCTCCAGGGAGCAGGCGAACAAAGAAAGAAGTATGGAAGCCAAAGTGATTATTGGGACCAGAGTGACAGGATGGAGAGACTGTAAGGAAGTGATACGCACAATTAGCGGCCTGGCAAGTTTACAGACATTACTCAGTGAGCCCCCCCAGGATTTCCCTGAATACACTGATGGGGGCTTTGTAGCAAACGTTAGCTTTTTATACATCTTAGTAGCAATGAAAATAGAGCAACTGCAGTTGATTGACGGAGCCAAGTATAGCCTATTTATCCATTCCCGAGCTTTTGTTAGAGAGGGGAGGTGAAAATGTCTTTAGCGCTCAGTGGTCCCTGCTCCTCGTTGAGACCCCAGCCATCTTTTTCTCTCCTCTGAAAAGTGCTTTGGCTCTAGCGCAGGGAGGTCAGTGGGAGAAACCAAGTGAAGGTCAAACTTTTTCTTTCTCCTTTATTTTTTGTTAGTCATGGTTAGTGGCTGAATTTTTTAAAAGATCCAAAAGCAGGAAGTGGGCAACTTGAATATTCTAATTTGCATATTCATGTCAAACCTGTGTTGCCAGGACTCTGTTATTTCAGAGACTGTTGCCAAGGGCCCAGCTTAGAAGGGCCTCTGCATGTAGGGGGGCACCTGGGCCTTTGCAGAGGGCTTCACAAAATGAGAATACCCCGCCGTTCCCCTTCTTTCTGCTGCTCTCTGGTCTTCCTCTGGTGGAATGAAGGACAGCTTCTCTAAGTGGCTGATGTCACCCATCCATGTGCCTTTCTCCATGAAGGTATTCACGTGCAGTGAGCTGCAGGCACAGGATTTGGAGATAGGGGTATTTTTCTTTTTATGTCTGTGTTTTTGATCACCTGCTTGGTTTGTTTGTTTGTTTGTTTGTTTGTTTGGAGAGAGAGAGCATGAGAGAGGAACAGGGGAGGGTCAGAAAGAGAGGGAGAGAGAGAATCCCAAGCAGGCTTCTTGCTGTCAGTGCAGAGCCTGATGCGGAGCTCCATCTCATGAACTGTGAGGTCATGACCTGAGCCGAAATCAAGAGTTGGACTCTCACTCGACTAAGCCACCCAGGTGCCCGTCACCTGCCTTTTTTTCTTCTTTTAAATTACACTTATCATTGTTTGTGCTCTGTGTTAACCTGGGTTATCCCAGGTGCTAGCAATAGTGGGGCAGGGAGCATGATGGTTTTCCATCAGACACAGGAAACTTGTACTTTTACTATGTTCTCATAGCAATGAACTAGAGGAATGTCGGATTTAGATGGCCTAAGAGGAAGAATTCTTCAGTAAGATAAGCTATTAAACAGAGAAATTAGTTTGTTTTGGAACATGCTAGATTTCTATCCATTAGAAGTGATACTTCTTAGGGGCAGAGGGACGGATTATGTTCCTTTCCAGGAAGAGCAAACAGAAACTGCAGGACCCTTCCTGGAATCCCAGGGGTTTTATGAGCACCAGGTGCCCCCTAGTGTCCAAATGGCACCAGTGGGTTTGCATGCTTTAATCCTGACAAAAACATAGCACAGGTGAGGGAGAGAGGAAGGGGAATTGCAATTTCTATTCGTTCCCTGGGGCCTGGCGTGTTGCAGGGGAGGAATAGAGGAAGGAAGGGGACCAGTTTCAGGAAGCCATAGTGTCTTGCCCCCAGACCACTTGGGGAAAGGGCCGACTGAGGCTAGGGCTTCCTCACCAAGTATCACCATAAGAACAGGTCCATGCAGTGGAAAGAGCCTGGGATTTGGGAATTAGAGACACTGGAGCTCATCTCCTAACTTAACCTTTAACCAACAGTGCGACCTTGGACCGAGCGCTTGATCTTTTTGATCGTGGCACCTTCTAGGTGGTGGCAGGAGTAAGTGTATTTCAAGGTTAGGATGAGAATGAGACAAATATGTGAATCACCTGCTACCTGACCCCCTTTGCCTCTTGCCTGTCCCTCCTCCCCAATTTGAAACTGCTTCCCAGGCCCAATTCGCTTGACACACAGCTACACGGGCTGGCTTCATGAATATGCTATTTCCATTTATAAAAATATTATAGGCGTTTGTGGGTTTTTTTGTTTTTGTTTTTGCTGTTATAAATGATAATTAAATAAAGTAAATCTCCCTTAAACTTGGCCAAAAACAAACAAACAAACAAACAAACAAAAAAACACCTCATGCAATCATTTCCACGTGAGATGTGGCCATTTGGCTTTTGGCAATTGTAAGAAAATGCTGAGCATTCAAACCTGCGCCGCCTGCCGGCTGAATGAGGTAATCCCCTAATGGGCTGCCGTGCAGTGTCTGGGAACGACTCTTCTGAAATGAAGCTTCTGGCTTCATTAAAAGTCATGAATATGTTTCCCTAGCGATCCACTCCACTCCAATGTAATATCAACATATTTTCCTGGAAAATCTCAAATCTTAGCTTCTAACTTTCTCTTATCTTTATTTGGGGAAGCTTTTTTTTTTTTAATCAGGAGAATTTGGATTAATTAGAAAAGACTCTCCTCCTTTCCAATTTTACAATGGAGGAAGAAAAGAGGGATTATGGGTAGCCTAGGTAGCATAGGTAAATGTGAAAATATTTTACAGACTAACTTCTCTTACCATAGTCTTAAGTCTTCCCTAGAAGAAAGGGGAATAAATTAGAACACATGAATAAGTCATTTTGAAAAACTTGCCTTGTGTGTGAGAGGAAGGGGCAGGAGGAATGGAGACATCCATAAGTGTCTAATGAACTAGGACTGAGTTCCACCTCAGTCAGGTGTGTGTGTGTGTGTGTGTGTGTGTGTGTGTGTGTGTGTGTTTGGGCATGACAGTCAATGTCTCTCAAATCTCTGGTTTTCTCAGCTGTAAAAAGATTCGTTATAATAGCACCTACTATAAGGTTGTTGAGATTACATGAGATAATGCATACATTCACATAAAAAGTGTTCAGTACGTGGTATGTCTTTCTACTGTCATTCATTCACTTTCTTTTTGTGCTTATTTTGGGTTTGTGATGTATCTTTTGCAAGCTTCGTTGGCAATTTACAGAAGGAACAGGTGGTCTTACTTCACTTCCTGCTGAAATGTAAGAGAGTTGTCGCTTTAACCATCTAGGGATGAGATGTAGAGGGAGGTCTTATGCAATCCTGCAACAGGACATTTTGCCAGCCCTTGACTTGGCTCTAGAAACAAAAGACACAAAGGAAATGCTCATCACCTAACTTAGAGCCAAGGACAATGCTAACTACTAGGAAATATGCCAGTACTTATACTTGTAGGCATCATCAGATGTAGCCTCTTGTCAGCACACTGCTTCTGGGAGCTGAGGGGGCATCCAAGTAGAGTGTCCCACTAATTTGTTCTTGGTTTTGATTTTAAATGGAGACATTTGTAACAAAGAGCCATAAGTCAGGTGCCCCAGTGATGTTTCTGTTGTCATCCCCAGGCTGCTTTGTCACCTAAAGAAGGACCTGGACCTCTCAATTTTGAACCCCCCCCCCCTTTTTTTTTAATTCCATAGTACCCTTGTCACAGTGTTCGGGTTGAGTGTGATGGCTCAAGTTCAAAACCCAACCACAATATTTCCTGTGGTTTCCACTGCATTTCATTACACAGTGCTAAGAAAGTACAGGGGGGAAATGTTGTAGTGTCATTACTTGGGAGAAAGGCAATAATGTCAGTGAATTTATGGTAGCACAAACAATATCAGACCTAAATTCACCAAAGATTTTGTATAAGAACCTGTTCTTACATCAAGATGATTGTGGTACTTATTTGATGATAATTTTCATAGTTTGAAACTCCATATGGAAGATCAAGTGAGTTTACTTCACTCGTAAAAAATAAAACTTCTCATTGCTGTGGCTTAGATAGTCTAAAAATATACACTTATAGAGCAAGATGGACCCTTAGCAGCATCTGGTGCTGGTGGCTGCCTCTAGGAGGCTGTCCAGAGTAGAAGCTGATTGTCCTGACTGATACCCCCCAGCTCTAGATGCTGGGTAAGTTGAGTATCCTACCTGAACTCTACTCTTCTTCATAGCCACCTTGCAAGGTTGTTATGTGAAGGTTAAGTGAGGTATTCATGCATGCAAAATAATTAACATAGTGCCATGCATGCATAGTAGTTGCTCAATACGTGGTATTATTGTTATCATCAGCCCATTTCTGCAGCTCTTCAGGAATGATGATGTTAGGGGTCTTAGATGTGTATAGGTCACTCTCTGGGGTCAGTCTTCCTTCTGTATCATGGAAGTCTCTTATCTTTCTCACAAAAGAAGAAACCCAGGTCTTATCTGAGCCTTGCTCTGTTGTGAAAATGACAGATAATCTTGTTGCAGTCTTCCTATCTTTCAGGACTCTTGTTCCTTTTTTTTTTTTTGAAATTAGAAGATGAGTCAGAGATCTGAAGGGTCTTACCACTCTGCTTCTCCAATTCTAACACATGTCTAGTAACTGGATGCCTTGTCAGGCCAGTCCTCTGTCTTTGTCATAGTACCTTAGGTAGGACGCAGTGGGTGCTGAGAAAATGGTGACTGTTTGTGTGGCTGTTTTCTCCTCCACAGGTGTTGGTTCTTCCTTTCATCATTTTGAGTGCTCCACTCTGAATTTAATCCCTTCTTATCACACTTAACTTATAGAATTGAGAAGAACAAAAATCAGAATATTGCTCTTGTCCTTGTCTCTGGCCAATCCATTCAAATAATGGGCCAAGATGGGGCTGACCTACAGCTAAGTTCTACCATGAACCTTAGATAATTTGAGAAGGTTCCAACAAAATAAACAATAACAATAGCTGACATTTATTGAGCTAAGCTTGACATGCATTCACTAATTTAATTCTTATAACTGTCTTAGGTAGCTACTCTTGTCATTCCCAGTCTGTAGAGGAGGAAACTAGGGTTTAGAGAAATTAAGTACTCATCAATAGTAAAGTCAGTAGTAAAGGCAGAACTGGGTTTTTGACTCCAGCAGCTCAATCCAAGAGTTCTTTCTTTTCTTTTTCTTTCTTTCTTTCTTTCTTTCTTTCTTTCTTTCTTTCTTTCTTTCTTCTTTCCTTCCTTCCTTTCAGAGCTCACACAAGCAGGGGAGGGGCAGAAGGAGAGGGAGAGAGAGAATCTTAAGCAGGCTCTACCTCCAGTGCAGAGCCTGCTTGATCACATGACTGTGAGATCATGACCTGAGTTGAAAACAAGAGTCAGACACTCAACTAACTGAACCACCAGGACCCCCGAGAGTCTTTGTTCTTAATTACTTGTGAAGCACTTCTAGAAAGGTATATCACAGTTTTTAAAAGGTATTCATTTGGGACAGATGCTTAGAAGCAAGAAGGCAGAGTAGGTGAGCTGACAAGGATTGCTTTACTCCATAATTTTGCCCAATCAATGTGATGTTAATACCATCATATGGCTCTCTAACAAAGTAGCACAAACTTTGGCTTAAACAACAGAAGTTTGTTGTCTCCCAGTCCTGGAGGCTAGAATTCTGAAATCAAGATGTTGGCAGGGTTGATTCCTCCAACAGCTGGGAGGGAAGGCTCTGTTCTAGGCTTCTCTCCTTGGCTTGTAGATGGCTATCTTCTCCCCTTGTCTCTTCATATTGCCTTCCTTCTAAGTGTACTTGTCTCTGTGTCCAAATTTCCCTTTTGAGAAGGACACCTGTCATATGGATTAGGGCCTAACCTAATGACCTCACTTTAACTTGATCACCTCTGTAAAGACCCTATATCCAGATAAAGTCACATTCTGAGGTACCACGGCTCCAAGCTATCTATTTATGTGGAGGGGACACAATTCAGCCCCTAACGGCTCCCCTCTGTCATTTCAAAGTAGTGATCCGCATCGTGACCCCATCTCCCCATAGCAGGGAAGTGGTTTACTTGACAGGGAACTGTCCAAGAGAGTTAGCTTTTGGAATCAAATAGGGCAACTTTGTTAATGCCTCATTTGCCACTTTTAGGCTATACCTCTGAGAACTCACCTACAAAAATAGAAAGGACAGGTTTAAGAAATAAAGAAAGAAAAGGAATGTTTCAGTCAGTGGCTAATGTTTAGAAGCTCTTGACTGTTGATGATATGCAACAGACTCTCAAACACTGTTAAGGAATCAGATATCCCTGAAAGAGGGAGAAATGCTTTCTAATTGGTTTCCTAAAACAGTTAGTTAGTCTCTCATAGAGGAGAGACTTACCTTCTGAATCACTTATTAATGATTTGGAGATCCTGCTTATAACCAGTAGAGTTGGTCAATAGCATTATACTCTTAAGAACTGCTTATAATCAACACAGTTATCTCCTTTCTTATTTTATCCAGGGTAAGGATTGTTGCACTAAATTAGAGAGGAAACAAGGCTGTAGGAAATACAAATTTTAAGATCTATTGAATGAAAGGATAACAGCACCATGATTAAGTCAGGGGCTGAAGAAGTAAAATGACGAACTCACAGCTGTCTATTGCCTCTGGCTGGGCCAGATTTAGAAAGGAAACTGTGAGGGGCGCCTGGGTGGCGCAGTCGGTTAAGCGTCCGACTTCAGCCAGGTCACGATCTCGCGGTCCGTGAGTTCGAGCCCCGCGTCAGGCTCTGGGCTGATGGCTCGGAGCCTGGAGCCTGTTTCCGATTCTGTGTCTCCCTCTCTCTCTGCCCCTCCCCCGTTCATGCTCTGTCTCTCTCTGTCCCAAAAATAAATAAAAAAAAAAAAAAAAAAAAAGAAAGGAAACTGTGAGCATTTGTTTTAAATATTTCTACTCTTTCGTTCATTGAAATTTGAACGTGTTATTGAGAAAAGTGGAAAAAGTGTGTAGAGTCTAATACTGCTACCACTTGTGTAAGAATGAGCACAAGGAGGAAATCTATATATTGGTATTTAATCTACATGTCCCAGGGGGACAAGAGCTCCTAGCTAGGAACTAGAGGACTGGTGGGAAGAAAAGTAAATTCTCACAGTCTATTATTTGCAGAGTTTTATTTATTTAAACAATATCCATTTTTAAAAGTCAGTCCATGTTTTGGATAACAGCATACACACGACTAAACTAGTCAGAGACACACAAGTTCCAAGCTCCTTCCAGCCTCCCCTTCTCTGTACTGGCCCCGGGGCTGCCTCTGGGCACTGTCTCAAGTATAGTTTAAGTTCATCTGGAAGCCTATAAATGTGGCTTTGAGCACCTTCTTCTTCGTCCTTTTCAGGCTAAGATGAGCTTTCCAGGATTGAAGAAATGAAGTTTCAGACCTTATAAGAAGTGGGATGAGAGGCATTTGGGTTCTTGCTCTGTCAGATTTCAGGGACTGGAAGTTCTTAGCTGTCTATCACTGGAATGTGCCATATCTGAGTAAATCTTAGGAGTCTTAGGTTTGTGAGAGTCTTGAAATGTCAACCAAGTCAGCCATTCTGGCTCACTTGAATTCCTTCTCCAGCATCTTCCGCCCAACGGCTCTCCTCCCTGTGATTGCCTATCAGCCATGCTTGTTCTTCAGTCAAGCTCCTTCTGGCAAAAACAAAAACAAAAACAAAAACGCTCCTCCTTTATATGGTGCTGAACTTGAACTCTAACTAACTTCTACTCCTGACCCTGGTCCTATTGTTATAGCCCCCTGGAATAAGTTTAATTTCTGCTTTCACAGGGAGGACTCTTTGAGTGACTGCTCTGTCTCCTGTTTCACAGGCTCTTCTTTCAAATACCTCCAGAGTCTTCAACTCTGTTTCCACTAAGCTGCTTTCAGATAACCTTGATCTCCTGGACACCCTCTTTGGAATGTCTGTGACTACAAGAGACTGGGGTTCCCAACATTTTACCAGTTCTCTGAGCAGCTGAGAGTACAGATAGACATCACCAACCTTAACTATATATTGTAAATTTAAAATTTAGGGGTGCCTGGGTGGCTCAGTCAGTTGAGCATCTGACTCTTGATTTTGGCTCAGGTCATGATCTCTCTGTGAGTTTGAGCCCCATGTTGGGCTCCTCACTGGCAGTGTGGAACCTGCTTGGGATTCTCTCTCTGTCCTTCCTCATGTCCACATGTGTTCTCTCTCTCAAAATAAATAAACTAAAAAAAATAAAATAAAATAAAATTTAAACCAAGGACAAATGATCATTTATTTATTTTTTCCTTGCAAGGGTGGTGGGAGGGGGTAGGCTGTTACTTCCTACCATTACATCACACTGTTGACTCTCTTTGAACTATTGCATAAAATGCCTCAGTATTTCTACAACGTGGCTCTGAATCCCATGCTTGTTTTTTAGAACCACAGCAGAACCCTGCCTCTTTCTCTATATCATTTCACCTTGTTAGCCCATGGCTAGAACTCAGATTTGAAACCCAGATTCTATATTCTTAGGTATTCCCCTGGTGGGTTCACAAACTGCCTCTTGTGTCTTCATCTAAATCAATGATAAAAACTGCTCCTCTTGGGGACAGAACTCAAATCGGATTCAATTCTACTTTGGAATTAGAGTGTTCAATGTGGGGAAGGGGCCCACAGAAGACTTGAGTACTTGGAGAATTTTCTGACCAGATATTTATGTTTATCTCAGTTGAATGAGCACTGGAGTTTGTAAAATATGAAGATGACTGTTTGTATTTTTTCTCACGAAGAAAAGCCCTGTTTCTTAGAAAGGTGTTAGTAGCTAGGGGTGGGGAGTGTGTAGAGAAATGAGAAGAGCCTGAAGCCCTTATCGTTCATTTCTCTCAAGGGCTCAAGGACATAGGGAAGGGGCCTGGAGATCACTGGCCAGGAGATTTGTCTTATGATTTCACCAGTCAGAATTTTAGAGTTTCTCAATTAGGATGGCTGCAGAGTTCCAGAAAGAACTTTAAAGTTTTAAAATCCACTAACTTTTCTTTCTCTTTTTTAATTATTTTTCTTGAGGGGAGAATTCATATTTTAGGGAATTAGAGAGAATTTAGGAATCATAGATCATTAGAGCTGAAAGAATCTTGGCTACTAGGCTCCTCATTTGTGAAATGGAACAGTAAAAGCACGTGTTGTGTAAATGCTATAAAAACTATATGAGAACATTCACAGACAACACTCTGGATGCTGGTGTATTTTAAAGGTTCAGTGAACACGAACTGTTATTATCATGATGGTTTCAGAAAAATCAGCTTTTTTTCCCCTCTCTTCTCTCCGCTGACAGATTTTGGCTCAAAAATAATGAAGGATATTCTATTAACCAGAGCTAATCAACAAGGTAATTAAAAGGTGGTCAACCTACCATTCTTCAGTGGTTTTGGAGCAGAAACTTGTCAGACCAGGAATGTTGCTAGTGGGAATGTCTCTGTGAGAAATACTAGCCTGCATGTCCTCTTCCCGCCAAGTCAGAATGTCCAGCTACCTATGGGATTATCTTGGATCGCAGTGTGTTAGTGCTATGAGGCCCTGACCTCTTTCCAGCTAAGATCCTCTCCTTTTCTCTCACTAGTATTCCCAGGGCTAGCACTAGCCACAGTGACTACAACAGTCCACCCCTTCCCCCCACCCCCCCAGTGGCACTTCCAGAATCACTTCTGGAATTGACAAAAATTGACAAAACTACAGCCATGGGGAAACAGTATTTGTGGGATGCTAGTTTTCTGTCCTCTTTCCTTTTTCTGATCTTAAAAGCTAAAAGATTCAAAGAGTTGGTCTTGGGTCAATACAGATAATCCAAGATTAGCAAAAGTTGATTACATATAAATTATTCAAACTAACAATAATAGTAACAACAAATAAATAAAATTGATAACAACTAAAAAGAAAAACAAGAAGGTAAAAAAGGAAATCTAGAGATTTTAGTTAGAAAGCTTCAAGGACCTGAAAAATGGTGTATAAGTACTTTTGTTATTTTATAAGAAGTGAGAAGAATTTTATTTATGTTTGTTTATTTATTTATTCATTTATTTATTGTAATGTTTTTATTTATTTTTGGGACAGAGAGAGACAGAACATGAGCAGGGGAGGGGCAGAGAGAGAGGGAGACACAGAATCTGAAAGAGGCTCTAGGCTCTGAGCTGTCAGCACAGAGCCTGACATGGAGCTCAAACTCACAGACTGTGAGATCATGACCTGAGCTGAAGTTGGATGCTTAACTGACTGAGCCACCCAGGTGCCCCAGAAGTGAGAACATTTTAAACTAGAATAGAGGAAAACAAAAAAGAATATATATACTCAAAATTATGCATCATGCTTATGCATAATATTATTGCCTAGGCAAGACTCATGTTAGATTAATTTAATAAAGTTTTTTTTACAGGCCCAGTATTAAACTTTGGAAAAGTACTCTGTGAGAGTCAGTTTCAGCACAGTGGCTCTGAGTGTGAGCTCTGGCATCACACTGCTTGGGTTTGAACCCTGGCCCACATTTACAGTTAGCAGTTAGCTTGGGCAAACTGCCCACGTCTCTGTGATTTCCTTTCTCCATCTCTAAAACAAGTATCTAATATCCAAAGATATAATACACACATATTATATCTAATATCCAAAATATATAAGGAACTTCTTCACCTCAATAACAAAAACAAATAACCCAATTTAAAAAATGGGCAAAGGCCTTGCATAGATATTTCTTCAAAGATGTACAAACAGCCAATAGGTAAATGAAAAGGTGCTCAATATCACTAACCACTGATGATCAACTAATGCAAATCAAAATTATAACGAGGTATCTGGGGTGCCCGGGTGGCTCAGTTGGTTGAGCGCTGATTTGAGCTCAGGTCATGATCTTACATTTCATGAATTCGAGCCCCATGTCAGGCTCTGTGCTGACAGCTCAGAGTCTGGAGCCTGCTTCCGATTCTGTGTCTCCTTCTCTCTCTGCCCTTCCCCTGCTCATGTTCTGTCTCTCAAAAATAAATAAACATTAAAAAAAATTAAAAAAATTATAGTGAGGTATCAGCTTATATTTGTTGGGATGGCTGTTATCAAGAAAAAAAAGATAAGTGTTGGTGAAGTTATCGAGAAATTAGAACTCTAGTGCACTGTTGGTACAAATATAAAATGGAGCAACTGCTATGGAAAACATTGTGGAGGTTCCTCAAAAAATTAAAAAAAAAGAAATACCACATGATCTAGCAATCTCACTTCTGGGTATGCAGCCAAAAGAATTAAAATCAAGATCTCGAGATATTTGTACTCCCATATTCCTTGCAGCACTATACACAACAGCCAAGATGTGGAAACAATCTAAATGTTTACCAATAGGTAAACTAACAAAGAAAATGTGATATATACATACAATGGAATATTATTTAGCCTTAGAAAGAAGGTGATCCTTTTATACGTGACAACATGGATGAATCAGGAGGACATTATGTCAAGTGAAATAACCCAGCCACAGAAGGACAAATACTGCATGATTTACTTACACGAGGTACATAAAATAGTCAAACTTATAGAAACAGAGAGGAGGGGCACCTGGGTGGCTCACTCAGTTAGGCTTCCGACTTCGGCTCAGGCCATGATCTCATGGTTCATGGGTCGGAGCCCCGCATCAGGCTCTGTGCTGACAACTTGGAGCCTGGAACCTGCTTCAGATTCTGTGTCTCCCTCTCTCTCTGCCCCTCCCCCGCTCCCACTCTGTCTGTCTCTGTTTCTCAAAACTGAATAAATGTTTAAGAAAAAAAAAAGAAAAGTAAAGAAACAGAAAGGAAAATGGTGGTTTCCAGGCACTGGGGGAAGGGTATAGGGGGAGTTGCTGTTCACCCAGTATAAAGTTTTATTTGTGCAAAATGATTAGGTTCTAGAGATCTGCTGTACGTTCTGATGATACAATACTGTATTGTACACTTAGTTTAAGAGAGTGGAACCCGTATTAAGTGTTCTTACCACATTAAAAACAAATAAACAACACAACACTAGCAACAACAACAAAACATACCCTGGATATGGTTGGGATTAGATGAAATCATTCGTGTAATGTACAAATGCATTAAGAACCTGACATGTACTAAATATTAAATAACCACTGATATTATTTTCTTACTATACCTGTGGGAAGCTAGACTTCTTGGATTACCTGATCCATAAGCCAGGCCCCACCGTCTATTGGGCAGCATCATACTCAATTTCCATTTGTCATATCTAAGAGGAAAAAATAGACCCAGAATCCCGAGAGTAAATCTTTTACCTGATCGTGGGACTGAATGATTTTTGTCCAGGGTTTATGCTATGTATCCATAGCAGAACCCTTCCCATGTCCAGTTCCTCAAAAGGGACTGGAGTGGGACTGTTCAGGGCAGTTGCCTGTTGTAGAATGTGACAGAATGCCATGTTGCCTTGCCTGACCTATTTCAGGCCAGAGTGCTGTTTATTTCTAGGGCCTAATCAGGCAAGAGCCGTGATCTAGTTCCTTCTTGGGCAGGTGCTGTGTGCAAAAAGAGTCTGAAAAATTCTGCTAAGCTAGAATCTGCATTAGAGCCCTGGCTATTTTAGTACCTCATATATATAGTATGAGGGAAATTACTCATATTTTCATTTTAAAAATGAGTCACAGAGCTGAGGAAGAATGTCAGTATTATGAATGTCAACAGAATTGTCTTATTTTTTAACAGGCAAAAATTTAGGAAACTGTTGACCAGCATTGTCCTTATAAACTGTGGTTTAAATTGTTACAAATGATTTCTATATATTAAAAGGCCTTTCATTTTGCGACTGTTTAGCTATTTCCTCCATGCTGATGAGACTGTAGTCTCTCACATTCCTGACAATTATTGGAATTAATAGAGAAGAAAGTCAAAATTGGTCATTTTCCTTAGAAGCTCCTGGAAATTTTCCTTCTTAAATATTGGCTGGGTTGCCCAAGGAAATTGTGGAGTTTCTGGACAGATTTTCAATTGAAGTGGTGGTTCTTTTTAGCCTGGATGGCTTGGCCATATCCTGCTTATAGGCAGAGAATTAGATGAAACGATTCTTGATGCTCTTTGTTCTGTGACCACTGAGCCCAGAAAGCCTCAACATGGAGTTTTTCCAGACCAACAGATAGATCATGAAAAGTCACCATGGCAACTAGTTTCTGAAGGGAGGCTTACAGCAGAACCAGAGGTAGGGAGCCATTGTGGAAGTAGTCAAAGGCTTAAGGAAGTTACAGGATTTTATTTTTTTAAATTTTTTTTTTTTAACGTTTATTTATTTTTGGGACAGAGAGAGACAGAGCATGAACGGGGGAGGGGCAGAGAGAGAGGGAGACACAGAATCGGAAGCAGGCTCCAGGCTCCGAGCCATCAGCCCAGAGCCTGATGCGGGGCTCGAACTCACGGACTGTGAGATCGTGACCTGAGCTGAAGTCGGATGCTTAACCGACTGAGCCACCCAGGCGCCCCTTGGAAGTTACAGGATTTTAATTGAACTGATTCTTTTTTTTTTTTTTTTTTTTAATGTTTCTTTATTTTTGAGAGAGAGCCAGAGCATGAGCGGGGGAGGGGCAGAGAGAAAGGGAGATACAGAATCTGAAGCAGGCTCCAGGCTCTGAGCTGTCAACACAGAGCCCGATGCGGGCTCAAACACAGATGGTGTATGCGTCAATGTTCACAGTGGCCTTGAATAGGCTGTTTAGCCTCCATAGCTCCCTCTAAAATAGGCAGGCTTGTCCTGGAATCTCCCTCTCTCCACTTTCATACTTGTTTCTTCCATTCAGTACTCTTGTCCTGCTCTTTTCCTTCTCCTACTTGCAGTCCTACTTTGTGTTTTTCTGCTCCCTGTAGCGGATACCAGTCACATGATGCTTCCTCACCCTTCCTTCTCCTGACCTGTCAAAGCTTACAAAAGTGAGTTCCAACCCTTCAGAGTCTTCTTCTCAGCAAAATAACATATCCAATCCTCTCATGAAAAGTATTCTACTTAGATTTTTTTAAAAAAAAATGCTGTTAATTTTTTAAAGTTTATTTATTTATTTTGAGGGGAACAGGGCAGAGAGAGAGAGAGAGAGAGAGAGAGAGAGAATCCCAAGCAGGCCACACTGTCAGCGCGGAGCCTGATGTGGGGCTTGAACTCATGAACTGTGAAATCATGACCTGAGCTGAAATTAAGAGTTGGACACTTAACCAACTGAGCCACCCATGTGCCCCAGTATTCTGCTTATCTCAACATTTTGGTAAGGGGCAAATACTTAACATTCTGGAGTTCAAGGGGTAGTGGCTAGAGGCATGGAGCAGGTGATAGATATCATTTTGAATGGGAAAGTCTTTCAATTTCCTTTACATCCTGTTAAGCAGGCAAAACCTCAATATTGGGCAGGTGCCATCCTGGCCTTTCTATATGACCCATCATCACTGCCCTTCTTTCCAAAGAAGTCTTGAAAAGGGACCCTGGGACATCCCGAGTGGTGGTTGGATTCCCTCATTTATCAAAAGAGGCATGATCTAAATGAGTCCAGGTTGGATCAGGTAAAGAATGAGACCAAAAAGGAGATGTGTCCTTGAAAGCAGCCAATATCATAGCCTGGGGGCAGGCATTTGTTGTCAGCTGACTCACACTGCCTTGGGATTAGCCAGCTCTACTTTCTGTTTCAACAATAAAAAGTCTTGCAAAACTGCTGGCATGTGAGACAGAGGTATCCAGAAGGTCTTGGCATCTCTTCCAGCAGCATAATGGGTCTTGGGGAAGAGACTCGTGAGAGCGTGGTCCATGCACTCCACCACCAGGGAGAGGTCCATGTTCACAAAAGAATTAGTGTCTTTCAGTTTGTCTAGACCTGTAAAAAGAGACAAAAACACCCTTACTCTTTGGAAGAAGGGGAGAAGGGGTGTGGGAGGCTAGGGTGTAAAGGGGGGGGGGATGCGTATGTGGGTATTTATTTTGAATTTGCTGTTATAATTGAGGCCCTTTGTGGTGGGTTTCTATCTGTTCTTTAGGAAAGGATACAACCGTGCTTTCGTTAGACCCCTGGCTCTCAAACTTGAGTGGGCAGCAGAATCTCCTAGAGGGCTTGTTAAAACCCAATTGCTGGGTTGGTTCTGACTCACCACCTGTGAGATTCATATATAGCCTTTAATACTACAGTGTTAAATTGGGACCCAATAGGTAGGTGTGAAGTGGGACTCAGTAATTTCCATTTCTATCAAGTTTCCAGGTGATGCTGATGGTGCTGGTCCAGGGAACAAACTTTGAGAAGCACTACTCTAAAGCAATGAAGGACAGATGCTCTATAGTCTATGAGGCCCCTGAGCCCAGGAAGTTGTGGGTTTGAGTCCAAATTTGTTTTAAGGGAATACTATATAGGAAATGTGGGTGTGCATGTGTGTGCATACGTACACTCACATACCACGTACTTCTATAATTCAGTGAATAAAGAGGGAATCATCCCCAAAAGTCTTGACTCAGAATGCTAAACATAGGCTGGTTATCAGACAGATGAAATGTCTGCCTAATGAATTATGATAGTTTTAAAGAGGCAGGTATTTTATCAGAGATTGGTAATGGCTCAAAGCATTCCTCCTGTGCTCTTAAAACATACCTGAGTTGTGTCTTCTTAAGAGAAAAGTCTATGATTTTTAAATCTTCCCTTCTACTTCAGGCCTTAGTGGCTGCAAGTTATTCAAAAAACCTAACTGAGATTACCTAATAAGTCTTAGTGTCTATTTTAAACTCTTACAACTATTGCCTTGGAAATGAAGAAAGGTGAGCTTAAATTTGTGGTCTGCTTTGGAACTGTGAGTCTGGCTGATGTCCAAGTCCTGATTTGGAAAATTCTAATAAGAACAATCAGTAAAAGAGAGGATACCTCAGCCAGGGGCCAAGTAAAAAATAATTTTCAGATGGCAGTTCATGATATATTCATAGGCATTTAGAAATATCAATGTCAATATCAAATAGAAAAAGCTCTTTTAAATGAGGGATTTTTTTTTCTGAACTACTTAGAATCTTCAGAGTTGGTAATGAGTGAGAAGCTGAGTTTTTAATGGCAGAGGTTCTCAGCATATAGTGACATGATGGCACTGGGAGGTTTGTCAAACCAGACGTTCTCGTTGATATGTATGTATGCATCTGTGTGTGTGCACAAGTGTGTGTGTGTTGGGTGGGGTTGGGTGGTTGAGGAAGTCTGTCATTCTAAAAGCCTCCCCATGTGGATCTGACTCAGCTCTTGGCTCCACCTCCAAAACTTCCAGCCTTGAACCTTGCCACAGTTGGCTGACTTACCAAATCCATCAACAAAGAGGCAGGACCAGAGTTTTAAGGTTAGAGTGACACAAAGTTAGGTGGGGCCCTGTTTGGCTCAAAGCAGGAGCTCAGTAAGTGTTTGAGGAATGTCGACTAAGCTTGTAATAAGACCAGGAAGTTTGAGGTGGAGGCAGAGCCCTGTTACAGGAAGTTCCACCAGCTCCTTAAAGCCTCGTTTACATTATAGTGCAGGGCCCAAGGATAAATGGTGAAGTCAGGCTGTCTGGGTTCAGATCTAGCTCTTCTACTTACTAATTGTGCAACATTGGGCAAGTTACTTCTCTATGCCTCTGTTTCTATAAACTTAAGGTAATAGCTACTTCATAGGGTTTATTTGGGCATTTTAAATGAAAGAGTCCATGTAAAGCACTTAGAATGGTGACAAGTACATAGCAAATGTTCACTATATGTTAGTCATCATAATCTAGTCTATTATTATTTCTCCATCCCTGACTCAATCTGATTTATGTTACTTCTCCTGCTCTCTCCACCCCCACCCCCACCCCCCCAACCCATGCATTCTTGCTCTGGAAAGCTTCCACCCAAATAATTCCTTCCTGTCCTTTAGGCCTTACTCTAACCTGACCTGTCTCATAAAGGCCACTTAACTAGCAATGCATTCATCCAGTTCTGAATTTCTTGGGTAAGTAGAGACTGCACCATCTAGCACCCACTCTGGGCTGTTGGGCTCTGTCTAAGAAGTATAGCATCAATTTTCTTACACATTGTAGAGTCACTGTTTTAGTTTCACGTGGTTACTTTTTCTTGTCAACTTGACTGTATACTAGGTAAGGGTCAGAGTCTGACTCTTTATATTTTGTAACCTCCATGAATCCTTGAACAATGTTTAGTGAGTAGTTGTTGTTTACCAAAAAGAGGAGGTTTATGTAGAGTTGAAGATGGGGGGCTCCAGCCTGGACACAACCAGGGGGAGCTGTATAGCCTTTGGTAGGACATAGCACCTTTCTAAGCCTCTGCTGACTACTCCTATGGTTCTTTTGAGGAGTAAATTATAAAATTTATAAGGTGTTTAGTATAGAACTTGGCACTTGGTAACTGCCCAGTAAATGTTTGTAAACCCTTGAAATGAGAGATGGCACTGGAATTAATACGAATCTCTGATCCATATCTAGGATTCCCTATTGGTATATTATTATGAACACCTTATTTTCTTTTTTCATTTAATTTTGAGTCTCCTTCATGTTGTCTATGATAATGAACCCCAGAGGAACCCTGGTCCACCAGAGACTTACTTTTTTCAATGTAACCTTCTCCGTATTGTTGTTTTATATCTGGAGACAGATGTTTCCAAATGGCAAGTTTTTTTTCGGTGGCCTTTACTGGATCTGATAATCCTGTTTTGAACAATCCTGGTTCAATACATGAAACGTGTACACCAAAAGCTTTCATGTCCCGTCTGTGAAAAGAATACACTGATGATGTTTAATCCAGCTTGGTTTGGAGAATGTTTGCTATTTGGATGACTATTTTCTTATGAATTTTTTTCATGGAATCACAGAATTGGATAGGTTGGAAAGGAGTAGCTTGTTCTATGCTTGCAGCTTGCAGGTGAGGAAGCTGAAGTTCAGGGTGGCGAAGGGAGGGTGGTTTAGTGGCAGAAGTGGAAAGGCATCTGGGTAGGCCCATCCCCAGTTTAGTGCTCCATGTGAAGCCAGATTCTCTCATTAAATTGACAAGCATTCAGGATAAGGACAGGCTTCTTCTCAGTACGCAAAGCACCTTCTGGAGAAATGGACTGATGATTGGCCTGGGTGGATAAGTTTACCTCCATTCTAGGAATGTAAAGAGATTGTGGAACAAGTGAGGCTAGGCTGAGGGACACAGTGTGACAATCCTTGATGTGGCTAATCTGTTCCCTCTGCTGCTCAGTGAGCTCTTTCATTGTGTGGCCTCAGAAAACCAAAGGTCTGCTCATTTACTGGGCAATAAGGTTTTAGGGGAATCATGGAACCCCTCCCCCCTACCCTGGGCCTTTTAAAGCAAAATAAAGTATTGCAAACCATTATATGAGTAATTACCTCCTAAATTTAATTTATATTTCCACCAAGGATATATAAGGAAGTAATTATTCATTTTATACAAGTCTTTATCCTAAGATTTTTAAAGAACTCTACCAATGAACTTAAAATGTGATTTATCTTAGGTTCTGCTTTCTAGCAACATGCCTAGTGGTTAGTTTGCAGTGTACTTAACTAAAAATACAAATTATCTTGATCTTGAAAGATTTTGAAAATATGTTGCTTGCATTAAAATTTCAAGGGTTATTTTCCAACTTAATTGTACTTCACACACCTATCTTCTGATCTCCTTTGGGTTTTGGAAAGTATTTGGGAAGATTTGTCTCCCCACCCACTCATGAAATAGCATATAATCTGGGGACAACAGGCTTTAAGTCACCCAACTAAGCTTACCAGGTAAGTAAAACCAGCATGAAACCAGTATTTTTGCTTGGCAAATATAGCTTTAAAGAGACCCAGGCTTCTCCCAGTTGGACCACTGTCCCTAAACCATCCTACATATAGAAATTCTGGAGTTGCCACTTGACTGTGGCCTTCATGCACAGTACCTTTTCCAATACCAGTTCCATGATTTAGAAAAATACCCACTCTTTATTGGGTAATTTCAGGCATGTAGAGCTGTATTGCAATCACACAAACACTTGACTTGAAAAAAAATTTTTTTAAGTGGTTATTGGTCCCCAAGAGGATAGGAAGAAACCCTGTTGCTTTTTGTCTTTCTCTTTCCACCCATCATGTGGCCCTATACCCAGCACACACATGGGAAGTAGATGGCAGAATAGGGTGACATCTGGTTGGAGGGAAGTCCCAGGAAACAAGAAGGAACGGGAAAGATCACAGAGAGGAGCTGAGGAAAGTGACCCCGTAACATTGTTTATGCACTGCACTTGAGCGTGTATGGATCTGACTTAGAGAAGCGAACTCTGGGACAACCATCTTCTGTATCCTAGACTGGCTACTGTGTGGTACATCTATGGGACATCTCTGGTAGCAAACAGGAAAAAGTACAGAATGATGGTTAGCAGTTGTGACCTGAATACAACCTCATCAATTGTCTGCTAAAACAAAAATATCAACCTTCTCTATAGGACTTAAATAAGACCCATAGTCTCATATAATTCCAAATATTCAGCATAAAAAGAACTGGAAACATTCCAAAAGAACTGGAACATTCCAAATGTTCAGCATAAAAAGAACTGGAAAATCTCAACTCACATGGGAAAAGACAATGGCAGATGCTAATGCCAAAAGGACACAGATGTTGGAATTATCAAAGTCTTTAAAGCAGCTATTATAAAAATGTTTCAAGTACAAAAGAAAATACTCTTGAAGTCAATGGAAAGTTACAGCACTTCTCCCCAAAAGGAAAAGGAAAAGAACCAAATGAAAATTTTACACTTGAAAGATATAATAACCAAAATAAAGTATTTATTGGTTGGATTCAATAGCAGAATGGTGATGGAGGAACGTCAGTGGATTTGAAGGTAGATCATTAGAAATTATCCAATTTGAACAGCAGAAAGAAAAATGATTGAGAAAGTGGACAGAACCTTAGGGATCTGTGTGATAAAACCAAAGGTCTACCATTTGTGTTATAGTCTCAGAAGGATAAGAGAAAGAATGGATTACAGGAAAAAATGTTTGAAGAAACAATAGCTGAAACCTCACCAAATTTGGCAAAGATATAAATCTACAGATTCAGGAAGCCCTGTGAATGTCAAATGTTATAAACCCAGAGAAATCCATGCCTGGGTGCACTTTGTTTGCTAAATAAGTCCTTTGTTTTAGGCTCTGGGGTTCTCTGGTGGGCACACAGGAAAATGATGTGGTCAGTGCTTTCTTGGGGGAGCAAAATCTCCACCTCTGATTAGTAAATTCCTGCTCTGAGTTTTATTTGGAAATGGAAGCACCAGAGGAAAACTGTATTTCTTGTTCTCAGGGTGGGGTTGGGGAGGTTATCATCTCTTTAGCTGTAGTGTCTGAAATGTATGGGAATATGGGTCAGGAGCTTGCAGAGAGAGAGAGAGAGAGAGAGAGAGAGAGAGAGAGAAAGCTATGTAGCTGAGTCATTATTTTGTGATAATTACATTTACTTTACCAGATAATTTTCTACTGAGGGTTTATTTATTTATTTATTTTAATGTTTATTTATCTTTTAGAGAGACAGAGCGCGAGTGGGGGAGGGGCAGAGAGAGATGGAGACAGAATCTGAAGCAGGTTCCAGGCTCTGAGCTGTCACCACAGGGCCCAACGTGGGGCTAACCTATAGCTGTGAGATCATGACCTGAGGGAAGTCAGATGCTTAACTGACTGAGCCACCCAGGAGCTCCTCTACTGATGGTTTAAACAGAATGGTGTTGTTGTGTCTGCAACTGATAGTTACACTAACAGAGAGGTCTGCCTTGATTTAGCCTCCCTATATGATTCCTTAACTATTTAACAAACTGACTTGTTGAATACGAATTCACCATCGCTATCAGCATCATGCATTAATGCAAAAAGTAAAAAGAGGCTTGTCTAGACTTAGGTCCAATCTCAGTTCTACCACTTACCAGCTGGGTGACCTTGGGCAAGTTACTTAATCTGTTTCAGGGGTATTATCTATTGGGAACTATTATTGGGAATAATTTAAAGCACTAAATAGAGTGCCTAGTGCATAATAACCACTCAATAAACATTACCAACTAATATTTCTTAGTATGTCAATGTTTACTTTACCTTAAGCTGTCATTGAAGCCTTCTAATGCATATTTGGATACAGTATAACCCCCTCCACCAAGTGCAAGCCGACCTCCAATGCTGGAGACATTGATAACCCTTCCTTGAGCTTTTTTGACCAAGGGAAGCAAATTTAATGTCACATCGATGAGTCCAAACAAGTTCACTTCAATAGGTTCCCTGTAGTCTTCCACTGTCAGCCAGTCGGTGGGAGCCAACACTCCGAGAACACCAGCATTGTTGATCAGACCCCAGAGACCTAGAACAGAGAGGAAAGAAAGGAGTTGTGATAGAAGATGGCACTGATATGGGCATCCTTGATGGAAATACAGCCCCTGCTTTACACATTTGTGCCATTTCCTCCTTCTAGCCATGTTCCTGCTTTGAAATACGTTACAGTTTTGGGAAGTAACTACTCTCAGAGAAGGTGGGAAGCTAAATTGAAATAGTTGAAGCTCTGTTACAATTTCACAGTAACTCTATTTCTGGTTCTGAATGTAAAATACTGATACTGTCTGAATGAGCCTTTTACTTTTTCATCTCAGATGTAGAGTAAAATGGTCTATTTTTCCCACTTGCTAGATGGCAAAGTGAGAGATTATTTATAAACTGCTTTTTACAGACAAAGAGCAGTATCAATCTACTTCACATCTATTTTTGGTAAAAAATCTAGTCATCGAAGGTTTTATTTTATGATGGAAAACATTTAATATTGTTAAATTTGTTTGGAAATCAAGTATTAAAAATGGTCTGGAGGGGCGCCTGGGTGGCTCAGTAGGTTAAGCGTCTGACTTTGGCTCAGGTCATGATCTCATGGTTGGTGAGTTAGAGCCCCTCATTGGGCTCTGTGCCGACAGCTCCCAGCCTGGAACCTGCTTCAGATTCTGTCTCCGTCTCTCTCTGCCCCTCCCCTGCTGGTTCTTTCTCTCTCTCAAATATAAATAAACATTAAAACATTTTTTTAAAAAATGATCTGGGAACATTATCAAACCATTGCTTTTCAGGTTCAGAGTCTCAACTACACAATGAAGATGTGATAGAGAAAAATCACATACATTTGGTTTCGTTTTTTCCATTTTGGATCCTAATATCTTCATTAATGAGAATATTTCAAGCTTCATTCAAGCCAATAAAAGTCCTCTAGTTTGGAATGCTGTCATCTTGGCAGAATGAGGTCTGATGGCTTACTACTCTATCACGATGATCTAAGACAGCTTTATCAGAGTCTCAGGCTATTTTCTACCTTTTCCCATGGAAAATGTGTGAGTTGTGGAATGATTTTAGAGTGAGAAGTAGGTCCCAGGTATCCAGATGGCAATTTGGGGATTGCTCTCATGATCTCCTGTAGCTTTTAGCTCCAAGTGCCTTTGCTATATATGTGGCTAAACTAGAACTTCACGAGAGAAGAGCAGGAAAACTCAATACCTCCAATTCACTTCTAAATTTGCCCACCGAGACTTATGACTGAGAATAATGGGGACTGTGTCTTTCATGCAAACAGAGAGCTTGCAACTTGGAACTACTGAGGGCTCTATCCTAAGATTTTCCCAATATTCTCCAGTACCGTAACTGGTCTTTAGGAGACATTTTCTTGAAAGGCCATTTAAGATCCAAACACATTTAACTTAGCTGTAGCTACTTTACAACACCCCCTCCATTTTTGCCACCCCTGTATCACTCACCTTTTTCCCCAACTTGGTTTTTCACCCACTGGGCAGTCCTCTTGACATTCTCTGGGTCTGTTACATCTAGAAGCACGGTGTGAAGCCTTTCTGAGGTTTCTGCCTTTAAAGCTGTTGATTTTGATTCAGTCAGACAAGCAGCAATTACATGAAATCCTTTTTTATCAAAAGTTCTGGCTGCCAAATTTCCAAAACCCGTGTCACACCCAGTAATGAAAATGTACTTATCAGTGATGTCTGCAATCTTTAGTTGTCTTTTATAATTCCATACAAAACCACAAAAGATTAGGAGGGCTAATACCCAAAAGAACATGTTCTTTCCAGTATATGATAGGAACTCTCCTTTCTTGTACAATAAAAGAAGATGGTGACCTGAATGTTCAAAATTAGAAAGAAAATTCAAATTAGAACCATCAAAGGATTATAACCCAATTTTTACGAACTTCAGATACTTTAATGCATTTGAGTAGATAGTTTTTAAAAAACAATAACTGTTATTTAGTTGGAAACATGGCTATTTAAGTGCTAAACCATAGCTCTAAGTAATGTGAAAACCAACCAAGCTACAGTCAGAGAAAGTAAACAGGAGAGAGAGAGAGAGAGAGAGACAGAGAGAGAGAGAGATTGAGAGATGCCATGGCAAAGCTGACACAGGTCATTGGGTTTGATGTGACAGTAATCTCATGTGTGAATTCATCTATGTGAAACACAGACTGTCATGGTAAAATCTTATCTCTTGCAACTTCATGAAATTCAATCTATTAGAAAATGTTCAATTTCAATTGATTGATTAGATTCTTAATTATTCTTAGACTGTCAGGAAAAGGAGAGTATTTTGGTATTGCCATTATGAAAATGTTCCTAAGTTGGTTTCCAGTTTGTTATTTTCAGTAGCTTATTGTCATCCTTCAACCCAACTCTAAAAACCATCACAACACCATGCAGAGAGTATGCAGTGGGCAGCCGCCAAGGAGTTCATGGAGAGAGGGTGAGATGAGTGGGAAGAGACTGAGGGATGATGGCCGAAGGCACAGTGTCCCAAACAGAATCAAGAAGTCTCAGATTCTGTTCTCTCTGGCTTTCGGTGAGGAAAAAGATTCGCACATACATAGGACAAAGGAGAGCCAATTCTTTCCTGAAAACCATGAAGCTTTGACTGTAAGCAGTGCAGAATGACTTGGACAATTAGTTTGACAGGGCTAGATGGCCTAGGGCCTAAAATCAAAAAGGTGGAGGGCTTCCTTTCCCCTTTACTCAGAAGACTGCACCTGCATTTTGCCTCAGCATGTATTACCTTTTTTTACTTTTTTTAAATTAAAAAAATTATGTCATGTACACTTACTACATCAATTTAGAAATATCACACTTCTTTTTGGATTAAAAATACATGTTAAAAAAATAATATTATATTAATTTTATAATCTTGACCATTTAAATGCATATGCAGTCTTAAAAGTTACAGTAATTATTGGGGCACCTGGGTGGCTCAGTCAGTTAGGCATCCGACTCTTGATTTCAGCTCAGGTCATGATCTCATGGTTTGGGCTCTGTGCTGACAGTGAGGAGCCTGCTTGGGATTCTCTCTCTTCCTCTCTCTGCCCCTCCCCTGCTTGCAAGTACTCTCTCTTTCAAAATAAATAAATAAACATTACAAAAGGTTATTATGCAGTGTTTGGCTGCAAAATTACAGTTGTGAATGAATCAAGCAATTGTATGATTGAAAACAAGGGTGATATTAATTTGGAAGTGTACTATCAAAAGTATCACAGGGAGGGATTTCAGACTATTTGGAGATATAAAATTCCCCAATATATACATATTCCCCATAATATAGATATAAAATATGTATTATGATGTTTGTTATTTACAAAGACAGCCAATACCGTCAATTTTACTGTGGGTACCGGTGGCCAGGGAAGGGCAAGCTATCCCATAGGACAAAGTGAGCAAGAACTGGAGGGCATTTACCTGTTTGCCTAGGTCGGAGCATCACGATGGCTCAGGCCTCCTAGCTCAGCCATAGGCAACACAAAGGAGGAAGATTGTTAGGTCCCACCACATGTAAGAGCAGCCCTGGGCCTGTATTGGCTCTCTCTGCCTTTGGAAGCAAGAGGGGCAGCAGAAAATATCACCTTGGGAAAAACCCTATTTCCTTCGCTTTTGACTCAGAAAGTTTCCTTTCTTTGCCCCATGTTCACACATATCTCTGCCCTTGATCCAGAACCACCCTTAGAATCAAGAGGGGCCTTATGTGCTAAATAGAAGATAAGACTTGAGTTGAAGTTCAGACCTTACGGGTGCTTCTGGAATCATGACTGTTTATGGACACTGTGTTCAAAGTACTTGCAAGGCCAAGCAATTTTATAAACTTTGACCTTTCTCTCTCTCTCTTTTTTTAATGTTTACGTATTTATTTTGAGAGAGAGAGAGAGAGAGAGAGAGAGAGAGAGAGAGATTGAGAGAGAGAATGAGAATGAGTGAGCAGGGGAGGGGGCAGAGAGAAAATGGAGAGAGAATCCCATGCAGGCTCTGTGCTGACAGCATAGAGCCCAAACCATGAGATCGTGACCTGAGCCAAAATCAATAGTTGGATGTTCAACCAACTGAGCTGCCAGGTACCCCTGGACTTTCTTTTTCTTTCTTTCTTTCTTTCTTTCTTTCTTTCTTTCTTTCTTTCTTTCTTTTTTTTTTTTTTTACAATTATTTCCTGGTTTTTCATTTGAACCATTTTAAAAAATTGTTCATTTTTTTTCCTGCTTGTAAAAGTAACTTATGCTCATGGTAAAAAGAATTTGGCAAATACAGAAAAAATTAAAGAAGGAAATAATGATTATCACATTTGGCTCTTAGTGTTTTGGTAAGTCTTCTTGTATATATATTTTCCTGTATACGTAAATGTTTCTCTCCCTAATAAGGAATAGAAATATACAGAATTATACACACACACTCATGTGCACACATACACACAATTTTTGTCTGCTGCTTTATAAGGAACAGATTATTTCAGATAAAAAATAACGCAATCTAATATATCTTCTTCACTTCTCAAGGAAATTCTGGGCTCTGCCTTCATCTTTTTTCCCAGAAAAAGATATATAAGTAAAGAAAGAAAAGGCAAGAGAACTATCAATTGATAAAAATAAGTCAGAGGTAAACATTAAAATATGGTAGGTTTGAGCAAACTAGTTGATTCTTTGGATACAGCTGTGCCTATTTCTAAAGCAGTCAAGTTTGTAGACTATCGTGGCTTAATAATTTGGCATAGTTTCACAAATCTTTCCTGCGTAGGAGTTATTGATTTGTGGCAAATCAATGTCCATGTAGTAGAATTTTCCCTTCTCAAACATATAAATACATTAAAAATGTATAATTTTGAGGTGAAGTGTTGGTGTAACTACCTTTTGCAAAATTTCATGTTTAGATATTTTAAGGAAATTTTGTATTTATAAATTCAATTAGTATAGTGTTTTGTTCAAGTCTGGCCTCAATTAATTGAATAATTGGATAACTAAATGTTGAATATGTTTTCTGAATGGATTCTGTAGCCTTAACTGCAATCCAAACCCCATGGAATTATTTGAAGAAGGCAAATGCTCATGGAGTTTAATGTGTACTAGATCAGAGAGTAGAAACTTTCTATGTTGTCAAGTTTTGCTGGGGGCAAGCATAAGGGGAGTAATCGTAAAAGAATGGTTTACATTTGTGAAGCATTCTACGCTATACTTTTACATATAGATCTCATCTGGTTCTCTCAACAGTTTTTTTGAGTTAAAGAGGGCACATTGTTTGCCTCATTTTATAGAAGAATCAATATGCTAACTAATAAATGTAAAAGGAATGATGGAATTAGAAAGTCATCATTTAGCAACTGACATCATAACAATTATATCAGAGAAGTTTGATCAATGGATGCTAAAACTAGTAGGTGAAATTCTGATAAGAAACCATTATAGAATCTCAAAAAATCTCCCCATAAGATAGGCACTAGTTAAAAAGAGAGTAATAATAATTTCACAGAAGAGAAATCTGACAGACACCACCTTACCCAAGTGATAAAAATTAACACTGCTAGTCATGGGACAAACCAACATTAGGTGCCTCCTGGGATGGTGCACTGGAAAGGACACAGCAACACTTTTTACATAAATGGATCCTAATCCTGCATGGAGCTACCTCTTCCATAGACAATATATGGCATATACTCTTTAAAAATGTCAAAGTCATGAAGGAAAAGAAAGATTGAAGACTGCTCCCGATAAACGGAGACTAAAGAGATATGACAACCCAATGCAACATGTGATACTGGACCAGAAAACTATTTTTTTCTTTTGCCAGAAAGGATGTTATTTGGTCAACTCATGAAATTTGAGTGAGATTTGTTGATCTGACAAATAATATTGCATTCTCAATAAATATTAATTTTTCAATTTTTATAATTTACTAAGATTATATAGAAAGTTCCTGCTTTTTAGGAAATATACACTGAAGTATTTAAAGATTAAGTAGCACCATGTCTCAAATCAGTTAAGACCATGTCTTTAACTCTGTTAAGAAAATAATAAGAATATTCATATAAATAAGTAAACATATAAAGGAAGCAAGCTGAGTTTCCGTTGATAGATGAATGGCTAAAGAAGATGTGGTTGCCCAACCACAAACAGGTGGTTGCCAGGGCAGAGGTGGGGGGTGGTGGGGGTGGTTGTGGGGGGATGAGTGAAATAGGTGAAGGGGATTAACAGGTATAAACTTCAGTTATAAAAGAAATAAATCCCAAGAATAAAAAGCAGAGTATAGGAAATATAGTCAATAATAATATAATAACTTGTATGGTGATAGGTGGCATGCATTTTGTAATGTATATGAATGTCTAGTCACTATATTGTACACCCGAAGCTAATATAATATTGTGTACCAACTATACTTCAATTAACAACAAAACCCCCACATACATATGGTTATAAAGAGAGAATGAAAATGCAAATGTGGTAAAATGTTAATATTTGGGGATTCTGGGTTGTATTATTTTTTCAACTTTTCCACAAATTTGAAATTATTTCAAAATAAAAAAGTAAAAAATTGGCAAGGGAAAATAAAACATTTTTTTTTTTCCTGAGAAAAGGCTTCACTAGACCCAAAGGGTTTCATGCACAAAATAGGTAAGAACTCCAGCACTTCAGAATCTAGTGACCTTGGACTTCTACTCTTTGGTAAGTTCACCTTCACAACTAGTGGAGAAAAACAAAAACTCAAACCAAAGCAGTAAGATTCCTTCCTCCTTCCTCATCCTCTCCATTTCTCCCTTACTTCCTCGTTCCCTAGCCAAACACATTTTTCCTTGGTGACAAGCCACAGAGAAGAGCTTTTTAGTTGTTAAGGATGGGCTCACACTTATGTTCAAAAATTTTTTGAATATTTATTTTTGAGAGAGAGAGAGAGCATAGTTGGGGAGAGGCAGAGAGAGAGGGAGACACAGAGTCTGAAGCAGTCTCCAGGCTCTGAGCCGTCAGCACAGAGTCCGATGCGGGGCCCTAACTCATGAACCATGAGATCATGACCTGAGCCGAAGTCAGACGCTTAACGGACTGAGCCACTAAGACGCCCCAAAGATGGGTTCACATTTTAAAATGTGTTGTCTTTATTAGGTACCTCTCTAGGCTGAGAGTCATTTCAGATGCTGGTGTCCCAGCCTGCAGCCGGAATCCAGGGGACTACCAACTCTGACCTAGAGTTTTATAAAGCCTGTCCTTACCCCAAATATTATTGTCTAAAAAATACTGGTTCTTCTTCAATTCTTAAGGTTCACATTCCTCTAGGTCATCGGACCAGTCAACCATAAACCAATACATACACACCTCTGACCTCTAATAGTATTTTAGCCAAGATTCCAGCCAAGATTCCATGTGTTGTCATGTTCCTGAGCAGCAGCCCTTGGTCAGAGTCATTGGGAACATGACCTGTATACAGAAGCTGATTGATGGCTGGTTGGTTCATTGACCACCAAGAAGTAAATGAATAACTGTGATTACTATGGCTGCCTCAACAATACACCGCCAGCCTGGTCACCTTCACATGGCTCCTTGGTCCCTAAAATTCAGAGACTTGGGGCACTGACCTTAGTGGCTTGGCTGGTTGTTTATCTGCTTTGTCTTCCATCTCACAACAAAGTGCTTACCAGGGGTACACATCGCTTGGTTCAAGGCAAGGAGCACCTCATCTGTAACAGTCCTCTTAGGATGCAGTGGCTGTGAGCCTGTGGACTCATCAAAGGTGAGAGCAGAGTAAAGGAGAGCAGGTCTGCAGCCCTCACACTGCAGTGTGTGGACAGCCGCATCCTCTGAACCAGTCCTGGAGATATTTCTTAAGCCCAAATAAACACTAGCCACTTTGCTAGGAAAAATAAATGTGGGAAGCAAGGACTGAGGCCACACACACACACACACACACACACGGCAGTAGGGCAGGGGTTAGGAACCCAGGTCTCAAAATCAGACAGGTAGAGGTCTAGTCCCAGCTCCTCTATCATCAGAGGTCTTTGGGCACATTATTTATATTTTCTTAGCCTCCATTTTCCTATTTGCAAAATGGAAATAATAACTTTTCCGTTGGAGAGTACCTCGCAAAAAAAAGTGACTAAATATCTGCTACATAGGCAGAAGCTTATCGCTGTGGCAGGATCAGTCATGCTCACTTGGGAAGGCCTGGGGTACTTTTCCTATTTTGGGTCAAATAATTATTTGTTGTGGAGTCTGTCCTGTGCATTGCAGGATGTTTAGCAGCACCCCTGGCCTCGATCCTCTACATGCTAGTAGCACCCCCACCCCAGTTGTGACAACGAAAAATGTTTGCCAGTTGTCCCCTGGGGAACAAAACTGCTTCCATTTGAGAAACACTGGTCTAGCGGTTCCTTGCCTTGTGGGTCCAGAACTTCACAACATCAGAACTATTTTTCTGGAAGCTCAGTCATTAGTTCTCTGGTGGTGCCACATTGATGAGAGTTTATTTATTTTTAATGGCCTTACCAGAAAAGCTTTATTACTTATAAAATATATCTCACATCTTGCTAATATTAGTATTAGTTTCTATGATTTAGAAAAAGTGCCTTTTTGTCATCATGAGGTTGGAGGCAGTGAAAAAGCCAAAGTTAGAAATTACCAAGTTAGCACTCCCAACATTTGTGAGGCCTCAATTCTGGCTAAGACTTTTGGGTTTGGGCCACTACAGGTTCCTCTGTGGAAGGCTTTCTGGTGGGATGTCAATTGATTCTGCAGAATTCAGAATATGGTACTAGAAAAACCATGGTACTTGGATTCCCAGTTCACCAGGTCAGGTAGGAACGGTAATAACTGCTATGGTTTATTGAGTGCTTGCTGTATTCCAGGCCCTCTGGTAGAATCTATGAATATTTATCTTATTTATTTATTTAATTATTTTTGAGAGAGAGATACAGAGAGACTGAGAGAGAGAGAGACAGGGCATGAGCAGGGGCGGCGCAGAGATGCGGGGCTCGAACTCATGGACCGTGAGATCCTGACCTGAGCTGAAGTCAGCCATTCAACCAACTGAGCCACCCAGGCGCCCCTATCTTACTTAAACCTTACAGTAACATTGTCTCCATTTTATAGAGAAAGAAACAAATTCAGAAATGCAGGTTAATTGGCTCAAGATACAATCATAGTGCTGTTTGGGGACCCCGGCCACTTTGATTTGGCTATTCATGCTTTAATCCTTTGCTGCACTGCCACCTGGATTCCCACTGAACTCTGGGAGTCTGGGCTATGTGTACAATTCTCTACAACCACCAGTACTTGTGTGATACTGGGTATTAGGTAAATTAGTGCTGTAGAAGGAAAGAAGGAAGAAAAGAAAAGAAGGAAAAAGTTTCAACTCTAAGCCCAGGGTTCTGGTGATAGTTGGGTTAAGTCTTTGAGCCCTCTGAACCATCAGGCAAAAGGCTAATAATAGCAATATAATGTTCACACTTCCAACTTAGGAAACTTTAAGAACTTTTGAAGAGTGTTCAAGTAATATTTATCTCATTTAATTGTCAAAATATTTCTGTGAGCTAGGTACAGTAGGTATCGTACATGAAGTTATCAGCCAGAGAGTGGCGAGAGCTAAAATTCTGATCTCTGAACCCCTAGACTGTGTGGAAGGAGAAGGAATAACTGCAAAGAAATTAGACCATTATCAGTTAGTAGGAGGAATGGAAATACTTTATCAAAATTCTTGACCACAAAGATTCAAAAGGAACCAAGAAAGGAGAACTAATTGTGTCTTTCATTTGCCATGCAAAATGCTTTGCTGCTTTGGGAAAATATTGCAACTCGATTGCTGTCCTTGCTCACTTCTGCTTTTTTTTTTTTTTTTTTTTCAACTTTCTATAACTGGGTTTATTTCCCTAGTAAAAAGTCCAAAATAAGATGCTTTGATTTCACTTCTCTTACTGATCTTCCTCTGCCCTTTAAAATTAAATGACACAATTAAAAATAAACAAAAGAACTGAGAATAATGTCTCAATGTCATTCTGAGCAATGCTTTTCATAAGAAATATATAATTCTTTTAAAATACATCCTCCAAACAGATTTCATTTCATTTCTACATAACTCCATGGAGGGCTTTGTTTTAGAAAGCAATATTGAAACTTGTCAATCACACTGATTGATAGGAATTTGTAGGGTTTGAATTTACTTGCAATTTGTTGCAATCATGGCCTAAGTTGAATCAACAACTAAGTTGTTCATTAAAAAACATCAAATAGAGAGCATTTAGAAGTAGCTTTCTAATATTTTCTTTTTGAAGTTCTCTTGCACAGCTTTCGTAATATCGATGGCATTCTGGACATATATGTCCTTAGTACATTTAAATATCGTTAACCTAGCTAAGTATACCAAATTCCTTTTTAGTTTGATCTTTTCATTGAAGTAAGAAATTCTATTTGTTTGTTTTTGTAACCCAAGTGACCTTTCACAGATTTCAGCTGCACTTTTAAGAAAACTAAGTGTTTAGATCTAATGACACAAACTAAATCATATGACTAATAAATTATGTTTCTGTGAAAAAAAATGTTCAAGTTGGGCACCCAGAAATCTAAGGAGAAAATTTTAAGTGAAGCCAAGGGATCCTATATGAAGTATGCTTCCATTAAGTAACAAATGCTTCTTTGAAGGTCTGATTAAAATAATAATTGATGATGATGATGACGAAAATGATCATGATGATATAACTGAGGGGGTATTTGTCATCATGGAAACATTAAGTTCTCTCATTCAATGGAATGAAGAAGCTCCTTTGACAGTGACATTCCCCTTGAGTCCTGCTTCCTCCAGGAGGGAAGTACCCTGGGTGTACTTTGTGTGGTGGGACCGGTGAGACACGGAGGAGGGCGTGCTTCCTTTGCAGACTCATTCATTCAGTCTCCTAGAAGAGGTCTGGCAGCCACTCTTAATGTAGGGAAGGCCTGACGCATGTACATTTGGCGTTTTTATTTCTAAGGATAAAAGTATCTCTGAGTTGCTTCTGCCTTTTCTCAAAACTTTTTCATTATCATTTATCATAACACCTACAATTATTAATTAATTAATTATCCCCGGTACCCCTAGTTGATGGCTTTGCCAATATGGTTCCTGACAGTACTGGCAGGGTAAGAATTATTGGTAAAGCCATGGCTGCTTTACTTAAGAGATTGTATATTGTATATGATTTAGTTTATCATCACAAGGCTTCAAAAAAAGCTTAGAATATGGAGAGAATGTTAGGTATGTATACAGAAAATGTGTTCAAAACTGCAGTGTGTTTCTTTTCCTACACAGTCATCTTTGAGTGGAAGTAAAGGTGTGAGTTTTGAAAGTCTGTACCTTAAGAAAGTGACACTGTTATAAGGGTTTTAAGACAAATTCCCCCTTTCCTCATCTGAAATGTATGAGATAATGATTTTTTTCCTTGTATTTAAACATTGGGATTTGTTCTAAAATTGGGCATACTTTTCAAGTCTCAAAAACATGAAGATGATACAACATTTAAATTTCATTTCATGCAGCACCTAGCCAAGGATATTCTTAGAGGATCTAACATACGCTAAAGGATACTAAGATAAATAAAGCATGGGGCGCCTGGGTGGCTCAGTCGGTGAAGCATCCAACTTCGGCCCAGGTCATGATCTCACAGTTTGTGGATTCGAGCCCCACGTCCAGCTCTGTGCTGACAGCTCAGAGCCTGGAGCCTGCTTCAGATTCTGTGTCTCCCTCTCTCTCTGACCCTCCCCTGCTTGCTCTCTGTCTCTCTGTCTCTCTCTCAAAAATAAATAGACATTTAAAAAAAATTTTTTTTAAAGGATAAATAAAGCACTGTCCTTACCTTGGGCTAGTAGGGTAGGGGGACATTTCAGAGCTATTTGTACAACCTTAAGTTGATTTTTAAATTTTTTTTTTTAACGTTTATTTATTTTTGAGACAGAGAGAGACAGAGCATGAACAGGGGAGGGGCAGAGAGAGAGGGAGACACAGAATCTGAAACAGGCTCCAGGCTCTGAGCTGTCAGCACAGAGCCGGACGCGGGGCTCGAACTCACAGACCGCGAGATCGTGACCTGAGCCGAAGTCGGCCGCTTAACCGACTGAGCCACCCAGGTGCCCCTGATTTTTGATCTAAATGCATGTTTTATTTAAACTTTTTCCTCAGCTGCTAAAAATTAACCCATTGAGAGAGTGTCCCACACCACCATTTTATTCATAAAGCCTTTAACAAAGGCTGCCAAGATTAAGTGGCAGTGAAGCCACTAAATTGACTTTCTCCCTTACCTGTTGCATGTTAGGAGTCAAAGTGAATACAGGAATACAGACTCAGACTGGGGGAAAAGCCCAACGTCTTCCAGGTAAAATGCCAGGCACAGGATCATGAAATGGAGAGTAAATATCTGAAGCGAGTTTACTGCTCTCATCTTAGTTTCCAGGAATCAAATATGCACTGTGAGGAGTTCCCTGCTTCCTTCTGCCCTAGAAGGTGTTTTTCTCACCCACTTTAGTGTGCATGTGTGCATTCGCCTCAGGTGACATCTGATAATATTGGCAAGGCCGGTTGATAAACAGAACAGAACTATAGGTAGCAAATCTGCTGCTCTAGTAAGAAACTCAGCTAAGATTCCTACTCTTTTTTGGAGCCCCTCCCCCATTCAGTTTCCAGCTAATTATAAGTTTTACGGATGGTGTCAAATAGGCACAGAAAGAATAACTAGATATAAATTGGATTGTAACTCTAGAGTGCCAAAGAACATTCAAACAGAGACCTGGGAGAGCTTAAGGCAAGGATCTGGGTGACATTGGGATCACTTTTATGGTAAGATGGACTCAGTGTCCATCACAACCTTCTAACATTGTTATTGTTATTATAGCATGAAAAATAACTCGATTAATTTTGTAAGAGTGAGGAAAATCAAAGGCAGTTTGAAGACTGACATGAGAAACCAAGAGATAAAGGACAGAATTCAGTCATCGGTTACCTTACTGAGAATGAACTGGGGCGCAGAAGCTGTTGTGGACCGGCTGGGCTAAGTGCCGTCTGCCCACTGTGCTGGGCAAGGAAGGGTTGAGCCACCTGACCACACTGATCCCTTGGAGGTGTTGATGCCTGGGCTTCCGTCAAGTTCTGAGCTCATATATGTGTGAGAAGTCCTCCGGTTCCCACCTTACTCTGAGTCACTCTTATATGACACTGATGACTAACTCTCTCTACAGTGGATGAAGGAAGCCAAGAAGCTAGGGGTCATGTGTTTCCAAAGGAATTGGTAGTAGCTTCAGTAAATTAAATTTAGCAACTTTCAGAAGAGACTTAAAAATGATTAATAACATTCCTTTAACTCTGAGTGCAATCTCTTGACCAAATTCAGCGGTTGAAATAATGTAACGTGGAAACATTTTGTAAACTGGTGCATTGTTTTAATCATTTAATTTTGAATTATGATTACTGTTCATAATCTCTAGGGTTTTTTTTTTTCTTCCTGTTAACCTGCCTTTGCTAACTTAGTACTCCTTCTTTCCTAAGAGAGTAGGTAAGGGACACCAATCTGATGATTCTTTTTATCATTTTTTTTTTTTAACACCGATGAGCAAGGAGATCAAAATAATTTAGTGAAATGAGGTTCTGTACTTATTTATGAGTCTTAAGGTATGTCAAGGAGATCTTACCTAAATGATTTCTGGGACTAAATCACTGAGAACAGGAAAGGATGCCCCTTCCCTTCCCAGAGTTGTTCTGTTTCAGAGTTTATCACAATTGACCTGCCGTATCCAGAGACTGCAATGGAAAATATTGAGGCTCCAGAGGAAGAGGAGGAAGAGACAACGCTATTATGCACCCGCCCCATCCCCTAGGCTACCACCTCCCCCCTTAGGCACACAGCCAGGTACAAACTCCACTGATTGTTTACTTTCAGTTTCCCTACATATCAGTTTATTGCTTTATGTCTCAGACTGCCCAGACTTCTGTCTTCCCTCTTTGAAAATGCAGTTTATTTTGGTTTAGCTGGGATGAGTGAATGAATGAACATATCTGTCTAGGTAGAGCTTGAACACTGCTATCACACTATAAATTAAATGGGGATCGTTTGTCTCCAAAAGAATAAGAAGCCAAGACTGAAATTTATACAGGTAAAGATGTAGGGCGCCACAAATATGCCAAATATACTTCTTCCCCTTTAACATTCTGCAAGTCAAAGTAAGGCTTACATAGAAAACCCCTTAGAGAAATAATACATTGACTTCGATCTACATGAAGAAAAGTATAAATGATTAATATCAGATCCTTTCTGTGAGCAAGTTATTGTCATTGAGATGGAGAGAGCTATAAGCACCTGGGTGGTCATGTAGGATTGAAGGGAAAAGGAGAAAGAAAAGGCTATGACATTAGTATGTTTTCCCCCTTGTCAAATGGTCCCATATAGGGGTTTAAGCAATGGAACTATTTGTCAGCAGTAACCATATCTGGACTGTAACTAGATCTACATTCAAATACACATCTTAAAAGCTAAATTTCCTTTCATTCTATTCCTTAACAAGGCAACCTATGAGATGTTACTTTGTTCAGCACTCTCTCTAAGTTAGTTAGACTTCTGGTTATCGAAGGTGATGTAAAAGATACAGAGCAAATTGCAATTCTATTTTTTCCCTAGTTCCTTTATAAAGCAAAAGATTGCACTGTGGATTTCATTTAAATGTATTCATTGTTGATAATTGGGCTGTACTTTTATAGGTACTGCCAGTGTCAAAACACTAAATATATGACTCTCCTTTTTCTTCTAAATCTCTATGTCTCCCATATTTCCCCCAATTTCTGTCAAAGGGTGCCTTCTCCACCTTTCCAGACACCAAGACACAAGGAGAATGTCCAGATTCAAGACAGTCTCTGGTGACATATATCGGGTTTTCTACAACTAACTGCACTGTGCTGGGGTCCAAGCCAGACATAATCCTAAATGAGTCAGATGAAGAAAACCACTTACCCCAGCACTGTAGGCTGTGGTGGGTCCAGCTCCTGAATATGGTTGATGTCACTCTGGTAAGGGGGTGGGGGGCAAGGCTGTTTATGCTGAGTGTATGTTGGCCTTCCCCTTCCTGGTATAGTATAATCCACTCTCTCAGGTCACTCCCAGTGGACTGTGACTTTCTGAATAACTATGAGTTGGTATTACGTCTTTGTATTTTTAAAAGTGTACTTTGTAATTTTTACTTCCTCCTTTTGTCAACAGACAGTGCTCTTATTTCCAGTATAAAGATTCCCCTTTTTGCACCAACAATGCGTTTGACATTCGAGCTGCTTAATTGCAAATGCTGCCCATAAATGCGTTGTTAGGCTTGGTCAAAACTAGGAGCTTTGTTGCTCATTAGGCATTTCCTGACTCTCCCCATTGTAAGATGAAGCTGGGCTAATCTTTTGTTTCCCTCCACTGTAAAATCCTTACAAATACTAATAGTTAAGGACTGAATTGTGAGAACATTTAGTAGATTCTTTGAAGAAAGATCTTATTTGCAGAACACACAACCGTTTAGCTTACTCAAACAAGAGGTCTTGGTTTGAAAGATGGGGGTGAGGAGTATTATATTAGGGAGCATTGCCCTGGAAAGAGCAAGAGAGATGAATGAAGGCTTAATAAGAAAAATGTGACTCTCACAGAGGAAGGAGGTGGGTCCTCCTTTTGGTGTGACTGTCACGTGTAGACCATTAAAAAAACCATTAAAAAGACCATGACTTAGGAATGATCATCTTGCCAAGTTTCTTGGTTTCTTCTAATTCAAGACAACTCCCCCCCCCACCCCCCCACCCCCCACTGCCCAGAATCTTAGTCGAGATGGCTAATGACTCAAATGAAATTAAGAGCAGATGGTAGATACATTACATTGTGCAATATGTAACACAGTAGGAAAGAACTCACTGGGATCCATGAAATGGAGAGAAGTTAGAGGTTAACTCTTAGCAGTTAGAGATAACTGTCTTCAGACCCTGTTTGGGGGTATTTTATATTGTCTGTTCTGTGCCATGCCTGCATTAGGTTCATGAGATACAAAGATGAATAGGGCCTTTTCTATTGAGGAACCACTTGCCATTAGCTCACTGAATGCTGATTAGGAGATCCCATAGAGGTTTTCCTCTCCTTGAATGGCCCCTGCTCCTTGCTGGCTTCCAACATGCGACTCTTACTTGTGACTTTTTTTTTCCACTCCTTGAGACTGTTTTAGATTGCCAAGGAAAGGATGATCTCACCCTTTGCTGTGGATGTGTGAAATGCTACAGCCTTTTTCGAAAGCTATCTGGAAACATCAATTAAAATAAAATATACATGATATTTTTTGACCCAGCAATCTCACTCTCGGGAATCCATCCTACAAAAACAAAAGCCAGCATATACGTATATGTGAACAAGATGTTGCAAAAAAAAAAAAAAAAAATCCAGGAACAAAGTATTTGCCACCTGAAGTAGGATGGCTGAGTAAATTGTGGTGGATATGCACATGGAGTATTATTTTGGAGCCATTAAATAGAACAAATTAGAACTCTTCTACTAGGCTTGGAAGGCTTTTCAAGACCTCATTTTTATAAAGCAAACAGAGAATCTCTGCATGTGAATAAGATATTTATGTGAACATGGAGAAAATATGGAGGGATATGTATTGGATTGTTAATATGGGTCACCGTAGTTAGGTGGTGTAGGGTGAAACAAGAGAGGGTGAGGCAAGAGAAAAAGGAAAAGATTTTTTTTTAAGATTACAGTGAGAATGATATGATTCAGCACAATGGCAACTAGGGAAAAGTCTTATCCACACTCATGGCCTCCCCCAAAACACCAAAAACAAACAAAAAAAACCCCTCAATCTAATATAGCCTTCACATCCAATTACCAATTTACAGGAAATATAGAGAATAGGGGAAACAGATTAAACTATATCCTGGAGGTCTTATCAGCAAACCAATGAGGGCAATTCTAAGGACAAATAACATGGTTTATTTAATAGAAATAAATTACACAGACAAAAAAATGGAAAGGAAGTCTATTGATTAAAAGATGTAATAACCATGTGCAATATATAGAAATCATTTGGATCCTGATTCAAAGAAACATACATTAAAACAACAACAAATCCATTTGAAGCAATTTTTCTGAGACAATTAGCAATTTAGATAATGGAATAGCTGATTCTATTCAGAAATTATTGTTAATTTTCCAGATGTGATGGTGATATTAGGTTATCAAAAAAAGAATGCTTGTTGTTTAGAATAATTACTGAAATATTAATGGATGAAATAATGTGATGTCTGGGAATTGTTTCAAAATACCATAGTATTTGGAGGACTGGATGTGTGTGTGGTTGGGCCAGGATTAGCCATGGGCTTATGCTGGGGCTGGCAATGGGTACCTGGGAGTTCAGGATACTAATCTGTTTACTTTTATGTATATTTGGAATATTCTATTATAAAATGTTTAAAACATGATAAAACCATACTTTTTTATTTATATACAATTTTTTACAAAAGCGTGTAGTTTTTAAAGATGATTATACACACACACGAATACATATATACATACACACATATAATCAATGTTCTTTGGAATTAAAGTTCAAAAGTTAATTAGGCATTGTAAAAACAGGGAGGGGCATACTGAGATTAGTTTCTGGTCTCGTAACTGTGCCTGGAATGCATAGCTTATTTTTCAACGTTTTTTTTTTATTCATTTTTGGGACAGAGAGAGACAGAGCATGAATGGGGGAGGGGCAGAGGGAGAGGGAGACACAGAATCGGAAACAGGCTCCAGGCTCCGAGCCATCAGCCCAGAGCCTGACGCGGGGCTCGAACTCACGGACCGCGAGATCGTGACCTGGCTGAAGTCGGACGCTTAACCGACTGCGCCACCCAGGCGCCCCAAGGAATGCATAGCTTATTAAGAACAGACTGCTCACCTAATGGAAAGTGCAGTTTTGCTGTACGTTTTTTACACTTCTAAATATACTTTCTTTTTAAAATTTTTTTAAAACGTTTATTTAATTTTGAGAGAGAGAGAGAGAGAGAGAGAGCAAGCAGGCAAGGGGCAGACAGAGAGGGAGGCACAGAATCTGAAGCAGGCTCCAGGCTCTGAGCTGTCAGCACAGAGCCCGATGTGGGGCTCAAACCAAAGAAGTGAGATCATAACCTGAGCCAAAGTCAAACACCCAACCCACTGAGCCACCCAGGTGCCCCTTCTAAATATATTTTCAAATTTTCCCTACTTCTTTATCATAATGATAATAAAAAGTAAGATACCTCATTGCTATTTTATAAAATACATCAGATGCTTTCCTTACAGTCATCGAGTTGAAGTTGTATTTGTAAGCACCCAAATGTCAAATCAAGTGCTTTGGCTATTAACCAACAAAACTAGTCAGGCCCCAAGTATTTATGGTGCAAAATAATTTGTCAGGTGTTATGGGAAATACAAATAGACAACAAACTTGGCCATCGACAAGCTTGCAATGTCTGGAACAATTGTTTTTATTTTATTGTATTTTATTTATTTTTTAAAAATACTTTCAAGTAATCTCTACACCCAATGTGGGGCTTGAAATCACAACCCCAAGATCAAGAGTCACATGCTCTATTGACTGAGCCAGCCAGGCGCCCCACAATTATTGCTTTTAAATCTAAACATCTTTATCATCTAGGTGCACTGGATTCATTTAGTTTGCAAGATTTATGGGCACTATTCTATTGACTGAAATTTGTGAGATGCTATTAGCCTTTCAGATTTTCTGAATATAATGTTCTTGTCCTGCTTCAATACAATTAAATACACATGGCTTTTTGGTGATTGTTTCTTTTTAAAGGTGAATTATTAGTTTGAAAGCAAACTGCCTAGAAGCTAATTTGACTATAAAACATCACATCGTGGGAATGGCCATGTTATTGTTAATGTTATTAATGAAACCGTCCCAAAAATAAAGGACACGTCCTTGTTATAATAGTCTGTTCAAGTTGATTGGCTGTAGATGCAGAAAATGACTCATAGTGGAGTATACCTGACCTAATGCAGGTCAGCTGCCCAGCCACCAGTGGCCCTCTGATGCAATGCCAAACATTTATTAAATAAATGTCCCAAGTGAACTTTTGTCTTATCTTTACAATGTCCTGGGATTACTGCCTGACAATGTCTCGAAGCAGGGGGCTGGTTTCTCCAGCTTCTCCCTGAATGAGAGCCTTTCCTTTGCAGAACAGGGACTGCAGAACCTGGGTTTTGGCTCTGTTCCATCTGTATGGAGGCTGGTTTAACATTCAAACAAAATCTCAATAATTCCAAGAATTTTTTTTACTATTATCTTAGTTCTGTTATTAAATAAAAATATGATGTCATCAGAGAAAAATAAACAGAAAAATCATTCCTTATTTAGCAAATCAGAGCAATCCTAAAGTTCAGTTTAGTTTGTCAAGTAGTATGCTACAAGCATTATCTCATTTAATACTCATAACAACCCTATCAGTTGTTAAACTACCAACTAATTTAAAGTTGAGAAAACAGAGACCCGAGAGGATTAAATAATTGGTCCAATTTACTTACCTAGTTATTCAGACCCAGATCTGTCCTACCTCAGAGTCCATACGAGTACATTCATGATCACTATCGCTATGTAGAGTACATTCATTTTGCCTTTTACTCCTATGATCTGTGTTTGTTTGTCTGCATATGTTTTATATTTATTTTATTTTTTTAATCAAAACAGTGTCATATGTATTATTGGCTGCTTTCTAAAAAAAACCCATACACTTATCCAGAACACTTTCTGATATCAATAAATATTCTTTTGTTCAGTGATTTAAAAAACAAAAATTTGTATTGTATTCTGTCATATGGGTTTGTTCGGCTAACCTCCCATAATCAGACGTTTTGATTGCCTCTAATTTTAAAAAATTAAAAAAATTTTTTTAATGTTTATTTATTTTTGAGAGGGAGAGAGACAGAACGAGCAGGGAGGGGCACAGAGACACACACACACACACACACACACACACAGAATCTGAAGCAGGCTCCAGGCTCTGCACTGTCAGCACAGAGCCCGATGTGGGGCTCAAACTTGTGAACTGTGAGATCATGACCTGAGCCGAAGTCAGACGCTTAACTGACTGAACCACCCAGGCGCCCCTGAAGAACATCTGTAAATGAACATCGTCACACACATCTGATGTTTACTTAGAATAAATTCCTAAATGTGGACCACTTATGCATGTTTATATGGTCGAAGTTTCTGGTAGACTACTTCAGTAATGGACAAGCCTCCACATACCAATGTCCATGTGTGTAGTCCCTTCCCGTATTGAATCTGGGTTTGTCCATGTGACTGATATTGGATAATGAGTCATCAGTGGCAGTGATACAAGGACAGGTGTTAAAATGGCACATTGGAGCCTGCCTATTGGTAATGCTGTCACCGTGTAAAGTCTGGGCTATGTTGCTAGGGTCCCACAAAACAGCTGTCTGCCAGAACCAAACCACCAAACCCATGAGTGAGCCATCTCAGACTATTAGTCTGTTAGTCCATGAGACCATCAGTCACCAGATGATGGCAGCCTGGCGCACGACCCCCAGTGAGACACCCCCACTCCCACCCCCACCCAAGCTGGCAGAACCCATCACAATGCTTAACTCACAGAATTGTCGGCAAATAAAGTGGTGCTTTAAGCCACCAAGTTTTGGAGGTGGTATGTTATATAGCAAAAGCTAACTGATACAAGATTGAATAAGTTTGATATATATTTTTATGCAAGGTTATTTGCAAGTCCGGGATGGAACATGACACTGGGAGAGCTTGGTAACATTATACCAGCCAGTAGGTGGTTTCTTAGTCTTTTCTAATTAAGAAAAGACTTTTCTAATCTCATTTAATATGGATTTTAAATATGCAAAACATCTTTTAATTTCCTTGGAATTTCCATTAATTTTGCAGTAAACAGCAGTTTATATGCTTCCCTAGTAAAAAAGCAAATTATTTATGGTTCTCTGGACAAAGACAATGTTCTATATTTGCAAAGAGTTGAAAAATTATTTAATCATTACTATAACAGAACCAATAACTTATAAAATGATTAAAGCTTAACCTTTCTTTCAGCCTGGAAGCTTTCAGAACTTTTCTCTTCTGTCCTTGTAATTTGCTATTTTTTGCCAGGAACTAACCAAATATGGTTCTGTTTTTATTGACCTTCAATCTTTACGCTTCAAAAATTTTCAGCTCCATTTATTTCAATGATGATTGCTTCAGTTTTTTTGGCTTTGTTTCTTCCTTGGGGAGCCTTGTAATTCTTATCTTAAGTCTCCTATTTTCTATCACTTTTATTTATAATCTCTATTTAGGGGCGCCTGGGTGGCTCAGTCGGTTAAGCATCGACTTCGGCTCAGGTCATGATCTCACGGTTCGTGAGTTCGAGCCCCGCATCTGGCTCTGTGCTGTCAGCTCGGAGCCTGGAGCCTACTTCAGATTCTGTGTCTCCCTCTCTCTCTGCCCTTCCCCTGCTTGTGCTCTGTCTCTCTCTCTCTCTCTCTCTCTCTCTCTCTCTCTCTCAAAAATAAATAAAACATTAAAAAAATTTATAATCTCTATTTCATCATTTTCATATTTTTGTCCTCTTCCTCTACAGTCTGAAATAATTCCCACATTTAATGTAATATGTCACTGATTCCATTTCCTACAGTGTTGGCTTGTGGTTTACTACTTGTAATGAAGATTTTAATTCTGATAGTACATTTTTAGTTTCTTGCTTCTCTTCCATATCACATTCTGTTTTCTTTCCATGTCCTTGTTTTGTCTCCTCATATCTTTTACTTCTATCTCCTGAATCCGTGTCTTCCTATTTTCTTTCTTTCTATTCAGATTGCTGAACAATTTTCTAAATTTTTGTGTGGGGATTCTATAGAAAGTCACTTTCAGATCCACATACCTGTATTAGTTTGCTAGTGCTGCCGTGACAAAAGATTACAAACTGCATGACTTAAACAACGGATGTTTATTTTCTCACCCTTCTGGAGGCTGGAAGTCCAAGATCAAGATATTGACGGGGTTCAGTTCTTCTGAGGCCTCTCTCATTGGCTTGCAGATGGCCACCTTTTCCCTATGTCCTCACATGGCCTTTTCTCTGTGCTTGCTCAGACACGATGTCTGTGTGTCCACACTTCTTTTTTATAAGGACATCAGTGAAATTGGGTTAGGGCCCCCCCTAGCAGCCTCATTTTAACATAATCACCTCTTTAAAGGCCTTATCTACAAACACAGTAACATTCTGAGGTACTGGAGACGAGAGTTTCGACATGAATTCTAGAGGGACACAATTCAACCCATAATAGTACCTCAGTTATAAAAATCATGTTCCCTTTTCCTCAATGCTTGGCCACGCCACTTACAATTCTGAATTAGCCTTCACTTCCTGCGTATGCTGAGCCTAAAGATCAGCTAGAAATGAATGTTTATTGTCTTTTCTAGTCTTCTCTGAGCATGCATGCTGCCCTGGGCACGTGCGTAGCTTTCTGGATTAGCTGGTATACTCAGGAGCTTTTCAAAGCCCTTATTCCCTGAAGAATCTCATTC